>NC_141336.1:12993026-13665526 GCF_037954235.1 Aulostomus chinensis | reverse complement strand
ATCTCAGCGGCACCAGTTGTTACGCTGCTGCTGTAGTAATTAATCATGCACAAACGAGATAATCAGATGAGGTCAACATTTACAGAATAGGAAAGAGCGCAGAGCGAAGAAGACTTTGCTGCGGCGGAACCATGAGCTTAACAAGTCAAGAGAGTCCGCTGTGTGTCGCCCATGTCTGTGGATATGATTGGAATTATGAATGATCTCAGTTACTTCCTGTTTATTACTGATAAACCAAGAGACCCTATGCACCCTCAAATTACAGTAGGTGCAGATTCTGCTGTCCGAAGCATTAAAATGGTGCTGATAACAAACATTGTGGCTTTTTAATGAATAATAGCTGAGTGTTTTAGAATTTATGAATGAATGACATTGCAAAAAACAAGTGACTGACATTAGTTTCTTGCAACCTGTCTGAGGACAGAGCAGTGACTGACTAGTTAATCTCATCTGGAGTGGGAAAACCTTGGGAGACCCCGGGAAGTGCTGAGCTACCGTGCCTGCTTCCACTGCACCCCAGGCACAGTTAAGCAGCTGAAAATTAATGGATGAATCCCACGAACTGATGTAACCAAAGCCTCCCATCACTGCCGATTAAGCAACGCTCAACGAACCTTTTTAAAAATGACCAAAAAAATTGTTGTGTAGGGCTTCGCACTTTCACCAAAGCTTGGGTTGTGACATCACTTCAGCAGCAAGCCATCACATGCCTGAGGACCTGCTGTTAGCATAAGAACTTAACACAACACCTTAATTCAAATAAATGCTTTTGCAGGATGTGGCAACAGTGAGCAGCATCTCCACTGTAATGTGAAAGTAAAACTGACTGGGAAAGATTGCATGACCCCAGTAGCTGCAGTTGTGCTTATTTGACATGAAGGCTTGTAGTTTTGCAGCCACAGCATTTGTAACCCAGAATTGGTAATGTGGTGAACTGGGTCAGAGTCTGTAGATTACAGAACCAGTGTGACAGCGCAGCAGGGCAGAGACTATGAGAGGACAATTAAAACAACTATTATTATTTGCTGTTAAATTTTGCATGGTTGCGCGTGTTCTACCATGTTGGCATGAATACAGGTGTATCATTGGTTTCATTCCAGCAGAATCTGTTAAAAGACTTCTGGGGTTTTTGAGCAGGATCGGGGGAGCGCTGGGCAGATCAACTGGGAGGAGTGGGAGCATGGGAGTGTTTGCATGTTTTTAACAGGTTTAATTCCCAGATCCTGCTGATTCTCTATCAAATATTCACCACCTCCAGCAGATCTAACATTTAAACACTGACAGCTAGCAGAGGGAGAGCAAAGGGAGGCAGGGAGAGCTGGATGGGGGTTGGGAAGGTTAAGGCCATTCATAATCTAGAGCAAAGAGAATGCCCGCTCCTATATCCCATCCTCTATTTTGGGAAATGCCTGTCTATCCCTGCTGTGTTCCCAGAGAGAAACACTGAAGCCGGTACAACAAAAAATGATGCTTTTACTGTAGATGTTGTCATTTTGTGTTTTGAAAGGTCCTAAAAGGCCTGAAACAGAAATTCATTTGTGGAAGATGTGGATGTTCTTTGAGGGTATAACAGGAGGGCTGAGTCTCTTAAGTAAGAGCCAAAGAACTGAGTCTATTATTAGCTTTGTCTCAAAGCTGCCAACTGGAGCACGTGCGCACGTGTGTGTGTGTGTGTGTGTGTGCGCACGCGCGTGTATGTGTGTGTGTGTGTGAGCGCAAACACATCAGGCATCAAAAAACATTAAACCCAAAGAGCAATGTGTGCATGTCCTCCCTCTGATACAGATTAGATGAGCATGTGCGTACGCATACTCTTAATGAGATTGAACATTCAGTTACATTATTTTGGCAGGGGGTGTGGTGTCGGGGCAGCTGCCTGGATTTGACATTTTGAAGGACTAAAGGCAATCATGTCCTGACATCTGACATCTTGAAACAAACATGTGCTACCATAAGGCTCTTCATCTATTCTAACTCTCCTCTGGAAGCTGAATATGTGTCAGTGACGCTTTTTTGTAAATGTATGAGGCAGAAAAGGATTAGGAACAGGAGGACATGGAAGGAAGGAAGGAAGGAAGGAAGGAAGGAAGGAAATGAGGTATGAAAGTAGAGCATCATGACCAGGACAGTCTATTGATCCGCACAGGAGAGGATGAACCTTCACAACAGCTTGACCTTCATGCTGACATTTATCTAAAACAGATGACGTCTTACTAGCAACATCTGTAGATTTCCCTCGGCAGCTATCAAACACTGACATTTTTACAGTATATCGACTAGTACTGCAGTTCACTGATGCAAAACTTCTAAAACTGCAATAATAAAGCCATAAAAAAAAATCATCTGGATGCTCCTATCAAAACAGGCTGGTACCGATTGACATTTATGCAATTGAATGTTATTATTTGCAGCATAGATTCTGTTAAGTTTAGTCTGTGTTATTGGACCTCACTTCTGATTTTGATCACAACCTATTGACAAATTGAACATTTCTTTATAAAGTGCTACCCTCGAGACAAATCTGTATCTATCGGTGGCTGTATATAAAGCTCTCTACAAGAGTCAAGTCTTGAACCTCTGTTATTTTAGTATTTATATAATCTCACAAAGAAAAATGTTATATCAGACACATAAATGCAGATGATGCATAAACACACACACATATATATATATATATATATATATATATATATATATATATATATGTTGATGTATTAACAAACTTGCACAGTTCATCAGACACTCTGAAGAACTACCAGTAGTTAAATGACAAAATCCTCCTTCAACAACAGTCAAAATATCACAAAATCATAACCGAATCGTGTCTAAGACCAAAAAGACTCTGCGTATCAACCCAGTCTTAAGATCATAACACCGGCAGCCAGTTTATCGCAGCATCAACTTCAAAATTCTCTTACTTAACGGCTAAAGTCCAATACAGTTTTGACTTTGTAGGAAAAAAAAACCCCATCATATCCAAGTCCAGATCCAGGATTTCCTTTGTTCACTTGTGTAAAAAACAAACAAACATGAAAACTTGCTGCTGTGAACTGTCTAATAAGTTATCACATGCTTGACAGGTCACAAAGACACCTTGGCAGGCCTTGACAGTACTTGATAATCTATTACATGCGATCATGATTGAATATGACAGGCGTGAACAGCATGTGTGAGTTCTTACCTCTCCATAGTCAGTAGTGACAACCAGGGTTCCATCTCCACAGGAGTTGACAGTGGCGGGAACCAGCTGTTCCTTCTCTCTGACCCAAACACGGGCCCCCTGAATCAGACACAAAGATTCAAGTTAAGCTGTGAAACCAGGTGACATCATAAAACTTAACTGAGTTTAAAATTCATGATGACTTTTGTTATATTTTTGATAATCTTGTTGCAATCGTATAGAAAATCCATTGAGCGGGAACTAATAATGCACAGCGGGGTGTCCACAAAGAAAAGTTTATTGACATGGTCTCATTCAAAAAAGATATGATGCGCTCTGAAAAAACAAAACACAAAAAAATTAAGATTTGAAAGAAAAATGGCCTAAGAATCCAAAGAGGTTTAAAATGAATGATGAATAAAATGAGAAATAAATGCAGCACCTCAGTTAGCTTTAATCCTGGATTTACATGTAGTTGGTGGATTGATTATAATGTGTGTGTGTGTGTGTGGGGGGGGGGGGTACATGCACCCTCGTCTTACAGCTTGTAACACACTTCCACCGGTGCGTCTATATGATGTGCGTCTATATGTTGCAGATGTGTTTAATGAGAGATAAAGACAGCAACATCTGGACTTTCTCTACCTCAGCGGTTAAGCAACAGTGTGTGTGTGTGTGTGTGTGTGTGTGTGTGTGTGTGTGTGCCTGTGAGCGTGTGTGTGGTTGATCAAGGGTCAAGGGAAGTGTACTCTTCCGACATCTCTGCACCCAGACAAAGCCCTCTTTCACACACTCAATGACCTCTGATCTCAAAGCCCTAAAATCGGGTACAGCATAACAGTTTAGGGGGACGAGGAGGAGCAGAAGAGGAAGGAGCAGAGGATGAAGAAGAGGATGTAGTCGGTGAAGAATGGTAAAGATGAAAAATGGCCTGTGCCCAGCTCATATCCTCCATCTAAACTAGTATAAATCTGTGTATAGAAGTTACATTTTAAAAGATCAAAACAAGTAAAAAAAATCAACAACAACAACAACAACAAAAGGAAAAGTAGTGTGCTGGGATTGTGCAATTTATACTGTGATGCACCGAGGAGCAGCAGACATTCAGGACTGGTGAGAGTACTGTCCTACATATGAAAAGCAGGAGCCAGTTCAATGAGATACATTAAGTCTACCACATATGTCGGAAAAAGAAAGTTATTAGATACCCAGCTGGAATAATAGGCTGGCATCTTAATGTGGACAGTAATAGCACAAGAACACATTAGATCAGCAGAGGCAGGGGTCTATCCCACCAGACAAGCCCTCAGATGCAGGCTGCACAAGAAACCCCTGACAGTCTCGCATAGTAGCAGGATGAAAGATGTTTGCTGTAAAAACACACACAGAAAGGCCGAGCCAAGCGGCTGGGATGATGAGCAAGAATATCTGAGTGTAGAACACAGACTGGAAGTCCTAGTTTTTATATAGACGACACCAGTAAAGGTGATTCATAATGGCAGCGCTAAGATCCTTTGGGGCTTGGAGTTCCAGACTGAAAAATCAGGCGCTGTTCATGTTTGGACCAACCTTTCTTATCAGCATCGTCTTTAGTTTAGCTCTACAATCCAACTGCAACCTCAATAATACCAGGGCGGTGCTGCGTAACCAACCAGACATGGTGGTGGAAGCAGAGAGTAATAATAGCAGTAGTAGTGATCCCAAGGAACAACAGCATCAGGAACAGAGTATGAGAAGCTGGAGACATGGACTGAAAGATGAGCTGGCACAGCTGAGATACTGTGCACAACCTTCAGACGTGCAAGTTTGTGTCAGAGACAGACACAAAAACAGCTGAAAAGAGCAGTTTTTACAGCTAACAACTACTAATATGACAAAAGAGGATGTTTGAACTATTTTCTGACATTTATTGTCTACCACATGAACTTATTAAATGAGAATGAAAATAAATGCAGCACCAAGGTTTTTATTTCATTATATTAACTGCTTTTGATTCAACTAATGCTACACCATTAAGCGCATTTGTGTGTTTAATAATTCAATAGTTTGATGCATTAAAGTAATGTGAGATTGATCTTATGGTAGGAATTAAGTTTCCCAACAAATTCTAAAGGTAGAGATGGGATTCGAGCCCTGAGAAGAGTCTGAGGGGTGCCAGATGTGTTCATCTGGAGGAACTAAGGAAGAGTGGAAATGCATAGTTTTAGCAACAGATGGTCCCACACCCCCAAGCATTCCCTCTTTTTTTAACTTCTCCTCTCCATGGGTCTCCTTTTGTCTTTTTCTTTCACTCCATCTGACACACACAGACACACTGATGATGGGGAAACCAGTCATGCCCCAGGCAATGGAGTAAACCAGACACACACACATAGTACATGTACACACACACACACACGCGCGCGCACACACACACACACACACACACACACACACACACACAATTGGATTGCTCTGGATTGCCACAAATAATTTCTTCATCAGTAGCACAAGCAGAAGGACCAATCACTGCTTCATATATACATATATATACACACACACACACACACACACACACACACACACAATTGGATTGCTCCGGATTGCCACAAATAATTTCTTCATCAGTAGCACAAGCAGAAGGACCAATCACTGCTTCATATATACATATACACACACACACACACACACACACACACACACACACACACACACACACACACACACAATTGGATTGCTCCGGATTGCCACAAATAATTTCTTCATCAGCAGCACAAGCAGAAGGACCAATCACTGCTTCATATATACATATATATACACACACACACAAACACACATACACACACACACACACACACACACACACACACACACACACACACACACACACACACCCATGTAGGGTACATTCCTCAAAATAAAAAAAATATAAAAATCTTCTTTTCAAAGCCAAAGCACCAGTACAGTTACAGCTGTCACTCAGAGAGCACAAGCTTGTAGCTACAGTTCGAGGAGATGTATGGAGTTAAAACCATGCCAAAACCTCACAAACACACAAAACATGTTTTACTCACGCCCAACCATTCACAAGCAAAGTCAGTGTGATTTGCAAATACAAAACATCGTTCACAAACTAATGCATTTTGTTTTTGAAGGTAAGAAACATACCTATCAACCAAATACATCATGCTTCAGAACATCATGCTACAGCATGTTTTACACATACAAAGAAACATATTTCTTCAATTACAAAAAAATATCCTTCAAGTACATGTTTTGTGTGTTTGTGACGTTTTGGCATGATTTTAACTCCATAGGGATGCCACCACCTTTCGCTGATGAGCGTCTTTCTGCAAGGGGAAAGTGTAGAGTTTTTTTTCTATGACCATTTGTGACATAAGTCATTAAGAGGTGTCAAATTGATATTGCATCTTCCATGGGCAAAGTACTGCATGATGTTATCAACGTGTGTGAAGAAAGAAAAAAACATTTTTAAAAATGTCTTTTCTGAGCAGGTAATGCTGTAAGTTAACGCAGGCTGTGCGACGTGGTCAGAATCAAACACGGAAGCTATTAAAACAAAAACATTTTTCAGAAATAATCATAATGACCCATAATGTGTATTTAATGGCTAATTGGGTAAAGTTAAATATGAGAACAGTGTCATAAGGTCAGAATATCACATGTTTTATTCTAATGCAGCTTTTAAACCAGAAAAAGACCTAGAGAAAGAGAAAAAAACACCTACACTATACTGTGATACAATGGTATCCACATTCTGCAATGTATCGTCTAATGTCACTGCATCAATTTTGCGTCTTTTTTTCTTTGCCCCATCCTATATATGACAAGTTACTTGTTAAAGACAGTAGCCATGCGATGTCAGAGGGTAACTTAAAAAACTACCAAGTACTGAGAGCTACAGTACATGCTAATGTTAGCATCTAGCTCACACCACAATGGTATATGAGAATTAATCTCACTCTCGGCTTCACCTGAAAATACCTAACGAAAGTCTGAGCTGTGCAGCAGACTACATGTTACCTTTAATGCTAATTCATTATCTTTGCAGTTACAAGCCTGCAAACACCAAGAACCACTCCGACAATTAAAAAATTCAAGAGCCTCCACTGCTGTCCGTCCATTCTCTCCTCAACAACTCTCTATATATAGCCACTTCGCATCTCTCTCTCTCTCTCTCTCTCTCTCTCTCTCTCTCTCTCCCTCCCTCCCCCCCCATCTCTCTGTGCAGTCAGTCAGTCTGTCTCGTCCGTCCCCAGTCAGATTCCAGCACACAAAGTCCGTATAAAGATGTTGATGCCATGACTTGACCCGGTGACCACCACTCGCCTCAGGCTTTGTGAACCAGTATTTCACTCCATCCTGTTATAACAGATAATATAATATAACAATACAACTGATGACAGGCTCTGACCCCATTCAAACCTCTAATACTGAACCTTTAGGACGTTTTAGCAAACGATTACATCCAATATACAGAAGCTTCCTTCTCTCCTCCTCTTATTTACACTACTCATGTAGTTCTCTCCATTCTTGGCTTTAAGTTAATTGGACTTAAGCCCCAGATCGATGTCCTAGGCTGGTGCCATACGATCTCTGGGGTAAGGAGGAGACAGAATGTTATTAATGACCTGCCACCATACAACCTACATACTTGTGCTCCTTCTCGTCCTACACCCCCAGCCTTTACTGGCTCAGGCATACAGAATGGCCCTGCATGACAACAAACTCCCAAGCTTTCTTTGCGCTATTACCAATGAAATCTGAACCTGAAAGCAGTCAAAGCTCGGCCGACGGCTCAGTCATCACCTTTTCAACAAGCTCCATTAAACCTCATTGTCACTTTACCCTCAAACGTGACCCCCCCGCCCTCCCGTCTTGAAAGGCACTGAAAGACCAGCAAAAAAATCTGCTTGAGAAGCTCTATTCGCTGCTCTTTGTGCTGCAATTACTGTAGTTATGTTTGTCATCTCAAGTGAGCTGTACTTCAAATGACTGGTAGATCTCTCGCTGCACTCGGGCATGAATACTTACTACACCTAAAAAAATGCACTGTTCGCTAAAATAAAATAACACGGCAGCTGCCCAGGATGATCAGTTTGTATGGATAATTTGAGGCAACAAACAAGGAAGGAAGGTGGGTTTTGGTGGGTGAGGTAAAGTTTGAATGTTTTTGCCAAACAGCAGGAAGAATTATTTTTCTGATTGACAATGGCTTGCAAATGGGTGTACATTTTGTTTTCCTAATGATATTGCACATTATTTGAAATCATTCATTCATCCATCATCAACTACCTATCCTGTTCAGATTAGGTGGTGGGGGTGGGGGTATCCCAGCTATCATGGGGCAGGAGGTGGGGTACACCCTAGAGGAGTCACCAGTCCATCACTTGGCTCACATATAAAGACAGACAACCCTTCACATTCATGGGTAATTTTAACATTTCCAATTAACCTAACTTGCATGTTTTTGGCATGTAAGGGGAAGCAGGGAGCACCCAGAGGGAACCCACGCTAACACTGGAAGAAACATGTGAACTCCACACAGGAAGGTTGTATTTGAAATAATACAAATCCTTCAACTGACAATATTAGAACATGTAGGAAATGTCTACTGCAGTGCTTCATGTGTTATAGCACTACTTGTCCCAGCTAAAAAAAGTTCAGTGATTGTTGTATCCTAATGATATAAGGATGTTAAAATCATATCAATAAAATGTGGCCATGAAAATGCTAACTTAAAAGCTCCATCCATCCTTCCATTTTCTTCTGCTTATCCTGTTAAAGGTCACGGGGGGGCTGGAGGCGGTCCCAGCAGCCTTCGTGCAAGAGGCAGGGTTCACCCTGGACAGGTCACCAGTCCATCACAGGGCCAACACATAGAGACAGACAACCATTCACACTCACAGTCACACCTACGGTCAATTTAGAGTATCAATCAGCCTCGTCCCCTCTTGATGTCTTTGGACTGTGGGAGGAAGCTGGAGTACCAGAGAGAACCCACACAGGAACAGGGAGAACATGCAGACTCACACAGAAAGATCCCGTGCCTGAGCTGGGACTCGGACCCAGAGCCTTCTTGCTGTGAGGTGACAGTGCTGACCACTGCACCACCGTGCCATCCACTTTAAAGCTCTGCGAGTGTAAAATAATATCATAGGAATATCCCACAAATCAGTGTCCTCCTAACCCTCCTGTTTCCTGTCTATCCAATCTCTATCTAATAATAGATAATAATAAAACAGTATCAAAAAAAAGAATAATGGGTCATAATGTTCTACCATTTGAAGAAGGTTATCACCAAATTTTTCTTTAGAGAATCGAATTAATTCAAGGAAGATTCTGCATAAACATCGCCATGCATGGTTTTACTCTCAGAAAAAAAATGGAGCAGGTTAGTTCTTTCAAGAGTGAAGCACTTAGGGAGAGGACATAAGAGAGACCATCCTGACCATATGACAGTTTTTCCTTACTGAACGCACAGACAGTGTGTGTGTGTGTGTGTGTGTGTGTGTGTGTGTGTGTGTGTGTGTGTGTGTCTGATAAAGGTCTTGAGTTTCTGCTCGAGCGATCACATTGACCGCTGTGCCATTTGATGAACAAACTCTCTCTCTGATGAAGAACACACCCCTAGACACTCACGCTCCAACAAACACTGATCATTTCCTGACACAAACATATCATCACTGTCAAGCGTGCATTCAAACTGCACATTCAGGCGTCATTTATGAACCTCAACTGAGCTTCACTTTTACAGTAAAACACACAAACGCAACCAGAATTTGACAGATTTTCTATTTTATTGTGCTGCGCCTGTACAATCGATACTGATTTGAAGCTCAGCAGATATTTTGACGTCATAGCAGGGTAAATATAGTAATAACTGGTCAAATTAATTCCGATCCAACTCTAGTTCTTGACATACCCATTAGGTTAGTGATCCACGTACATGGAACTCAATTAATACTTGATTATCAGCTATTTTCTACAAAAATGTCAAATGAATGCTGAAAGACTTGGCTGAAAAAAAAAGGTGTAAAGGCCTGGAAATAGCTTGAAGGCTAAAAAAAAATACTGAAAAGCTGAAGCTAAAATAAACTGAAAGGTGAAGAACGCTGAATACTTTTTAAAAAGTACAACAAGCAGAAAATGGAAGCACAGATGTCTTTACGCAGGTGTTAGATGGATCTGAAAGATGAAGGATTTGCTCATTCTATCAATTCACTTCTGTTGTAAACAAACAACTTGGAAAAACTTATAATTTCAAAAAAGTATGAAAGGAAAAATCTACAAATCACACACAGTATATCCTTAAGAACTAAACATTTTTAAGCAGAATTGTTCTGTAGTAGAAGTAAAAACAAATAACTTTAGGGTCTCATTGTAAGTGTGTTTAATTCCACCTCATCTTATAATAATATGACAAAATGGCTGCTGTGGCACAGCCCATTGATCAAATCAGTGATGCAAAATATAATCACTATACAATATTGGTGAAATGTTACCACAGACTTGAACATTTCCAAAATTGCAGTTGCAGAAGAAAAGTCGTAGTTAAAAGCGTAATAAAATAAGAGGAGACAACCTGGAGGGTCAAAAAGGAAATGAGACGTTTAGTGCACTTAACCATATATGGAATGAAGGGGTTTTTTTTTTCCTAGTGACAGTGTTTATATGATTTCATGAAAACCGCCTGATAACTTGAAATCTGTGTTTTAATTCTTTTCTTTTTTCAAGTCCAATATAAACTATTAACAGTTACAAAAAGAGAGAGAGGAGTGACTCACAGGGATAAAACCATATCTGACAAGCTGACTGTCAAAAAATGGACGAGAGGTTACAAGTAGTGGGGGGAGAGGGAGAGAAAAAGAAAGAGACGGATAAATAAAAGATGAGTGAAGGAGCTGACCAGTAGCTACAGAAGCTCATGGGGGAAAATTAAAGACCTCCAGCATGAAGGAGGACATGAAGATAATGGGGGGGGGGGGGGGGGGGGGTAGGTAGGCTCTCTGGAGACTAAAGGTCAGGGGTGCGTTCAGAGATAACTTTGACTGTGTGTGTTTGTCTGAGTGCTACTGCTAAACATCCGACACACATCCAAAAACTGTTTTGTTTTTTTTTGGAGATCATGTTGTTTTATTAACATTTTATACATCCTCAACCGTCATAAGCTTCTGCCAGTGATGCGTGTCTGATTGTGGAGGGGATGTGGGCGTGGCTGGATGTGACCTAATCAGGCGAAGAGAGGAGGGGATGCATTAATCACAGATGTGGGACTACTTTTAGTAGCTCGTTTGTTAATGGATGCTGCGTTTATCTTCATCGCTAATGGGTTTCTGTTGTTTTCCTGTCCCCATTAATATAATTTTGAAAAAAATAATGAAGGAAAAAAATGTGTGTGGCAACTTGGCTTCATTCATGAAATTTTCTTACTCACAAATTTGTTCTTAAACACAACAAGATTTTCTCTTTTTTTTAGCCCCTGATTTTGTCATCCAGTCTCGTAGAGTAAAATGAGGGTTTTAATGTTTTTAAGAACTTTTAAGAAGACATTTTGCGCAAGAACTTTCCATGAATGGTGTCCAATTTTATTTAATCATACTTCTTCTCATGCTAACTACGCAACATTTTTACCGTTATTTTCTGGCAGCGTTAGAAGAGCTTAAAAAAGAAAACGATTTTTGAGAGGCACATGAGTTTGTTTTTGTTTTTGTTTGTTTTATTTCACCAAAGTTGCGATAAAGCCATAAGATTCTGCTGGCATTGAGCGACGCAGCTTACGTCATTGACCTAAACTGTGTCAGTAATATTCCATTAAAGGTGATAATACAATCAGGACAGAAAGGCTTTCAGTGGATTATGGCGGCGGGGGAAGGAAAGTAACAACTTGAGTGTGTGTGTGTGTCTGTGTCTGTGTGTGTGAGAGAGAGAGAGAGAAAGAGAGAGAGAGAGAGAGTGTGGGTGTGTGCGTGTGTTTGTGAATGGGTGTGCGGGTGTCACCTGTCCTATATGAGTCACATCTGTCAGTGGGATTACAGTTGAAATTCAACACTGCAGGTATAAAACATCTGGGTCAAATACAGACACAGACAAAGTCACTAATAAAAGGTTTAAATTATCTAAAAAAATATATAAAAAACTAAGTAAATTTCTGGAAATCATATCACACCCAGAGATGCAAAACACATCCATATGGACCTGCTTACATACATCCCCTGACCTCCCCTTATATTTAACTCTAAAATGGCCCCCTTTCTACCTCTTTGCAAGCCAACAAAATGTCCCCTCTTCTTCCCATACTGTCATTAATATGCACACAAATCTACACACACACACACACACGGGGAAGATATCAGCTCTACTACACTGTATTACTGGAGAAGTGCTGTACTTTTACTCTAGAATATCTGAAGCTTTGGAATAATGACCTTTTAACCCGTCCTGAATCCTAAAACAAACAAATGATTTATCCAAAGTAAAGCAGATCAGAGTATACTGCTAAATTACAGACGGGGATAAAGGCAGCGGATAGAAGCAGCTGTTAATGTTATTGTGTGTGTGTGTGTGTGTGTGTGTGTGTGTGCGCATGTGTGTGCGTGTGTATATAGTTTAAATCCTCTTTAAGAGGCCAGTTTTGAGCAGTCTGCTAATTATCACATTCTCTCTCATCTTGGATTAAACTACAGTCACACACCCCCACCAGTACCATGGCAACAGGACTCCACAGCAACAGTGAGGAAACAGGGCTCCATGGAAACAGCCTTTTTTCCTTCAGGCATTAGTGGGTGCTGGGAAATGGAGTTCCAGTGCAGGGAACTGTGATGTATACTGTTATGTCTTTATCAATTTAGAGAGTGTTTTCATAATGCAAATGGAAATGCTAGCAGCTGTTAGCGTAGCTTGTTGGGCCCGAAGAGACAAATTTGTGATTTTGCGCAATAAAAATAAGTCTGACTCAACCTTACCGCATACAAGAAGAGAAACATACAAAGGGAAGTTAAAGTAATTTTGGAAACACATTTAATATTCAAACTTAGTAATGTTCATTTCTTATATATAGTTTATGAGCCTCTTACCAATTTAGGATTGTACATATCACAATTTTAAATGCACTTGAATCCCGTTTAATAATCTAAAAATATCAACTAAACTGGCAAGAACTTAAAAAATCCAGAAGTAATTGCAATTTAATGAGGATATAAAGTCAAACTCTTGTTATAACACTATAATGATTAGAAAGTGACTAATATGACTGATCCCAACATGTTTGCCATCAGCAGGGTGTTGAGATCAAATACACTCACTTATGGAGCACAGTAGATGACCCAGATCATTGTGTCAATGCTACAAAACACTCCTTATACACTCATATAGTACTACATAAATATTAATGGTGTAATTATGGCATTATGCCATGACTGACTCTCCCATGCCACTTTATTACATACATTTGTACAATCTTGCATGATCAAATCAGTTCGGAAGTGATTATAAAGATAATCATATTTAGTTTTGATTGACACTGTCAGAAATGTAAATTTAAGTTCAAGCTTATTATTGAGGTTGCATCCTATTGAGAGGTGTGTTTAACATTGTGGAGAGCAGAATATTCAACACAGCTTTCCTTATAATGTTATCCATGACAAACTCAGTTATTAAATGTTTAGTGAGGCTTCATTAAACCCCATAACTTATGAGCTGGTTCTAAACTGCAGTCATATCAGAATTTACAGCGCACTCATGACTGTAGGATGACACACTGAACAGTTCTCAAACTCAGAATATCCCACAAGGAAGCGGAGAGTCTTTGAAAGCTCGATAAAGTAGATTTTGACGTCACAAAACGTGGCTGCATTTGTGGAGACGAATGAGAAACGTACCTGCTCCGTGCCAAAATGTGTCTCTTTGTTGTTAATTTAGTTCGCCTACAATAGTGAAGTGAAACGATTGTGAAGCTTCCTGTGTAACACAGGTAACATTTGTCTAAACCGTCACCTGCTTTATTTCATGTGTATTTTATTTATACAGTTGATCACATGGTTGTTGAATAAAGCTGGTTTTGTGGAGGTGCTGACGTTGCCTGCTTGTGATGAAAACGCTCCGTTCCAAAAAGGAACTTTCCCACTTCCCAGCTGCTATTAAAAGCTCTTTTAAAAGAGGAAAAAACGGTTCTGAGAGAGTTTCATTAAGTAAAACAGCTTTAATGCAGTTTGACTAACGTGGAGTTGTAGCGTCATGCCTGCGCATGCAGAACGAGCAGGGGAGTGAGACAGGAATAAAAGTGAGAGAGGGAGAAAAAAAAAAGTGTGCCAGAAGGAGGCGGGGAACTAGCGGAGCTGTGCTGTTTGTTGAAGGAGATGGAGACGCACCAAGAGAGAGTGGCCGCGGGGAGAGAGAGCATCAGAGGGAAGGGAACGACAATGACGAGAAAGAGAGAGGCAAAGCTGATGCAGCTCCTAAGCAGAACAAATGTGTTTGGAGCTACTGAATATAGGTCACACATCTCCAGTGACTATTCCCTTCCCTCCACTGAACCAGCTTCCTGCAGCTCATACCAAATCCTGTATAAATTGGACCAAACTCTATGGACACAGCCTCCGCTAAATTTACCCCTAAGCTTTTTACATTGTTGTTGGATGGGTTAAATGCACCCCGCACGAAGGAAAGGATTGATTTTGGGTTGTTGTTGTTGGGGGGGTTTTTTTGTCTTTTTTTTTGTTGTTGTTCCATGCTTTCTACTCTGAAGCTGCTTTTATATGTTTTGGTTGGCTTGCATAAATGTTTCAGTTTATTTTCAATCAGCCATACAGAGCGCATCCACATGATTAATATTTTACTGTAGAGCTGGTTCTTTGCGTGAAAAATCAACCTTGGCGAGAGAGCTTTCATGGCCCGATAAGTAGTTCCAATATGGTATATGTCGGCTAAGTACACTCGACAAATTGCGAAGTAATAAATAATGATTTAAAGCCTGTTCAGCTACATAATCTGAGGAGAGTGACGGTGTGAAGAGGAGGCGGAGGGAGACGGGAAAAGTGTGAAAAGTGAAGCAGCAGCCACGATAGGAGGCGCGTGATCACGTGTCACAGAGTAACCAAAGCTGTTCACTCCGTATTCACACCTGTCTGTCTCCTGGTTATCAGTTCATGGTGACTGGACACCTGTAATCCAGCCCAGATCTACCGACACAAACAGAAGCCCCTGAGACCAAATCTCATCTCATTAATGCCCGCAGAGAGAGATTCAGGTGGTGGGAATCACACGGTACATCCCAATGAATAACTCACAGGTTAAGGAGACATATACATTACACTACAGAGCTGTCATGTGAATAGAAAGTGAAAGGTTAGAAGTTTCCAGGGAAAATGCAGCTGTTTTTACGGTAACAAACACAAGATTTAAAAGAGATCATTCTCAGTGTATCTGGACGGAAGGAAAAATACAACGAAAAGAGTTATCCACACTGTATGTTTCCAACAATAATGTTGTTTTTATTTACCTGAGGAGTAAATTATCATACCACAAGCTGTTCTCTTTCGATCATTCAATCTGCATTAGCAGATGCAGTTTGAATGCTTCCCGTGGAACTGTACAAAAAATTCTTCTTTTTTTTTTTTTTTGAGAACTGAAGAGGTAACGTGTGGAGTTGTTCAGATTTTTTTAAAGGCCGAGAATTGGATGACACGATTGATGTGGTTTGTGTTTGAATGGTAATTTTACAGCAGTTGCCATGCAATCAGAAACACCAGGGAGAGAATATGCAGCATGCCAGAAGAACATGGTCAGAACCGCTTGAAAACGCTCGTTAAATCACTGACTCGCTGGGCAACCTTGACAAAAATGTATCTTGTAACCCAGTTTCCAAAGCATACTTCATTATTATTATGTTAAATGTTTTTGAAAAGTGCAGACTCAGTGGACCTGTAGCACATCGAGCAGGCAAGCCGACAACTAAGAATAACAAGCCTCAGATTAATGAGCTCCATTCTTAAAGCAATATTTCAACAACAAAATTGTGTTTTGTCTTTCGAGTACTCGCACATTGATGCCTCAGGCTCGCAAAGACTTTGCTTTCTTTTGCTGTATCACTTCTTTATACGTGTAACTCCGGAATGCAGAAAGAGCCAGCCATGTATATTCAGCTACTACAACTACAACTACTAAGAGCGGCAAAACTGTTTAAAAAATGTAGAGTATCAACTTTCAAGCGCATCATCTGGTATAATCCATGCCCTCTTTCACCAGCTGTATTCTCGTTCACCCACAAACACTTTGAATCTAAAACAAAGTTTAGCGCCAACCTTAAGGAGCGGGGACGAGCCATCAACAGACAACAGTGAAACTATCTAAACATCCTAGTGCATCGTCTCGTATGATGCACGTCCTCCTCAGCTTGTGAGCAAGCGTGACCAGCTGATGCCATTAGCTACCAGCTGATGCCATTAGCTTTCATGCTAAGTATACTGAATGTGGCTGGCACTTTCTGCATTCTGGGGACACATAGAATTGAGGCAGCGGTGTAAGAGCAAGCTCCCTGCACCTATGTGTGAGCACGTGAAATAAAATTTTGTCAATCAAGTGTTCCTTTAAACATCTCTGTCAGCTGATAAAAAACTAATTTCCCTTCAGTGTCAAGGAAGTGGCGAGATTGTGCTGCCTTTAAACAGAGCAAGGCCGGCTATTCCCCCTGTATCCAGTGTTTATTCTAAGCTAAGCTAACTGTCTTCTAGCCCCAGTTTAATATACCCTACAAACACGAGAGCGCCTTCAATCTAGCCAGCTAGCTCCCAGCACCAAGGTACTAGATACAGGAGAGGGTCCCCCTTCCTAGTGTTTGTTTTTGTGGTGTTAAATGAAAATCTACAGTTCCGGTATTGAAAATTAAATGAAGAAGACACACACAGATCCTCAGGGCAGAGTTGACTAATCTCACTTTCACCAAATTATTCGGGCCGTGTCAACAAACACTGTAGTGTTTCAGCGAAGAGGCGCTCTTCAGAACATGGTTCACTGCATTTTGTTGACATGGCCAGATTAAATTGGTGACGATTACTCAACTTTGCCCGGAAGACTCTTTTACCTTTGGGTATTCAACATAGAAAATGCTCCAGAATTTTCAAACCATTCTCACTGAAGACTCTGTTTTTTTTTGTTTTTTGTTTTTTTTATTCTGTCAATTGTATCACACTGATTACATTTTACTGTGTGTTTCCATTCCAAGTTCTTGGCACAGAATTTATTCACTTACCAATTTTGTGATAATCGATTGAATGTAGCAATATATGTACATTTTTCATGTGTATAGTTATCTTTCATCAGAATTAACTAAAACAAAATTGTTATAATTTTTTCTCGAATGGATTGGGTTTTTTTTTTTGTTGGATTTTTTTGGGCCCGTTAAAGATATATTTCACCATCTGCATTTAAAAGTCCATCATTTCACTGCTGTTGTTTGATTCCTTAAATTGTGCTTTCTCTGAAATGGAAATATTTTGGAAATTGTTGCTATATGACTAGAGAAAAACGGTAGTGGGGGGGGGGGGCTGTGGCGTTCTCTTTTGCTCAGAAGTTGGAGAACCTTCAGCAACCGGAACAAACTGGGCTTGTTGCCTACTAAGGTCACTCTGAGCTACTTGTAACTGAAAGGAATTGCCACTCTATCTATCGATTAGACAAACAAGAGAAACCAGGATCTTTTTCTGTCCAACCCCTGCAGCCAAACACCACCGCGCTCAGGTAAAGCTGCAGCTGAAGAATTACACGAGGTTTGAACAACAACCCTGGAACCAGCAAGAGTCACCCAGAGGGAGCTCTGGAAACACACAACATGGAGGAAGTTACACATTCGTATTTGCGTATATTTCTAACACTGGAATGATTTAAAGCGATTCAAAATCACAAAATTGTCCCAATAAATGTCTTTATAGACGCATCGGAAATCGGAAGGGGTAACACTATCGCTTCATTGAGGAACTGAGGTGAGTGTTCACATCGAGGTGACGGTCCGAGAATTTCCCCGCTGAATTAAAGGGCATCAACAATTCTCTGAAGGACAGGGTTATGTTCTGTGAATTCTTAGGGAATTGTTCAGGGGTCATTGCAATATGTTCCCAGTGCGTGCCCGATAATTTGAGCAACAGGGCAAACTGGTTTTCCAGTCTCCCTTTCATCTGGTTAAATGCAGATGAAAAGTTCTGTTGTAAAATGTTCATTTGCTGATAAGGACTGTAAAGAGTTGCCACAGCATCTTCCTTGTAAATCAGTCAAATACGTTACAAGGCAACATCCTTTAATCCAGCAGAGACGTTCTCTGAACACTCTGAGAACCTTCAAAGCATCCTCTTAATAGAGGGGTGTGTATTTTTTTTAACATAACCAGGGAGGCCTTCTGTATTTTTGTTTCGATTCAGAACTTTTAAAGTCACTACAGGTTCTATATTCTACTAGTAACCAGCCCAGTTTGAATATGAAAGGATTACTCTGTAGTCTAAATCCACCTGACATTTCACGCTCGGCTGGCCAGCCAGCTATCATGTTTTCTGCCTGGGTTGAGAGGGAGACCAAAAGAGAGATCAGCTGTTTACTCTTTCTGGTGAAAGGATAGGGCAAAAAAATGAAGGAAATAAGTTTGAGAGATGGAAAGATGAAGCAGTGAAACTGAGTTGATGTCGGATAACACCCTTGGACTGATCAGTCAGCGGCCCCCGACTAGATGAAGTCATTTCTGCATGTGTTAGATATTCATTGTATGCAGTACTGCAGGCCTGAACATCATAACTCAATAAGTCGGTCCATTTTAACAACAGGCTTTCAAAGTCTTTGCTGTGTGGGGCTGTGGGGTTTGCTAGGGTGGTCAGTCAATCAATGCAAGGATCAATATATCAGAGAGAGGGATGGCTGGTACATTTTGCTGTTGCTGTGTGTCATTATATTATTAATGTGACCTGAAAACAAATAAATCACATGGTAGCCACAATTCAAGTGTTGCTGTCAGGACGGGATGCATCATATTTCCCAGCAACAAACACAAAAAGAGCAGCTACGATCAACACTGCCCAACACACACAAGAGCACTTACACACCATAATAAAAGTCATGACATCACAGCCAGTGTGAGAGACATTTAAACCCGTATCAGATTAACTTAAGAGGCAGGGGGGATAAGTAGCTTGGAAAGGACGGATACTGGCATCAAAGAAGACATGATGATGTTTCGTGAGATTGTGTGAATGTGTGTGTTTGCAGACCACAACACAAATGAATTAAAGAAGGGTGTGTGTGGGGGTGGTGTGGGGGTGGTGTGGGGGTGGTGGTGTGCAATGAGAGCAATAACAAGACTGAGATGAAATCAAGTGAGGGGATTTTTCCAAGCATAGCCTACAGTGCATGAAGAGTGCAAGGATTTATTTAATATTCCATCATGATGCTCGATGTAACCCTTCATATCTCACCTACACACATATGTCTCTCATCCCGCACCTCCTCCCCCTTCCACTCCCCGAGAGAACGACCCTCCCACACCCCCTCCTCAACTCCCGCAGCTGTGCACCGGCCCATACCCACCCATCCATCCCTTCTCTATCCCGTTCACGGCGCACTTAAAATGCAGGAGAGGTGGTGGTCTCCTCTAACAGCAGCAGCAGCAGCAGCAGCAGCGTACTGTTGCTGTAACCCAGGCCAACACCGTGTACCCTCCGTTAACAGATTGACTTTAATCCCAGAGCCAGCCTTATGGATGCAAAAGCCCGTGTCAGCTCTCGTTTGGCCAATTTATCTGCGGCTCGGCTCTGCAGTAGATCAGCAAGCCGGTAGCCGGGCCTTAATACTCTGCAATGATCCTGAGATGAACACCGTTTGTTTTTAATCGATATAACGTTCAGCAAGCATGCTAATTTCTTATGGTTTCGTGTCAAGACGGTGAGGAACGGTTGCGGTCGAGGCTACTTGGCAAAGCAACACCTGCCATCAACCAAAACCCCGTGTAAATCATACTGCAGTAAATGCAGTGATATATGAGCGCTGATTTATGCGATGCCAAGATCGTCTTATATGTCACGATGTTTTGCTCGATAACAGTGACACACATTCTCAATGGCTTACCTCTACAAAAAACGCCTCCATCCTCCCTACTCCTCCCAGACGATGCGCGTCCGGCCCCGCAGAGCGCAGACACGGTCTCCGGTCTCTCCAAGGGAAGCGTGAGCGTGGTGGCCAAGTCTGAGGAAAGGTAGCGGTGCCTCTGTGTCGGCGTTTCCCATTCACCGAACATTTATCTTCCAAAGGGGCTCAGATGTACAAACAGCGATACGAAAGGGCTCTAATGCCACATGAACAAAATCCAAGGAGGCTGTTATGAAAAATTCAAACTGTCCCCGCCAGGGATCCGTCGGAGAGCGCTAATTGAAGCACCAGGTCGTGGTAGTGTTCCAGTATGTAAATATGTGTGTGAGTGTGTATGTGTGTGTGTGTGAGAGAGAGAGAGAGAGAGAGAGAGAGAGAGAGAGAGAGAGAGAGATGTGTGTATGCTGAGTATGTGAGGTGTGTGTGCGTGTGTGTGTGTGTGTGTGTGTGTGTGTGAGAGAGAGAGAGAGAGAGAGAGAGAGAGAGAGAGAGAGAGAGACAGTGCAAGGAGCTGAGATAGAGGACCAGTCCGGGGGCAGATTGAGCTTGATGTTGCCCACCGCGCACACCGACGGGGGCGGTGCAGATACAGCCTCCCCCAATACACGGAGCTCAAACAATTACACACACACACACACACGGCCGAGATATTGTATGAATATATGCTTTAGAAATTTAACAATAAAGCAAAAAAAAAAAACTTAAAAATTGGAACTGCATATTGACTTGAAGTTAGATCACAAAGCTCTATATTTAACCTGAATGAAAATGAGTGAAAAGGGGATGAATGCAAAAGGATTGAATTTAATTTTTTTTATCAATTTAGAATTAATTTGTAAAATTCAAATAAAGATGACCAGTTTACTGATCGCCAGTATCAGAACAAAAACACAAAGCAATTTCCATCCAAATTTTGCACAACAGGGATGTTTCTCTGCACCAGCTGTCACCTACTGTAGGAGTCAAAGTCAAATTTATTCATCCCGTGAGGGGAAATTAAGTTGTCGTAAGATATTTAAGAAACATTCAACGACACAACACACCAGTTAATAAATACCATAGAGACAACAATCACAACACAGATAGACAAGGACCAGTAAAATAAAATAAAACACAGAGCAAGATCGCTACATGGAGAGGTCACGATGAGCAATAGTCCAAAAGAACAGCGTGCCTGGAAGCATTGTCGAAGGATGAAACAAATGTATTTGTTAAGTTGTGTTGAGATGAAATCTTCCCTGACTCTCAATGAGTTTACCACAAAATCAGATATGAAGCAGAGCTGCCAGCAGTATTCACGCTGAGGCTTCTCCAAAATCGTACAAAGAGCAAGACTGAGAGGAGGAAGGTTAATATTTCTGTATAATCACTCCTAAAAAGAAGCCTCCCCTCACTGCATAGAAGGACTAAGTTGGGTTTAGTCAGTCCCTGTGGGGTCTGAAATTATATCTCATCATCTCACACATGTACACCTAGGACCAGAGTAGTGGGGGTAAAAACAACCCCAATTCACAACAGAAAATATTTAATGTCCGCAAAGACACCAGTTTATATTACTGAGGCATAACAGGACAGATGGTTTATGGGATGTACGCTGTGTGGGGTTTTACTCTTTGCGTACGACCAGGCTGCAGGGGCCAGGTGCACCCATCAGCAGCCCTGCAGGCAAGAGGCCTCTTTGGGGTACGGCATAGTGAAACTATGCTTGTTCCCTCTGGAGCCCTGGAGCTAAAATGAGGCCTCCTATATTCATTTGAGCGTGTGGAGGTATAATTTGGCTCTGGCCTCCATCTTCATCACTGAGACAGTTCAAAAGATGGACACAAAAACAGGGCCCCCCCTTTTTTCCGGTGTGTGTATGGACATACACACAATCAGGAAATGAAGTATGATCCTTCATATGAACTTTCCTCAGGGAAAGTGATACTCTAATAGCAACACAAACAGTACTAAAGCATTCTAAGGCACCAATCAACTTGCTTCTCTTCCCTCGAGTATCGAAACTTGCCTTTGTGATTCTAAATCTTAATAACTCAAAGAATGATCTTTATCATAGAAGCCTTGAGGATAAAAAATACCCAGGTCCTCGTGAGGAAAAGGCTTCAAAATCATCACATGGAAGGAGACAAGACTGTAGACACTTTGAGTTTTAATCATAAAGCCTTCTATTTGTAATGGCTGGTTTCAATAACAGGAAAAAAACGATCAGTTTCCATCATTTAGGTCTTCAGTTGGAGGAATGGACATCAAGCAGCGCTACATCGTCTTTAAATGTTCTTCGGGAAACAGTTACACTTCATGGAGGCTTGGATGTAAAAGAGAACATTTTGTATTTATTATATGACAGCGTCTCTCTGTAAATGTCACTGCTTCTGCTTTACTTTCATCCAGTGATATTACTTTCTAGAGATGCATTCAGGTACCACAACCTGTTTGGTTAAAGCTTTCTCAGCCTGATCTTCAGCAGTGATTACAAATCATGATGGACTCTCAAATGATCCCCATTGTTTGCTGAGAAGTCTGTCTTTTAAAGTTTAATGAAGCGCTTCCCTCTAGGACACTGACACAATTAATTTGATCAATTCCAGCAGTGTTTACTCTGCAGAGACACGTCAAGATGGCCGCTATGAGGAAAGGTTACACTTCATGTGGTCTACACAAAACACCACCCAGTGGGTACATCAGGATGCAAAAAACAAATGCAATTAACTTTTTTTTTCTTCTCCAAATTAGGCTACTGTGGAAGTCAATATCCCAAATGCAACAGCTTCATATTTTCAGGAAAAATCCCTGGAGTGGAGCGACAGGGGGTTGTTGCTGCTGACAATTACACAGCTAAAAGCCATCGACCCAAAAAACTCATCCAGCATGCACATGGGTAGAAACACAGACATATACTCGATGAAATATGTGGACATAAAAAAGTCTGTTCTATTAAATTCTCATTGCCATGACAACAGTGACTGAGTGACCCTCGGTGGTGAATTGATAGATTTGGTCTTAGCGAGCCTGCAGCAGAACTCTGCTTACTCATCTGACCATGGCTCAGTGTCTGAGGCTCTCTCCTTGATGTCTCCTTCTCGTTTTACAGTTATACTGCCTGTGTGTGTGTGTGTGTGTGTGTGTGTGTGTGTGTGTGTGTGTGTGTGATGAGAATGAATTAAGTCACTTTGAAGGACACAATCCAGACTTAACACCAATTAATTGGGGATGGCATGTGCTATTGAAGACAAAAGCTGTGTCCCCAAAAGGCCAATGCAGGTGTGGGTGGGATGGTTTTTGTTAGTTTGTGGAGACCCTTTGTGGAACAAATACCAGAAACATCTTGTTCTGTAGTGTGTGTGTGTGTGTGTGTGTGTGTGTGTGTGTGTGTGTGTGTGTGTGTGTGTTCTTGTACTTGCTACATGTTGAGGACTAGAATACGTACACATTTAACCAACAGAGTGAGAACATTTTTTTGAAAGAGAGGACATTGTAGCCAGTCCTCACATCTTCAAAGGGCCATTTGAAGGTCAAGACTTGGTTTTAGGGACAAGGTTAGAATTAGGTTCTGGTTAGGTTTAGGGTCAAGGTTAGGGTCAAGTTTAGGGTCAGGCAGTCAGTTGAGATGGTTAGGTTTAGGGTGAGGGGTTAGGGAATGCATTACATCAATGAAAGTCCTAAAAAAGATAGGTACACAAAGATAAGTACAAGGGTGTGTGTGTGTGTGTGTGTGTGTGTGTGTGTGTGTGTGTGTGTGTGTGTGTGTGTGTGTGTGTGTGTGTGTGTGTGTGTGTGTGTGTGTGTGTGTGTAAATCAGAGAGAATTGCATGCTGTGGACAGATCATCAATATGTCTTCCTGTAGAAAACACATTCAACATGATTAACTTTCAACAGTCAGAACGAGAAGTAAAACACATTTTTTACCGGAGGGGGACTTTTATCTGAATGTTCATATGCAAACATATTAAAGCATACTGAAACAGACTAAATATCCATTTAACACATGTATGTGGCGTGACTTTGTGTGTGTGTGTGTGTATGTGTGTGTGTGTGTGTGTGTGTGTGTGTGTGTGTGTGTGTGTGTGTGTGTGTGTGTGTGTGTGTGTGTGAGACTTGAGGGGCAGAAACCAGATGGTGCTCAGTACAGTGAGTTGTGGTATGCTGTCCTCTATTTATCAAATTAAGGCATCATTATACACAATGAATTTCTAGCAGCTGTCTTTGTAGAGAAATGGAGAAATCTGAAGGGAAAAGACGACGTTCCAGGATTGGGACAGACTTTTCACCCAGCTCACCAGGATTGAAGTCACACAAACCTAACAAATCTAGGATTGCAAAAGTGTATGTTTTAAGCCATTTTCAGGGACACAAATCGGACTAAAATTCAAATAACTGGGGCCAGCCTTCCCTACTGAGGACAGAAGCTTCTTCAAAAGGTTTTGTGTGTGCATGTGTGAGAAAGAGAGCATGTTCTACTAATAGGCATCACTTATTATGTCACAGCCAATCAGTTTTACAACCTGATGCCTCCATAAATCTCTCATCAGTTATTAACCTTCTCTGTCTCTATTGCTCCTGCTCTGTGACCCGACCCTCTCAAATCAGACACATCTGTTTACGGTTGTCTGAGTGGACACGGTGATTCAAAGACATGCAGAGAGACTCAGTTTGAAGTGCCCTGACTGGTCATCAAGGCCTGGGGGACAAAAGTGGTTCTCAATGAGTTCTTTTTGGCTTTCTAAGTGGTCCTACATATAAAGATGCAATTGTATGGAATAAAAAAAGATATATAAATGCCCTAAAATATATGATCAAAATTTTATAATCTGGCTCAAATATGCCTAGTTTTTAACATCATGAAATATTATTCTGCCATGAATCAACTGAGTGTTCAGGCAGTTCATGAATGAGCTACAGTAAATGCAGCAGCTTTATTAAACTCTTGTTTTCATCCATCTACATTATGGTTTGTGTGTCTTAGGGCAAACACACTAGCAAATGCAATATGAAGCAGATGAGGTTACTCAGAATTGCTCATTTCATTTTCTTTTCTCATCGATATTAAACTCCTGCGAGAGTACAGTGAACACATCTGTCCGCAGCAGCATCTTGTCAACTTTAGCCATTTTGATTCCCTAAAGGCTATTTTGGCCTTTAATTAAAAAAAAAGCTTTTCATGCTTTTCTTTCTAGTAAAAATGAAAGAGTTTTAAACATGATCAATTTCTTTATTTCAAATTGAATATGTTGTTGATATGAAATACACAAATGACTATAACAATATCAAATATTAAATTTGTACATATGTTTGTTGGAAATAATTATGTGTGCGTGCGTGTGTGCGCGTGTGCGTGTGTGTGTGTGTGTGTGTGTGTGTGTGTGTGTGTGTGTGTGTGTGTGTGTGTGTGTGTGTGTGTGTGTGTGTGTGTGAGTGAGGGACTGTGCACTCTGAACTCCCTGGGGTGAATGATGTATGCTTGTATGATGTTAAGCTCCCTTCTCACATGAACACAGCCTCTCACAGACTGACATATATGATGTCACCTGATCTGCATGACTCATCCAATACGCACGAATCAGCAGTAGTCTGAATAAGAAGTCACATTTCTGGGAACGAAGAAGGTCATCTTGGATTGAATTTGCTGATGAAATGTAGGTGTTAAAGTTATAACTGTGATTAGCAGACTGTGAAGTGTGTTAGTGCTGCTGTCTGGAGCTATGAACTATTTTTAAAACTTGTTAAGCCGGTAGTGCATTATCAGCAAATTAAAGTTTAGGTTTGACCTTCTCTTCTCTCCTCACAAGATTTAAAATATCATCTCAGAGTAATCAAACAAGTTTTCAAGTTTTGTGTGTGTTCCGATAACAGTTCCATCACCCCAGTGTTCACATGATTAGCATTTAATCTAACCAGATTTTTCATGACATTTAGAGACAATATTGCGTTTCACTTTGAAGTATATTTTGTGCCACAACTGATTGGTTTGATTTCGGTTTGAAAAAGTGTGCAGTAGTTAAATTTAGCCAGGTGTGACTCTCATATCAACAACAGGAACAAGCACTGTCATTTATATTTTAGGGATCATTCCAAGATGAATCGCATGAAAAGGGACACCAAAATCATGACCTCACAATAATTTTTAAAGCATTTTTTTTTAAAGTACACACTGTGGGTATTTTACAGGTTGAATAATACCATTGCCTTCATCTAATACCTCACACTGGAGAATATAATTATATTTTGACCTTTTTTTTTTGCCTTTAGCCCAATGTATAAAATTACTCAGTGTGTGTGATAGTGAATTAAAAAGCTTATCAGAATAAGATATTGCCAGCTATTTAAAAGGTTTCATTGTTGTTTTTACAGTTTATTTCAGAGCTACTCTTCCAGGGTCCATACAAATTAAAAATATTAGGAAAATTAAGGCTGCTGGAGCTGTGCGTCAGGGGTACCAGCACGGGAAAAACGCAACAATAGAAATTTAAATGGGAGGTTTTGTGTCTGATGCTGCACCCCATGTAACAACTCCATCCCCGCTGTATTAGATTCATAGGGGAGCAGATACAGGAAGGGGCCTGATCTTATTAAATTGTTCTGATGACTTCATTCCCATTTCCCTCCCCCACAACACCCCCCACCCTTCTCTACCCACGCCCCCACCTGCCATGCCCCACCCCCACTCTGACTAACCCAGCACCTCCCATGGGTTGTATGGCAGCATGACAGCACGTCTTTGGACCACATTAGCTATCAATGCAACCCCCTAATTCCCAGCAGACAGTTGGGTAATTTAATCAGTCTGCCATAGCCTGCAGTGGAACTTAAATGATTACACACACACACACACACACACACACACACACACACACACACACACACACACACACGTGTGCGCGTGCACACACACATCCATTTCACACAAATTGTAAACAAGAGGTGATAGAAGAGATCATTTAATTTAGATCTTTATGGGGTTGTGTTAATAAACCATAAGGGGGGAAAGGAGCCAAACTCTGAGCACTGATTGTACAACAGAAGTGAATGTTGACCTGTTAGTTTTTGGATTTGGTGACCAAAGTGATCATATTTGGATAAGCACGTGGAACTCAGGATGCATCCATAGGTCACATTAAACTGGATGCTGATTTGGCAGGCAAAATTACAATTTGATCAAATTGTTCGAAGCAGGAAAACTCCCCAGGACAAGATCGTAGATGTAGGTGACCAGATGCATGAAACTCTGCCCATGTGCGCACAAACAGAAACATCAGTTTACTGAGCTAACTAATGATATGTAAACTATAAAATATATGAAAAGTGTTATCAACAAAGGCCTGTGAAACTGAATGGCTATACAGTTTTATTTGCACGTATGAGCAGACCCGTATTATTACAGGGACAGTAATATTTGGAAACAGTTCAGAACAGGGTTTAGCCTCATGAAGATTTATTGTGTTGGGATCAAAATATTTGAAGTGATGCATAGAAACTTTTACCCGGATTTCAATTTGATGTCTCTCAGAGGAACAATTTTGGAAATTGGCTTGAGCTGGCTGATCGACTTCCCTCAAGACTCCTGTGGATTGGCATTGCTTATCTGCTGCTGTGTCCAGTCATTCTGGTGTGGCAGATTCTCTCTGCCTAAGGAGCCAAACTCTGAACGCTGACTGTATGGTACAAGCAGATGATGACCTGTTAGTTTGTGGATTGGGTTTTGGAGACAGAAGTTATTATATTTGGATAAGCGTGTAGATTTCGAGTTACATCCTAACGTCAAATTAACTGTGATAATAAACTGTTCTGCACTGTTGGTATTGATACAAGCTGCACTAGCATCACCAGTGGCTAGGCTAGCAACACTGGGGTTACTGCTGGCTCTGTCAGAAATGGTAGTGGAAGCCCCAGAGGAAGCTGATATTTTGGAGCCATTTCTTCATATTTGTTCAAGTTAGACAACACATTTGGAACTATAGGGGGGAACTGAACATCCTTTGGGAGCAACCCTAGAAGACTCAACTGCAATCCCACTCCCCATCTGTGTGTCAGGTGCTTTAGTGTAAAATGTGAAGTCAGAGGAAATCCGAGGAAGAGAAGGGGGCAGGTCTTCAGAATGCAGATGGAAAAAAAAACACAAAACACTTGCTTGTTTTCGATCAAGGATTTTGAGGATACTTCACTATTTTATGGTGTACCTTAACTGTGTGTAACCCCAGTTTGGAGATGTAGGACTAAGGTATAATATTCTCATAGACTTTTATGTGATTCAGACATCTTTTGAAACCAATGTGGGCCCCCCCTGTGGTTATTAGAAACAATGCAGATTTAAACACCCACAGCCACTGGCTTCACTCTTCAGACTGACTAAATCAACCAATCAAGTTTCATGTTCATTTTAAGATACTGTACCATTTCATTCACTGTAAATAGTTGTTTTTTTTGGGGTGGGGGGTGGGAGGGAGTCAGACCAGAAAAACTAAACTTCCTTGAATCGTGTCCAACTTGTGTCCATCTGTAATGCTACACCATCCATCCATCCATCCATCCATCCATCCATCTTCTTCCGCTTATCCTGTAAAGGGTCACGGGGGGGCTGGAGCCTATCCCAGCAGCCTTCAGGCGAGAGGTGGGGTTCACCCTGGACAGGTCACCAGTCCATCACAGGGCCAACACATAGAGACAGACAACCATTCACTCTCACAGTCACACCTACGGTCAATTTAGAGTATCAATCAGCCTCGTCCCCTCTTGATGTCTTTGGACTGTGGGAGGAAGCTGGAGTACCAGAGAGAACCCACACAGGAACAGGGAGAACATGGAGACTCCACACAGAAAGACCGCGCCTCGAACCTGGAACCTTCTTGCTGTGAGGTGACAGTGCTGACCACTGCACCACCGTGCCACACATTGCTTGTAAAAATTAAATAAAGTAATTAAACCAAAAACTCCAGAGATCATTCATCAGATGTATCAAAAGCATACACAGAATGACATTTCAGTTACTGCTTGGTGTTTATCAGCAAGTGAGCTCTGCTGTGACAGACCTTTCTACTGGATTAAATTGAATGAAGTCTAATCCTAATCACAACAGATTAAATTACCCAGATCACTATAATAGCTTGATTACACTGACTCCCACCAACTCCAAAGACCCCTACACACAACACACAAACTGATGTGCCATCATGTATGGTTTTATTGTAGGAGGAAGGAGAAGGTGACAGAGCCAGAGAAGCAAGCTAACAAACTGGAAATAAATTTGTGTGCGCGCGCGTGCATGCATGCGTATGTGTGTGTGTGTGTGTCAAGTGCCTCTCTGTGGTCCAACAATCAAAGTGTTTCTGAAAACTTAATCTAAATAGACGTGTGTAACTAATTTAGCTCTGCTGAGGAAAAAGGTTCAGTACACAAAGGTGCGTACATACAGCCGACATAAATACACAGTGATTGGTATTAACAGTGAAACTAATGCAGTGACACAGTAAACAAAAGCCCAGCTGTCACTCCAGAGGCTTAACAATCATCTATGAATATGCAAAACAGTACAGAAGGTGAGCTTGGCTCTCCTAACGTTCACCTTGCTACTGTGGAGTCAGCTCTCTCCTCTGCTTGAGGCTCTAAAAATTAAGGTGCATAGACAAAGAAAAGTTTGAGGGGACCATTTTTGACATTAGTTTGTATTATTAACTGAACAAAAATGTTATTTTTCTTAATTTCAGAGTCTAAATCTGAGTCAGGGTTCATTTCAAACCAATCACCTTTACAATCGAGCAACAAATACTTCACAAAGATGAACTTGTTCTTGACTACATGTTCATATATAAAGCACATTTGTTTAATCATATTGAGGAAATGTGCAAATACTGATTTAAGTTCTTACAACAACTACAGTTGTGAGCTATTATTTAGTGTATGAATTGCAAGACAAATCAATGCTAATTGAAAATAATGCATTCACTCAAGCTCCTTTGTGTACAAATTTGATGCACAATACACAAGTAAAGGGATAAATTAGCATCACAACGCCTCCTTACATGCTGTTTACACAGTAAAAGACCTGAAATAGTATTAAATAAACATAACATGGTAATTTAATACTGACATCCTGCTGCATAATGAATACTTCTGCATCTGTTACATCAATATGACTTCTTTTATCACTGATGAGTTTGTATTATTGATGACCAAAGGGGACAGTTATTTCTTGTTTTATTATAAGGTAGGCTACTCCACATATAATCAAAACAGGGGTGGATGGAACAATCCTAATATATCAATATTGTGATGTTAAATCTTGTTACTTTCTCCCACATGAAAATATATAAGCATAGAGGAAAAATGTCTGTATCAGGACTGTGACGCTGTATTTACTTGGTGTCAGACAAAAACCAAATTTGGCGGCATCAAGCCCCCCTCATCTAAAATTATATTTAAAGTTTTGTCAGAACACAATAAATCCCTAAATTAGTGTAATCTAAATTTATTTTAGTTCAGCTCTGCGTGACTATCAGATATCATTAAGGAATGTTTTTGTATACTTTCCTTTCCTTGCTCCTCTGACAGCGTTGTAGTACTACAAATAACAACCAGGCGGTGGTACTAGTCACACATTTAAGGAGACAAACAAGAGAGAATGTGAAGAGGCCATCATGGAAGCTCATACAGGGCGTGTCACAGCGGCAAACACACTCAGAGCCCGCCTCTACACAAATATGATTGGCTAGTCGCTCCAATGACGTCAAACTCACTTTCTGATTGGATGGTGTCCCTGTCTGTTCGCTGTCACTGAGACGCCACACTCTGAGCTGTTTCGAAAATGAAACTGGCTCATGGTTGATTTCTAGGAAGTCGCAAACGAATAAAATAGCTAAGATAGAAACCCAGGGATTCTCAGTTCCTAACGGACTCACTGGAGTCATCGAACAGTGACGGTAAGCAGTCCGAGCGGAGGGATTTCGGCGATAAGGGGATGTTTTTGTGAGAAAGGCAGGCCTGTGCTGTCAAACCACGACAACAACACCTGATTAGGCTCCCTCTTATTTTGGCTTGAACGTGTCACTGCTTATACTTGTGCAGCATAAATTCATTCAGATTTAAGCTGATTTTGACCTGTTGAATGAGCTTTGAACTGCATATGTCGAAATATGACTCAACGCCCTGCCCTCCAGTTTGTTCTAGGTAAGAGAAGAAGAACATTGGGAAGTATTTATGGAAGTGTATCTTACTTTTTCATTTTAGGTGGGAATGTTGAGTAAACATCAGAGCTGGAGAGGACGTACTGTACTGCCATGAAGGTAAGCATGTTTCTGTGGCTGACATTTAAAGCTGGGCTCTGTGACTATGTGGTTTGTACAGGTTGGAGGTGTTCACAGTTAATGAGGCATCAGGTTAAATTTACCTGCAGTATAAGTACTTCAGTCGGGAGTGATTGCAGTTTTTTGCATTCACAAATTTGAGTTAGTATTATATTATTGCTCTTGAGCAGGTTAAAGGTAATACAGGTCACTTTTTGTTATCTTTTACTGAGTACCTGCCAAATCTCATTGTTTTTTTCATTATTTTTGTGTATGCTATACTAATTTCCGTGCAATCAATGTGTTGAATCAAACTTAAAGGACTGTATTTGTTCATATTATCATATTAATTGAAGGCTTTTCACCACATGTACTTTGAGAAATCTCTCCTCCTCAGTGCACACACAATTTATTTCAGTGAGCCTCAGTCAGGTTGGATGTATAGGAGCGTGACCCCAGTGACCCTTCATGTAGCTTTTGTGCAACTATCCAGAGCTATAAGGAGGAACAGCATGGATCATTCTGATAAAGACACATGACTTACACTTATTATTACCTCCACTTAGGAGTGTTTTCAGTGATTGTTTGGGAGGAAAACTAACTGGTTTCCACTTTGGTGGAGGGGTGTTATTTTTCCTCTTAAAATTTGGAGGAACTCCATTTGACATTGTGAAAATTTGCATTTATTTGCATTTATTTTGCACTGTGTTGGCTGAGGTTCTGCTTCCCCACAGAATCACGCGTTAATAAAGCATGAAATCTTACACGTGTGTCCACATAGGAGAGGGGGAAATGTGATCCGATTTTCATTGTCTGCATCAGACAAAGTGGTTTCGGTCTTCTATAGCTGATATCCTTTAATTTTTATGAACTGCAATCTCTGGATTTACTCAGGACTTAAAAATAAAAACATTCAGTTTGTGGTTTTTTTGTGGTTGGCAAATTTTTAAAAATGCCTTCTTGGTGAGAGAAGTCCGAGTTGAATGGCCTAACAGCTTCAACTTGACAGAAACACTACAGTAAGTTAGACAGCCGCTCCGCGCAGGCAGGCAGATGATTATGGGGATGTTTCACGTTTAAAGCCGAGTTAATGTCAAAATAAAAAATGTCCCTTTTTCCTGTCTGTTACATTTTGTAATTTTCAAATCCCCGCCTCTTTTTCTTGTCACTGCTTTTTCCCCTCCCGTCACTTCTCACTACCAGTCTGTAGCAGAGGGCTTGACTACCTGGTGAGACTGAGGCTGCTGTCACTATGGCGCACTTTGACACAGAGTACCAGCGCCTGGAGGCGTCCTACAGTGACTCTCCCCCCGGAGAGGAGAACCTGCTGATGCATGTGCCAGAAGGAGCTAAGTGTACGACACACTCGTATACACAAATCGCACAAACAATTCCTTCTTTCGCGCACTACCAGTGATGCATATTAATAACAGAATTTCTAATTTGTAATTAATGCTTTGCAGCTCAATGGCACCACATAGAAAACCTGGACCTGTTTTTCCAGAGGATATCCTTTTAGGTGATCTGTTCATGTATTTCTTACACGCTACGCGTTCAGTGCCGAGGGACAATGTGAGAATAATCTGATATTGTTTCTTAAATTAAGAATAGTACTTTCCTCTGCTTTAATCATATTTTTGTTGAACACTACAATAATCCTTAACGTCCTTTACGTGTATAATCTGCATCAGAAGAATGGATTCACCTGTATGCTGCTGGGAGAGATCTTTGAGCTGGTGTATGTATCTGTTTAATAACACGTTGTTTAGAAGATATTTTTCCGTGGATTGTCCCTGTCAAGGGAATTGATTTAACTAATGAAGTTACTTTGTCTTTCTTCTACTGCCACATCTTCTTTGTCTATGCAGTCAGTTGCTGTTTGTGGTCGGCTTCACGGTGTTCCTAGCTAACTGTGTGGACTATGACATCCTGTTCGCCAACAAGTTTGTAAATCACACAGATTCATCGAAGGTCACCTTGCCTGATGCCTTCCTCCCCGTGGATGTCTGCAGCGCCTGGTGAGTGAGACACAACGTCGAGCAAATTCATTTAAGGCAGAGAATCTTTTTGGGGGATGTACTTTGTAACGGAGATGCTGCCGAATGGTTCTCAGCCTGGGGTTCGCAAGCCTAATGTGGGTTGGGATATAATTTCTGGGGTCTAAGAACAGATGTATGAAAAAACATTTGCCTGGAAACTGTAACAGTGATATTAGTTGTCATGGCATTGATTTTGTCGAGCGTGAGAGTCTGCTTACATTTGACAATTAACTAATGATATGTAATCTAAAAAAAATCTATGAAAAACGTTATTAGCGAAGCCCTGCGAAACTAATCGTCTATACTGTTTTATTCGTGTATGTGAACAGACCCATTTTCCTCAGCAAGATATTATTCAACCTTTCCTTGGGCAAAAAAAATCGCAGGAAGCAGAACTGGTTGTTTTGACTCATAAAGGTGGAGAACAGCAAAAATACATAAATCCTTTCTTCCCGAAGCATCCGAGACAATGCATTTGTCATCTTTGTGCTGATGATCTCTGGGGTGTTCTGGCTACATCGCTTGGTGAAGTTCATCTACAACGTGTGCTGCTACTGGGAGATCCGATCCTTCTACATTAACGCCCTAAAGATGACAATGGTGAGACAGGCACAGAAACAGTTTAGAACAGGATTTAGCTTCATGAAGATGTTGTTGTGCTGGAATCAAAATATTTGATGTTCAACATTTAACCCACTGTGCTTTTTTTCAGTCAGAGCTTCCCTATGCAACTTGGCAGGAGGTCCAGGCGAGGATAGTGGAGATCCAGAAGGAGCATCAGATATGCATCCATAAAAAAGAACTGACAGAACTTGACATTTACCACCGTATCCTCCGCTTCAAAAACTACATGGTTTGTAGAAACTTTTCCTGGATTTTGATTATTAAAAAATAATTGTTGAGAAAGAGCCTGTGAGAAGTTCCAAATGTGGGTTTTCGATACATTTTTTTTAAAACGCTCACAAGCTCTAGCTGATAAACTTCGATTTAGAAATGAAAAGTTGTCAAAAATATCTAATTGTGTTTACTTTGTTGCCAGATGATGGTGTGATATTTTTTTTTCTGGGGATCTGTAGCTTGATGTAAATCAGAGGAACAACTGTTGAGAGGACTGAATCAAAGAAAGAAATACTTTTTATGTTTATTTATGTAGAATCGTTCAAAAACAGTTTGGGAGCTAAAATAATACATGTGTGGACTCATCTAGATAAGGTCTGCCATGTTCATGGGCGTCTCCTCGATCCTGGTCTCATAGAAGGTCTCTTGGAGAAGGAGGAAACTTGGAGGAGAGATGCTCACGACGAAGCATGTCATAGACACAGCCAGGGGTTCCAACAACGATCTGAGGGCATCAACTTCTCCACCTCATGGCGGATGCAGGCATAGCAGGTCACTGCCATGTGTTCATTAAGGGCCAGAACCTCCTTCTGGATTTGTTGAGCCAGCTCCTTGGTGGGGGCCCGAACCAGAGCCTGAGTGGCCCTCAGCCTCATGCTGATCTGCTGGAGGGTGGCAATGGCGAAGGTGGCAGTCTTCCCAGTGCCAGACTGGGACTGAGCAATTACATCATAACCTTTAATGCAAGGTATGATGGCTTTCTTCTGTATAGCAGAAGGCTTCTCTAAGCCATATGCATAAATCCCCCGAAGCAGCTCCTCACGCGGGTTCATCTCATCAAACTGTCCACTGTGTGATTGCGGTTGCTTTCAGTGACATCTGCTCTATGACGGTTTTCAAACTTAGCAGGCATTATTGCAAACAAGTATTAGTACGTCGAATGCCTCAAAGGTGAACAAACTGCTGTTGTTCTAAGAATCCCCAAAGGTTGGCAGTACACTATGATCTCACAATTCTGATTTTAATCATTGACTTTGATCTCTTGACTTTGGTCCCACAGCTCTGATTTTGATCTGACTTTAATCTCTGACACCCACAGCATGTCACCCAGTAGAGATGGGATGATTATCGACACTTTCAAACACTGAAATAGCGTGACCTCTAACTTGTTTCTTATAATTCTGCAGGTTGCCATGGTGAATAAATCACTCCTTCCTGTGCGCTTTCGACTTCCTTTACTTGGAGACAGCGTGTTCTACACCCGGGGTCTCAAGTACAACTTTGAGCTTATCTTTTTTTGGGGGCCAGGTGTGAGCTTATGTTTTGGCTATAATTGATTTGTACATATGTGTATTTGACTCAAATTTCAGAGGTTCTTATTTTTGCGTCTTCTGTTGTCCTTTCTCTGATTTCTTTTGCAGGCTCTCTGTTTGAGAACGAGTGGAGCCTAAAATCAGAGTATAAAAGAGGAGGAAACCGGCTTGAGCTGGCTGATCGACTTGCCTCTCGAATCCTGTGGATAGGCATTGCTAATCTGCTGCTGTGTCCAGTCATTCTGGTGTGGCAGATTCTCTACGCCTTCTTTAGTTACACTGAGGTAAATAGAGCTCAAACTCTCAACAATGCCCATTTTACTGTCAGTGGTCAAGACAGACGTTTGTTGTATGTGTTAACATAGGTAATCAAGAGAGAGCCAGGTTCTCTTGGAGCAAGATGTTGGTCTCTCTACGGTCGATGTTACTTGCGTCACTTCAATGAGTTGGACCATGAGCTCATGTCACGTCTTAGTAAAGGCTACAAGGTCAGTCGCTGTCACTGCCATAAAGCTTCTTTTCACTGAGAACCCAGATCTATACCTTTTTTACTTAATTGAATGGAAACATTAGCCCTCATGTATCAATCCAGCATAGAAACTGTTGTACATCTGAGCATAGGAGTCATTGTATGACTGGATTTGTGTGATTTATTCAACTGGTCATACCTCGCCGATCACAGATAAATACAGCGGCTGAAATCATTCACCATTTAAATCTCATCCCCCAATGTACTCTGGTTTTAGAAGCCTCACCCTTCCATTTCACCACATGGAGAAACATAATCTGATGTTTAGGAGGAACTTCTCTAACCTGGAGAAACCTTCATGTCAGCTGATCAGCCGAACCAACTAGTTTTATATGACAGCCTGAAAAGTGAATTAAAAGAAAGTCAAAACATGCAGTTTTAATTAAAACCACTGATTGCGGTCAACAGGGTTGCCATCATTAATCAAACACGCGTGGGAGAGACGCATGGCTGTGCTTGCATAGGTTGCGGCAGAGAGAGACACAGAAGCATCACTTTGAGCATCAGAACATTTAATAACATCCTGTTCACTGCAATACTGAGCAGAACCCCACAGGCATGTCACTCCCCCGCTGAGCACGACAATCATCTGTCCTGTAATAGCCTGACGCACCCCCACTTGTTACCCGTGTACACATTAGGACTGTTGAACTTGTGCTCTTGCTCTGTAGCAGAGTTCATCATGTACTGAATATATTATCTGAATGTAAAGCAGTGTCGGTAACCAGAGAGGCAATGACTCCTCCCTCCTATTGCCTGTGTCAAGGCGATAACCATAAGCTATATTTTTATTCATGTTGTATGAGCTGCATGTTCTTAGATGACCATCAGAAGCATCCTCTGACTCCTCCTGGTCTGCTGAAAATTTGCACACAGGATCTCAGAGCTAACCCTGAGCTCAGATTTGATTGTAGCCTCCGCTCATTTCCACAGTGATAAATGAGATTTGTATTGGAATGACCAGACCGCCAATGCTCGCCCATTTCCTGTCATACATTAGTTTGATAAATGAGGGCAAGTGTTGCTGTGAAGAAGAATGGAGTTGATAATTAAATCTGTTTTTTCCTCTGTTTTTTTTTTTCCCTTTTTCATTTAGGCTGCATCCAAGTATATGAACTGTTTCCTCTCGCCACTGCTGACTGTAGTGGCCAAAAACGTTGCATTTTTTGCTGGGTCTCTTCTTGCAGTCCTTATCGCCTTGACCATTTACGACGAGGACGTGCTCGCGGTTGAACACGTCCTCTCATCCATCACACTGCTTGGAGTGTGTATCACAGTCTGCAGGTGTGGACGAGTGCATCTATAAACTACGTTCATCTCCCTAATGAGCACAAATGAGCATGATCGCTTTTTTATTCTCATTTAACCAGCTGTTTACAAACATAGAGACAAATAATTTAACGGTAAGTCAGGGTAACATATCTGTGTTAGACATATCCTTGAATTAGATGTAGAGATTGGAAAAAAGTACTTTAAAACCTCCCCAGAATCGTAATCCTCGAATGCACTTTAACATCTGATTATGCTTTATGAGAGGGTTTCCTTCCAAAAGTAACTATTAAGTCAGAGAAGTGTGTCATAAATTTAAATTTGAGTATTTATGAACATTGCCATGAGTTCATCATCAGTCAATACCAATAATACACAAGGAATTTATGTTAATTAACTAATTATGTGAGATCCTTGCTCAGAATTATTAAAACTCCAAATTTGAAGTTGAAGTATAGCGATTATGCTGTATTATCCTTTCTGTCAGGTCCATTCACGTCAAGAAACACAAGAGATGATAATGAGCTTGATTTGTTTGTTATTGTACAAATCGGCGGTATGGCTCTGTTCAGAGGAGTCCCCTGCGAATTTTTCATGAGCACCATGAAACAGGGGACCAGCAGCGTGAGGGAAGGTTCTCCCAGTTTAAGACTGGAAGAGCAAACATACCCCCGTGAACAGAGCAGCAACATGACATGGAACGAACTATGCCATGTATACACGACAAGGTGGAGCTGGGGAGGTGGAGGGTAGCAAGTTGCGAGCAGGAGCAACTGTACAGCAAATAGCAGCGGCAGCAGATAGCAGATAGCAGCAGCAGCAGCAGCAGACAGCAGCAGCAGCAGATAGCAGTAGGCAGCAGCAGATAGCAGCGATGATGCAGGCAGAGCAGCAGCCAGAAGCTAGCAGAGCGGGAGTTGAGGCCGGGTGATATTTAAGTTGAGAGGGGCCAATCAGAAGCAAGGGATTTGATCAGCTGATGCTGAGCAGCTGTGATCAGCTGATTGATCAGTTTGATTGATGGACGGGAAGCCAATAGCGCTTGACTACCACGGCCTGACAGAACTAACGCTAACGCTCAATTTATATCACTTAAGTTGCAAGATTTCAAAATGTGTTTCAAGCCACCGGTTTCTTTCTCTCCTCAGGTCATTTATTCCTGATAAGCACATGGTGTTTTGTCCTGAGCAGCTTTTGCGAGTCATCTTGGCTCATATCCACTACATGCCTGACCACTGGCAGGGCAATGCACACAGATATGAGACCCGGGACCAGTTCTCCCAGCTCTTCCAGTACAAAGCAGTGAGTACAAATACCGGACCTTGAAATAAATATTAACCCAACAACATTCAACTCGTTCAAATTGCCATAGAACCCTCTAATGGTAGGATGATGGCAGGATATTGGTTTCATCCAGCATTTTGTACGATGCGGTCACTGGCCTCTCTGTGTCTGTTTGCTGGCAGGTGTTTATTCTAGAGGAGCTGCTGAGTCCAGTGGTGACACCCATCATCCTTATCTTCTGTCTGAGGAGGAAGTCTCTGGAGATCATTGACTTCTTCAGGAACTTCACTGTAGAGGTGGTCGGGGTGGGAGACACTTGCTCCTTTGCTCAGATGGACATCAGGCAACATGGACATCCTGCGGTGAGGAACTGCCACATGAAGTGCAACTATACAAACACACACTGAATACACAGATCGTCCTAATCTGTAAATAATGTGTCATGTATAGGTGGGTTGAGTTACAGACTGGAGATAAACCAGTTTACCAGCATATTCTGTTTCTTAGGGCATTTAAGATGGCTACCATTAAGTATTGTATTTGTAATGTTGCAGTTACACTAAAATGTAATTAATAAACAACTCTAAATACAGCAAACGCAAGTTTCTAGCCTATGTGACAGTATTTGACTAAGAACTCATGGATAAGGAACTCTGCTATAGCTATTATTATTTCTAGTATAATACTTGTTATACTTGTTATAAGTTTGAACATCCTGGTGCATGGCCTATTTTAGTTCCCTCTGAAGAATGTACTAGTACAATAGTAAGGGTTTCCTCTGTATACATGTGCTGCTAAAACAATAATTTGATGTCCCATCCTTGAGGTACTTTCTGTTTAGTGTCCTACTTGCTTGTATCTGAGAAAGTACAAAGTAAGTGTATGAGAGTGTTGTGTATCTCTGAGTTGACGTTCTGTCCTCCCTCTACAGTGGATGTCAGAAGGGAAGACGGAGGCGTCCATCTACCAACAGGCAGAGGACGGGAAGACAGAATTGTCTCTGATGCACTTTGCTATCACCAACCCTCAGTGGCAGCCTCCACAGGAGACCACCCATTTCATCAGCCAGCTAAAAGAACGAGTTCACAGAGAGGCAACTGGGCTTCCGTCAGACACTCACCCACTCTCTTTCTCAGAGTCTGAAGTACGGTGATAAACATTCTAGCTTTAGTAACACAGTGGTGATGAGTTACATTTCTGGAAAAACTGGACTGACTGTTATGTCTGGCTCTCTTACAGCCAAGGAGCCTCATTGCAAACCTTCTGGCCGGCCCATCTACACTTGCCTCTGTTCATTTCTGTCGAGATGGTTCTTTAGCCAATCACGCAGCAGCTGGAATAAATGACGGTGCATCTGCTTTACGCTCGCTTTCTCCAATCAGCAGCAGTCTTCACCTGAGAGGCAGCTTGAGTGCAGCTCACAGAGCTGCTGGCCACACGTCAGCCATGAGCAAGGCAATGGCTGGCTCCGGGTAGGAAAATCTCCTCTTATATGGCTAACAAAACACCTTTTCGGGTTTCATCTCTCTCTCCAACTTAAAATATCAGTCATTCTGCTATATGGAAGTTAAAAATAGATTGCCGCTCACAGCTGTGAGTAAAAATCTACCACATATATAAGATTTGTATCAGTGACCCACCAGTCTTAGATTTAAATGCAAAATTTTGTGCATCACTTCTCTGTGTTCTGCAGCCTCTCATCCTCATTCCCTTCACATATTTGTGTTTTTCCCACAGGACTGATGCCAGAACTGTGAGCTCTGGCAGCAGTGCATGGGAGGGTCAACTCACGAGTTTGGTCCTATCAGAGTACGCCTCAACCGAGATGAGCATCCATGCACTTTACATGCATGAGGTAAGTGAGTGTGTACACAAATATGATTCACTTAGGTCCCTGAATAGCTCACTATATGATATGGGATATTCTTACTTCTTGTTTCCTTATAGCTACATAAACAACAATCACGCAGCGAGCTTTCCCGTCACACGTGGCACAGACAGGAGAGCGACGAAAGCAGCGACAGCGTCCCAGACGAGGTGAGGAGCGAGCCCAACACTCGCAGCAGAAACTTCCCTCGCTCACACACCTTCCCCACCACCGTACCCAGTCCCAGTGCCATTCCCACCTCAGCTACAAGCAGTACCAATGTGGGCCAGGAGGTGGTGTCGTCACAGAGCAACAGCCAGCGCCGCCATAGTGGAACAAACATAGGTGACTATGTTTTTAGTAACTTGTCCCCATTTCACAGCAAGACAGGATTTACATACAGCGGTATTGAATTATCAGGTGTGGTTGAAAAGTATGAAAATGTTTTTCTGTTGCTGTTCTTTTTGATAGTAGTGTCACTCATTCAGAATGGGACAGAAAATGATGGATTAAAAATAGTACGTAACTGTTCCCCTTTGGTCTGGCCGAAAACTAGTTTTTATGCTATTTCAATAATTGTCTGAATCAGTTAAAAACATTGTCCAGTTTTGCGGTTGTATGCAAGATATGGCAACTATTAACACTTTCTAATGTGCCCACTGCCATTGTTTTACAGACTCTTTAGGTGCTGGTGGGGTCAAGGTTGTTAGGTCGGCTCGTGTGCCCATGGGCGGATGGGCAGAAGAGGGTCAAGCAGCAACACGACACCATGAACCACTACCAGAGGAAAGCTCAGAGGATGAGATGCCACCACACATACACAAGGTAAATGCTGTTAGTGGGTGCAGAGCAAATTAGCAAAAACATGGAAGTGCATTGCAATTAATTTTTTTTACTCCTGATCTCTTTAGGTTACATAACCAAGCCTTGCGAAGTGCCAGTTTGTCTCCCCTTACATCGTCATTGGCATCCTTGACCAAACTTTTCTCCAGGATTGACCCGATCTGACATGGTTGAAGATGGGACATGTGTGAGAGCAGTCAACCATGATCCCTTCAATCACTGAACTAATGAAAGCACCTGGACAACTTATTTCCGTCAAAGATACAGAGGCAACTTAGTGACTTACTACTTGCCTTACAAGGCAGATAGCATACATCGCTGAATCCATGGATCACAAGAGGACCTGCAGGACTAAGTTACTTCTGATAGCTACTAAAAACATCAGATTACACAACTCAATAATATCAACAAAGATAATAATGAAAGTGCATGTGTTGTAAACAGAAATGTTTTTGAACACTTCAGAATCACTCTGTGGCCAAAAATACAAATCAGTTTGCTTGAAATGTTATCACAATAACCCAAACTGTGTTGTTTGTATGGTTACCAATTTTTTTAAAAACCAAATTACACAAGAAGGGACATTTGAAGAATGTATGGTATCTCTCAAACAATGACAGCATTCACCACATGGTGTTCATAAAGATGCGGGTAGCACTGACTTTCGTTGTATCTTTCTGTCCGTGTATCAATAGCAGGTTGATCTATAGTCTATCATATGTTCTCTTTGTTAATTCGCCTTGTTTTTATTTTCTTTTTTGCATTCATTGCATTACATTGATCAAGTCCTGCAACTTCCCAAAAATGCACAGTTTGCACTAATAGATGCTTGTTTAAAATCTCATTGAAGAACAAGATATTCCGTTTGCACACGTGCACTCTGTAAATAAATGTTATTCAGGTTAATTCACTGCATACATAAACTAAATTAGATCATCAAATAGATAAATTATAAGAATTGTGATGTCTTACCTGAGAGGATGCATACATTTTGATTTGATTTTATTATTATTTTTATTGTTTATTAAACACAAGGTTGTCTTAAGCATGTTATATTGACTTATGTGCCATATAAAAAGCCTTCAAGCACAAGTGCATGACCATCAGCCTCTAATTCTACTCAAGTTATCATTAGACCACAAGAATATCATGACCAACCTCCTTTTCATGCATGACCGCCATTCATAGGCCTACACATTTCTTAGAAGAGCAAATGCACTTTAGTACTTTGTTAATGCAGAAGGTGTCATTTAACTGTTTGTATGTATTTTTTTAAATCATTTTATTTATCAGAGGAATGTGCCATGGCGGTTTGTTTCAAATTATTTATCAGGGTTGTTGTTTCCTGTCGTGCTTTTTAATGGGATTAAGAGGCAGTAGGTGTCAAAATGCCAGACTTATGTCATGGTCAAGGGTGCTGTCATACAGTGTGGTAATGTAAGCGTAGAAGTGGTTCTTGTCCTTTTCATGTGTTTTAGACCCTGTAAAAAAATGTTACCATTTGTACATATGTAAATTCATCCATTAAAATTGAGGAAGTTGTTTTGTGTATATATTGTAAGAACAACCATAGTAAATATATTTCCTCCATTAGTATTCAGCCAATGCTTCAAATAGTTACAACCGTAAATACAAGAATACCTCAATGCGTTACTCAGAAGACGTTACCATGTTTGCTAGCACGTTTAGCATGTGCTAGCTAGCATGAAGCACTCCGGCTTGTTCAGCATGCTAGCAGAACGCAGAAATTCAGGAAGCTAGACGCATATAGAACGGTACTGTTGGGGCACCTACGAAAACATATCGTTTTTGCGACGAAAGGCCAGTCAACGATGACGTGTTTATATATGTAGCGTGTTTGACCTGTGCCAGAGCCCGGATAGCTCAGTCGGTAGAGCATCAGACTTTTAATCTGAGGGTCCAGGGTTCAAGTCCCTGTTCGGGCGATATGTTTTTTTAAGTTTCCTCAGGTCCTCTCCAGTAACTCATTTTCGTGACATACTGGCCCCATAGCTAGTATCATCAAAAGCTTCTATTTTAAGCCAAAAAGCGTGCGTAATACGGTGATTTACGAAACACATAGTCAGGTTGTAAGTAACTTTACATGTGAAGTTGATATGCCTTTACATTCATTTTTAAAAATCACTTTAGTCAAATCACTGTCAGCTTAACTGTTACACACCTTAACAAGCTTATGCCACAATGTCAGACACCCACCACTGAACAAGCGTTTGCATTTTCAGCTGAACAGCAATTATGGGGTTTATTTTGTCTCCCAAAACAGCAGTAAGTTATTAAAACATTCAAAATGAACCTTCAGTTCGTGGGTTTTGTGTTTTCTGGTGTTAAATACCAGGTTGTGTTGGTTAAAATGTAATAAGTGTCTCTTTTTCGTGCATCATTTGTACATCTCTCATAAACCTGTAGTTTTCGTTTGCTTTTAATTTCTAGGATTTTTATGATTGATCAGCTGTATATCTATTATTGTGTGTATGCAGAGACATCACGGTGCTTAGAATCCTTCAGAGACACATGACAGTTCAATAAATTACATAAGTGCTGTCAAAAACCCTACACATTGAGTGGTGGGAATGTAAAGGGTGCAGCTCCAAGGGGTGCTGATGGTCCTTCTGCTTGTCCTGCTGGGACTGATGGGAGCCATGATGGAGAGAAGCTGAGAGGAGGCAGCTGTGCTGCTGCAGGGGGAGGACCATTGTGGCGGTGGTAGAGAGTGCTCTCCCTTGGTTTAGCCTCCGGCTTTACAGAAAAGGATGTTCCCTGGTATCCATCCTGGAAATATATATTTGTGAATTTGCTTTTTAAAAAAAGAGTAATCATTGTGTTTGGGTAACTTCACTGGATATGTAAATAATTAATGTGTACCTGCCCAAGATATGGAGTGTGTGTGGCACAGGGCCCGGACCCTCCAGGTGGGATAGTCATGGCTTTCAGCATCATATTGTGCATTATGATTTGGTGGATCTGGGCATTTTGCATCAGCATCAGTTCCACCATGCCTAAAGACAGAGCACCCAAACATAGAAACATACGAATACAGATTCACATGACAAGAGATGTTTACTTTTGTTACATACCCTCTTTTATGCTGCTTGAACCTGATGTGGGATATGTTTGTGGCAGAGGAATCGGAGGCTGCTGTATGATGATGGCAGGCCTCTGGGGTAACTTAAGTGAGAAACAGAGAAAGAAAGTGATTTATTGTTTCTTTGAAATATTTAATTTACACAATTATATAAATACACACTACCAGTCAAAAGTTCGGACACGCCTTCTCATTCCATGTTTTTTCTTTATTTTTTACTAATTTCTAAATTGTAGCTACATAGTGAAGACATCAAATATATGAAGCAAGATATATGGGACTGTAGGCTGCACGGTGGTGCAGTGGTCAGCGCTGTGGCCTCATAGTTAGAAGGTCCCGGCTTGGGCACGGGATCTCTCTGTGTGGAGTTTGCGTGTTCTCTCTGTGCCAGTGTGGGTTCTCTCCAGGTACTCTGGCTTCTTCACACCATCCTAAGACATGCAATTGGGGACTAGGCTGATGGGACATTCTGAATTGACCATAGGTGTGAATGGTTGTTTGTCTCTCTACGTTGGCCCGGTGATGGACCTATCCAGGGTGAACCCCGCCTCTCGCCCGTTGATGCTGGGATAGGCTCCAGCCCCCCCCCGTGACCCTTAATGTAGCAATAAGCGGAAGACAATGGATGGATATATGTAGCAAAGAAAAAAATGTTAAATATGTTTCATACTTTAGATTCCTCAAAGTAGGCATCCTTTGCTGACAGCGCTCCAAACCCTTGGCCTCCCTTCAATGAGCTTCATGATGTTGTCAGCTGAAATGGTTTTCACTTCTCAGGTTCGCCTTGTCAGGGTTCATTTGTAGACCTTCTTGCCTTCTGAATGTGGTTGGGACCATCAGTTGTGTTGTGCAGAAGTCAGGTTGGTACACAGCTGACAGCCCTGTTTGACAACTGTTGGAGTTCATATTACAGCAAGAACCAGTCGGCTAAGTAAAGAGACACGACAGTCCATCGTTACTTTAAGAACTGAAGGTCAGTCAGTCTGGAAAATTGCAAAAAATTTGAATGTGTCCCCACATGTAGTCACAAAAACCATCAAGCAGTACGATGAAACTGGCTCACATGAGGCCAGTACCCCAGCAGTTAACAGCACCTCAGATTAGAGTCCAGATGAAAGCCTCACAGAGTTCTAGTAGCTGACACGTCTCTACATCAACTGTTCAGAGGAGACTGAGCCAATCAGGCCTTTATGGTCTAACAGCTGCTAAGAAACCACTAGTGAGGAAAAGCAACAAGCAGAAGAGATTTGTTTGGGCCAAGAAACTCAAGGAATGGACATCAGACCAGTGGAAATCTGGGCTTTGGTCTGATGAGTCCACATTTGAGATCTTTGGTTCCACCCATCATGTCTTTGTGCGATGCAGAAAAGGTGAACGGATGGTCTCTACAGGCACGGTTCCCACCGTGAAGCATGGAGGAGGAGGTGTGACGGTGTGGGGGCTTTGCTGGTGACACTGTCGGGGATTTATTCAAAACTGAAGGCACACTGAACCAACATGGCTACCACAGCGTCCTGCAGCAACACGCCATCCCATCCAGTTTGCATTTAGTTGGACTATCATTGATTTTTCAACAGGACAACGACCTCAAACACACCTCCAGGCTGTGTAGGGGCCGTTTGACCAAGAAGGAGAGTGATGGAGTGCTGCACCAGATGTCCTGGCCTCCACAGTCACCTGACCTAAACCCAATCCAGATGGTTTAGGATGAGATGGACCGCAGAGTGAAGACAAAAAGGCCAAGAAGTGGTCAGCATCTCTGGGAACTCCTTCAAGACTGTTAGAAAACCATTTCAGGAGACGACCTCATGAAGCTCACTGAGAGAACGCCAAGAGTGAGCAGAGCACTAATCAAAGCAAAGGGGGGCTTTTTGAAGAAGCTAAAATATAAAACATGTTTCAAGGTATTTCACACTTTTTTGTTTACCACATATTTCCATATGTGTGCATTCATAGTTTTGATGCCTTCAGTGAGAACCTACATTGTGAAGTCGTGAAAATAAAGAAAAAACATTAAATAAAGAGGTGTGTCCAAACTTTTGACTTAATGTATATTTTCCTGTCCCCATACAACATTGTCACATGTCCTTAAATATACGATCTGACAATGTATCTAAATATGCTAAGTGGAATTCATTGTACGTTCTGCAAAAAGTGCAAAATCCAAATCTTGCATTGTTTTTTTTTTTTGTGTACATTATGCTTTATTGTCCTTACTGCAAATCAGTCTGGATAACAGTGCTGATTTAAATACTTGTCACTAACTTGGGAAAAAAACAAGGGCAGAAGGGGATAAGGAACGTAAAAGAGGATTCTGTTCATTAAACACACGACATGGAAACAGAGAAATAGATCCACAGGGGGATTTGGATGTTTTTGAGTGTCTCACAGTCTGCTGGAAGATGAGTGGCAGCAGAGGTGGGTCAGATGGTTGAGGTGGAAGGTTGAGTGGAGGTTGATGGAGGTGAGTTGGTCTCCTGAGTGGGAGCAGTTGAGGGGTAGAGGCTAACTGTGAGCCTTTCAGCGGCCCACCCTCTAACAAGTCCTGTAACAAGTATTCCTCCTACAAAGGCAATCAAACAACATACTCATTCTCGTAATATGTGCTCACAAATGACAGCAGCCATGACTAATATTGTGTACAATTACAATGCATCCAGTAACTTAAAGCATTTCCTTCACAAAGCTTCAAGCAGCAGCTAGAAAGTTTCTTTTAAACATGGTTCTAAAAAGGTTTGAGCGTGTCTGAGCAAGTTTTGCAGCTGTCAGTTAGCCAGGAGGGTCGCCATTAGCGTAAAAAAAAAAAAAAAAAAAAAAAAAAAAAAATATATATATATATATATTTATAAAAGGTTCTGTCATTGTACAGTTTTGCCCATAAATTGTTTTCACTGCCCCTCAAAAAGTTTTACAGGTTCAAAAATGTTTCAAAGCTTCTAAAATCTTAAGAACTTTATAAATCTTTACCCTGCATGAGTCGTGTTATCTTCACCTTAATCTTTGTCATCTTTTTTCTTTGGAAGTATAATATTTAAAACTTTGAATACAATACAATTTGAATTTAGAAAGATTTTTGTACTAACCTTCAGTTTTTGCAGTAGCTCCTGCTTTCTCCTCAGTGCATGGTGCAGTGCTTCCATCTGAATATCGTAACTTCCTGAAGAGACCAAAGCTCTCAAAGACAAAGCCCTTGTTTATCCTCTTTCATGTTAACTTTACAATCAAAGTATGTCATCCTCATATGTTCCCCAACTCTTTTTTTTTGTGGTCAAAATGTGAAACTGTTCATTTGCTTCAACAAAATGGTATTAAAATCAACAAATATACACAATGCAGAAAATATTCTCTTACTTGAAGACTGGGCAGATCCTGCTCTTTTATCCATTACGTTTTACAGTTTCTAAGAATTTCAATAGAGAATTTTTTTTTTTACAGTTTGAATGACCTAAAACTGACAATATTGAATAAAGTGGCAACAATTTCTTATTAACTATTTCCACTTGAACAAAACACAACCTTGTCTTTTACCTACCTTCGTCAGCAGTTTGTGGCTAAATCTTCTAATCTCAGCTACGGGATTGCCTTAGTAAAAGGTAGGGAAAACGAGAGAAAATATCAAACATAGCTTTCTCTGGGCTCTGGAATAAAAACAGGTGAGATAACATTATGTTTGAAATTGGAGCTACCTGGAAAAGTGACATTTGAAGTCACGCAGGCTAGATGTAAACCCTTTTGTTTAGTTAAAATACACATTGGTTACCATGGGACACATCTGTTTACCACTGGTATGACATTTCCTCTAGTTTCTAGGCTGGGGTGGGAGGGGGTGAGAGAGATTTTCTCACCATAAAAACTTGACAAATTTGTTTTAGATCACATTTTGTGTTGATAAATAATTTCGTTGACTGCTATAAGTCCCATTCTACCATCATATTATAACAACTGAAATATGTATATAAATCTGTGTGGGGCTGCAATGGACGATTGCTTAAAAAGAGACATCTCGTTTAACGATGAGAATAAGTGACACCTCAGCCATAACTACGTAGTTCTGTAGTCCCAATAAAAAGCTGGACGCTACTTGGATTTAATGACTCATGTAGAAATGTAAGCAGGTGTTTGGTGTGTTGGCAAACTGATTGGCAACAAGAGCTGTCTATCTAAGCTTGGCCACCTAACACAGCCACCCTATTGGTCACCTACATTCCAGATTTGAGAAACACAGCCGATGGGAAGTATGGCGCTGGTTCATGTGGGAACATCTACACAGCGCCCATTGGCTGAAGATGCAGAAAGCAACGATGTAATTGGTCCGTTTGTGCGGGGAAAACTCGAAAAGGGCGGAGTTGAACTTACTTGGCGGCCATATTGAATATTATCTGTTGACAGTTGTATCTAAAGGAAGCTAACTTATGCGATAAGTGAACGACTACCTACCTTTTTGTCCGATTTTGGACATTTGTGCATAATTTAGAAGGTTTTGTTTTAAACAAGAGATGGATGAAGATGAACGACAAAGAAAACTAGAGGCTGGGAGAGCTAAGGTATGTTGCTAATATGCTAATATTGAATGCTAGCAGTTAGCTTACTCTTTTGTCATAGCTCTCGTTTTTTCATCCACTCAAAATTATTTTGTGTTTCGTTTGCGTGGCCTTGCTTCTAATTGCCAGTCAAATTATAGACGCGGCTCACTTGACTCGTTTGCCGCGTATAAATGGCGGGTTATGCATTATGTTGGTGATCAGTACATTGATGGAGCAACATTAACTTCACTTGATATGATATGCACATGGACTAAGTTAGTAAAGGTCACACGTTTGCGCTCCGAACAGAGTAGATAAAACACTTAAACCACCTAGGAGATAACAGTTTTATCATGTAACATATATGTTTGCAGTGTTTTGAGTGTTGATACTGCAAATGATGCAGCAAATGCATTTCCTGTTAGAAAATAATGCCCATGCGAACGCAATATAAAAATATTTTCATGCTACGTTTTGTCATAAGTTACCACGCTGTGGAAATGGACGCTGTGTTCACTACAAAATCTGGATGAGCAAACAGTTGTTTTCTGCTTCAGTGGAAGGCCGCATTAATAATGGGCCAATAATCAAGAATGCCTGTCATTCAAGCATAGTCAAAAAATTTCGTTTCTAACAAAGTGATAGGCTTAAAGTAGATAATGAAATTGTATTTGTCATGAATAATAGTCCATCTCAACCACATATTATTTTGAAACTCCTTCCAACAGCATAAGGGTAATGTCAGTTTGTTGGATGATATTTAGGAAATAACTACCAATATTCCTTATGACAGAAACCCTCCAGCATGCCACAGAACAAGTCGGTAAGTATTAAAAGAGAACTTTCACTCATGGGAATTTGAGCTTGTGGAAATTATTCTTTTGTGATTTCTCTTTTTGCTTGGGTGGGCAATAGGGGCATATTTCTGCTTTTCTGCACTCTGTTGTGATTACTCTTGACTTGAATTTAAGCCCCCCTCCTACTATGATGAATTACTCATAACACATGTTTTTCAAGAGGCAACAGGGAAAGCTGAATATCTTCTTCAGACTGCACAACTTCTGTACACTGTCATGCTGATTGCACGCCGTCAGGTGGTGCATTGAGCCCATGAGATTTTGTAATGTGATTGTGTTGCACTTGCATCTTACATGGATGGTGTTGCTATGGTAATGCACTGCTGTCAGTTGCCTTTACTGTGCTTGGTGCATCAAAAATCTCAGATTCTTTGCTCAATTGAAAACATGCCATTACGCATTGCTACAAACCCCTGAAAAAAAATGTTGTCCTAATGTTTTCATTGTTGTTACACAATGGTAGCATTCAATTCCCCACTTGAATCTAGCCACTACACCCTGCTGTCTAGTCAGATGCGGAAGTGGCCTTGAGCTAAACACAGCTCATCTGGCTGATTTGTCTCTCTGAGGCATGATTTGTGTTGTGGCAGGCAGAGGCGGTGAACAGAATGATTGTACAAAGGGTGGAGTTCTAGATGAGAAGTGAATGAACATATGAACCTTGGGAGGTGGAGAGAGATGTATTGTATAGAGATGGTGTGGTCAAGGAAAGGTGCAATCATTTGAATTAAATGTTAATCTTAAACCTGCTTGTAGAGATGGAGGATGTAGAGAATTACATTTGAGCAGTAAAGCACTCATCAAAGCTATGATAGGGTTTTTACGAGCAGACGTGCAACACATCATCCCTTTCACGCCGGCCAATATGCACACTCATTATCACCATGCACATGTATGTGACTCATCACACAAAGCAACAAGTAGGTCTCCTTGGGCCATGTAATCTCAAATTGAATTGAGTGTGCACACTCTGATGCTGCTTGCCACACACAGAGCTCTGTCTCCTCCTCTCATTTTCAGTACATCTCTCAGTCTCCACCCTCTTTCCTCGGTCTAGACACGTACAATCCCCTATCCAGAGTTTGTGGATCCCTCTGCACTGTACATTTGCTATGGCAGGGAGTTTTAGGATGATGTGTTGGGGCAGAGTGCGCTGTTTCTTAGAGATTGGAAGACCTACTGTACATCTGGACAGTAAGGCTGCCACCCTGATGAGGATGAATTGACAGGTCCGACCACCAGCAACAAAGGATCTTGATGGAGGGCTTCATGAGGGTCTCTGTCACAATATGAACTGCTGTAATCTGACTTAAGCTGCTTAAAGAAGAGAGAGCTAGACTGACAGAGAGAGAGAGACGTACACACAGACAGACAGAAAAGGAGGAGTATGTTGCAAAGCGAAAAATGCCTGAGGTGGATTTGTACCTCTTCGGTCCCATTGGAATTCAAGTGAAATATCATGGCTTTGAACAAGGATTTTTTTTTTCACTGTCCATGAACTTTACTTGTTTAGATTCTTTATTTAGATAGATTCTTTTATTTTTTCCATGTTTTTTTTTTTCTTTCCAATAAGGACTCAAGAAGCTCCAGTCAGCCGGTCTGCATCATCGTTTTTTGACTTTCTCTCGGCTGGAAAAGGAAGTGGCAGAGATGGATGTGAACTTTTTCTTACACCGAGCTCAGTTTCTGCCCTGCTTAGAGGTGGTTTAATGCCGCTCCAAAATTTGTGTTCCTCAAGGGTTTGATATTGCTACCTGGAGATTTGATACTCTTTAGCGTCATCTCCTCATTTTGAACCTGCATACCATGTCAGGTCATGGATTGAATCTATTCTGGGCTTTAGTTGGGGATTTCGTCTTGCTTCATTGGTGCAGCATCTTTTTTTCTTTTTTTTTTGGCTGAACAACTCTGACTCATCAAAATAAGGGATTCAAAGTTTTTTCTCTATACTATGGGGACAATCAACATCTTAAGAATTCACATCTTTCTGTGATTTGTGAATGACTTTTTTGATCATTTTTCATCTGAAGAGATCATTCTGATCTCCCATTTGACCCCTGAGCCTTGCAATGCTAATAGTGTGGTGGTGCTCAGTGGTCCTGACCTATGTGTCCATCTACCTCTCCTTGTCCTTTATGCGCAGCTTGCTAGCTTCCGACAGAAGCGGGCGAAAAGCGACGGTGCGGGGGCGGCGAAAAAGACGCCGAAGAGGAAGAGCCAGGTTGTCTCGCAGAATGACTGCGCAACGCAAAACCGCCACATAGAGCCAGCACCTTCATCAGCCAATGACACGGAACTGAACAGCAAACATGAGGTACACGATTAGAAAACAGATTATCAGTCTTGAATCATCAATAGAGTTACATGTGGACGATGGGAGGGGGAATCAAATTTGTGTTCAGCTCAACAGGATTGGTTTAACTGGTCATTTCTTTTAGTAAAAATGAATGAATGACTAAACTCTTAACAATGCATGGATCATACAACCTAACCTCCAGTATTTGTCAAATGTATTAAATCACTATATGCTTTAACAAGTGGACCATGCCCCTTGCTCCGTAAACATATATTAGAGAAATGGGTCACTAACCATCATGCTGCCTGCAGGAAATGTTGTCATAGCAACCTGGCCGGGATTATCTGTGATAGTATTTACTGCCTTTTTTAAAAGAAAAATGCACCTACAATAGAATGTGGCATACAAATTGCAGTATTTTTGTGGGTTCTATGATCTGTCAAAATGGGGAAAATATCGCTTGATTCTAAATCTCTTTAACCGCCTAGGACACCCAAACGACCAGGAATTCAGAGATTCAGCAGAACCAGCGATGGGATGATCAGCCTCCCACCAGGGAGCAAAGCCCATCTACTGTGGAAGAGTTGGAAAATGAGGAAATAGTTGCACTCATGGGCAAAGAACAGCTAAAGGTATGCAGTCAAACATCTTCTCAGAAAATCTTAATTCTTGCATGTTTTAGGATATCATTTTTCATGATGCATGATGAACTCCCCCTGTTTATTCTTTATTTTTCTGTAGTAGTTTCCTTTGGTTTATTGATGTTATGCTGTTCTAGATTTGAAATGCTGGCATGATTTTGAAGTGACTAACCAAAGGAAAAATGGGTTTAAAATAAGCATTTAGCATTCTAATGCTGCTCTTAATTACTCAGAGAAAATGTTACTTGCTAATGTACCAGTGTATTGTGATCATCTCAGTTCTGCGGACACTTTTTGTCCTCATGCTTTGTTTACCCACTAAGCCAGATAATGACAGTTAATGTTATGGCAGTGTGTGTAAAATGCATTGTGCTACTGTGTGTGTGTGTGTGTTTTGTGTCATCACTTACTCATGGGGAATGTAAATGTCTTGTTTTGCCTGGCTGCTTCACTGCTCTAAAGCAAAAACATGCAGCATGGTTAATCAGCACTGAGTGTGGAGTGGAACAAGGTTCAACAGAGTGTCTTAAAATTATGGAGGTGTTGTAATGATAGTGTAGTGTTCTTTTCTATAAGGGGGAATGGCGGATTTAGGTCATCCAGTCTTGTTTTCTTCATACATTCCTTTTGTACTATTATGTTGAAATGCATGCTGTACTCAAGGCTTTATGGATTAAAAAATTGGTTTGGGAAAATAACAATCTTTCCCTATATTTATTATACTAGTGCCATTGTGTTTGATTTTCAACCTGTGCTTATTGTATTTTCTATACTGACCCATTCTTTTGCCCTGGCAGCAGTTACAGCAGGCTGTGGAAAAACGAAATGAAATAATTGCCAAACTCAGCTCCAACCTGCAGGAGGCCCTGGCCAGTAGAGATGAGGTACAACTGGAGGCGCAGTCCCTTGCTGGTCAGATTCAGGCTCTACAGAGACAACTGCAGCAGGTAAGCAAAACTAAAAACAAATCTATGGTAGCGAATCAGAATTATTGCAGTTTTAAAACGTCACCTTTGGCTACAGTTTTTGGAAAAAAAAGAATTAAAAAAAAAGGTCTCATCTCCTGTCAATTTTCTTTCCCACAGACAAGTGTGGAGTTTCTGCGCATCAAAAGTCAGTCAACAGCAGAAGTTCTTAATGTCAATCAACAGCAGCATCGGCTTGGCAGTGGTTCCCAAAATAGAGACGTCAACCATAAGGAGACATTTTTGGAGGAATTGGAAATTCCAAATCCTGACAATGACACCAAAGCCAACACTGTTCAACTGAGGGCTAGACTAGAAGAGGAAAGGGAGAACAGCCAATGCATACGTGCCGAACTAGAGAAGGAGAGAGAGAATCACCAACATGTGCTTTCTTTACTGGAGGAAGAGAAGAGGAATAGACAAAAGGAGCAAGAAGAAAGGGAGGCTCAGCTGCAGGAGCTCCAAACCCAGTTGAACCAAGTCCAAACTCAGTGCCTTGAGATGCAACAGTTTAAAGAGGAGAAGGAGAACCTGAACCGAGATGTGCTTGAACTGAGGAAGAGGCTTCAGGAGGAGGAAGATGCACAGAAAGCCAGTTCTACCCTTCATATCCAGAGCCTTGAGGAGGAGAGACTTAGACAGGAGGAGCACATGAGGATACTAAAAGAGGAGCACAAAAAGGAGATGGAGAGAGTCAGGCAGCTGTTGGAGGAGAGGGTAAAAGAGCTTAGGATTAAAGAGGAAGAGGTAATGGGACTTAAGGCTTCTAAGAATCTGCAGAACCAAGCAAAAATTGGTTTGAGTTGTGGTAACAAGATTAGTGTGGATGAGGACAATCTGGAAAGTGGACTTGATCAGGATGGGATGAATGTATCAATACCTCGAGACCTTTTGATGGAGCGCTACTTGGCTTCAGCAGCCCCTAGACACTCACGCCTGTCAGTTAATGAAAGCTTTGACGAGTGCAGTCAGCTGGACATCTCTGCAGGATGCAGGTTTGAAGAACTGTTCTGTTTCTATATTCTTGGCTGCATAAATCCCTCAATCTTCTAACCTTTTTGTTTTCCCTCATTTCATAGTTTTGAGCTGAACAGTGAAGTGTTGGGTGACCAGCCTCTGTTGTCCATTTCAAACTGTCACTACGAAGAGAACCGCATCTTCTGCAGCAGCTCCCCTTGCGTCCCCGTGGCTGATGATTCTAATACTCACTCTCAGTGGCTTAACAACTCTGCCTCCGGAGAGTTGGAAATTGGTGAAGTTTCGGAGCAGCATTTTGAGGAGACGGGTCTTGAAAAAGAGCTTTTAATCCAGCAGTGTGGAGAGCTCCGTGAAGATCTGGCTGCCAAGGACAAGGACTTGAGTGTGTTAAGAGATGAAGTCATCAAAAGTGCTGAGGAGTTGGAGGAGGCTAGGAGCAGGTAAAGCTAATCCAGGGCTTTATTGCAAATCAATGGGCCTCATTCATGAAATGTTCTAATGCACAATTTATTTTATTTTTTTGAACACTGGGAATTGTAGCCCTCAATTTCTTCATACTGACACTGAGATAAACCTAATCGGTGTTTGTAACTAATTACTCCAAACATGTCTTATTTATCCCTTGTAACATTTAAGTCTTTGCCAAAGTGGGTGGTTGCCAGCTAGAGGTGCACAAGAAATATCTGGAGCAAGGAGCCACTTATACCTGTTTGGCATTTTTCCCATGTCTGTAAGACAAAATTGAGGATTAAAAAAACTCAGATAGCATATAAGAACAAATATCTGCATAGGACTTTTCATGAATGAGACCATTTGTCTTTAGATTAGGTTTAATGTTGTAAAGCACATTTATTATTCCTTGTGACAACTTCAGTTTTGATTTTCATTTTCTTTATTGATGAAGCTAAAAACACAAGATGAAGTTGGACTATGTTTGTGTCTTCAGGTGGGCCCAAGTGACAGAAGAACTTAGGGAAGCTCTCATGGAACTTGAGGAGGAAAAAGAGAAGAGAAGATATATTGAAGAGGAACAAGACAACCTTAAGAACAAACTCAGTGCCTTAATGGAAGACAGGGAAAATGAGAATGCAGTACTGTTGACAGGAATGGAGGCTGAAATCTCTGCCAAAACATCCCTCCTTCTCTCTGCTTCTTTGTCAGCAGAGGAAGATAAGCTGGTCGGGGAGCTAAAGGAGGAGCAGGAGAAGGAGTCAGCATTCCTGTCTCATCAAAAACAGCAGGAGCTGCTCATAGCGTCTCCACAGGAGATGAAAATGACTATAAACTCCACCAAACAGAGCCCAAAACGCGGAGATGACAATAAGCTGCAAACACTACAGGTATATTCAAACACGCTTACCAAGGGTGGAACAAACCTGCTGTTTTCTTCACACATTCATTCTCTATCTCATTCATTCTCTGTTGGTCTGTTCTAGATAATGGGAAATAATTCATTTAGTAGCTCTCAGTAGTAAAACCCTTTTTAAATAGGATCATGGTAGATGAAAGAATGCACAAAAATATTTAAGATTTTCTCTCTCTGCCCCCCTTAAGGCCCATTGTGACAGTCTCCTATCAGAGCTAGAGGAGACAAAAACAAGATTTAAAACCACATCAGCCTTACTTGATCAAAGAACTACAGAGATGGACACAACCTTAAAGGAGCTTGTAACTACTCAGGCCCAGGTACAAAATGTCCAGTCGGAGGTTGAGAGACTGCAGAATGAGCTGGAGAAGAACCAGAGCCGTTTGGACCTTGCTGAGAAACTGAGGGGTGACCTTGAATCTGAGATGCTCTTTCTGAGACAAAACCTAACCAACCTGGAAGAAGCACAGGCTCAGACGGTGCAGGAGAGAGAGGAGCACAGGAAAAAACAGAAGGAGATGGATGAACTGATTAAAAGGATGGAACAAGTGCTGGAGGAGGAACTTGAACAGTTTGAGGACCTGCTAAAAGCTAAAGATGTTGAGGTGAGATGTGTATATAATGTACACTTTATTTATTTTCCTCCAATTAACTGCAGTCCACAATTTACCATTAGAATTCATTTTCCCAGTTGGCTGAGGAAAGGGAGAAATGGGAGGATGAGCGACAGGAGAAAGTGAAGGAACTCCTTGATATGAAACACATCCTTGATGGACAAAAGAGGGATTGGGAAGAAGAGGTGAAGGCTCTATTGGAGAGGCAGGTCTTAGTTGTGGAAGAGGCCACTGAGATGCTGAGGACATCTCACCAACAAGAGATAAAAGACCTGTTGGATAAACATCATCATGAGGTGGGATTTTCAAACTGTAAACTTTAAAGAATGGCTATTACAAAGATTTTTAAGTGCAACATGGGGTAAAACATGAACAAATTTATTGGAAGTCAAAAATTTAGATTTGGTTCACCATTACAACAAGTTCTTGTTTCCCATATATGTTCCATGAAATGTGTCACTGTTGTAATTCCTAGATTTCTGAGTTGAACACTCACCATGCTACCAAGCTATTGGAGCGTCAGACCGCCATGGAGGAAGAGCAGAAGAGACAGATAAGCCTAATCAAACAGGTATTCAAAGAGGGGGGGACGTCTTACTGAAGTAACGCAAATAGCTCTCTGGGATATGAGGCATCTATAAGCAAAGTTCATTTACCTTTGTTTACATTCTTTGCAGGTAACCGAACGAGAGCATAAGCGGATGATGTCAGAGCTGATTGCTAAACACAATGAGGAGCTTCATCAAGAGAGGACAGAACTCTGCATTGAGCTGAAAGAGAGCATGGAAGCTGCCCACCAGGCCGAGCTGCAGCAGGCCCAGGTATCCCGCCGATTCACAGAGGCTGTAACCCCTTCATGCACCTGAATCTGTAGCTTCGTTACAAGAGTTTTAATATGACTGACGTTATGCTTTCATTCCCAAAGGCTCAAAAGCTGATCGAGCTTGAAGCCTTGCGCCTAAGCCTGACAAGCATCCACGTAGCCGAGCCAGAGCTCTCACAGGTATGTCTAAATCAGGACTTGACTTCTATCAAAATTCAGACCTCCATGAAGGAGATATTTAACCATGTGAGTGCTGTCCTGCAGGCCCAGCATCAGTCAGAAGTGGAGCAGATCAGACAACAGAACCAGCTGCAGCTAGAGCGACTGCGTGAGTTGCACCAACAAGAACTAGGTGAGTCTGAACTGCTTGTAAGGTCACCTGAATTATTAAGTTTGTCCAAAAAAAATCAAAGTGACAGATGTTACTTTCAAAGTCTTTGATGTGGCTGAATCCTTTCTTTAAAAAACAAACAAACCCAAACCTGTATTATGCTCAGGTGTGTTGAAGCAACAGTTGGAAACTTGTGTTGCTGTGGAGAGATCATCCGTGGAGGAAAAGCAGGCCAAAGAGATACAGGTGAAGCTGTCTAAAAATTGTGTTCTTAATGTTACATTTGAAGTTCTGTGCTGTTAAAATGTAAATAAATGCAGTTATTGCATTGAATATTGATAAAGTGATCATCATTGAGGTACTTCACTCTGTTTATGTATTGAAATTTGTATCGTTTCTCGACTCCGAACAGGCTCTTAGATCACAGTGGGTGAGGGAAGCTGAGAGCACCCAATCGACCCTCCAAGCATCTCTCTCACAGATGCAGAACGACCTCACCATCACCCAGACAGAACTCGCTAACGCTCGGGCCTCCCTTGCTCAAACCAACCAAGCTCTAACTGAAGTACAAGAAACTCTGTCCAAGAACCAGACAGAGCTGCAGGAATCAAAGGCCAGGCTGGAGAAGTTCCAGACCTCCAGTGAGAAGCAGAACCAGAACCTACAGGAAGAACTGAAACAGGCCTGGGCTGATAGAGATGCTGCTGCCTGTGAGTTGCTCTCTTTTATAATTCTTCCAGCCTCTGTCTTAACAACTGTTTTGTAGTCTTTTATATGGTGTATTATTTTGGAAAAAAAAGTGTTAATTCTGTCTTCTCTGTTGTTAAAATGCCGATCAGGTGCTCTGGAGGAGTTGGTTTCAAGTCACAAGTCAGTTCTGCAACAAAAAGAGCAGCAAGCACTCCACCTAGAGGAGAAGGAGAAGCAACTACAGCAAGAGGTGAACACATTAGCTGCGGTGGCATTAGCATGATTTTATGTTGGCACTTAGATCTCCTACAGCAAAGCTAATGGAACTGCTTGGTTGGGTTTTTCCACCTCTAGATATTTCAGTTCTTTTGCTGATACTGGTCTCTTGAATAGCAAGGACATAACTAATATTCAAATCAATCTTTGCAATACATGTAACTGTTGAGATAAAATGACGTTTCTTCTCTGTGGACAAGGTATTGCGGCTACAGGAGGAGAAGGACTTGCTGAAAAAGAACTCCGAGCAAGAAGTAGGTCAGTTGTGGACCCAGCTGGAGAGCATGAGGACTAGTCGCCAAGAGTTGGGAGGTGAGATCGATAAACCAACCCAACATCAGGGAGTGTCGTCTCCACTTTTATATTTTAAAATCTGTTAAGAAATTTGAGGCAACCACTAAACAGTATGTTAGTGACCTGCTCAAAATACAGTTGAATGTATGATGAATCTCAAATATCATCTTTATGTGTTTTATTTAGAGTGACTTTATTTTTCTTTCTTTCTTTTTTTATTGTTTCAGAGCTGAAGGAGCAGCTATTAGCTCGTTCTTCTCGTGTTGATGACATTGAGCGCCTCAAGACTCAATTTAATGAACAAAAACGTGAAATTAAAGAGCAGAATGAAGCTGAGCTGGAGAGCCTGAGGAGGTACGTGCACAGAGAGGCATGGAGGCGCATGCGTACTCTACCCTTGACGTCTGTATTCTCACTTCCACCACAGCTGTGATTTATAGAATGGAATAGAAACGGGTGTCTAGATTATGGTTATTTACGGAAATACACAGCGTATCTTGTACAGCTTTACAATATTTTATCCATGATCTTTGAATCAGACCAGATGCAAATGTTGCACACTGCTCTTCACTCCTCCTTCAGGTACTTTGAGAAGCGCTTGAGGGCATCTGAGGAGAACTACAGAGAGGAAATTGCTCTGCTGCAGCTGAGGCTGGTTGAAGGAGCTCTGGAGGAATCTGTGCTTAAAACGGCAGATGGCAGGTACGTCAGTAGGCCACTGACTTATCACCTGATAATTGTACTGAAACCTGGCATTCATTCATTTTCATATCATTGCCTATACAGCTTCATGTCTGGAGGCATACCTGAGGAGGAAAAAGATAATGTGCATTGTGATGCAGGTGTCAAACCAGAAAAACACAAGGTAATGATGCACGCATATGTGAAAATATTCATCGTGTTGGATATTTAAAGCAAACTGAAAGTTCCAGGCTCAGCTTTTACAAGCTATTTAAGGCATATATTTCTTAAAATTGCAAAAAAAATTATTTCAAGCATTATGGTTCCTCTCATCCAGGAAGTGCTTGACAGTTTGCGCCTTCAGCTGGAGGAGAAGCATGAGAAGGAGCTGGAAAATCTACGGTCTTCTTTGGCTCTTTCCTTTGAGGGAGAACTGCAAAAGGTCACACATATAAACTCTGTTTAGCACTCTGTCCTTTTTGGAGGCTTCTCTCTTTTGTCCTTACTTTCTTATTAATCTGTTTTGTTGTTTTACGTGTATATTAGGTGCGTTCAGATTCGACGGACCATTACTATGAAGATCTGCAGGAGATTAAGACTCTTCATGCCCTCGAGCTAGAACAACTCAGAGCCAAGCTATCTGACCGTCACTTGCAAGGTACTTTCCTTGACACCTCAAACTAATGTATTTCTGATTTGAGAAGTTGTTTTATTTAAAACCCTTGGTGATCTTTCCCCCAGAGGTTACTCGTGTCCGTTTGGAGGCAGCAAGGCAGGTTGAGGTGAGAAAAGATAATCCGACAATCTCCTTATTTCAAATTATTTTTCAGCCACATAATGCAAGGATGTGGTGATTTCATTTAGGTGGAAGTTGAACAGAGAATGTGGTGTTATGATGAGGAGCTTCAAACAAGAATGATGATCATCTACAACCAGGAGAACAGACTTGCTGACTTGAACGAACAGCATGCCGCAGAATTTAAGAAGAACGCACAAAAGGTACTTATGTCTGCAAACATGAGCCCTATATGAATATTTAAAGACACTTTTAACAGTACAATAAAGTAATGTCAAACCATATAGTTTAAAATTTTTCTGTGGACTATTGCAGTTGAAACTGGAGTTCGCTGGGGAGCTTATTCATCTTGAGGCAGCTCTGAAACAAGAGAAGGAAAATGTGCAGGAGCAGATAAAGAGGATGAGAGAAGAGCTACAAGTGCAGCATGAAGCTGAACTCGCTGCCTTGAGGAGCAACCTTATGAGAGAGATGGAGGAGGAGAGGACACGCTTGGGGAAAGCACTTAAGGAAGAGAAGGAGAAATTAAAGTCTCTACAGGCTGCACTCGACAACAGTGAGAGTAAGATCACTTTAGTGGATTGAAAGGAAGGTTTCATTTATTTCTTCTTCCTCATCTTGTAACATTGTTGGTGTTTCAGGCTCAGAGGTCTTAGAAGTGAAGCAAAAACTGGAAGCTTGGTATAATGATGAACTGCAAAAGGAAAAGAGCTGCATGGCAAAGGAAATCAAAGAGATCACCGCTCTCCTCCAAGAACAGGGTGAGGAGCGGCTACACCAAGTCCAGGAGAGGTGAGAACTAGTTTGGATACAGTCCCTAAAGCAGTAGCTTAAGTGTAGATCTGCAGCCTGAGACAACTCTGAATTAAATTTCTATGATAAATGAGTGTTGTGGTGTGTATTACACACACACACACATTGTAAAAAAAAAAAAAAGCTATTGAACACACACTCTAGATATACATGTATTATGATTATGTCCACTGACATGATTTCATTCTTTGAATTTATACTGTAACGTCTTTTTCAACGACAAAAAAAATACTGTAAAAAACGTTGATGTTATATAGATATGGCAGATATTCCATTTATGATAAAATGCAGTAAATTCTAGAATTTGGATTGACATGAACCAATCAGAGCAGTTTCTTGAAAAATACTTTGAAAATATAAGAAGACAACAGAAATGTTTTCTGCAGCAGTCCTGCAACTATGGTCGCACAGCCAAGTCAGCTGGCACATTTAAGGTTACATGATTTTGTCTGTCTTTTTAGGTTTCAAGAGGAAAAAGCAGTGTTGGAGAAATGTTTCGCCCAGAAAACTGAAATCTCTCTAGCAGAGCTGAAGAACAAATATCAGTCTGAACTGGAACACGAGAGAGCAAGTCTACAGAACAAACACTGCCAAGAGATGGACACACTCAACGTCAAACACAAAGCCCAACTTGATTCCCTCAGTGCCAGTCACAGAGATCAGCTTGTTGCTATGACGGTTGAGCTTGAGTCCAAGCACAACGCTGAGGTTGTTGCCCTGGAAGCAAACCTCAATTCCAAACGAAAGGATGATCTGGAACGTCTGGAGTCCGTGTTTCAAGAAACCAGTCAAGCTCAACTTGAGGCTCTAGAAGCCGAGTTAGCGCGCAGACACCAGGAAGAGAGGGATGAACTAGAAAAGAGGATGCTTGGTAATATGGACACTTTGGAGGCCACATACCTGAAGGAAATACAAGTAAGAACATGAGAAAGTAAAAGCACCATGCTTTTAATACTTATTTACATTTTAATAACATTGCATTTTTTATCTTAGACTCTTCGTGATGAAATGGTACAACTTGAAGAAAAATATCACCAAGACCTTAACTGTCAACAAACGGAGCACCGACAGATAACAGAGCGCCACGTTGCAGAGCAGCTATCCATCAGGGAGGAACTGCGGAAGGAGCTGGCTCAGCTGCACATGGAGAAGTTCCGGGCCATGGCAGCAGAGCTCAGCCACGCCCACATGGTGAGAACAGACAGTTTATCAAGAAATTTGGCTACTTGCCTCAGCTCATAAATTCTTTTTCATTGTCAGTGTTTAATTTCTACATTGAGATTATTAAAATCAACTCACAACAAACCTTCAAGTTAATGTCACGATTGTGTTTATAGACTGAGCTGTCATCTCAAAAAGAGTCCTTGGATGCTGAACACTGTAAAGCTCTGGGGACCCTGAAGAAGCAGGTATTAGTCTATTAAGCCCCCTAATACTCAATTTTTTTTTTGAAAGAGTTTTTTTTTTTTTTTAACCTGCCTTACCACGAGAACGCTGATTATACCGTGAATATCATGTGTGTGAACCCACTCTGTGGAATGAAGCAGACACTCTACCAGCACATTTTGCAGCTGTGTGAGAAGAAATAATTCCATATTTGCAGGTGGTAGTAGTCTGTAGTTGTTGCTAAGCCAGGGAAAAAAACCTAGGAGTGCAGTTATAAACAAAACAGTATGACCATAGTGCCTTCACTCCATCCTGTTTCTTGATGTAGGTGATTACTCTTACCAAAGGCCTCTGCAGCTGATTAAACATGATCAATCGGCCTGAAAAGCCACAGACAAGGACACACCACAACGATCAATATGAAACAAAATTTGACACTTTTTTATCAAAAATATATCTACTGGAATTCCAGTAATATCGATAGTTTCAGTTTTAGATTCCCTTTAGTTCTTACCATGGTAACAGCCACTCCTGCTGTCTATCGTAATAATAAACAGTCAATGAAAGGCATGGAAAGTGTTTAAGCTGTTACCAGAATGAAATCACTCACCATCAAATTGAGTGCTTCAGACAAACATCAAAACTCGGTTTCTGTTTTCCTCTTCAATGCTCTCAGAAATGTACACTTGTCTTACCATCTTCTGCTTTTTCAGGTTTTAGAGCTCGAGCAACAGCACAGCGCTGCCCTCCAGGAGCTCTCGCATACCTACGCTGCTGAGAAAGATCAGCTCGTCCAACAGCATCAACTCCAGCTTCAGGTATGTAACATTGCTACGTGGACTCTTTGTATGTGAGTGTTGTGTGTTGTGTGTGTGTTTGTTATGCAGGGTGAGTAAACATCCTATTCCCTGTCTGGTTTAAATGTGTGTCTCTGGAGTTTTGGTTTGTGTACCTCTTACAACCCATTAGAGAAGGGGATTACATTGGCATTATTCATCCTTTTTATAATGTTGTGTTTGTTCAAAGTGGCACAGAGTATTTAGATTTTTTTTTTCTGAAAGGGCCCCACGAATGTGAACCTTTGACTTAATGCTTTTTTTTCCTTTTCCATTTTTTTTTTTAATAAATTTTAAACGAATATGTCACAGGATTTGAAGGGTATCTCTGCGCGGGAGTTGGAAGCATGTCGCAGAGAGCTTGAGGAGGAGTCGTCAAGGCAACGTCAGCATTTCCTGGAAGAGATCGAGCTCCTTAAAGTCAAATCAGAGGAGAGCCTGCAGGACAAGATTAATCAACTGAAGGTAAAGAAAAAAAAAAACTGGATGAAATTGGAAGTATGTGAAGTCATTTTCCTAATGTTATTTTTTTTTGGCCATATAATCAATTCAGTATGTTACTAAATATACTATTGCAGTATTTTGCCTAATCTTTTTTTTAGCTTCCACATTCATTCACCTCCAAGTCCCTGTTTGAAACATTATTATGTAACAGCCCTGGATTACTGAGAGCCGTGTGTGTGTGTGTGTGTATGTGTGTGTATTGTGGCATTGCCCCTTTTAAGCTCCAGCTGCACCAGTTCACTCCTAGGAATCGTTATTTCTCTTGGACGCTATCCCACCAGAGCTTTATTCAAACCCAGTTTCCACATAATCCCACCATCATATATGTAGAAGTGTGCTCATCCGTCTGTCTGTTCTCTGAATCCATGTGCCGCTGGGGTGTGTGTGTGTGTGTGTGTTTGTTACTGCCATCTGAACAGTGGCTAAATGGGATGGATCTAAGCTTTTTATCCTCTGATGCAGAAGGTTTTAAGGCCGAAGGTACTTGTTTTCAGACATTTGACTTTTCCAAATGTGCATGGAGTAGTCTGCTTCTGTCCAGTGAGACATGGCCTGAGATCTCTCTAGCTGAGGAGCAAATAAACATATACTGCAGCTTTTTTTTTTTTTATTCATGCATCCCTGCTTTTGTTGCACTCCCTTTTTTTGTTTGTTTGGAAGACCGACTTTAAGGAGAAGAAGGAGGCGGCGCTTGAGGACCTGAGACAAACCTTCACATCTGAACAAGAAGAAAAAGAGCACAACTACACGGGCAAAATGAGCCAGCTCACTGCCCAGCTGCAGCAGCTAGATGCTGTAGTAGCCCAGGTACCAGACACACATTAACACACATCAAATCCCTGCCCAGTTTGGGCAAGACTAAACAGGTCCTTTAACAGAGGTGTTCTGTCATGGTTATGGAAGTGTTTTATTAACTGAGAACCAGAGGGCATGTAGAAGATGTGAGAAATACGAGAAAATGAATGCTAAGGCGATTCGTCCAAGGGCTAGACTTTCATCTAGGATAATCTGGAATTGAAGTATTTTGTTAGATTCTCAAATAACCTGGTATTTATGTTTGAGCATGTGTATAGCAACTTCATCCAGACCTTAATATACAAACAGATGGTTAAATCTGTGATGCTGAATGCACACCAAAAGCATTTGTGTCTTGTCGTTTTTTTTTTCTCTTCCATATAAAGTCTTTTGTGCAAAGTTTGAGGCAGGGCTTTTGTATTCATTTAGTTTCTGTAAACTAATCGTTTGGCAAGCGAATCTCTGCACTTTTCTATGGCACCTACTCTTAGTAGCTTGGTTCTTTATTGTGGGATATTAAAACATACACTCACCCTCTTGAGGTTAGCAAAGAGACTCTTAAGAGGGGTTGGGAGGGGGCTGTTGCCTAGGCAACAGCATTGTTTTGTTGATGCAGGTGGCTGCATGAGACATTTTTAATGGGAAGGAGCGGGAGGGAAGGAGAAAGAGAGGGAAGACATGGTGAATGCAGAGGAAGAGAATGAATTGCTTGACAATGGAAAGGTAAGAAATCACTGCAATATACCAACTACCTTCCCTCCCACACTTTTTTACAGTATTTAACTTTAGACGCTAGTGGATTTTCCTGGATACATTTCTCTGTGGATTTGGTTTTGATTCCGTTTAGCATGCAGGATCTGCTTACTGTTCTTGGCATTGGTATGATAAATACGGTGATATTCAGGATAGACAAAAGTGGGGAGGTAAGCCTTATTTTTGATGGACTTTCATTAAAATATAGAGTGGCTCTCAGTGTGATATGTGCATTTTCATAGTTAGACCCTTTACACAGCAACCATTGAACATGTCAGATCACGGTTCACATAGGAGGAACTATTTAACGACTTTGTTTTGGAGTATTACGTATTTCTACAAGGTTGTTTTTTTTTTAAACTATCCTTTGAACTTGACATCCAAGGACACTATGCACAAGCCATGGCTGTAAGACTTGTGAGATTTGTATTGAATTCATCTGAAGTCTTATTTTTCATGTTGCCATTCCTAAATACGTAGCACTTTCTCTTCCTGCTTTTAAAAGATGCTTTAAAAATGAACTTGATTATTTTGTGCGATTCAATTTATCTGACTTTTAGTGTTGTTAGAATTTACAATGTTCCATATGTCTTTTTTTAAAATTTGCTTTCAATTTTTATTTCAGCTGCGAGCAGAGGTCGGCTGTCTGCAGGGAGAGTTAGAGGGAAAGCGTGCGGAGATGGAGACCCTAGACACCCTCCTCCAAAGAAGGGAGCGGGAGAGTCAGGAAGGAGGCAACCTTCTTCAAATGCTGACAGATGACTTGCAGACTGCTAAAGAGGAAAGGTAAACAATATGAAGTGCTGTCTTGTAAGCACCGCAGTTAGCGCAAGTGTTATATTATGTGCAGTTGTTGGCTCAATTAAAACTCGCCATCAGTTCATTCTGGTTAATATTTCCTGGTAATGTTTAACTTTTTGACATGGCAAGCACTTTTGAATTGCAGCTTGGAGCTGTTCTGCCTTCAGGTTGCTTTTAAACATGAAATCAGGGTTATATTTGGTGAGAACCCAGAAATATAATTTACTTTACACACGGCCAATTTTCCAATCCAAAAGTATTAAACTGTCTTTTTTCATTTAGAAATAATGTTTCACTCTTGGCTTCGTTATTTTGTAAACTGCCATTTTGTCCCCCCCCCCCTTTTTAAATATTTCTGCACATGACTCTTTTGTCTAATATTCTTCCAGATGCAAACTACATCAGGCCAATGATCAACTAAAGAAGGTGCTGATTGAGATGCTCCGTAGCACTATTGCAACAGAAGAGCTGATTGGACAAAAGATCAGTGCCAGAACCAAGACATCCGAGCAAACATCTCACCAGAGGAGCTCAACAGGGAGCAAAGACGCACAAGAATCAGGTTTGTTGACAAGCTGCATGGTTAACAATTCCTGATCATATGGAATCAGTATTGTATTCTCAGAAAAAAGATGTTAGTACTCAATGCATAAGGTAATTGTCATGTCTTGAATAGGCATTTCAGTCGCAGATATGACATCAGACGACCTGGAGCTGACCCACCAGCTCTGTGAGAGCCTGCTGGTTTCAGATACACAGATAAATCCTGGAGGAGAGGAAGCAGCCCTGAATGCCTGCAGCCGACTGCGTCACACAGTAGATACACTTCTGGAGCTTCTCAATCAGGCCAACACACAGGTAATGCTTATACACCCCCAATGATGTTCCCCGTATTCAGAAATCATGAAATGTGTATGTTGAAAACCATGATTTTCTTACTCTTTCTCCAGTTGGAGCAGACTCATGACGTCCATCTGTCTCTGGAGGAACGATTCTCTCAGGGCAGAGAGGACTCAGCCCAACTCCTTGAGCAGCACAAGCTATTATTGGAGCAGATTGACCAGGAGGCAAAGCTCAAGAGTCAACTACAGCTGGAACTCCACAAGGCGGAGGGTGAGCACTCTGCATTGACTTGCTTTCTCTCATGCTGCCAAATTAAATGCCTTAATCCAGGGGCTGTAAACAGGCCTTGCTCTTTTGACAGCGCGCCAACTTACAGTTTAAAGTCTAAATGTCAACTCAACGATTTGGGAGACAGAGTGTAAGAAACTAAACTTTTTTTCAGGATTACTGGATGGCTTCATAGCCGAAAAAGCAGTTCTAGAGGAGAATCTGCAGCAGAAAGAGACACAGGAAGAAAAACTCGTGGAGGAGCTGGAGGGCCTGAAGATGAAGGTTCACCAGATGCAAGGCCTCTCTGTGGAGCTGGAAAGTCTTAGACTGAAACATCAGGAGCTCAGCGAGGAGCACACAATTCTCCTGCGTCAGAAGGAGCATCTCTCTGCTGGGCTGGGTGAGAGGGAGAAAGGTGAGCGAAGACGAGCACCGAGTCATGGCTGTCTGTTGGTATCAAATGTTACATGACCTCTTTAGTGAGCTTGTCCACACACTTATGTAATGGCCGTGCTCAGATGTGCCTTTTCTCCGTAGGCCATTGGCTCAATTTAGATCCTGACGCAGGTTTGTGGGTCAGCGTATGCATGTGATGAGGAGTTGGGGATGAATATGCTGTAGTTTTGCTGTGCTGTGTGAGGTTGCTTTTGTAACTGACATTGTCAGTAGCTTGTTACAAAGGCTCTTGGAGTGTGGTGTCATTTATTTCACCCCTAAACATGCTCAAGTGAGAACATTTTCTCCTGCCTTTTCAAGAGGAAATACAAAGTTGGTGTAGTGGTATATATTTAACTCATCCTCTGTGCCTTGCTTGCTTTTAAAAATGAAAAAGAGCAGTCTTTTTGTTAAAAACATTTTGCCCTAACATTTTCTTCTTCTTCGTTTTTTTTAAGCTCTATTTGCAGAGACAGAGCGTCTGACCCAGGATAGGCTGGACTTGCAGCGGCAGGCAGAGAAGGACCACAGCTCTCTCTCCCTGCGCCTCAGGGCCCTAGAGAGAGAGCTGGAAGAGCAAGAAACAAAGGGCCTGGAGACAGAGCTGCACCACAAGACCCATACTGAAGATCTCAATCAGCGTGTCCAAGCACTGGAGAAACAACTGAAACACGACCGGCAGTTCATAGAGGTGCTTGTTCTGTTTGTTGTTGTTGTTTTTATGAATTGGTGTATGAATGTTTAACAAATGATCATTTGTTTTGTATACACTTGACATCGTCTTAACATATTACTTTTACATTCCATTCTCATATGTTAGTGTAAATGCAGTGTCTTTATTCATTTATTTATGTATTATTCTTATGGAAACAGGAGCAAGCTGTTGAGCGTGAGCACGAGAGAGATGAGTTCCAACAAGAGATTCGCCAGCTGGAAGCCCAACTCAAGCAGACAGTCGGTGTGGACATCAAAGGACACAGGGTGAGGCCCCTTTACCTGATATGAAGTTTAGAGAACATTCAGAACTATCTACACTTTCGACAGTGTTTGATGTTCCTACAGCTGACGACGAATGTGCCTATGTTTACGGCGAATGCTTGCTGTGGTTTTTGTTATGCCTCAAGGGAATTGCTTTAAATTTTTGGCGGTCAGAGCTTGAGATGTTTTTGCCATTGCTCATGAATCCAAATGCTATTTAAGACTAAAGTTCACAGAAATGGCTAATAGTATTATGTGAAATGATTACATTTGATATCAGAAGCATAATCTTTAATGCGGCTTCACAATTTCCTGTGAACATAACAAAACACTTTTCTGGCTATAATCAATGCCTTGTCATTTATGCCTCAAGGGATTAAGTTCAGTTCCATCAAACAACTCAGACGACTGAATTTTACAGGCGTACTGGTTGGTGGAGACGTACAACCGCGAGGAATTAATTCTACTTAACCCCTGCTGCATTTTGTGGCCTCATCAGTGTGTTACTTTACAGAAATATGCTTCCGTAGTGTTTGCTGTGTAGAAGCTGAAACTATAGATCAACACATTAAGCTTTTATCCTGGAACAGGTTGTGATTCTTCAAGGTATTTTCCTGCTCTAGCATGTTATCCGTCTCCTCAGAATGATAAACTATTCTAAGGTGGTATATTTAAGGTATAAAATGCTTCCATTTCCTGAAACAGAAAGATGGTAAACATGTATGATTTGCAGTGTGTGTGATGTGTTCAGGCTCTCACTGTTTTGTTGAAGTGATGATTGCATTGTTTGTTTGCCCATGAGCCTGACGTTTGCAATGTGTTTATCCATGTGCTGAACGGATTGCTGTAGTTTGAGGACTTGGTTCTGCAGGTATGAATTCTAACTGTAGTTTGCTTCTCTCAGCTCCTGACTCTCATGCATGGTGTGGATTTTACATGTAGTCATCCATAGATTCATCTTAGTACTTTTTTGTGCTTGTCATACATTCATTCCATTTTTATCATTCATTATGCTTGTGTTCTTCACTTCATTGCTCCTTCACCTCCCTGTCACTTCTCTCTGAAATGGCTTGATTTCATCATTCAGTACCAGTGGCTGCAGATACAGAGTGGCTTCTTTTGCTTGAAAATCATGCAGCATTTCATCATTTCATCCAAATCTTGAAGCCTTTTATCCAAAATGCTGTCCCTTACACGTCTGTGTAGGTGGAGAGTCTACAGGCCATCATCAAAGACAAGACAGAGGACCACGCCTCGTTGCTCGCAGCCAATCAGCAAGCCCAGCGTGACCTTGCCGAACGCAATGAGGAGATAGACAAGCTAGCTGGACGAATGAGAGAGCTCGAGCAAGCGTTGCTTAACAGCGGAGAGTGTAATAGATCTGTCGGTCAACTTGAACAAGAGCTTCACAGAGCAAAGTTGAGAGAAAAGGAGCTCACACAAGTAAGAGCAGATGTTCACTTTGTCATGTAATTTGCTCCATTGTTAGTTTGCAGGCTAGTTTTTGTTTGTATTTCTGGGTAACTCCTGAAATCACTCATCTGATCCTCCTGTCAGGATAAGCAGGCCCTGGAGCAGCAGCAGTTGTCCAACAGGCTGCAGATATCCGCCTTACAATCCAAACTGGATGAGACAAGACACTGTTATCATGACAACACACGTGACCCTACCCAGGAGCTCAGGGATGCCCTGGAGACTGCTCAGCAGAGCATACAGGGCAGAGACCAAGAGGTGTGTACATTCTTATTCAGAGCAAGCAGTCAAGATGATTGATAGTTGCTGCAGCACCATCGTGTGGTTAAAATCTGAATGTGGATGCAGATTTGGACTTAATCTGAGTATGTTGCTCTTTTAGAACATTGATGATAGTTGTTTATTCTTTATGTAATCTGTATGTTTTAGGTTGAAGTTCTACTTGGCCAACTGGAAAATGCTCAGAGGGACTTGAGCGTCAAAGAGGTTGAGATGAAACAACTGACACTTCAGCTGGAGTTACTGACCAATCAGAATGCTACTCACGTTAATAATCTTCAAGAACAGATTGCAGTCCTCAAAGTATGGACCACTTGTCTTCATACTGTATCGATATATTGATTTGAGTTCTTTTACAATATGTGTGAAACTCCTAAATTTTATTTAACAGAACTACTGTATAAGCTCACCTTCAATGGGAGAATTTAGCTCAAAATCATGTCTCAAAATCCCAAATGAACTTTCAAATCAAAATATTGAACATCTCCAAGTGTAATTTTTATCTTTCCGCTGTGGATGATACTTTATCTATCTTGGTTTTCTATCCTTGAAAGTTTTTCCTTTTATGTGTAAAATGTCTTCTTGTTCATACATTCGTCACTATGCAAATCTGAATTGAAAATGCAATGGAAACATCGATTCTTGCAGGAGAATGTGTCAGCCCTCACCATACTCACTGAGGAGAAACAAGGACAAGGGCATGTGGAAGAGACCCTCCCCTCTGCACTACTCGAGGAGAAAAACCAGGAGATAGACCACCTTAACAATGACATCCAAAGGCTGGAACAGGAGTTGGAGAATACCAGGGATCATAAGGTGACAGAGTACACACAGAATACTAGCAGTCAGTGTTAAATTGCTAATGGTTGATCAGGCGTTGATTTAAAAAAAATGGTCTGTTTTTCTTTCTGTCAAAAGGCTTTGGAGGAAGAACTTGAGGATCTGAACTCACAAGTGGAACATCTTCAATCTGAAATCACAAGAGTGCGGCAGGACAAGCAGGAAGAAGAGGAGCGTCTGCATGAGGTCATCAGCACGCTCCAGGCAGAACTTGCCACACTTGGCCCCAACGTGCATGAAGTCAGTGACTCTCAGGATGGGGACAGCATTAATCCTTCACCTGCCCCCAGCCCTGAACCGCCACACTTCCCCATCCAAGAACAAGAAAGAAGAGGCAAGCCAAACAGCCTGAAGCAAGAACTCCTTCTGACTCATTCTTCCTCCTCTCGTTCCCTTCGATCACGTGTTAAGGCCCTTCAAAGTCAGCTGGAGACTGTTTTGGCAGAGAAAGAGGGACTGGAGCGTTTGTTACTGACTCAGGAGGAAGACTACAGAGGACATGGGGAAGAGTTCGGAAGAAGGCTGAAAGCTGAACGAGAGAAGGTTGATGAGCTTCAAGGGCACCTCGCACGCAACGAAGCTGAGCTTGAAGATGTTAAAGCCCAGGTAAAAGAGGAGAGGGAGAAAAGGAAGCTGTCTGAGGAGGAGAGAGACAGTTGCAAAACAAAAGCCCAGGAAGAGAATGCTCACCTCAACTCCCTGATCTCTGAACTCCAACAGAAAGAACAGGACAGAATGGGAGAGATTATGACATTAAAAACAAGAGAGCAAGAGGTGAAAAAAGAAATGGAGGTGCTCCAAGAAAGCAGCCTCACTCTTGAGGAACAAATCCAGAAGCTAAAGGGCAAGGTTGTAGACATGGAGGAAATGGTTGCTGAGGAGAGGGTAAAGGTTGAAACTCTCAAGACTGTGAAGGGAGAGCTGTCTGCTGAACGGGAGGCGCTGAGGAGGAGGGAGGGGCAACTCCAGGAGGAAATTGAAAGGCTCAAACAGGAAATTGCTTCAATGAGGGCTCACATTGAGGATCTGGCAGCTCAGCTCAAGGAAAAGGAAAAGGAAAGCTGTCAAGAAGAGGCTCAGAAGGAGGTGCTGGTGAGTGAACCAGTGTCAACACTTACATTGATCAACATAAAGTCATGTGGGCCTACAGACGTAAATGTCACTCCTTTCCTGTTTGTTCACCCAGAATGCAAACCTGTGTAACCTGCAGCCACTTTCAAATTGACTGAAGTATTTTGTTTGCATTATCTTTACATAAAGTTCATTTTTGATCCTACAAATCTTTTTCTGCTGCTGGTTTGAGAAGGTTATGGGTTTCCCCTTTGCAAATCAATACCTGTTTAAATTCATGCAACAGACGCTAGAAAAGTGCCCCATGTTCACTCTTGCCAACATGTTGTTGCTAGCATACAGCTGTGCTAGCTGCAAGAGCACATCTGGTTATAGTTAGTGTGGGAACCACGTCATCAGACTCATACTCACGCAGAGGAACCGTCTTTTAAAATGAGGAAGCAGAAGGGACATCTCTGTGAGCTCTTGTTTTCTAAGCTCTTGTGCAGTTTATTCTTTGTTTTTTTTAATGCTGACAGGATGTGGTAAGTTTAAGCTGTGGTTGTTGGTAAGGAAGCTTTGAGGCCGTAATAGCTATGCTGGGCTGCTGCATGTCTTTGCAGTCCGTTTTCGAGGCGTCTAGTTCTTCTTTGCAAATGTTCGTGTACAAATACAAAGCAGTAGATAAAAAGACTGAGCTGGATACTACTTGTGGTGCTTGTTGAATGCTGTTAATCCCATAAAGCACTGAAGATTTGTTATCTGCCACTTCACCAAAACAGAAGTTACGACAGAAGATCATTTAAAAAAACAAAGTGACATAAATCGGTTGTATTCATGCCTGGTGTTTTCATCATCAGACAAATAAAACTACCATGTTGATACGGCTTCCTAATGAGACACTTTATCCCCAGACCCATGCTGAGGTGACCCTGGCCAAAGCAGATGCTGCCTTAAGACAGAAGGAGACTGAGTTAGCCAGACTGGGGGCTGAGCATCAGGCCCTTAGAGAAGAACTGACTGTGGTGAAACAGGGTTTGAGTGTCAGTACAGAAAGGGCAGAAAAACTACATAAGGAAGGACAGGTGAGAAAATAATATGAGAACTGATCATTAAAAATAACCAGCAAAATTGTCAATATCGCATTGAGCAATGATAACTTTGACTGCTCGATTTAACCTCGGATATGTCTAACTGTCAGACCAAAGACTGTGCCCTGGTCGACTTGGAGACAAATAACCAGCGACTGAAAGCAGAGCTTCGAAGTCTGCAGGAGAACTTGGCTGTACAGGAAGAGGAACTGGCCTATCAGCAGAAAGAACTACAGCAACTCAAACAACACTGTCATCAGCAGGACACCCGTCCTCACCACCGAGGATGGTCACAGACAGGTGAGCGCTTGGTGATGCGCCATTCTAATACTCTTGATCAAAAATGTCTTTTTTTTTTTTTTTTTAAAGACTGAAGGAAAATACTGCTATTCTTGCTCTCATGGACCCAAATAAGAAGTTTCTATTCATTCAAACAACAGTGCAACTTAATTTGTCTTAAATGTGTTAGTTTACAAAATGGAACTCTCGCTTTTATGAATGCTACCTATCTTCTCATATAAACTTGCACGTATTCCTTGTAAGAACTTTGCTTAAGTGTAATGGTTTAGGATGAATACACCTCACTCAACAGTGAAATATCTCATATTTCCCCAATTTTTCTTTCAGATATTTCTCATCAAGCTTTCGAAGAGGCTGTGACCGTCTATCGTGATGACCTCTCTCTGAGCTCTCCGGAGGTTTTACGGAAACTTGAATGCTCTGAAGAAAGAATCCCTGAACGGTTCCAGACTTCAGTTCTCGGCTCTCGTCTGTCTGAGCTTAGCACGTTAAACAGCACAGGCCTTGACTTCCATCAGGTCACCAACTCTTCTAAAGTTGTGATGGAGACTCCTTACTCAAGGACCATCACGCCAGATCCAGCCACGCAAAGCACCCATTCCCCAGTGTCTGTTTCAGTCTCGGACAACTTTTCCACTCTCGACTCAGTGGATGCTGACAAAGTATGTGTCTAAAATGGAGTCATTAATTTCTAAACCCATGAGGATTCAGATTTCTGAGTTATGTTATTTGTTTTTAAATTTGTAGGTGCGTGAGTTGGATGAACTTGACCTAACGACACCTCCATCTCCACTTGGCTCCACGTCTTCCTTGTCAGCACCGGAATGGGCCAGTGATGGATATGGTAGCAGTGAGTATTGCCACACTCGGTCTTCCAACTTTGTCATTGTTTTGTATGTTGTAACTGATCTAGATTAAAGCATTGCTTCTTAACTCTTTGTTCTATTCTTGTGATTAAGATGTGAGTTCAGAATTGGGTGCGAGGTTGAGAGTTGAGCTGGAACAGACCGAGAGGCTGGATGCTCAGTTTGTTCAGTATCTCCGCTGTCGAGGAATGAACCCCACCACTAACACAGATAGTGCTGCAGGCAGTATGAGCTACAGTGATGACTTGTTGTCACCTGAGCTTCAGGTAGGCTTTTATTGCACAAACACTTGATAGTAGTTTTATTTAACAAGCTTGACTTAGTTTCTCTGCCTCTTTCTTCAGGGTCTATTGAAGAAAGTCTATCAAGAAAGCTGCAGAATTCTGACTTTGTCCCAACGTCGAACCACCTCCTCATCCCAGCCTTATGTATCAGATTTAAAAGGGATCACATTGAGTCAGGCCCAGTATCATAATGAAGAGATTTCCACCTTCAAGGACCAAGGAGATAAATCCTCCTATGATCCTCCTATGAGCTGGCAGCAGGAGAAGAGGGCGCTGCAGGAAACGGTGCTCGCACTCCGAGAGCTGCTCTGTCGAATGGCACAGAGACGCACACAGGTGAGGATTTTTGATTTTTTTTTTTTTTTTTTTTTTTAATTTAAATTATTTTGGGTTTGTAACCTTGGTTAACTGGATTTTGCCTGAGGGTTAATTTGAATAAATAGAATATCTGAATATTAAAATCCAAATATATTTGTTTCCCCCTTCAGCCTGACTCCAGAAGTGATGGCGAATGGCAACGAGTGCAGCAACAGACTGATGGACACATTGAATCCCAAATGAGGGCCGAACTGCAGGAGAGCCAGAGGCAGCTGCAGTTTGCCCATGAGACTCAGCAAGAGCAAAAGAACAAAATCCACTCGCTCAGGTATACACACAGGGGGCCCAGATCAAATGACGTCAACTGTGTATATTTACAACAAAATCCTGTCATGTGAAAGGAACTGTGATTTGGTGAAGAGCAGAAAACCATCAGTAGCCGATGAGAATGACCTTAATGGAAAGCGTCCCGTTTGATTTGAGACAAAAAGACTATTAGAAATTCAGCTCTAGCTTGCACCTCAAAACAATGACGTCTTCTCAGCTGATTTGGAATCCTTTTGGTCACATCACTTGGAAACTATTGAATTTTTGGAAATGCATTTTTGTCTGTATGTGAACAAAATATTGTTATTTCTTCAAACATCCAGATAAAATATCTGGGGCAAAAAAACAGACGTCCTATATTTCTAGTCTATTCTCATTTAGAGAGCCAGTGATGCTGTTATGATCGACCTTTTTCACACACTGTGCATTTGGTTGCTATCTTGATTGACAAATTGTGTAAAGAAAGGTTGGACTTGTGCTTTCCTTCTTTTCTCAGGTTGACTGTGGAGGAGGGGGAAGAAGCTTTGAAGAGGGAGCAGACCAGAATCCAGGAGCTTCAGCAGCAATTGGAGCAGGAGAGAGTTCTGAATCTCCGTAAAGAGAGAGAGGTGGAGGAGCAGAGAGAGGTAAAACATGGAGTAAAACCTTCATATAAGCATAGAAAACAAGTGTGACAAATTATCATGATAATTCTCGAGAAGAAGGATTTGAAAGATGAGTAAATGTGGAAAGCATGACTACGTTTTCTCTTTTTTCTTCCTCCAACAGGCTATACAAGTATCCTCTGAACAGCTCAGGTCAGAGGTTTTGGCCCTAAAGGGTCAAGTGGAGCAGGAGAGGGTGGCCTGCAGCAACCTTAAACGAGAGCTTCAGATAGAACAGTCCCGCAGTGTGCTGCTTGAGAAACGTGTTGACGACACTCTGACACAGCTGGAAAATGAACACAAACAGTCTGCCCACCTACATGACCTGGACATGCAAGAGAGAAGTGGTCTTGAGCACCTGTTGACTGAAGCCGAATCCCGCTTATCTGAAGTTCACTCAAAGCTTGCTGATGCTCACAAAAAGCTTGAAGAGGAGCAAAGCCGTTGCTCCAGGCAACTGGATGAGATCAGCCGCAGACATGAGGCTGACGCAGCTCGGGACAGGAAGTTCATCTCTGACCTGCGCGCCCAGTTAGAGCAAGAGCGAAGGCAAGGGGAGGAGATAGCGACTGTGACAAGCAAACTGAGGACTGAGCTACTACAGAACAGAAGAAAATGGGAAGAGGACAAAGCCAGGGAGGAGATGCAGAGGGAGGAGACTGCAACCCGTCATCGTGTAGCCACGGAGACCTTGAAGCTGCAGAAAGAAGAAGCCAGCCGTGCTTTAGCAGCGGAGCGGGAGCAGTCAAAGTGCCAAGTGGTGGAACTTTCAGAGCTGAAGCAGAAGCTGCGGCTACTGAAGGACAAGGAGAGGGAGAGGGAAGAGCAGTGGGAGAAGGAGAGGAGGAAGGGATGGCAGGAGCAGATGGAGAGGGAGAGGAGACAGGAGAGGACGAACAACAAATTGGTAAGACATCAATGTGGTTATCTACTATATTTTAAACTTTTCACAAAGTTAATGCCCATAATTTTTGTCATGGTTCTCCAAGGTCTGAGCCAGAAGTCCACGCTTTAAAACCTCTCAGTCACTAAATCACTCACTCACTCATTCACTGGGGGGGACACTAAGCAACATGTAGTCAGATGAAACATTGTGATTGGATGATGTCAGATGACACAGAGCGTCATCTCATGCTGCTCTCAGTGTCATCTGATAAAGTCTGATAACAACTGCCTTGGTAATAAACGAATAAATGTCAAACAGCCATACAAGCAAAAAAATAATAATTTTTTGGGGGGCTACAGTCAAACATTCTTATAAATTTTCCTGACTTTAGTGTGACCTGGAGCGGTTGAGGCGGCAGGACCAGCAGCGTATGCAGGATCTGCAGCGCACTCTTGCTGAGCTGGAAAGAGAGGAGAGAGAGATGGCTGCTCAGAGACTGTCTGGAGGTACTGGACATCAACACGATGCTGCCCCCTCACAGCATCTCCCCAAACCACTTCAGACTGATGGTGCCAAGGTTGGCAGCTCACAAAAAAACCAGCAGGTAAAAAAGTGGTTGTTACAAAATGCGCATGCCTAAAAGAAGCACATTCATTCAAGTTGTTGTTGTGTCATGCTATGGGTTGGGTTTTGTGCTCACATTTATGTCACGTTCCTGCTGTAGATCTTGCCATCGAGTTTACTGGAGAGGTTGTTGAAGGAGAACTCAGAGTTGACCGAGCGTGTGACATCACTGAGTCAGGAGCGAGCCACCCTCACACACAAACTTTCCTGCCTGGAGAGACAGCTGCGTCGCACAGAGAGCGAGCTCACCAAGGTCACCATGGAGACAGAAAATGTACCAATCCATGATGGGACCAGTCACAACAAGGTCATTTGGAAATACATTCACATGAACTCTTGCAAATAGTATTGTTATAGTTATTTTGAGTGTGGCACACTCTTTAAAGGATGACTTTATGAATTGTACTTTCATCAGACGCGTTGCAGTGGGAGTAGTAGACATTTTCCCTGATGACATTTTGTGTTATGAAAAGCAGGTGATCACTGTAACTGGTCATTTGTAAGTAATGACATCAGATTTGTCGTGTCCAGACAGCGTCACTCTATCTGCAAGGCATAAACGTAAGTGGGTCAATTTCCATGGAGAAACTGATGGGGAGTGATTTTAAAAAAGATATTTTGAAATCCTGTTTGAGTCTCCACAGCATCCAGACTGAGTTGGATCTGTGGAAATTAGATTCAAATCCGATTTCATGTGGTTTTCAGCTTTCTAGACTGACCAAAATCAGTCTGCACGTACTAAAAGTCGGATTTGCACTTGTCTCAAACCTGACCATATAGTTCCTGCAGTTATTTGCTCAAATGTGTCACATTTAGCGGCAAACAACCATTTTCTCTGTAGTGATGTTGGGTTTTATCCAAATAGAACGTTGATGTCTTGTTGCCTTAATATGTAGGACAGTTGCCTCATAAAGCATCATTTTTTGGGGGGTGAAAACATCAACTTCAAATGATTTTAAACGACACATTCGGAGAACACTTACAGTGATGCAAAAAAATTAGCATGATTAGCCCATGGTAGCTAGCCTGGAATGTTAGCTGGTTGCACTACAAACATAAACAATTGTTTTGGGTTACAGTAGTGGAGCTCTGAGATGAGACTTTCAGACATTCAGAAATGGGAAACGCCCCAAAAGCTCAACATTTGTCTGGCATCAGGAACCGCTCAAAAAACAGTCAAGACCTCCTGACACAACCTTTTTTTATTGTTTTGTGGTTGCAGGTGCAGCGTTTGTATGAGCGCTACCTGCGTGCTGAGAGCTTCAGGAAGGCGCTTGTATACCAGAAACGTTACCTGCTGCTGCTGTTGGGAGGATTCCAGGACTGTGAAGAGGCAACACTGTGTCTCATTGCCCGCATGGGAGCAAGGCCGTCACCCCAGCTCTCCTCTCAGCGTAGACCCCTCACACGATTTAGGGCTGCTGTACGAGTGGTTATAGCAATCTCAAGGTAGGAAATTATACAAGCTGTAAAGATGAAAGAGTGAGTTCAGGCTTTTGCGAGATAAAAATTCACTCTTTTCCTTCCAGAATGAAGTTCCTGACCAGGAAATGGCAGAAAGCCATTAAAAGACTATCAGTATATGGGAGTGTTGGCTTGCATGCTCCAGGTTGGTTCATTGAATGTTTATCCTTCAATTTGCATGAACCTTTTGCGCGCGCATGTGTGTAAGTGGAGTTTGACACTGATGTCTATCATAGGGTCTAAAGCTGAGGTTTTAAGGCAGCAACATCCAAGATCAAATTCAGATTCTCTAACAAGAAGTGACGCGGTGACAGCTCTTGTTCCACCCAGCAAATCACCCTTCAGGTTGCACAACAGGTTTGGTCTCTCCAGAACTTCAAATCTTTCAACAATGCATACATATTTTCTTTAAAGAGATGATCTCCTTTCTGTAGATCGTACTCGAGCTCCACTCTGGCCTCTGCAAATTCAGGGGGAACATGCCAAGATCCAGAAAAGTCCCTGACTGAATATATCCATCATCTGGAGAAAGTCCAACAACGGCTGGTGGGCTCCAGGCAAGGTTAGCAGCAATACACAGAGCACAAAAGTTGGGAGTTGATTTCAGAAAAAAGAGTTTGGAAGTTTGTTCTCCACTGGAAACACTGGGTGTTTCCTCATTTTAGAAATGGGTGTACCGTCACTTCCTTGCTTTTCATGCTTTGCAGTCACTTAATTTGAACCACAGAGAGTAATATCACACTGGGAGCTTTCACATGGCTTGGGGTTTATTCGCTTCAGAGATCAGACGACACAATATCAGGCCGCTAGTAGCCAGAACAGAAATGACACCTGTTTCTATTTTTATTCTGTTTAGTGTGTCACAGTGGGCAGCCAGTAGGGTCACCTAGTCATGACCCAACAAGTCATAAATGTGTTTTGCCTCCTGCCCAGTCTAAAAATATCATCAGCATGGTCTCGGTGACATTACCCCATAGGGCCACTTTCCTGTGAACTACAAGTGAAACTATGGTTGACCCCTCACACACATACATTAACATGTTCGTCCCGTCTGAGGAAGAGAAATATTGTGTTGTCTGATCCCAGCATTAGATGTATGCTTCCTGTATATGGTCACTTTTTCCTAGCCAGTGTTTTCCCATTCACTTCTCTGGACAGTGTGGCCAAATCTACAAAATTTGTTTGCTCTATCATCTCCCAACCTAGTCAACAAGACACATTTAGCCCCGCCCCCAAAAGAGGACAGGAGGATACAGGCAGCCTGTTCCCCTGATATGATTGGTTATCGGCAGCGCTGGCTGCAGGAGAATAGGACCTGGCTGTACCTGAGCTGCCTGTCGCCTCTTTACCTGTATGGTCCAGGTGAGTGTGAGTGTAACCTACTCACTCCACCAAACAAAAAAGCAGCATGATACACCTCCCACGATGGCTATTGACCATCATCGAGTGCACTTTGGATGGGAAGTGACATCATTGGTGTAACTTGTAACTATCCTGCAGGTATTTCACCTTTGTCTAGTTAAAGGTTCTTATATTTTTTTTAGGACAAAACATCATGACCGTTTTTAGTCACATCACTCTTTAATATTTTTGTCAGTTCATGTCTGCCTGGTATGAAGTTCAACATGCGCAAACAACCCAAAAACCTTAAAGAAACATGGCAGGTTTTTGGGGGGAAAATATGCTTATTGTCCATCCTCTCGAGAGCCAGAAAAGAAGAAAGTTTTTCGTCTTTCCTGTGTGTACGTGTGGATGAGGGAGCTGAGACCTGTCAAGACTGACAATTTAAAAAAAAAAAAGTATTGTTGTTTCATGAGCAAAATTATACTCAACCCCAGTTACTAATACAGGCAAGGACTGCATTGGACAAAAGTATATTTGATCTTTGACAGATGAATGCTAACCCTCTCCATCCACTGCCATTTATTTTGCTAAGCTAACTAGCTTTGTCTCTGTGTCTCCACTCCCTAATGCACACACAGAGGAGAGAGGGATGTCTATGCTCTCGTCAGAGGATGGCAAAAAAAGCACATATCCCAAAATTTGGTGTGTTCTCCTAACACCAAACTCTTGACTAGCTCTTAAAACAAACAAACAAAACAACGAGCACGCTGTAGATGCTGTCATTTTCTGTCCAACCTGTGATGTCATACCAGTTACTGTTGAAGGCTACTCTTGAATTTTCCACAATGTTGTCAATGCCAGTTTGAAGGGTTCACATCAAATCAAACCAACATATCCAACTCCGTTAATGTCTCAGCAGCTTTTATGGATCAGGTATTGTCACAGGGTATTCTAACTTCTTGCTAGCCAAGGGGGCATGGAGCGATGTATCCATAAAGTTTCAAATATTTCAAGTATTCAATGAAAGACAATAATTAGTAACAATTTATATAACGGCAGTTGCTTTAAGTTTGTCCTCCAACAAATAAGTGAACATTTAAGAACATTTTGCTTGAGTCACTGCTGACAATGACCCTGATGAAACCCGGAGAGGTCGCAACTGGTTGGTCATTCACAACATATTGGCACATGAAATGAAGGCATTTTAATTTTTCACTAATCTCACAGTGTGCCTTGGATTGTTTTGAAGGATATTTTGCATTTTTACATTTTTATTAAAATGCCACCCATGCAAAGAGCCCTTCAGCAGATGAAATACAAGTTGTTGTTTTTTTAAACTCGAATTGGAGTGAACTGAATTGTTTGAATTATTGGACTGTTTTTCAAATAACCGCTTTGTGCTCCAGCATAATGTGATGGCCATTTTTCACTATTTTCTGTTCCTGTATGTTGTTTTTTTTTTGCTGAAAAAAAAAATAGGCGTATTAGTTGGTTGCGTTAACTCGCAGGCAGTGGATACAGAAAAAATTCTTAGTGTTTTAGCAATAATTTTCGATTAATGGGTGTATTGTTGAACTTAATTTCATACGATTGGTGACGATGTTGAACTACCGAACGTCTGTCATTCCAAAAAATGAACCAGTTGTTGGATTTTTTAATTTGGATTGTTAAATATAGTCTTGACTCTGCTCCTGACAACTATCCAGATGTGTTTACTCCAGTAAATCTGATCACAAGCAGTCGTTTTAACGGTACATCAGTGTAGTTTTTTTTATGGCTTATGTTTGATCCCTCCATTTTTCTTATTTTTTAATTTTTTTATTTTTGTCTCTCTCCCATCAGGTCCGTCTGTTCTTCAGTCAGACCCAAAGAAGTCGGAACACTGAAACCATGAATGTCTCTGGTCTGCAAATCGCAACAAAACTGTCTATGCCTTACTTTTTTATGATGTAATTTTTGTTTTATATATATGTAAATTATTTTTTAAGATTTTCCTATTGCAAATTTTCTACGCACTGTGCCTCCAATGTAATGAAGGTCACTCTTAAGAACAAATGTTTTTCATCATTTTAAATAGTGCTGTTCATTATTTTTCTACTAATGCCTGTAATGTTTTTTTTGTTTTTGTTTTTTAAATGCTGTTAATGGAGCTTTATTCACTTGTGCACGTGTCCAAATGTACTCTGGTTTTATACTGGAAATCAGACAGATGGTTAATGTAAAAATTATTTCATTAAAGTTTTTTTTTTTTGTATTATTGTTTCCACCATCAAGTTAATAAATATTTTAAATGTGATAACAGTGACCTAACTGGTTGATTTGGTTGCTTCGACTGAGATTGGGGCCTGTATACGTTTTGTTTATAAATAGGTTTTCAAAAAATTATCTATTCTAGATATCTGACTATAGTTTCAAAATATGTATTGTAGAATATTCTGACAACACTCAACATTACTGGGACAGCTTCTCTGATCAGGTGGTTAGAATCTCAGAATAGCCACTTGGTTGTTTGAAGTGATCCTGATTAATCGTAAACGATTTTAAGATTTATTTATTTATTTATCACTATTTAAAACCAGTTTCTGCTCAGATAAAAGCAAGATAATAATTGTTGGCTATTATAGGTAAAAACTTTTGGTGATGTATCTTTACGCTGGAGTTAAAATTAACGAAATGCTGAATCATACGTGGGAGTGTGACATTTTTATTAGCTATTAGACCAATTTTTTTCTAAAATTTGGAAATTATGTTGTCATTTTAGTATGGAAAATTATGACAACATGACTGCTTCACTTTAGACATGTCGAAGAATTTTGTTTTTCCTACACATAACTTCGTGTAGATTGTCCAGTTTTGGTAGAAGGATGTGACCTTTTAATAAATTTGTGACTAATGCTTTTTAGAACTTTTTTTTTGTATATTCTAATGTAATACAACAAAATTTGTACAATTAATTTTTAAAATAAAAGTATCATTTACATTGTTTCCAAGTCACTCCATAAATATTTCAAATCCACATCTCCAGTATTGTTCATATTTGTGACTTATACCAAGACCACAATGAACCCACATCACCCAGTCAACTCAGTCGAACTCAAACTTTAATAATTTTAGGTCTTTTTCCTGTTAAGGAAATGAATGATAATGTAATGTTTTGTGGCGATAGCACAAGTGTCCCTTGTCTTTGTTTTATTTTGTAAATAAAGTTGCTTAAATTAAAAAAAAAAACAAACAAACACATTGTGTAACAAGGAATTGATTTCTGCCTGTGACGCCTCGTTTAGGGGTTTGCACGTTCTCAACGTGCACAGACGCCGCTAATCGCCGGGTTTCCATTGGGTTGTATTTTATAACCCCGCCCACTTCTCACACTGTGACGCACATCCTTTTAGATTTGAGCAGCACGGCGATGCTAAGTGGAGATAATGGTGTGTTGTGTGTCGTAGATAGTTAATAGTCACGTATACTGCGGTTAAATCGTCCTGGCCCGCGTAGAGGACCTAGTTACACTCTTCTCGTATTTGTCTGGGATGTATGGATGGATAGTTGACGGAATCTCGTCGCTGTTTGAGCCCGTTACGGGACAAAACCCCACCGAGTGGCCCGGGAAAGGTAACGTCAACGGGGAGATACCCACGCTACCTGGCGCCAGGGCACAGCGGCAGGGGAGCCACGGCAGACCGGTAAAACGGAACTACCAGAGGTGGGTGGCTGAAGACCCGCTATTTTAGTCATTTTAACAGGTCTATATAATGACGTTCCTCGCTTGTTGGCTGTAGCCAGGCATGTTTAGAAGTTAGCACTAGCTTGTAGCCAAAGGTTGTTTTTCCACGTTACATTTCAGACTCGACAAAATCTTAGTATTACTATTGTGCGTAGAGCTGCTTTGAGTCTTTATCCGGCAGTATTAAATACATGTCCTAATTTCAGAAAAGCTCATTTTTTGTCTTGTTGCAGTATGTCAACATGCTAAATGAATCCAAGCTAGCTTCCTTGAACTAATATCAATATCTAATTGAACTGTGCGATTAATTAGCGACATAAAATAATAATATGATTAAATCCAAAATGTCATGCTATATAATATATGGGGGGGGGGGTGACCTAATAAATCCCATTGAGTTTTAAGATATAATGTTACAGCTATATTGACTACTACAAAACTACATTCATGGACATTATAGTGTTTTCTGTTAAGTGGTATTGATATAATTACTTTATTGCAATTTTTTTTGTTTTCTTAATCACAAATTTATCATAATTTGGTGACTGCTTTTTCTGCATATGCAATGTATTTTTGTTGGTCTGAAGTGTCCTTATTTTTGTGTGGTCATGGCTAATTTTCTGTGCAATATCTTCATTATGGTACATCAAACATGTTTTCAGAGGGTCTTGGGCTGCACAGGGACTCACCCTGGTCGCCAGTTTGGTTTGTGATATTCATGGTACAGCTGGGGGCAGAGGAGTGTCTGGTTTAGGACCTCAGGATAGCTTTTCTGCTTATAGCGATGGTGTAGATTGTTTACCTTGTCAGCCTCTGACCCTAACCACAACCCCAGTGGACCATGGGTTGTTTTTGTTTTTGTTTTTGTTTTGTTTTTTATCAGAATGAGAATTGGCATCTTTAAATTACAGGCCATGGTTCTCTCAGGGGAAAACTGTGAATTGCTCCTTCCAGTTTGGGACTTAGTTGCTTTTCAAAGTGAAGGCATTTGATGATGATGATGATGGTTATTATTATTATTATTATTATTAGGATGTAGTGTCATCATCAGTAATACGAGCACTGTTCAGATTTGTTTTTAAAAGTAGCTGAGTCGAGTTAGGTTTCAACCTTCATCTATGTTCATAAGCAGAATAAGATCAAGCTTTTGCGTGGCCAAAATTTGTTTCCTATACATGGTGGCAGCGTTCAGTTAGCTCTCAGTAGAACTGCTGCTTTTTCATGTGGTGGAGTCAGCTGAGGTGATTCAGCTACTTGACTATAGAAAGTGATGGAAGAATCAATAATTCTTGTCTGACCTGTTAATGATCCTGAAGCAGTTTTACTGAGAGAAAGGGCGTTTTAATTGAGTATCTCAACCATTTTCTTTGTTTACAGTGTTGATGTTGCAGACAGTATTTGTCAGAGTGACCAGGTCGAGGTGAAAAGGCGCAGGCGAGGTTTGTTTTGAAGTTCTAAAAAAAAAAACAAAAAAACATTTCAATTCTTAAATGCGGCTTACATGGAGATGACTGTTCATTTGTGCTCTCCTGTGTTTTCAGATGTAGTAGTGAGCTTTGTGAAGAAGACTGTGGCTGGGGTAGCAGGTCTGCTCAGGCTGCGGAAACCACTTATGACAAACTGTGAGGGGCGCAGACATTGTGAAGAGACACAGGTTTGTTGTGGTCCAGCTCCATCCAGCAGATATGCTTAATATGAGTTGAATGCACAGCAGCTAAATGGTGTGTTGTTCTCTATCTGGTTCTTTTAATTTGAACCAGTGGGTTCTGCTTCATATCAATCTTCCTGTGATCAGCAACAGTCAACGACCGATGCAATCATCAGTTCGTGTCACACCGGTCTCATTCCCAAATTTGAAATAAGAGTTGATGGGTGAACAACTTTTCTTTATCAGTTCTTTGAAAATTAGTAAAGCCCTGAGCTGTAACGTGTGAAAGGTGTGAACATTTCTGGTTTAAGGATATCAGGGCTGAACAGAATGAATACTTGCATTTAAAGGTGCTCTCATTTAGGCTTGATTTTAGTTGATGAGATGACTTTGTGGTATCCCATTTTGGGTTTTTAATCTTTAAATAATTTTCATGTTCTGTGTTGATCCAGCCTGTTACTCTGGGAATAGATGAACTACACACCTCATGGCTGAAAAGCACTGAGTGGAGAATGGGTATGTTTGGCTTACTGCAGCAGTAAAAGGATCTGATGATTCCTGTTTTGTTACCTTCACTAATGCTCTATGTTTAAGTCCTCTCCTCCTAATCCTGCATGTCATTCTGTTGTTTTTTTTCTTCCTCCCCAGATAAACCAGTGGGTGGAAAGAATCTTTTCCCGAGTTCTTCCCCTCCCCTGTTGAGGAAATACAGGCACGTGGTTTGATATATTTGATTATTTTTTACTGCTCTATTTGCCTTTCATTCGGTTGCTTGGTTGTGATTACATCTGTAGAGCTGCATCATTTTTTTTGTATAGTATCTTATTATGGTATTTTCTTGGTAGTGACTGTCGCCTCTTTGAATACAGTGGCACAGCATTGACTCCAGCACTGCCTGATAGGGGGAAAGACAAGGAGAGGAGAGGGTCTCTCCAGCTACTGCCCTCCAGGACTACTGTGAGAGTGGGGACCTCCAACCCTGACCAGAGCTGCAACAGCTTTGGACACAACCGCTGCTACAAGCCTAGTCTCACTGTGGAGGAGGTAAATTCCATGGCCATGGCCTAAAGATACAGTAAGGCTTAGAAAGATAATTTTTATGGTATTGCCTTCAATCGGGGCTGTGCAAAGCAATTGAGAGAACGATATATTTTAATTTGGTATCATTTTTATTTATCTATTTATTATCTTTATACTGTATTAATATTCCAGCCTCTAGTATCGATATTGTATCACAATATAGCTTGATAAAAGTGTATCGATACCTATGCATACTATTGCAGCTGCATTAATACTTAATAGCTTAATTTTTCTGTTGTGTTGATACAATGTGATGTAACATGTTATCAGCCAACACAGGTTGATCGAAGCAAGTTGTATTTTCACTTTTATTTCGAATTTTTCATAAAGATATTTAAAGTATTGCATTATTGATCATATGGTTTCATGATATATGATGATAAATTTGTATTGTTACCCTTGTGTTGTGAGGTCCTTAACCTGGGTAAAAACAAGACCTTTACCCTCTGCTACCATTTGTTCAGTCAGTCAAACGATAGCCGTTAGCTAGCTGCACCTCATATCATTTACCATGTCTGTTTCTTCGTCCAGGCCATAAAGCAGAACAATAAGGAACACTACAGACGTTTGCTGGAGATGGTAACAGAGAAATACAGCAAAAGTCAACCACTGCCTTTTAATCAAACAAAACCCCAAGAGTGAGTATGGTACATTACAGTGTTAACATATTTTATGTTGTAATCCATTGAAATGTATAATATGGCGAGTGGGCTGATGGTTTTCTGTTGTTGTTGTTGATCTCAGTGTGTCGCTGTCGCAAAGTGAACACAGAGTGACGGCTTCGGGAAAGGCTTTCGAATCAGTGGCCAAAAAGAGTTCAGGTTAGGGTTTTATTTCATCAGCTGATTTAAATAAAGCTAGAAAATGATCAAACAATGCGGTAAACAAGTCACTCTGAATCAATTGTTTCTGTTGCACAGCTGCTCCGAGTGTGTTTACATGGAGAAATGCATCTGCACCCAAAGACAGGTAATGACACGTTGATCTGTATCAGTTTATTCATTTAATGACCAATGAGGAGACATAACCAATGCAAAATCAGATAATGTATCATTGTTCAGAGAATCAGTATGTTGTATCATAATACAGCTTGCACTCTACACCTCTAGTTGGTGTGTTATGACTGTATGTTAATAAATTCAGTTCATTTTTTTTATGTTCAGGTGGGGCAGCTTTACTGGCGCCTCCGAAAACACGCAACACATGAGATGTGCGAAGGTAGTATTTTTTCTGTCCCTCTCCTTCATCAGCTCATGCTTACTGGTGGGAAAATTAAGTGTATTAACACTGTCCTGTTGACCCGCCCTGCACAGAAACCAGAAGCTGAGTTGGACCTTTCCACAGAAGTTGCTACTCGCCTCAATCTAGCGGACACAGAGACTCCTGTCGTTTGTCTGCCTGACACACACACAACACACAACCCACATATCAGACACAGTGATGAGGACATACCTCGGCTTACTAGGGTGAGACTGAACGTGTGTGTTTGTTTGATTTTTTTCTTAATGTGATGAAGACAATAGACAGTATATCTTCTATTTAGTGTAATTTTGTGTGTGTGTGTGTGTGTAGGAAATGGCTGCCGAGGTCAGCAGTGCTCTGGCTCAGAGTGATCCCAACCTTGTTTTAAGCGCTGCTTTTAAACTGCGTATCACACAGAGAGATTTGGCTACGCTTCAGGAAGGTGGCTGGCTCAACGATGAGGTATGTAGTCCAATTGTTCTTGAGGAAGGACGATCAGAATGTGCAAATATGGAAAGTATGAAAGAAAATGAAATCCCTAGTTGGATTTTTGCTGTCCATCTTTTTGATGAGTGCTAGCTTCGAGGTGTAATTTTCAAAGGCTGCATCCCTGATCTTTTTTTTTTTTAATATATGGAAAAAAGCAAAGAAAATCAAGGATGTTGACATTACCAATTTGAGTTCATGCTTCAAGTGTGGCAGCAGCTACTGCACACGGTTGCTATTGAAACGGATGTCTGGCAGACATTCTCAAATTAGCAGAGCAAAACTATATGGAGGACAGCGTGATGTTCAGTGAACGTTATCACCTCTGCATGGCTAGAATGTGACCAGTGTGATAACATATACATACTTACACAGATGATTCCTTTTATTTTAACCAGAAAAGTTTTAACCAGTTTCGCTTTTTTTAGTCAAGATTGACAAAGATGCCAACAATAATGTCACCAGTATTTACTCACAGCTCACTTTGTTTTCTGTCTCTCCAGGTGATGAACTTCTACCTCTCCCTGGTCATGGAACAGTTCTCTGACCAAGCAGCAGGATTGAAAGTCTACTCTTTCAGCACCTTTTTCTACCCCAAGCTGCGGGGTGGGGGTGGCGGGCAGGCGGGGGGACATGCTGCTGTGAAGCGCTGGACCAAGGCGGTCGACCTCTTCCTCTGTGACCTCATTCTCGTCCCCCTGCACCTGGGCATCCACTGGGCGATGGCTGTAAGTCAGATATCTGGGAAATAAAAATAAATTCTTTGTTCCCATTTCATGTTTTTCCTTTTATGTTGTTGGTTCATATCACATGATGTTAATTTTTTTTATCCATTTATTGATTATTGCACCATTAGCAGAGATGAAAGAAAAATTATAACTATTGTGTCACAATATCCAATGTACATCTGCTATGGGACACTGTACTGTAAAACAGAAACATGATGATGAATACTTTAATAGGCACAAGTATTTGTCTCCCTCTCTTTCCAGGTAATAGACTTTAAATCAAAGACAGTCAAGTCCTATGACTCAATGGGCCAGAGGCATGATGACATCTGTAGTCTGTTACTGTGAGTCATCATTGACCTCCAGTTTCAGTCATCTGACCATTTCGAGCGCTGCTCTACACAATTTTTTAACTTTTTGCAAACATATTTTGTTTTTGTTTTTCCAGGCTCTACCTTAAAGAGGAGCACAAAGCCAAGAAAGGCAGAGACTTCGACAGTGCCAGATGGACAGTTGGCAGCATGCGGGCACCTGTAAGTCCAACTGTGACGAATGACGCGAGACTTAATCAGATATTGTACTTTTTAAAGATGTAATAAATGCGCTTTGTATTGTCCCTGCCATACAGGAGATTCCCCAGCAGAAAAATGGCAGTGACTGTGGTGTTTTTGCCTGTAAATATGCAGAGTATATCTCAAAAGGAAGGCCCCTCACCTTCAAACAGGTAATGCACACAATACTTTTTAGTTTTTGCAGCGTGGTTTTGATATTAACTCTCACCTGAATGTCTTCTCTCTTTCCCTACAGTGTCATATGCCTATTTTCCGCAAGTTGATGATTTGGGAAATTCTCCATCGGAAGCTGCTATAAAGGATTGCAAATAATTTCCTGTTTATATGAGACTTTCTCAATGGAAGCAACAGCTGTGTACAGTACGGTAAATACATTTGCGAGGAAGAACAAATCAATGGGCCAAAGAAGTGGACTTTTCAGAATGAAAACTAATCCTGTTGTGGTCTGGAGAAGTTAAACGCTAGTCTTAAGATTTGATTTTATCCCTGTTCCTGTCAGGGATGTTTTTTTTTTAAAAATATATATATAATGTTATAATCTCTGAGTTGTAATTGGAGAAATTTGGATGTAGTGTAAGAATTACACATGCTTTGGCACTACTGACTGAATGGCTTTTTTTTTTTTTTTAATAATTGTGTTTGTTTAACTGTTTGAAGTTCTTCCTGAAGTGCCTTCAGTCCTATGACATCGAGCTCAACTTGGAGTTTGGTTTTGCTATTTATTCACATAAAACTAATTTCTGTAGAACTCAAATGAGAATTAAGTTGCAGATTTAATTAGATTCCTTTGTTTCAAGTCAACTTTAGAACTGTAGGCTTTTTTTTTGTGGTTAAGATAAATAAAATGCATGGTTGACTGTGTTTTGTCGTGCTATTATTTGACCTAAATGAATGAGAGATTTCTGGGAGTGTGTATAGCTGATGTTTCCTTCCATGAATGTATTAATAGTTGATTCCCAAATGTACCATAACATGCTGTTAGTTGTGTGAGTCTTTTCCTTGAGCATATTGAGGCCAATTCGGACTTTAACATTGACAGCATAGAATACTGCATAGCAAACTACTGTATACACACGCATGTTTATTCATGCTATAAAATGTGATTTTCTTTTTCCTGTAATAAAGTGTTTCATTATTTTGTCTCGAGCAGCACTACAGCAGGGTTTTTCTCAGTGCCTGTTATCAAGTATGCCTACTCCAATCACATCAGATTGCTCTCAAAGATCTGTCGTTTGTAACAAAGTATTAAGAACATTTAGACCTGATTGTTCAAAACATTCTGGACATGAATCAACATGCAAAATTAAAAACTATGAATGCACAAAGACTTTGGTTTGATCACTTGATAAGATGTACTGATGGACCTCGGGAGATTTATAGTAAATACGCATATATATATACATAATGATACACAACCAAATAGTTAAAGAAAGTCCCCACATCCGGCCAAAATCTTAACTTTATTTGAAAGAGAAAGTTACTCTTGTCATTTTGTATTTTTGGTCATTGTTTGTCATTTCCTTAAAATTTTCCTAGAACAAGCAATAAATGCATTAGCAGGGATATTTATTAATTTGGTGCATGATCACGGAGACAAAATTTGGGTCATTTGTTGCAGAGACAGACATATAAAACATAACAGGGTCTTCGCCTGAAGTACCTTCAGGCTCAGGCCCTAATAAAACCGGTCCAGGTGACCTTTAACGTATTCGTACGTGAGCTTTTATTATTCTGAAAATAAAACCGGAACAGGACAGCGACTTTTCCCCGCTAACTCCCAAGTCAGATATAACTGGTTTGCTGTGCGGTAACGTCGGCCGGACGAGTAGGCAAAGCCGGTCGTTTGAGCTAGTTTACTACGCTTTTATGCTCATCTGCTGTCTACTTATTTTTAATATGAGCGACAACGAGAAAGACTTCAGGGATAAGGTGAGTTACCCTTAATTAACCTACACCAAAATTACGTTTCAATAAATGCTAACAGCTAGCTTAATAGACAGCTAGCGTTAGCTTGCTATTTTAAATGTTAACCGTGTTTGCTGGTTTGGTAATGGCAACAAGTTTTGAATTCCGTCCTCAAACTTAATGAAAATGATGTGTAATTGTAACCCTATCGTTAAACGCGACTCTTAGTTGTTCAATTGCTAATATAATGTCAGCTAATGTTATAGAGTCGTAAGCTAAAATACGCGGCCTCTAAAGCACCGCGAGAGATTAGGCCGCCGCCCGGCGTTGGAACTTTGATTGACTCGCTAAAGTAGGCGTTACCGCTACCCATAGAAATACTTGCTACTGGTAACGTTTACCAGCTGTTATAAACTTTGTATAAAGTTTAAATGTTGAATGTGAAAATTTTCAATCAGCTAATCTATGTTTTTTCTGGTTTTGCTGTTTTTCTTTGTATCTGTTACCTCTTGGTTTTAACAGAAACCAACATGCCTTATCACCCTTGTTTGTTCTTTGTTAAGGTTGAGGTTGGAAGAAAGAAAAAGGCTGAAGACGTTTCAGATGTGAAGTTGTTAATATTTGAAGCTGGTGTTGATGCATGCTAATGTATTGGAAGCTGAAAAGAAGCGATCAAGATCTGACCCTCTACTAGTGTTGTAATGGCAGATGGTAAATTGGGGAAGAGGAGGAAAAAGAAGTCAGAATGTCAAACAGAAGAAAGAAGAAATGAAGGGTTGTTTTGAAGTAATGAAGTTACAGAAGTAATGAAGTTAAGATCAGAAGTTTACCAGGGTATGAGTAATTTCTTAACGCCTGCTATGTTCCTACTCTCTCTCATCCTGTTTCTTTCTCTAAAGCATGCTTGATTTATTTTATTTTTTTCTGTTGTATCAAAAATATCACAGGTCAACCCCTCCAGACCTTTTTTAAATAATAACTTTCTGCAGTTTTTGTCACAGCTAACTTATATGACTTTTACTTTTAATATACGTTACAATGTATACATTTATTTTTTAAAAAACGAAGTAAATTCCTATATTTTTATCAAACATGCTAAATGTCAACATGTACACTCCCTCTAAAGGGGAGATATTAGCCCAGGCACCTCCTGACCCTTTTTTTTAATGTTTATAATTTTGGCACAAATTCAAATTTTAAGTGTTATTGAACTCTGTGTCTGGTCTATCCAGGACTCACGGCCTGGCTCCAGGAGTTCATCCCCCCGGGGATCCGTGAAATCCGCTAGCCACTCACCAGCACGTTCCAAAGATGGCTCCCACCGTTCTAGATCGAGATCGCACTCTCGATCCAGATCTAAATCTAAATCAAGGTAAGACAGCATTTTCATTGTTTTTTGTTTATTGTGAAAATTAGAAAAAATATTCAGTGCTGTAGTTTGTATTTGAGTGAGAAAGTAAAGTATAGCATTGTTTTGTTCATGATGTAATGTGTCTCCACAGGTCTCGCTCCCACCGCAGCTCACGCAGGCACTACTCCCGCTCTCGTTCCCGTTCTCACCGCCGCCGTTCCAGAAGCAGATCCCGTAGTGCAGAGTACAGACGGCGTAGAAGCCATAGCCGTTCCCCCATGTCCAACCGCCGCAGACACATTGGCAACAGGGTATTTAGTTTTTTCCTATGTGTGCTTGGTTTAGGATTCCCATTGTCTTTGTAGTTTCTAATTTAAATGTCTCTGTCCGCCATTCTTGGTGCCTGTCAGTGACATAATTCCTCCCATCCTTCTTTTGATTGAATCATAAATCGGTGATCTCCATTAAACAAAAGTGGATTGGAAACAAGAGTGGATTGCCCAACCCTATTGCCTTGTATTTTAATTTCTTTTCCTGCTTCTCTGGACTTTTGTAGGCTAACCCTGATCCAAACACCTGTCTTGGTGTTTTTGGATTGAGTTTGTACACCACTGAGAGGGATCTGAGGGAGGTTTTCTCAAAATACGGCCCTTTGAGTGATGTCAACATTGTGTACGATCAGCAGTCTCGTCGCTCAAGAGGATTCGCGTTTGTCTACTTTGAAAACTATGAGGATTCCAAGGAGGTAAAAAAGGACAAGATAGTTGACGTCAATTCATGCAGCCAACATTATCACTAGAAAGCTATGATAACTATGGCCTTTGCTGTGTCACACACATAAATGTTTTATCATTTGGACAAACAGCGGGTGTGTGTGTGTGGTTTATTGGTGCTGCACTGCAGCTCATCCTGGGCTCAGCTGATGGTGATAACCATATGAATGTGCCCAGCATAGCTGGAGGTTAATTAGTCTGAACTGCAGTTCTGTCATCATCTGACTGGGCAATGGGCTGCGTGTCTTCCAGGCGAAAGAGCGTGCTAATGGAATGGAGCTGGATGGGCGAAGGATTCGAGTGGATTTCTCAATCACTAAAAGAGCGCATACTCCCACTCCTGGAATTTACATGGGACGGCCTACTTAGTGAGTGTGTGGTTAACAGGCTGATAGTTTTTTGGGTTTTTTTTTAAACTGTCATGTGTGATATGTTGCTAATCTTTATACTGTACATATTTGTAGTGGTGGTGGTTCATCGCGGCGTGTCTCTAGGGACTACGACAGGGGCTATGACAGAGGTTATGATCGAGGTTATGACCGAGAATATGATCGCTATGACGAGAGAGACTACAGGTCATACAGGTGCGTTTCTGCTGGCTGCGTCCGAGTATTTCACCAGACTTTGTTTATAGGACTGGTGATGGAGTTCTGACAGTGTAACATTTAAAGTTTTAAGTGATCTTTTTTTGCTTTGATTTTCTTCAACAGACGAAGATCTCCTTCCCCTTACTACACTAGAGGCTATCGCTCTCGATCCCGATCACGGTCCTACTCACCACGTATGTTACCATATTACTGCAGTGCTGCAGCAGAGATTACATCAGATTATCCAAACTGAAGTGATTTTATTGTCTTTATTCATCATATTAGTTCAGTTAATTGTGTAATACTACAGGCCCTCTAATTTGGTTTAGATGGTAATTGAACACTGTTGATAAACTTGTTTGTATTATTCCTGGAAGAAGTTAAAGTCTTGCTCTCTTTTTCTCTCGCCACAGGTCACTACTGAGCAGCAAGAGAAGAGTCAACAGATTCAGTGTTATTGTTTTTATTTTAACGTTTTGACCAGACACAGTTCATACCTCCTCCAAAGACCTACAATTCTCCAAATTCGTTTTCAGAAAATTGGTCACACTAAAAAATAGGATCTGCATTATCAAATCGTAAGCAGTGAAGCGTTGCTACATCCGTAATCTGTTGTGGTGGAGATGAAGATCTCTGTCCAACAGCAGTAGCTTCTTATTGGCTCTCACTTTTCTCTTTGCTCATTTGACCTAAAAAAAAAAAAAAAAAAGTTCTTGCATATTGCGACTACCGTGGTTATTAAAGGAAGGGCTGGCTCGTGTATTTTCGGTTTGGAAGACTGGTTTTTGTATACGCAGGTTTTTCTGTGACAGTAATATCAATTTCTAGTTTGCTGTTTGTATGTAGTTGGTTTCTTGTTTATGTTGTCATGGTGGATATTTTTATGTATATAAAAGTGCAGAATAGTCAAATTGCCCAATGATATAAGAGCCTATATTACTGCTGGTGTTGTACCATGTAGTCACTTTTAACATTTGTTTTTTGACATGACAGTTATTGTTTTTCTTGGCAAAAATAAAAATATACACCAATTTCATGAATACATCCACGTTATTCAGTTGATTTCTTTCCATGTCGCCCACTCAATGGTTGAACATGAAACATCATTTTTGCAGCAACTTTCACGTCGACGCGACTTCATTCCCAGGACGACTGAGCGAACACTCATCCGAGCAGGGTTGCCACAGTACGGTAGGAAGATTGCAGCGGCTATTATTGACTTGAACTATTTTCATAAACTCAACAGTGCAGTTACCTGATGGGACATGAGGAACATGATGAATTTGAAGTCTACGCAAGGGGAAGTTCCACAAAGCAAAAGCTGGGTTACCTAAGAGAGAGTTTGTCAGAAAGAAGAACAGTGAAGTTCTGCCACTTTTTTTATCAATAAATATTGAAAAGGATTTTTTTTCTCAAACTTTAGCCTGGAAAATATGACCCCCCCCCCCCACACACACACACACATATATATATATATATATGCACACAAAATGTTCATAGCTTGTTTGATGTGACGAATGTTTGTATAAGACACTAACAAGCTGCTTTTTGTGATCAACTGTCCTGCATTTTACTGACTACATAATTCATCAACATAATATCTGTACAATGGTCAGTAGTACCAGAAATGCTGCATTACAATGGCGTAACATTTTAAACTTCGTTTGGTTCAAAGATCAGAACATATCCCAGGATCTATTTTGAAAATGCATTGTCCAGATCAGGTTTGTGAGGTCCTCTAGAAATGGAGGGATTCAGTTATGTATAAGGATTAAAAAAATCATGCAGAATTTATTTTTGAAATATTTTGAAGCACGAATGCTCCAAAAATACACATACCTTGAAATAATTATAAGGACTGTTCCTAAAAAAAAACCTCAAACACCAGAAATATGAGTTTGAGCAAATGAAATACAATTATATTAAAGAGTTGACAGTTATATTCACACTTAAGAATACAAAAAACATTAACGGTCGAATCTAACACGAGGGGACGAGAGGCGACATAAAATACAACAAATTACAGTTTTATTAGCTTTATGGAGTGTTGCATGCGTGAAGTATTTTTCCAGCTTCAATAAATCCGGTACGGCGCATTTCCACCTTGGTACTTGAATGTATGAATATCACATTTGATATTAGGTTTAATAAAAACAAATGAAGACATAAAAACAAAAGTTTTCTACAATATTTAATCTGACGTCACGTATTCGCACATCAGTGACGTACCATTGAGTTTATCGTCCAATCAGAAACCTCTCCTGTCAAAACACTTCCGCTTAGCTCAACAACTTGCCTTTCCTCGTTAGCGCCCGGTGAGAGCAGATATCGTGGAGTGTGCACCACGTAGACCTCGGGCTAATAAGACAAATAAAGGTACTAAATAAGGATGTTTCCCAGTTCATAAACGTTAAGGTAGCTTTTAACGAGTACACAGTAAAGACCGAAGCAGCTGCTCAGTCTGATATTCTGGACGTGGAGTAGAGGCTTCAGTTAGCCGCTAGCTAACGTTAGCATGTCGTGTTTGAATGAGAGAATGAAGCTCTGTTGACACGTTTTTCAGCGGAGCTAGCTCAGTAGGATGGAGATACATGATGTAATAAACCCAAACCCAATTCCACCCGGATAATGTTCAGTACATGTGAACATGGTTCTGGTGAAATGTTTTGAAATGATGTCAGCCTGTAAGCAACTTCTAACTCTTCTAGATGCCTCCAAAGAAGGGAGAAGCTCCCAAAGCGCCTCCAATAATTGGACGATTTGGAACCTCTCTGAAAATTGGAATTGTGGGATTACCTAATGTTGGGTAGGTACATCATACATTCATAATTGTTCAACACAATTTTTTTTTTAATCCAGCATCATTGTCATCTAGCTACTGAGCTGCAGCTTTCTCTTTATTACAGGAAATCCACTTTTTTCAACGTGTTGACCAAAAGTCAAGCTGCTGCTGAGAACTTTCCATTCTGCACAATTGATCCAAACGAGAGCCGAGTACCTGTGCCGGATGAACGTTTTGATTTCCTCTGCCAATACCACAAACCAGCCAGGTGTGTGTGATACCTGTATGTTTCCAGCCTGTTGGGTGTTAAATTCCAGTCTGTCTCACCAATCACCCTCCTCTTGTTTGGCTGTGTTTAGTAAGGTTCCTGCTTTTCTAAATGTTGTGGACATTGCTGGTCTGGTAAAGGGAGCTCACTCGGGACAAGGACTTGGAAACGCCTTCCTGTCCCACATCAGTGCCTGCGATGGCATTTTCCACATGACCCGTGAGTTACAACCGCCTGCAGCTGCTGTGTAGTAACAACTGAGTAGGGTTGACAGGTGTTTGGGGGCGAGTTAGATCCTTTGTAACATTTGTTAAAGAGACGGAACTGGACAATAACTCCTAATAACTAATAGCTAAACTCAGTAGGTTTATAGCATTGATCCAACTGGATCTGTAAATTAGACTGGAACCTCTCATTGAACTTTTGAACTTGAACTTTTTTTCTCAAAAGTGGTCCTCGTCATTGTTGTTTACATCCTAAGATCAAAGTTCAAGATGAATTTAGCTTCAGTATTTGAAACAATATCTGCCCTTTGTCAGATACACTCCTGCCAGTTTTATAGGCTACAGGTGCTAATTGATGCTAATTAATGCTACAGATGCTAATTCTATTAATTGATATAAATTGTATGAGGTCGCGCTTCTACCTCATTCCAATTGTGTCCATATGTTATTTTTCCTCTTCAAATATTTAAGAAATCCATTTTGCAAAAATACTGACTCAGCTGTTCATGATCACAAATTTTTCGGATCGTAAATCATCCCAGACACAATTGAAGGATGGTATGTAATTAAACCGATGTACTCTCAAGTACTCTCTTTCAAGGAGTGATTAATTTTTGGATTCAGAAAAATACTCGTAGTCAGACATTAGATTTAATGTGGTTGAAAAATATGAAAATATCCTGAACAACCTGAGTGAAAGTAGCCACACACAAAAAAAAGCAAGTGACGCTCTTATTAATATCGTGTATAGTTATTGAACAATAAGTCCGAATAGTAAGTACCGTGAGAGTAACATTGTTGATTGTAAATGCTAACATTCAGCTGTTCTACTGATATGTGAGCATTATAAACAGCCTCGCTAGATCTGTAGGGCTTGTGTGTTGAAGGTGCGTTCGATGACGAGGATATCATCCACGTGGAGGGGAACGTCGACCCGGTGAGGGACATCGAGATCATCCACGAAGAGCTGCGGCTAAAGGACGAGGAGATGATCGCGCCGATCATCGACAAACTGGAGAAAACCGCGGTCAGAGGAGGCGACAAGAAACTCAAACCTGAATATGTAGGTAGTGAAGACTGTTGCGTGCTTTCGTGTCGCTAACGATGATGCGAAGGTTGCTAATATTAACCACCGACGTGCTGCTTCTTTTGTTCAGGATATCATGTTGAAGATAAAGAACTGGGTGGTGGATGAGAAGAAACACGTCAGATTTTACCACGACTGGAATGACAAAGAGGTCTGTGTGTCTCCGCTTGTGTTTGTGTAGTATTTTTGCGCCAAACTAGTGTGGCTGGTTGCTTTCCCTCTACAGAGTACAGTAGGATGATGGTTTTTTTTCTCTGTGTTTTACTTTGCTTTAAATTTCTACTCAACAAAATACCCGGACTTGACATTGATCAGGAGATCTTCGGACTCTTCAAATACGTAATCTGTGGCGTCCCAGCAAAGAAACTCCTCGTTTGTAACAGATCGTCCTGTTTTCATCTCATTTACAGATCGAGGTACTGAACAAATACCTGTTTCTGACATCCAAGCCCATGATCTACCTGGTCAATCTCTCGGAGAAGGATTACATCAGAAAAAAGAACAAGTGGTATGTTCACCTGCATGTAGTGTGTGTGTGTGTGGGGGGGGGGGGTATGCATTAGTGTGTGTTGATTTAGCTTACACTGCTGTTTACAGGCTGGCAAAAATCAAGGAGTGGGTAGATGCTCACGACCCCGGCGCTATGGTCATTCCACTGAGTGGAGCTCTGGAGTCTAAAGTACAGGACATGGAGGAGGAGGAGAGGAATAACTACTGTGAGGAGCAGAAGACACAGAGGTGAGACTCAGAACACACACACAAGCACACACACACGAGCGCACACACACGTGCGCACACACACGTGCGCACACACACGTGCGCACACACACGTGCGCACACACACATACACTGAAAAACACCAATGTGTGGATACAGGACCAGGATGATTATGCATTTCCTGCTGTGACATTTTAGAAAAAGTTCCTAAATTTTAGTTAAGAGTCATCTGATATTTCACAAACAAGTACATCTACTTAGATCAGCTTGATTGGATTTGTGTGTGTGTGTGTGTGTGTGTGTGTGTGTATCTGTCTGTCTGTCTGTCCTTTTTTTTTTTATTTTTATTTTTTTAGTGTTCTCACCAAAATCATAAAGACGGGCTACGCAGCGTTACAGCTGGAGTACTTCTTCACAGCAGGACCAGATGAGGTGCGAGCGTGGACCGTCAGGGTGAGTGCTGTACTATTACTCAGTAGCTCCTGACAGGATCCTGAAAGAAACCTGGTATATTGCATGAACACAACTTTAATCTGCAGTAAACATGATAAAACTAAGACAAAGAAATGTTATTTTGAATGATGAAATGTTTTCTCTCTCACTTGCAAGTAACTGATCTGATTTAAGTAGGTTACTGCCAATAATGGACCAGGCTTTTGGACTTGAAGTACACTATTATTATTTTTTTATTATTTTTTTATTTTTTTTAATTATTTAGTATTTGCTGTAGGTTTTGATATTGCTATCTTCCTGTTCACCAAGTTGAACTGCTTTTTTTATTTTGTCACTATACAGTAACAAATTATTGTGGACTTCAGAGGCCATGCTTGTGCTGTTCTTTTATACCGGTTCGTTAATTTAAGCTGAATTGCTCAGCGTAATTCACCGATGTTCCTTGCTCTCATCAGCACAGTTCTGCTACTTTTATGGGGACGTGCGGGATTTTAAAAGTGCGATTTTACACACAGAGCTGCTAGCTTTTTGGTCCCATCACTATAGCGGACAGTATGTTGTGACGATATTATTTCTAGCCGTTTATTTAAATCAGCAACATTTCTTTTTGTGGTGTTTGGACTCAATAGAAAGGTAGCCGGGCTCCTCAGGCTGCAGGGAAGATCCACACTGACTTTGAAAAAGGCTTCATCATGGCTGATGTGATGAAGTTCAGCGACTTCAAAGAGGAGGGCAGCGAAAGTGCGGTCAAGGTGTGTGTTTTGTCTAGCGCTTCATTCGCTGTGTGCACGCTCTTAGAAACAACTTGGGGTTTTCCGCTTCTTCTTTTTTCAATATAAATTTTCTGTTTCACAGGCTGCTGGAAAATACAGGCAACAGGGCAGAAACTACATTGTGGAGGATGGGGACATTATCTTTTTCAAATTCAACACACCCAACGCCCCCAAAAAGAAATAAGGAGACGACAGAACAACGGGAGAAGTCAGAATACAGTTGTGGTCGGGTCCCCGAGAGCTACACTCTGTGCTGGGTTTCGTATTTCTCTCTTGATATTTAGAAGAGCACGTTGCTGCCTGGTTGGCTGGATGAATTCGCTAAACCGGCTTCTTGGGTCTGGACCAGAATCCATAAAGATGATTATGTATGAAAACATTTCTGTTTAAGTACCCCGGACATTCCTAATATTCTGAGGAAACCTTCAAATGAATTCCACTTGTGAGTCAGCTGTTTTGGAACATACTCCCTAGCATTCATCGCCTCAAGAGAGAACAGGCATTTTTATTTTATTGAGAAATGGACACACTAAATTCCCACATTTTAGGACATTTTACATCAGAGCTTTCATTCTTGTCAAAACATTTGATACCACCTGCTCCAAATATTTAGTTCTATAAGACATTCATTTGATTTCCCTAAAAAAAACAATACATTCCCTCGAAAAAAAAAAAACTTGATAATAAATCTCACAATTCCAGATTGGTAAACTCGCTGACCCTAATTTCTACGTTCAGTCCATTAAATGTTCTTATTTAATGTCATCCAAGTGAGGCAATGTTAAGTGTAACCCAACAATGCTAGGAAAGGTGCCATCTTCTGACTCATAATGTCATGATTGAAGAGAGAACGAAAGCTGTCCCCCAGTGTTCTACTCGCCGGCTGGACTGAGTTCTGTATTCTGAGATGATCAGACACCCGAACAGAGAATGTTGTTAAACTCACTGCTTTTATTAAGTTGGTTCAAGCTGTTTAAAACTGCCTGATTCTTCTTCATGCTATGAACTCCTACCCGGGTAATAAGACAACGCTTCATCTTAAGGATTGCTCCGGATCTTGTGGACCGTCGAGCTTCGAACTGCATCTTAGCCTCCTCACTGCCTCTTTCTTTTTCATGACTACCTTACATCCCCTAACCAAACATTTTGCCAAATGCCTTGTTGAGGGATGAGGTAAAAAATGTTATATAAGAGAGCAGGGATCCAATAAATGTCCCCCTCATCAATATGCACGTAAATAAAAGGAGACAAACATCCGTCATGTCTGCGTATTTATTTGTAGAAAGCGTATAGGAATCTCATTACAGAAATAAACTTTTACACCAGACCACGACGACCATTTTGGACATAATAGTAGTCAAGATTGTGTACAAGCCTTTTTTCCCTTGAGGGGCCAAAAAAGCATTTGGAAATAACTTTTGTGTGCGTACCACTGTTAGTCTATTCTCTCATCACTCGTGTCACTCCTTAAATCATGACACAAATGCAATCATCAGGGATTCAATGTAGTCATAGGGACTTTTTATGTCACAATAAGAAAACACCATAAACTCTGATTTATGTAAACGTTTATGTCATTTTTTTCCTAAAATTACATCAGGCAGGCTGTACCGAATCTCATGGTGGACCAAATTTGGCCCCTGGGCCCTAAATTGGCCAGTCCTGATCTTGAGGGAGTTTGTAATCTAAAATTAGTTTTTGTAGAGGTTAAACTTGCTCTTTGAACTCACTGAACTTGATGTACAAACATTACATTATGTGATGTTTTATTTGCCCAAACTATGTTTTTTGAAAATTAAATTCATCAGTCATATCAGAAAGTTCTTGATGCATGAATTTCAATAAAAAAGGTTATACTTTATTGCAGCACAATTCACGTATAACGTTATTTCTTTTGAGGTCATTATTGATTATGTAAGAGAGCTGCGAGCTGCTAACAATGTGGGAGTAAATCATGTGGCGTTAGATGCTGAAGTTTTTTAGAAAACTGTCTTGATGTAATGGAGGCCAGCTGTGAACAGTAAAGTAATTAAACTTATCCGACTGTCGTTTAATGCTACTACGATGTTATGAGTTCCAAACACACTTTGTATGAGAAGGAAATCGATGCGAGTGATGGTTAACTTTGTAGCAAAGTTAATTATTCCAACACAAACGCTAATTTCGCAGCCTTTCACTCATGAGAATTCAAAGACTGCATTCCAGCTCTCTGAGCTCGTTGGACAACAGGAAGCACACGTCCTTTAAAAATGACCGACACCCCGCTCGGCCAATTAGGTACTACTCCACCGTCACCTTAGCCAATCGCCTTAAAGAAGAAAGGCGGGACGTCCTGTAATGTGATGCAAATTCGACGTTCTCCGTGTTAGTCCCACCCTTTTGTGTTTCCCGCACCGTCAATCAAAATAGAAAAAAATCGACCCGAATTCACCGATCAACACTAGCCCGCCTTTGATAAAATAATCATGTTCGGAGTTTAGTTGATCAGATAATCCTCCCGGTCACTACAATTTACGCAATGACTGGTACGTAAACGTTTAGCGCATCGAAGCGTACAACTAATCGGTGAGTTTGTGCAACCTACAGCGGAGCAAGCTGCGTCTTTTTATCTTTGGCTCCACAGCTAACTAGCTAGATATGGTTAGCTAACTGGGCTAGCTGGCTACCCGCGGAGTTGACAAAGTAAACAGTCGATCTGGGACGAAATCACCCCAGAATCCCCGTCGCAAAGTTGAGTTTCGCAGTCAGCTCCTTTTGGACTGGAGAGTGGGGATGCTTTGCGGGATTTTCTGGCAGACAGGAGTTGAAGATTACAGAGTTTTGCTGAGTTTCCCCCTCTCTCCCTGCTAGCGCCAGAGCAGCCACTGGAACAAGGAGAAATGGCGTCCGCGGACGTGGACAGCAGTCAAAGCGAGTTTCTGCAACCCGGCGGCACAACGGAAACACAGGTATCCGACATTTTCTAGCTCGTCTTTCTCGCTCGCTTTCGATAGCTTGTTATGTATTTGAGAGCATGAAGTTCACACGTTTTAAAATTTTGATGGCATGGGGTGAAAGCCGTACACTTCCTGTGTTCCCCTCAATAACGGCCACCCACTTTACCCCTGTAAAACCCGCCCATAGTGGGTAGGACACTGAAGGCAGTCACTTGGGTCGGTCTTGCTGGAAGATAGCCGGCGTACCTTGGGCTGGGAGGATGCCGAGGTCGGACAATGTCGCAGGGATAGCGTCCATAATCAAAACAGTAGCGTGCGATTGTACTGGAATAGCTACCCATCCCCCACACCCTGCCTTCCACCATTTCTGAGCTTGTTATCTTCACTCTCTGCTGCTGGTTGCATGTAGCTTGTGGCTATTTTATCAGCTAACCCTCTTCTTTCCCTCATTATAACCCCGACCCCCTCCCCGAGGATGATTTACTCTTTAATAAATCAGTAAAATCTTTGAGTCAATAGCCAGGCAAAGCTGAGATGAACACTTGTGATCTTCATCTAATGATATGTTAATATTAACTCCAGACAACAGACATGCCAGCCATTCAGTTGACGGGTTCAGACCGATGGGAGGTGTTAACTCCTGTCTCATCTGGGAAGGAAGATCAGGGAGTTGTTCACATTCCAAACTCTGGGATTGTCACGTCCAACGGGCAGTATGTGCTTCCTATTGGGAGTCTCCCTAGCCAGCCCATCTATGTCACAGCGCCTGGGAGTGAGGCCGCAGCCAACGGGGTGTCAGGCATCCAGTATCAGGTAAGAAGAGACAATTACTTCAGACGGACACTCTTGTGCGCATTTAGGTTTCTTTATAAAAACTGTGACTTTAATTTTCTAGGTCATCCCACAAATCCAAAATGCAGATGGAACGCTCGCAGGGTTCCCAGCACAGGGCTTGGATGATGGCACGGGACAGATCCAGCTCCTTCAAGATGGCAGCCAGGGAAGCATCGGAATCAGCTGTGCCACGACAACAACCACAGACCTCCTGACACAGGCGGGACAAGTGCAGTCTATCCAAGGTGTCCCGCTGGCTGGAGGCTCTGCGTACACTGGTGCAGTGCCTGTAGGGCTGCATAGCAACATAACATTCGTCCCCATAAATAGCGTGGATCTGGAGTCACTGGGGTTGACTGCAGCACAGGCGGTTCCTATAGCAACAGGGGTGACACCGGAAGGCCAGCTGATCATGAGCGGCCAGACACTGGAGAGTCAGGGTCAGGACGCCAGCACCAAACAGTCACTGGTAACTGTGAGTGACGCCAGCGCCAACCAAGAGCTCTACGTGCCAACCACCACCAATTCTTCCTCCAACTCCTCCCACCTTCCAGAGACCATCGACGGCACGGGGGTTCTGACCCAAGCCACCGCTGTTTCTGCAGGCGTGTCTGACCCCTCCTCCTCTGAGAACTTCAACTCCCAGCACCACCTGCAGCAAATCCAGGTGAGACACGGAGTAGAATTTATAAGTGTTTTGAAAAGTGAGAAAGCAGGAGGGTCAACCCAGTACGTCAGGTCCTCCTCAGCATCTTTTAACAAACAGAGAACTTCTGAGCCTGGGGAAGCAAGCGTGTTTGTCTTCTTCTCTGGTTTTATAGGCAGACTCCACTCGGAGTGTCACGATTGATGAGTGGAGATGATAGAATGAGAGGAGACTGGCAACAACGATTAAATTGATCAGGAGTACCGTCATTCTTGTGGATGGATTAAAAACATTTTAACCCCAAAAGGCATTGCTAAAAATATATGCGGTCCCCAAAGTTTGGAAATGAACCATGAATATTTTTACATGTAAAATCTGTAATGTAATGATGTGTTTGACCTGCTGCTAGAACAAAACACCACCCTCTCTCCTGCTGTCCACACACCTCAGTGATTCCTGGCATGGCGGCAGTGGCGCCAGCTTAGAGACTGATGGTTGCAATAATGGAATTTGAAATATAAAAATTGCTGAATGAATGTAGAATTAACGTAAAGGGGAACTTTAAATTTCGCCTCGGCTCAGCGGCTCTAAGCAAAATTACGTACTTGTATTATGGGTGCCAGAGTTGAACTGGTTTTGATGCTTGGACTAAAAATAATTCTGCACCCCTCCCCCTCGAGGGCCTTCGAGGGTTCCGAAACTTCTCATTGTGCTCGCAGTACATTGTGTTTCATTGTCATCAACCCTTTAGCCAGTTAATGATCTCAGCGTGTTCTTACTGTGGCAGCTAGACTTCATTCACAATCATGTCCAGGTGTTACTTGGTTTCTGCTGGGTCTCAAGAAAGTCTTTGAGTCGATCTAAAATGTGTATTTTGGTCTCAGTTAGGATTTTTCTGGGTCTTCAGGATGAGTTGCGACCACATCTGTGTATCGTGACGTGTGTGTGTGCGCATAGGCCTGCATCACTTTTATTTCTTCATAAATCAACACAGAAACAACAACAATTGTAACTTTGATTTATCGGACAACACCCAGTTAGCAAGTCTGCGCCCAGCGACCAAGCTTTGGTTAGTTTTTAGATCGTTGTTGCTGCTGTGGTTGTGATGTTGGTCTGAGATTGAATTTTTCTTCAGAAGTCTTAAATGTAACCTGATGCGACCCTGGTCTGTTGGACTCTTGCACTCATAAAAACACAATGTTACTAGAATCGGTCAGCAAATATCCTTAAGCAGCTGTTGATGTATCTGGCAGCTCTGTCAGGTGTATCATTGGTGTGGGAAACTATGGTATTAGTACTCGTGTGTCATATTTACAGTAGTACAAAGAGCTGAAGTGAGCAGGATGAGGCAGACGAGGACCATGAGAGTCCCAGTTAGAGCTATGACATCATAAATGAATGCTGACCTGCAGCCAGCTGACATTCTTGAATAATTAACTCAATGTCTCCTTTGTGTTGCACATAAAAATGCCACAAACGCTTCCCTCTTGTGCTCCGTGTGTAACGTATGATGCCGTTGGCGTGTCCTGCAGGTGTCCTCCTCCAACGCCACCACTATCTCTCAGCCCATCCTGCAGCTGTCGGGGGACAGCCAGGCCCAGGTAGCCCAGGTGGCTCAGGGTCAGGACCTGACCGGTGCAGGTCAGACCCTACAGAGCGTACAGCTGGTCAACCCTGGGACCTTCCTCATCCAGGCCCAAACTGTCACAGCAACTGGACAGATCCAGTGGCAAACGTTCCAGGTGAGATGGAAAGAATGATCTGAAGAAGGAGTTTTCCTGCAGAATGTCTGTGTGTTTAAGTACCGTGATGTTCTGTCCAGGTTCAGGGTGTCCAGTCGCTCCAGGGGCTGCAGTTGCCTCAGGGGCAGGGCGGGGCCCAGCAGCTGACCTTAGCCCCGGTCCAGACCCTCCCTCTGGGCCAGACAGGCCAAGTCAGCCTACCCAACCTCCAGACAGTAACCGTCAACTCTGTAACACAAAGTGGAGTTCAGTACACGCAGGGCGAAGACGCAAGCAGTCCCGCTGGTATGGATACTGTAGTACACACCGTGTTCATGTGCCAGTCTAAAATAACTGGGATAAATCCTGAACCCTCACTGGCTGCTCCTCTTGTCCTTACCTGCCCCAGGTATCCAGATAAAGGAGGAGCCGGACTCAGAGGAATGGCAGCTGAGCGGCGACTCCACATTGAACCCCAGCGACCTGAACAACTTGCGGGTCCAGATGGGAGAAGATGACATGGACACGCCGAGCGGTGAAGGAAAGAGGCTCCGCAGAGTAGCCTGCACCTGCCCCAACTGTAAAGAGTCTGGAGGAAGGTGAGTTGCTTTACACACACACACACACACACACACACACACACACACACACACACACACACACACACACACACACATACAGTCGCACATCACATTGAAACACAGATTTAAAGGAGAAGGTGAAGGAAAGATTTTAAGAAGTAACTCTGAAAGCCATAAACAAACCAGGGAGGGGAGTTATTTTACAAGCGCTGCATGATTAAATGAAAAGGCCATTTTGTCATTGTCTTGTCTAATATTGGGATTTTTTTTTTAATTTTTTGCAATAATACACAAATGATTTTATGAATGTAAGAAAATGCACCAAATTTACTGGGAATTTATAAAATGTATACTTATGCAACACTCTTTTCAAAATCTACTATATTAAATAGATGGCAGTAAAAAAAATGTTTTTAAAAAAAATAAAAGCCTTTAAAACATTTTTGTAGTACGTTTTAGAAATAATAACAGCATAGTTTTTTGTAATAGTATGATAACACAGTCATTTATATCTGCAGCAGAAGTCGTCTCTCGCTCTTACTTTTATTTTTGAATGGTTTATTTGTCATCTTCAGAACCTGGCCAGGTATCTTTTCAGTGAAAAATAAGCTTTTAAACAGCCTCACATTTTTGTTCAAAATTTGATTCCATTCCGATCCCTAACTGGCCTAGCTGGCCACAGTCCGACACCTCACTGGCGAGTCTTATTTTTGATGGACGACATGTCTGTTTCCACTCAGCTGTTTGCACCAAACAGGAAGTCTCGGCACAAATGGCATAGTATATCCAGTCAAGTTTTCAAAATAAGATCCTACGCGCAGGTTCCTAATCGCCAAAACAGGCCTGTAAAAGACACCGTATAAACACGTACTCTATGTGCTCGTAATAGAAACACATAAATTAAGAGACAAAGACCAGATTAGCAGAGTCTGGCCAAGTTAACAAACCTGGCGGGCAGATACTAACTGTCTCTGTGTCGCAGCCACGCCCGGTGGAAATTCAGGGTCAAGCTCGGAACTTGTAAAACATGTAAGGCCAAACTATTCCTTCAGGAGCCGCAACAAACAACAACCCTAATCAGACACTTCCCACTCCATCATCAGCCCATTTTGAGGAAGCTAACAAAGGAAAAGTGGCTAATGCTAGTAAGCAGAGGTCAGAGCCGAGAACCAGCCTCTCCTATCCTTCCAAAAAAAAGGAACTGGTGCATCTCTAGTATTTAGTTCCATAACACTGTCTATGTGTGTGTCACAGAGGTTCAGGTATGGGGAAGAAGAAGCAGCATATCTGCCACATCGTGGGCTGCGGGAAGGTTTACGGGAAGACATCCCATCTCCGAGCTCACCTGCGCTGGCACAGCGGAGAGAGACCTTTCGTCTGCAACTGGATGTTCTGTGGCAAGAGGTTCACCAGGAGCGACGAGCTGCAGAGACACAGGAGGACACACACGGGTGAGTTAGATGACTGCGCGCAAATGTGTGTGTACACTGCAAAGTTTACTCATCAGACAGAAAGAAGGAACATTGTGTACTTGCTCCTAAAGTTGTTTGGGCCTGTTCATCTATAGAAGTGGCAGCTACATCGAAATCAGAGGGGGTTCATGTTAATTGAAGCTGATCAGGGCACCACCACACCACAAACCCACACACACACATTCGCTCACCCAGCCTCATCAAACAGCAGTATTAGATGGGTCACTACTGAATCACTGGAGCAGGTGGAAAGATTTTCAACACTCCAGAGAAGAGTAAAGCAACCAGGGGCTGCTGCCCACTGTTCGCTATTTCAGTGTAACTGACCAGAGACGAGGCCTCTAAACCCACAGTGACTCATTTCCCTTTTAAGGGTTCACATCCTTTTGTTACATTGTGAAATAACACAAGCTTTGGGTTTTGTTCCTTTAGGCATCTTTAAGTGTGTGTGTTTGTGTGTGTGTGTGTGTGTGTGTGTGTGTGTGTTTGTATACATGTGTATATATGTATATAATATATGTGTGTGTGTGTGTGTGTGTTTGTATACATGTGTATATATGTATATAATATATGTGTGTATATATATGTGTGTGTGTGTGTTTGTATACATATGTGTATATATGTATATAATATATGTGTGTATGTATATAATATATGTGTGTATGTATATAATATATGTGTATGTATATAATATATGTGTGTATGTATATGTATATAATATATGTGTGTGTGTATATATGTATGTATATATGTGTGTATATGTGTATACATACATACACACACACACATATATATATATATGTGTGTGTGTGTATGTATGTATACACATATACACACATATATACATACATATATACACACATACATGTGTGTATATATGTATGTATATATGTGTATACATACATACATACATACACACACACATATATATATATATATATATATATATACACACATGTATGTGTGTATATGTATACATATGTGTATATATGTATATAGTGTGTGTGTATGTATGCGTGCATATATGTGTATGTGTGTGTATATATGTAGATGAAAGATGTTGGATTTGATTTCCAAATATATAGATAGCTGTGTACAGATATATAGATCTTACCCTTATTTGGTATGTTGTTATTTCGTGACGCTGATTGTCATTTAAAACCTAATGCGATTCATCAAATACTCTGGTGCACAGATTTGGGTGCACATGTAGATGTTGTTCTGTTTTCTTCAATATTACTTTGTGTAAAACCAAAAATAATGCAACATGAAGCACATCCCAGACTTCGTTCACCCAACTTGCTAAAATAAATAGATAAAAAAGGCTACTGTTGTCTCACGAGCCATAGTTAGCTACTGACAACAGTGTCCTGTGGATTAGCCAGATTTCCATGATAAACAAGAATGACTGCCGGAGTTTGAGAGAAAATCCCATTTAATTGCGTTGAACAAACCCTGTAATGTTTTGTGAAGCCCCACGACAGTCAGGATTCTGTGGCTGTCATCTGCTTTAGCTTTTTTTTTTTTTTGCTCAATTAATCAACCACACAGTCAATATTTGTTAAGGGCTTATCGTGTGTCGATGTAACGTTTCAAGTGAAACCCTGCGGCGCTGCAGAGACGTCTGCCCGACACATCACGCTCCAAAGACTTAGGAAAACAAGCTTGATCCACACAGATCAACAACAACCACACTGTAGGCAGTGAAATTGTGGAAATGTAAAAATCAGCTTTCAGTCGGATTTGCAATGTCACTAAAATGACGTTGAGCAAGAAGATATTTTAAACCATGCAGCCCTGTGTGTATTTCTCACATGACGCCTGCAGGATCCCTCACTGGCTAAAACTAAGTTGTCAGCACCCTCTAGTGGACACCTGCACTAGCTGTTTACTGGACTGCAGTTCCTTGTTACTGATGTATCAATGCTAACCTGTTAGCAGCCCGGTGAAGATGCTAATCAGATGTTTTCCGTGTCGCTGATGTCACAGGAGAGAAGAAGTTTGTGTGCACAGAATGCTCCAAGAGGTTCATGCGCAGCGACCATCTGGCCAAACACATAAAGACTCACCAGAATAAAAAAGGTGGCGTTCCCACCTCCACATCGCCGCCCACCACCACTGACACTGTCATCACCGCCGATGGAACCACGCTCATTCTCCAGACCACCACCGCCCACGACCTCGTAGCTAATCAGGAGATCCCATTGCAGCTGGTTACCGTGGCGCCCGGCGAGGTCATGGAATAAGTTGGGAGGGAGATGGGTGAGAACTGGCCTATCCCAGGGACCTCTCGGGCTTCTTCTCTTCCTCCCTTTTTTTGTTTTTTGTTTTTGTTTTGTTTTTTTACATATGAATATATACGTAAATATATATGACAAATATATATATTTTAAGTAAGAGTTATCATGACTTTGTGTTTTTGCAGTCTTTTTATAGGCAGGCAAAAAACATTAAAAATGTGGTTGCTATGTACACGCGCGTCAACGGACACACACGAGCAAACATGCATTAACACTCAGAACACCCCATGAATACTCGACACAATGAAATGCCTTATTTTGTATCATACTCTTGTATAAAATGCTGGAGGTGCATGTTTTTTTTTTTTGTTTTTTTTTTTTAAAGCTTTGCAGATGATGTAAACTGTAACAGAGATACATGTTTTTGTGAAGACGATGATGATGATGAAGATGATGTCTGGAAGACGGCAGTAGACGAGCTCTCCTCCGGGATGATTGACTCTCAGATCTCATCTCCGGAGAATTCGGACTCAGTTGGAAGCTGCAGGCGGGGAGAGCTTTTCTTTTTCTTTTTTTTTTTTTAAATGCTGTTTGATATTTCTGGAAAGTTCAGGAGAAGATTGATACAAATCAGCGATAAATCCACACTCTGGCGTCTTAATCTTAGTCTGGACAAACAAAACTGAAGTGTAAAAATGTAGTTTTACAGGCGATTATGTGCCACAACATAAATCTTCCAAGCATCTTTACTGGTTGCCTGGAGACAAGGATTATTGCTCATGGATTGTTTTGTTTTTTTAATGTTTTGGGCAGATCACGCTAATCACAGTTGTAGTTTTTTCATAATCAGTGGATCTGCCGTTGACTTTCTGGATTAATTGACCATTTTATCAAATTTTAGCTTTCATTTTCCAAGATTTGGAGATTGTCAGATGAGTCTTTTTGTCCCACACAAACTCACTCATCGCCCACTCTTCTTCTACTACCACAATAGTGTCTGATTCATTTTCTGTCAGGGAGTCGCTGCAGCTCTGATGCTAAGCTAAAGTAGCGAGCTGTCTTGAGTTGCGTCAATCTTCTCATCCTGAACTCTCCAAAATGTTAGCTGAGCGAGCAGCTGCTGTCAACCAACAGGGTGGTGGTGGTGATGAAGATGATGATGATGATGGTGAATTTGGTCAGCGGAATGACGGCGTCACTAAAATGACGTGAACTTCCTCCATCGTCTGGTCAGAGGGAACAGAATGTCTCATCTCCTTGCGAGCACGCCGTCCACTGTGCTTGGTCAAACAAGTCCCGTTTGCTTTATTTTCTTTTTCCTCCTCCATTTGCATACTTTTTTTGTTGTAAATTCACTTCGTACTTCAGTTTGCTGGTGTTGCTGCGCGGGCGGGGTGCGCGGGTGGCGCTTCTTCCATCAGCGGCACAACAGAAACACGCGCCGACGTCGCCGCCTGAAAGAATCGGATGCAACAAATCAGCGAACCCATCAGGACGCTCCTGTCACGGAACATTCCAGATGATGCAGGACTGGTTCTGCAATAACTGGCCAGATGTTATTGAAAGATGAATACAATCACGCCATTGTTTGTTTGTTTGTTTTTTTTAAATTTTAATTCATGTAATCCTCAGTTTGTCCTCATGTTTGTAGCATTCATTTACATGTATATTATCTTATTTTCACATTGTTTATAGAAGCCATTACTTAGTCAACGGAATTTATTTCAATGTATCAAAACCTTATTTTAAGTGATTTTTTTTTTTTTTTAAAGTTGGTGTAAAAATTGAATGTTACCTTTTTGTAAAACCTTTTTTCAAATGGATCACAATAAAGTCTGAAACCTTCAGTAAGAAGCTCAGTTTGTATTTAAGCAACTTTAAAGGCCCGGAGTTTAAATGTCGGTCGGGTTTGTAGCCCAGCCTCTTCATGCCAGGTGAGAGGAAAAAAAAAAATTATATATATATATATATATATATATATATATATATATATATATATATACACACACACACACACCCAGTCAACAGTTTGGACACGCCTTCTCATTCCATGTTCTTTTTTTTTTTGTACTACTTTCTGCATTGTAGATACATAATGAAGGCATCAAATATATTTGACTACCTGTTTGACAACTGTTGGAGTTCATATTACAGCAAGAACCAGTCGGCTAAGTAAAGAGACACGACAGTCCATCGTTACTTTAAGAACTGAAGGTCAGTCAGTCTGGAAAATTGCAAAAACTTTGAATGTGTGAACGTGCAGTTGCAAAAACCATCAAGCAGTACGATGAAACTGGCTCACATGAGGCCAGTACCCCAGCAGTTAACAGCACCTCAGATTAGAGTCCAGATGAAAGCCTCACAGAGTTCTAGTAGCTGACACGTCTCTACATCAACTGTTCAGAGGAGACTGAGCCAATCAGGCCTTTATGGTCTAACAGCTGAAGAAACCACTAGTGAGGAAAAGCAACAAGCACAAGAGATTTGTTTGGGCCAAGAAACTCAAGGAATGGACATCAGACCAGTGGAAATCTGGGCTTTGGTCTGATGAGTCCACATTTGAGATCTTTGGTTCCACCCATCATGTCTTTGTGCGATGCAGAAAAGGTGAACGGATGGTCTCTACAGGCACGGTTCCCACCGTGAAGCATGGAGGAGGAGGTGTGACGGTGTGGGGGCTTTGCTGGTGACACTGTCGGGGATTTATTCAAAACTGAAGGCACACTGAACCAACATGGCTACCACAGCGTCCTGCAGCAACACGCCATCCCATCCAGTTTGCATTTAGTTGGACTATCATTGAATTTTCAACAGGACAACGACCTCAAACACACCTCCAGGCTGTGTAGGGGCCGTTTGACCAAGAAGGAGTGTGATGGAGTGCTGCACCAGATGTCCTGGCCTCCACAGTCACCTGACCTAAACCCAATCCAGATGGTTTAGGATGAGATGGACCGCAGAGTGAAGACAAAAAGGCCAAGAAGTGGTCAGCATCTCTGGGAACTCCTTCAAGACTGTTAGAAAACCATTTCAGGAGACGACCTCATGAAGCTCACTGAGAGAACGCCAAGAGTGAGCAGAGCAGTAATCAAAGCAAAGGGGGGCTTTTTGAAGAAGCTAAAATATAAAACATGTTTCAAGGTATTTCACACTTTTTTGTTTACCACATATTTCCATATGTGTGCATTCATAGTTTTGATGCCTTCAGTGACATATTTTCATATCTACAATGAAAATATTAAACATTAAATGAGTGTGTCCAAACTTTTGACTCGTAGTGTACATACATACAGTATATACACACACACATATATATATACATACATATTTTATATACATACACACATATATACATACACACACACATATGTGTATGTATGTACACACATATAAATGTATGTATGTGTGTGTATATATGAATGTGATTGTTAGTCTTCGTTTTCCAGGAACTCAGTTGGACTGAAGTAGAAACACATCAACCTACACCTCTGATCAACCAGGTAATGTTAACCAGCTTTACATGACTGGGTTTTCATGAACCTGCTCCAGTGTCAGATGTCTGATCTGAGCTATTCAGGTCCTCCAGCCAGACTAGAATCAGAACCAGGATCTACTAGAACCTACACACACCTACATCAACAAGGCGAAGAAGTTATACAGAAAAAAAACTATTTTTATTCATGATTCACAAATTACACTCTCACTGCTTACAGACACATATACATAAAACCTTATAACCCCCCCCACCCCACCCCACCCCACCCCACACACACACACACACACACACACACACACACACACACACACACACACACACACACACACACTTAAAAAGAACAAAAACAGAAGCGTAGTTGGGCCAGTAGCAGTGGTTTGTGGTCTAGCAGTCCCTGGAGTCTCCGGAGGCAGGACAGCAGCCTCTAAGTGAAGTGGACTCTTTAAACAGAGCTCACGTCACAGATCCTCACCGATCACATGATCCTCACAACTCTGTGTGACCAACTAACAGAACAGAAAGTGCACAGTTACACACAAGCAAACTAAAACGTGACGGTTCTTTCGAAGTGTCTCGTGTGTCCTCAGTACCTGGGTCGGGTAGATTTGTTGTGTGGTTTTGTGCAGCTGCTTTATGGACCCTGGTTTGTAGACGTTTGATTTCCTGGTCGTAGTCGGTCCACTCGGCTACGATCCTCACCGCAGCCTGCAGCTTGGGCTCCTTGGTCATTGGGTTGTTACACTGACAAGGAGGAAAACAGTTAACAAGCCCCGAAAGCACAAGTGTGACACGCACAGGAGCTTCAGATCAACAAAGATCAGCTCAAGAGGTGTGCATCTATTAATGGCGAAAAGCTCAGTACGGTTGAATAAACCTGTTTGATGTTTTAACGACTAATGATGGCTGACTTCAAAGGGATACTGGCTCACGTTAAACCTGTCTGCCCTCCAGTGGCCATCAGGAGGCACTGCAAGCTAGAAGCCCCTTGACTCTCTGACAGGGAAGGCGAGAATTAAAACTGAGCGCTGAACTCTTATCAGCACGACAAGCTATATGTGTGTGTATGTAGGATTCATAAACAGTTCATAAAAAGAATTAATATCACATGGGCCTATGCTGAGCAGATGAATAATCCATCATTACTCACATAGCAACAGCAACAAATTAAATAAAAGGAGTGAGTTGTTAAACCTGTACTGTCTGCGTTTGAAACTACACAATAAATGGCAAACTGGTAAAATCTTCAGCTTATGTTCCGACCCCCCACCACCCACACACACACACACACACACACACACTTACCAGGTCGATTGTCTTGGCGCTCTTCTTTGAGCTGTCGTCACACCAGGTCTCACACCACAACCACTCCTGAGGTAGAGACTTGATGGGCACTTGGTGGATCATGTTGTTGGGAAGATCCTAAAAAAAAGGTTCAAAAGTTCAAAAAAGACCATTTTTGTCTTTTTTTTTTATCAATTCTGAAAACAGTTCTGCAAGCCAACACCACCGTGAGTTCCTCTACCTGAAATACCATCCCTGACTGACATACATGAACGCTTGGAAGTGCTCTTAATATGTTGAGACTATCCGAGAGTAAAATGTTCAATAAAATGACAAAACATGCGTGCAGCCTTTAGAACAGACGACATCACCGACCTGGTCCAGGTTGGACAAGCTGTTGGGGTCCTGGCTGAGCCCCTGGTACTGACCACGAAGCCGGTCTCCTGCTGCTATTTTCCTAAACTTCTTCAGGTCGACCACATACAGGGCGCTGCGGAACAGCAATGGTAGGAACACATGAGTAACCGACTCGTGCGTCTCTGTTCAGTCGAGTCCACTCCAGCGTGCGTACCTGATGTGGTACTTGCGTCCGGCAAGGTGACTCGCCCAGTAGCCTGACTTCCAGAAGCGGTAGCCGTCCATCTCCCTCCGACTCTCACAGAACGGAGTGTACCCATACGGAGCTCCGTCCAGGTCCAGGTCACGCAGCTCCTTCAGGTCTGTACGTACAATCTGGAGAAGTCCAGGAACAACAGGAGGGATCAGCCAACTCTGATGATATCAGGACTTGTTTCTAGATTAATTAGATCTTGATTACATTTTTATAGATCACCAGGTTACATTCTGAAATGCTTTTGTCTGAAAACAATGGTGGACAGTGTCAGTGTACTACCAGTACAACTAAGCTCCAGAAAATCAGAAAATATTTATTTTAAATGATGGAAACGGACTTTTTTTTCTTTGCATGTGACTAATCAGTAAATTTGATTTTAAAAAACTCGAGCACAACTTTTCACAGTCAGTTAAAACTAAAATCTGCCTCGAATCAAATAAACTGTATTTCATTTACTGACACTGCCGCGTCCTCCGTGGTTCTTCCAGTACATTTACAGCAGCAGCTTAGAGTTAAGCCTGGTTTATGCTTCTGCCTCGTGGCGACGCTGTACCTACACCGTCGACGCAGACCCCTACGCGGACCCTACGGTGTAGCCTGACGTCGACGTGTTGTGACGTGAACGTCAAGGACTGTGATTGGTCCGCTCAGAGGAGGTCGCTGAATGCACAAAGAGGTGGAAGAACCTCCGCGACAAATATGTGCGTCTCCGGAAGAAAATGGCCACAAGAAGTCATGTTTGTCGTGTTCAAACTTTGCAGTTTGGTTCATGAAAGCCAACAGTCGTTCAAAGAAAAGCACTAGACTTTCTGTTGTAAATAGTTTTGTTTTGGAATCTGACAAGAGCCCCCGAAACCATACAAAGACACAGCCACACCCCCTAGCGGCTTGGCGGTGAATTGCAGAGCAACGCGTTCCTTCGACGCAGAACTTCGAATGCTCAATGACGGCGTAGGGTCTACGCCGCCGCCACAACGCAGCCGCAGCAACGCAGCCGCCGCAACGCAGCCGCCGCAACGCAGCCGCCGCAACGCAGAAGCATAAACCAAGCTTAACTGTTCATACGTCGGAGCCCACCTGGTCGGCGTCCACAAACAGGATCTTGTCCACAGCGAGAGGAAACAGCACATCCAGGAAGAGGATCTTGTAGCCCCAGATGATCCTCTGCTTCTCGGTCTGTTGGTGGAGCCAGCGGGGCCACTTATACTGGACCAGCTCGTACTGGAAACCGTATTCCTTTGCCATGTGGGGGATGAACTCCTACGAAACACAAAACACACCAGTCAGTGAGTGCAATCCTTCCACTGAACCTCCTCAATGATTGTCAGTCACCCAGAAGACCGCTGAGTAAATCACCTCCAGGTGCCAGCAGATCTGAGCATGATCAGATGTGGATTTTCAAAATTAAAGCTCAATTAAAGGCCTCTGAGTTCAGACTCATATTAAACCTCCTGCTTCATCAGAACTGTTTCACTTCTGAATCTTGAAGAGATTTGATGAAAGCTCTTCTCAGCAGCTGGAGTTTAGGCGCAGCCATGAATCACACGTACACATTTCCTTTAAGTGCCAAGAACTACAGTACCCACCATCCCCTTGCAGCTCCATGGTTAACTCACAGTAGGACAGCTATGGGCGCCCTAAATAGTTTTGAGTAATTGCCTGAAAAGTGTTTTAAAAGAATATTATGATGTCGCACTGAAGTTGACCTCTGACCTTTCTGATATAAAGTGCCCCCACTTCATCATTTCATGCTGTTACTGTAACACTTTTCTATATCAATGACATTTCTAAATGCTGGCATTATGTCATAAGGCACCTGAAGGACTCGCCCTGGTTCCTCTGCATGCCCCTCCTTTTAAGATGCTAGATCTGAATCCATGTTCACACCACATTCACACGTGGTCTGGGCCACAAGCGGTCACGTTCTCTCAGTGGTGTGTACGCACATGCGTCCTGAGCCATGAAGGACCGCCTCATCAGCTCATGTCCTTTGTTAAAGCAGTAATACAAACTGATGCAAGTGTGAACATCACAATGTCTGAGCATGTGAAAAGTGGGGACTCTGTCGGATTTTCTCTCCGGTGCCCCTGGTACTCCACAGAAGCATATGATTAGAATTATCATTATTATTATGATGGCTTCAGTAAACATCTTTATCAGGGAGGTTCGTTAGTAACAAGCATTGCTGTTTTTCTTCTGCTCGTTTCTCTCTCTCTCTCTCTCTCTCCAAACACCTGACCACATCCAGAACAAGACAGTAATTCCATCCATCCATCCATCCATTTTCTACTGCTTATCCTGTTAAAGGTCACAGGGGGCTGGAGCCTATCCTAGCAGCCTTCAGGCGAGAGGCGGGGTTCACCCTGGACCTGGACACATAGGGACAGACAACCATTCACACTCACAGTCACACCTACGGTCAATTTAGAGTATCAATCAGCCTCGTCCCCTCTTGATGTCTTTGGACTGTGGGAGGAAGCTGGAGTACCAGAGAGAACCCACACAGGAACAGGGAGAACATGCAGACTCCACACAGGAAGATCCTGTGATGGAGCCGGGACCGGAACCTTCTTGTTGTGAGGCGACAGCGCTGACCACTGCACCACCGTGCCACCTGATGGTAAATCCTTCAGTATTAAAATGTCAGTGATAGACACGGTCCACAGCAACAAATAAACATGTTTCCGTGCCGCAGGTTCTGCACACTTCCTCGTGCTGCTTGTATCACACACAAACTGCTGTGGGTAAATACCGCAACGCTGCAAACAGACGTATTGTAGGTGTTTATTTGCATATCACATGGAGAAGAAAGATCCGATCACAGGAGCCACACTTGGGGTGTGAACACTATCAGCAGGGCTGCTCACTAGAGGAGCACCAGGATGGTTGCTACCTGCAGGTGAGGTGAGTTCACTGTTGTTGCTGATGCTGACTCAGTTCTGGACTCTGGACTTTGGCTCGTACGCTCACTGAGGGAGATTCTTGCTATACTGTCAAATTAAACTTACTGCAACGGAAATTCTTTTTCCTTTTTGACGCGAGTGTTGCTGACTGAAACGCCTCCGGCCACAGCTGTCACTGGCTCGGAGGTGTAAAAAGAAGATCATGGCGAATATAAAGTTGAGCCCAGAAAAGCACTGACATCCCCAGACTGATCAGGAGATCTTCGTCTGTAACCAGAGTAAAAATCTGATCCTGTTCCACCTTAATGTTTGTCAAACCTGTCTGAAGTCCACACCGGTTACAGACAGAGATGAAAGCCCAGGTACCGTACATCATGTCCTACCTTGAATGTCGGTGACAGGTAGTTCTTGAGGAACCAGAACTTGACAGGAGTTCTGGTGTTCTTCAGAACTGACAGCATCATAATCCTGAGAAGGAGGAGGAAGAAAATAAATCTCAAAGGTGCTGAGAGAACAAATGTTCTCATGCACATGAGAATGGGAGGTCCTCCCAGAGACTCACCTGAGGAACCTCTCATACAGATGCCCTGAGGCAACTGAGAAAATGTTGATCACATCGTCTTTATCTTGCTTCGTCTCCTCCGTCTTCCCTCCACCTGTGAACCCTCTGAGAGACAGTTTCATTAGGTTACTTTCGTTATGTTCAATCTACATGTATTAGAGAAACAGGTCACATCTGTACCTGGTTAGAGATTTCCAGAAGCCGGTGTCGTTCTCCTCCGTGCCGTCACTCAGCAGCTCCTCGTTGATCTTGTCTGGTTTCTTCTGCACCTGATGGATGTCATATTTACAACAAGTTAGTTCCTAAACCAGCGAACACTCTCTGGGAATGTTTTCATTCCACTTAACATCACCACTGATGACATCACAATAGGTGTAGTGCCCTTTTAAGACTCCCCGTGTGCCTCGGTCTTCATGATTAGTTGATGGAACGTACAGAATATTACAGTAATGACACATGATTACCGTAATGAAACAAACATCCTTGGTTACTGAAATATGCAGAAATCAGACATTGTGCAGTCTTTTGTGAAATTATTATGCAGCACACAAACAACTTTAATTACACGCTGTGACATAAATAACCCAACATGAGCAGTTGATGAGAGTCGTGCCCTTTTATATGTGTAGAAGAAACTAAATTAAAGTGCGTACGTGAATATTTACAGCGTTTGCAGTTGTATCACACTCTGGTGAGGCTGGATGAGGTACAACTTACATAACGCACATCTACGAGCTTTAAGTTGATCAGCTTGGAAAGGCAGGTTTCATACATACATTTACATGATTTCTTTGCCACTCGGGGAAATTTTCATGTCCGTTTTTCTCTCGTTGGCAGTAGTTTGTTTTCTGAGCGTTTTTTAAATCACTTTATTTTCTCATCCGCTCAACTAAGTCAGCTTTAGTGTTTCCATTCGCTGCGAGCGAAATGCTAAACTGTTATTCTCATGTTTAACGATTCATATGGTTAAACATGAGTAAGAGAATGAAAAAAAAATGTGCAATGCAGCCATGTTATGCTAATGTTGCGTTTTTCAAAGTGTAAATCTCCACCGACGAATGCATGCACATAATGGAGATGTTCAGCATAACTCAACAGACTGGCGTTTCTTCCACTCATTAAAATTCATGAGGATGGCGACAGACTGAGGTGCCTGGAAATGCTGCACCGTTTTACATCTGAATGTATTTTTTGCAGTGACTTCAGGCAATATTCCTGCTATTATGCCTGATAGCTGCCTGGGCTGACCTTGACTTTAATGATCCTGCTCTTGAAGTTGTTCAGAACGACAATAATGTCATCGGAGTCTGCAGGTGAGTCGGTGCCGTCGTGGCTGCAACAGAAAAGGGACAGAATGAGATAAAAATAGAACCGGCAGCACAGACGAGAAACTAGATTTATAGAATTTTTGACGCAATGGTGAGGTCGTTCTCTCACCTGTAAATCTTGTAGATTTCATCGGAGCGTCCTTTCCTCAGCTTCAGGATCCAGGCACCAGGGTTGGCCTTCAGCTGGAAGTAACCCTACAAAGTAGAAAACGGCAGATTTACACCCTGAAAGAATAAAACACTGATCCAAACATGTAGCAAAGACGTAACACCAGCAACTTTTTTGCACGAGAAGAGTCTGATGCTGTAACTTACGAGGTTGGCCATGACGATGGTATCAACAATGACTGGCTCGGAGGCGGTTCCCAGGGTGAACTGGAGGCCACGCGGCGGCTGTCCTGTGCTGACGTCAAAACAATGGCCTTCCAACAGGAGGTGCTCCAACTCGTACTGAGCTGCAACAATATTCTCCACCTGCAACCACCCCGAAACAGGACAAATAATGTTTAATTCATAAAGCCTGATATCAGCAGCAGGGGGCTTAAAGGACAGCTGTGGTTTAACAGGAAGAGAAGAATAAAACTCTCCCAAGCAGGCAAACGCACATGAAAAAAATTGGGTAAATTTGGGTGATGCAGTACAATGAGAAAGCCAAACTCCCCATGAGTCAACCGGAGATCAATATGTAATATTTAAAAAAGAGGGAAAAAACAATTTCAATATCATACCACAGTCCATGATAGATGCAGTAAAGCTTTCACTACCAGCACCCCTTCACTGAATGTACCTCTTCCAGGTAGATGTTGTCCAGGTCATAGCGTGTGCGCACGGACTCGACCATCCAGCTCTCTGGGGTGTTGAGGTTCAGGGTGAAGAGGGGAGACTGAGGCATGTCCAGGAACTTGGCCATTGGACCGGAAGCGAAGCTACCATCTGCCTGGAACACCACCTCTGCTTCCAACACGTAACGGTAAAAACTGGACAGACGACACGGATCAGGGGTTAAAAAAAGCAGGAATCAACTCAAGTCTGGATTCTAGGACCCTGCTGTTTGCTGCGTTTTGTTAGATTCTCACCTCTTCAGCGGCATTTCTGACAGTTTGGATTGGCAGTTCATGAAGACTCGTAAGTTGACGTTTACAAGCTGCTTCAGAACCTGACAGAGGCGATAAGAGAGAGGAGATGAAGGACACAGATACGGTCAAAGTGATGTAATCAATAATGAAAGAGACAGATAAAATCAGATCATGACAACAACCAGCCTACCAACAGGAAAGGAGCAAGTTTCTGTGCGTCCCTGGTTACAGGATCCACCACAGCAACAACGTCAAAGTACACGTCTCCTTCCTTGGGGCGGATCTTCACAGCACTGAAATGAACAAATCAGTGACTAGTAAAGTTAATACCAAGATGAGATGAACGCTATTGGCTGCACAGCATGAAAGACGTTTAGAAAATTCATTCTGAACCAAAAATGGAAAGATAAATAACAAAAAAAACAAACAAAAAATAAAAAAAAGATAGATAAATAAACAAAAAAAATTCTATTTGCCTCAGATGGTGCAATGACAATTAGAAACGTAGTCAGAAAGCTGCTTTTGTTTTCATATTCGCTAAATTTGATTTTTTTTTTTTTTCTTCTTCTACTTACCTGTAGCGATCATCAGCAAAGCCATAATCCACCCTGGCCTCTCCTTTAGGCTGAGATGAGAGCAGAGCGTCCACCTTCATCACAAGATCACTGGCCCTGAGAGAAATCCTTCATTATCTCACACAATTTAAAAAAGATTTACTCGAGATTTTGCGACAATCTTTGGGTGTCACAACCTGTCCTCCTCAATTCCAAACTGTTGGACTTTGCTTTTGATTCGCTCTCCAGACGTCTTCAGGATGATGCTCTCCAACAGGAGGAAGTCATCCTGGTTAAACACTTCCTCATCTTCCAGTGGACCAATGATCTGTAAATAAAACACAAGTGTTGATTGAAATTGCCGCAGTGGAACAGTCGAAGTGTCCACATTCCTTCATAAATAAAAACTATGTTTGCCAAGAACGTACCCAACGTGGAAACACTCTAAAAAGTAAAAGAAAGTAAACAGTGACTCACTCTTCCATTGCTGATAACGGCTCTCTGTCCTTTCTTTAGTTTGAGCACATCTCGGCAGTAGGCCGCGTGGGAGAGCAGGAAGTCAAATTTGGGACTCTCATATGCACTCTTGAACAGTGACACATCCATCCCCTATTGGAAACATAGAGGAGAGGGTAAGGAAGTTGAGAATAACAGTGGGATGAGGGAAATGTGTTAAGAAAACGTGGATTATCCCGACCAACACTTGTACATGTTCATGAGCTCACCCCGACAGCAAACTCTCCGATGTCCACCCCCTTCTCCAGGGCTGCAGCCGTGTCCTCTTTGGCCATCTTGGTGATGAAGTTCTTGGCGTTGTTGGCATTTTGTGTCTGCATGGCGACCCAGATCGCACGTGTCACACGGCTCGTCTCGGCGGATGGAGCAGCTGATGGGTTGTTGATCATCCCCAGTCGCACATTGTTGCTGGTTTTCTGTTGTTGGGTCAGAGGAGAATTCAGGTTTGATAGATTCATTTGTTGAACAATATGTTATAAAATCTGTTTAAATCGTTATAAAGCAGGATTTCTCTACCATGTGTCTGATGGCATCGTAGAGGAGTTGGCGTCCTGAGGGCTTGTCGAAGTCTCCCACCACCCAGAAGGTCACAGGACGGATGTAACCGTCATCTAATAACCACAGAAGAAGAAAGGTGGGCTTTCAGATTAAGGGACGGAGATGACAGTCAGTCGACACAAACCAAAGCCAGGCTACATTGACTTCAGTGACAAGTAAGCTATTGTTCAGCATCTCATTCTTCATGCAGCTACAACAAACACTACATGACCCGTCATGCTCTCCTTCAGAAAAATGGTTGGAACAAGTTTAGTAAGCAGCTTTTGCAACACATTTTTAGTACTTGTTATACTCTAACACGCAGGGATGCACGATAATATCAGCATGTCGTGGGTAACAGCAGATATTGGTCAGTCTTTTTAAATGTAACTGTCTGATCGCCGATATCAGTATTTGGCGAGCAAATCGATTAGTTTCTTATTTTTTGTTCATTGTTGCTATTTATGATGAAGCAACAATGGGCAATGTTTTACAAATGTTTGGAAATAAAATTTGTATTTATATATATATCATATAAACTCGTTTTTATACAGATATCGTCGCCAAATCGGTAGTAAAATATCAGCATATTGGCAAAAAAACAACAACAATATCACGCATCCTTACTCATAAGTCTATCACATGCCATTTGTGTGAGCTGGGAAATGAAGTATGTATGGAGGTGTGGTCTGCAGACATAACTCAATGCTGCCAGCAATGTAGAAAACAGAAAAAAGACGGTGCAAGGGAGGAGAAGGAGGAGAAGGAGGGGGAATAAAAGAAAAGAAAAAGGGTGATTACCATGCCTGTTGGTGGAGGTCATCCCTGATGCAGGCGAAAAATGTTAAAACACATGAATAGGAGGGAGACGAGGAGAAAGAGGAGAGGACAGAGGAGTAAAGAGGAGAACACATGAAGAGTGTTTAGGCTGGACGGTGACGTATATTTACGGCACTGAAAAAAAGGCCCCAGATGTAACACGGTCTTCGACTTTGTGATTTATAAGCGTTTAACCTTTTTTTGTCATGTAGTTCATGCTGTTGGCCACGGCGGTGCTCTTCTCTCTGGTGTCCAGGCTAGAGAATCGAGCGTAATCATCTACAAAGTAGTTGTCTGTAAAAAGTGAAGAGAGTTAAGTAAACCTTATTGTTTTTTTTTCTCTCTTTAAAATCGGAATGATTTAGATTAGTTCCCATCCCTACTCACTGGTATCAGACAGGTCCAGGTAGGTCCTGCTGGTGGACAAAACTCTGGGGTTGATGCGAGGAACCACATTGGGCTGGTTCATGATGTAGTCCACAACGTCGTGATCAGAAACCAGCTCACCCTACGAGTTACGAGAACCCAGAATCAGGAGGTTCAAGGACATCAACAGATCCATGTGTTCATGCGGGTGACAAGGAGCCAAAGGATTCAGCTAGTTAAGTGTTGGGGGGAGAGATGGGGACTGTGACATTGGAGTTCTATCACTTCATGGGAGACTTGATCTACTAGGCGTCGTTTTGCCTGCTGGGGTACCATTATTAAAAATCGAACACACCCACCAGGCCTCTGTAAGAGGTTAGAATTAAGGGTTACAGGTTGGCTGTGCATGTAAATACATCTAGAATCTACAGAGAGAGCACACAGCAACCTGACCATGGAAAAAGTGTAAATCTTTAAAAAGGTGCACAAGGGGGCACTAACTGACCAGGTAGACAGCTCTCTGGTAGAAGGAGGTGGTCTCCAGAATCTTTTGCATGGTGACTGTTTCTAGTTCATCTGGGTCCAGGTGTTCACGCTGGTACGGTATTCCGTTGTACATAACCACAGGCAGGGGGCCCACACCTGTCTGCTCATAGTACGCCCGCCCTTCCTGGAAATGACAAATCAATCAATTAAAAAAAATGTAGATCTTTCTTTTCCAGTCTTTTTATGCATGTTAATAAAAACTCTCACAAACCACACTGACAATCATATGACAAGATGAGGAGGGGCTAAAGTTATTTTCTGATGTACGTTCATCATACATGCAGGATCATTCATGGATTATGGTCATGGATAATCGCTACCATCTTCACATCAAAATCACACGAACATCCGTCCACTTGGTTTGATTACTCTCAATTCATTATTAGAGATGTGTTAGTATGTTTAATAAAAGATCCGTCTCGCTCTCCCTTGCTTTGAAACCAGTTTAATCCACAAAATGTAACACAGTTGTAAAAGTTTGCTGGTGTAACTGCTCATATCAGTGAAAATGTGGGAGTGTCTGGCGCTGCCGTCTCACCTTCCTGTTTGTGTCGTAGCTGGAGTCGGCTCCCAGGATGCTGCTGACCTCCACGTAGGGGAACCTCTTCTCTAGAACTTTAACTACATCCCCGACGCTGAGCTGACCACCGATGGCCACGCGGTTAAACATCTAGACGGAAGGAAGGAAAATGGACAAGCAATTACATTTATGAGACAACAATCATCCGTAATTTCAAGCGAGCTGACGTGAGCCAGCGGATGTAAAAAGGTCAACTCACGGAGATGACAGCTTCAAAAGCACTCTGGCTGTCCACTTCATCGCTGATGTAGTTGTAGGCTCGGACCAGTGCCACTCCCGCATCTCGCATCCCATCTATGTCATCTTCATCTGACACCACGAACACCAAGCCAATTCTAAAACACGCAAGCAAACACTGATCACGTTTCTTCCTAAGACTCTCTCATATGTATGATGACCAGTTGAGATGCTGAGTGTGTGCTGTCTGCTTCATCAGTATTCAAACAAACTGACCATCCCCCAGATGCCACATGCAGAGAGGCTTCAAAGTTCTCCCAAACTCTCACCTTAAAAACACTACCAAATTAAAATGGATTTGAACGCATCCCCAATGACTACAACTGCAACGTCTTAGTGGAAGTTTCTGTACTGACAAACCAAAATCATCCCAAATTCAACAGAAATATACGAAACCAATACAAATACAAAGAGCTAAAGAATCTACTTTTCAGAGTAACTGGAATCCATTGGGGTTATTTTGTGTGTATGAGTCTGATGGCACCAACCTGAGTGGGATGTTGTTGGAGTAAAACATCTCTGCAACACTCAGCAGCTCCACAGCGTTCTCCTGCATTGGATCTAGAATAATCACCTGCAAAACGCATGCAAACACACGTTGACAAAGATGCACGTGAATTCTCGTGGGGGTTTTGATTTCGCGAGGCAGCGTCGCACCAGGTTGTGGAAGTTCTTGCGGATCTGCCTGATGACTCCTGGGAAGGTCGGTCGGAGCAGCTCCTGCACGTTGTAGGGCCACGAGCTGTACCTGTGATCTGTCTCCAGGTTGTTAATCCACTAGAAGAAAAGAAGAAGAAAGGATGAGTGAAGACGAGAATGGTTGAATGGTGAAGCTTTAGCCACAAAGTTGAAAGTTTGTTTGAGTGTTAACTAGGCGATCTCTTACACTGATGGCGGGGTTGCGTATGTCAACGGCATAATCGGAGTCTGAGGGCTGCACATTGAGCTTCAGGATGTCGTGGATGTAGGGCGTCTCGATGAGCAGAGAGCGCAGACCCTCCATCACCCTCGCCTCACTGCGCAGCACTTCAAACAAGCTGCAGGCGACATACAAAATACCAAATTTAAATATGCACAAAGATTTCTAACTGGGCACATTAGTCCCACTCTTATCGAATAAAAAACAAAAAAACAAAACAAAACTGTCTTTTAGATGTATTTCAAATATCTAAATTAAATCTGGATGCAAGTCAGATAATAAACAATTTGGAACACCACAAAATTGTGCCAATCATTTAATCACTCATAAATTAAAACAATCACGGTTACCATCTTATCTGAAATGCACGTCGCAGTCCTAAATTAGTGTATTATGTTTCTTTTACATAATTAGACGCTAATTTGCATTTTCTCCCAATTTTCTAGAGAGAGGCAGATTGCAGAGTGTTGTTGTTTGCTAAAAACTATAAGGTTTCTTCCTGCAGCTAAGAGGGGAAACAACAACTTCTGCTTGCATGGGGACATCAAATCAAGGTTTGAAATCCAGGATGACAACACATCTGTTCCCTGTACGCTGTGGCCCTTTTCTACTTTCACTGGTTGGGAATTGTGTGCGCGCGTGCACGTGTTTTTTAGGCATTGCATGAATGAACGTGCGTGCTGCTATTTAAATGACAACTTCTGAAATTTGGGAGACACAAGCTGTTTTCTACTGAGGAGACAGCTTGTGTGCAGCGTGTCTGTCTCTTGAGTCTCCTCTGTCCCGTCAAGTTTGTAACTACACCTTTCAGTCCTAGTCCTTCCATGTTCCGCGATAGTTGCTGCACGCAGGGACATTCCTGCTCGCATGGAAAAGTTTACAGCGCCTATAAGCGACTTCTCTAATCTTTAAAGTGAATCGGAAAAGTAGCAGCGGTACAAATCACCTGAAAAAGCTTACAGTTAACACTGCTCTTCTGGGTGTGTAAATGCACACTGCGTCGTCTTTCTCTCTCTCTCTCTCTCTCTCTCTGTCTCTCTCTCTCTCTCTCTTAAGAGGGAGATGCTGGAGTGAAGCGACGCTACTAAATATGCATGAGCGGACAATATACAGGACCAGCAGGAATCCAGCAAAGCTCCCTGTGATGAAGCAGGCGTGATGTTCACAATAATAATCTTTCACTCTGTAATGTTTTATCCTTGAACTGATGCGTTTGTTCCGGTTATCCTGTTTGTGTGTGTGTATGTGTGTGTGTGTATGTGTGTGTGTGTGTGTGTGTGTGTGTGTGTAACAAGCAAACACCGCATGCATTGTACATCCGCCTCTGTAGGTGCATCATCACGTCTGAATGAATAGTTGGAAATATATTGTGCTATTGACCTGGCTCCTGCCGGCCAGTGGTGCAAACCCTGCTTGCTGCATTGAACGGCGACAAGATTTGCTGTGCAAACAACACTGGTTCTACATGAGAAAATGATGCCTGCATTCATCCGAAACTTGCAGTGACACACGACATAAGAGAGAGGCCTCTGTATAACGTGTGCCTAAAATAATGAAGTTGAAAGGCTCTGGGTACCACTTTAAATTACAAATCCAAATGGTTTCAAGTGCTTATTGATTGCATTGTAAACACTTCATTAACCAACAGTTGTAAATGACTCATTCGGGGTCACTATATGGCAAGAAGAAGGTTGCTATGCTACTGCATTTGTACTCCTCTAGGTTAAACAGGCAATCAGATTTCCCTATTTTTGCCCCTTAAAATATAATATTATACCAAATTTCTTTTTGCCAAATAGTCACCCCCATTGATATTTTGAGAAATAACGGACATAAGTCATTTGCAACAGTTAATTAATGGTTTGAGACATTTACGATTAATAATGCACTTACAACCATTTACACTGTGATTTATGGGAACATCACCGGCATTTTGAGACACGGCGCAGTTTTTTTGTGTAATGATGACGTTGCCAGCGCGATGAAGTACGAGAGAGAGAAGAAAAAAAGGCATGCAGCCCTCACAGCAGGAGCTAAGACATGTGTCTGCTGGAAGCTTGAATGTGCCCTAATGCCGAGCAAACCCGGGTTCAAAAACCCGTTTTGGTCCGCGTGTTTCAGTATAAAAGGAGTATCACTGTAAAATGGTTAGAAGTAAATGTGGGTATTTTCAGGTTGGAATCTGCAAAAACCCAAATCAACAGCCCTCGTCTTGTTTATCCAGTGTTTAGTGTAAATATTTAATTAAAAGTGGTATTTAATATTGAATCAGAGACTCAGAGACAAAAAAACCATGAGAATTTTAATGTTGAACAAATCAAAAAAGTGTTTTATAGAGTGAAAAAGATTGATGCACATGCACTTCCGAGTAAGAAAAACAATAGCAGAGATGTTGGTGAATGGTTGTGTGTACCTGAAGATGTCCTGTGTGTCCAGATCTATATGCAGCCCATTGATGAAGAGCGCTGAATCGCCAGGCTGCAGACCAAACGTTCCTTTGAAAGACTGCAGAGGGAAAGAAGCGTCAACACAAGTGAATGTCCTGTACGCATCAAACACTAAATCTCTCCGTTAGCCTCCAGCTGAGCGGCGCGTCACACCTGACATCAAAGCCGGCGATCGCGTAGCCAATTGTATTGTAAAACTAATTGTGTAAGAGTCAACAGGAGGCCAAAACGAGACAGCTCCAAACGTGCGCTGACGGCTCTGTTTAAAGTCAGTCTGTTTAGAGCCATCCGACTCCACATTAAACAAATCTAATTATTAGAGAAAGGGTGTGTGAATGTGTGTGTGCGTGTGTGTGTCTGCATGTTTGTGCATCTGGTCATGCTGGTGTAGTCAAATCTCATTACAGGAAGACAAAGACATCAGATTAATCATACTCCAGACACTGCAATTACAACAAGACATGATTAACCCAAATATTGTTCATCCTGCTAATAAAACAGAACGCCGGCTTGAGAGCGAGCGCAAGCAAGAGAGAGCAAGAGAAAGAGAGAGAGAGCGAGCAAGAGTGTGTGTGTGTGAGAGAGAGAGAGAGAGAGAGAGACAGACAGACAGACAGACACAGAGAGAGAGAGAGAGAGATGGGAAACGTCGGTGAGCGTGTGTGTCCAAACTACTTCAATCAATAATCATTTCTCTCTGCAGGACTCGCTGCGCCCGCCGAATGAATCACCGATTCAGTAATTAGGACGTTTGCTGTTCACCCACCCAAACTCCTGTCTGCACAACAAGATAATGCGAGCGCAGCATGAGGAGAAGGGTGGAGAAACACATTTGACAGGAAAAAGGGTTGAATACCTATTACATTAGCACTGCAAGCCAAACACGCTGCTTTTTTCTGCTTCAAATCAGATGTTAAATATATAATTTTCACATAATAATAAAATGCGAGAAGCCACTCTAAGAGAGGTGATACCACCATTACCCGTTACACTGCACCTCCTCTTTATTAACTGTTAAACTGTCCACCTTTTCTGTTGATTACTTCATGCTTATTGTATTAATTCCATATTTATTCACACACGGCAGTGTATGGAATGTCCACCTATGTGGGGTGCCAATAAAATCCATATTTTCTCATATTTGCATGATTGTCATCTTGTCCTAACTTGTTTTTGTTTTCTTTGCACACATGGAACCTCCATATGTGTTATTGTTAAAGTAATTTCATACATTTTCAAATGTGTGCTCCAGCCAGTTGTCCTAGTATTAGCTGGAAGAACATTCATTGTCATTGAGGTGAGGAAAATAATGGATTTTTCACAATATAATCTTCTTCCATTTGGGTGTGGATTTTGATTTCAGATATTGATACTTGTAACAGTGTTGTTCAAAAAAAAAAAATATCAGTGTACACATCCTATTTTTACTTAATAAAGAATACTGAAATGAAAAAATACATTGGGGTCAATACTGCTCATAATATTGATTTACAAATATCAGAAAAAAATGTGCTGCTATGGGGAATTCAGTCAGCTACATTTATGAATACTGAAATCTTTTCAAGTACAGAACTGATATGGAAAGCGTTTTGATATTAATAACCAAGGTCCTGTGTGCGTACATACAAACTTGGCCAGGAAAGCAGATTCAGAAGTAAAATTCTGAGATATTTTCCTCGAATGGTAAAGTGTGGGAAATATTCAGTGGCTATATTCAACAATTCTATCTGGTTTTTTTGAATGTCTCTCCTATGTTTGATCAGATCTTCACAGCTAAACCTAAATGATCTCAGACTGCAGGACGACAACGTTATCAGGAAGGGAAACAACAAGGGAGCAGTATTCAAGAGAGTCAAGAAGTAAAGCAGCTGCGATGAAGACAAGTTGACCTCATAAGTCATAAAGACCAACTAGTCCTTGAGACTAATACGGATATATAGATGAATGAAGGATCAAACTCGTACCCTCTGGTTTTCCTCGATTTCTCTGCGGATGTCAGAGCTGACCACTGTTTTCGTGATGGATCTGCGAGGGGAAAAGGTCAGAATGAAGTGTAAATACAGATTTATCAGTATTTGTTTAAACTTCTTATTCACTGGAGCTGTTCCTGTTGTGTGTGTGTTGATTCTATACCTGGCTTTAGTGGGAAAGTTCTGACTGAGGTCTCTCATAACGTTGAGGGCATCGACAGCAGGAGCCGCGAGGATGCGAGCGGCTGTCTGGAAACTGAGGTCTATAAAAGAACAGGTGGGTGGACAGGAAGGCAAAGAGGGCAGGAAAAAAAAGAGAAAGATGAGTGGACAAAGGGAGAGAACAGGAAACACTCGAGGGTGCCGGGGAAGAGAAAGTTTCAACAAAATAAAACTAGGATGAAAAATCGTTGGGGGATGTGAAGACGCTTTGTATTTTATTTACATACAAGAGGATAAATCATCTCTGCTAACTTGCAGCAAGAAAGCTACATTTTTCTTGACGCTAATCTGTATTACAGAGACACAGAATTTAGGATTTATTTTTGCTCATACTTTCATATTTCATAACATTCAACCTTACTTTTTTATATTTAGACTGACAGCTGATATTTACCAATGGCAAATGCATCTGTATAAAGACAAAGTTTCAATGATATTCATATTCTGTACACATTGAAAAACATAAACATGGTGAATTTGACAAGGAGATGGTTTTCATTCATCCCAAAATATTTGTAAGGTGCCATAAATCAAATCAATCTATAAATAAATTTACTCATCAGACCAATACGAGAAAAAAAAAAATCATGATGTGCCAACGTCACTGCACATCCCTAATTTGTCTAGAGGCAAATTATTTGTTCCGATGCCTCCTTTTGTGTTTATAAATTACAACCATTCAAGAGCACTAAAAATAAAAGCTTCTATTGTGCTCATTACAGGCTCAAGTTTGAGAACAAGCCAACTTCTCCAGTGAATTAGATAGTTTTAGTTGGAGTCAAAAAACTTGAATGGTGCACAAGGCAGCTGCAAAGATAATAATGCACCTTTCTGTGTTATAAAAAAAAGAACCTTCGATGTTTTCTGCAACAACATGAAACCTTGAGAGCTGCAAACATTTCGCTCGGATGATTTATAAGCCGCTTGTCTGTATAAAAGCAATGTCAGAACAGACTGCAGGAGAGAGGTCATATATTCTTTCATTAAAAAGGAAAAGAGACCATTTTAAAATTCAAGACTTTAAAGAAACTGCAAAGAAAGCCAAGATATCAGTGAGAATGTTTTTCCCACGGCATCACAGGTCCAACTAAAGAAAACCCGGACAGAAAGAAATCTAACAGACCAAAAGCTACAACTTTCAGGATGTTTTTGCGAGTCTCAAAGACGACAACAGCTTCACGGTGTCTTGGAAGCAGCAGGTTTGACAGGTGGAGGAAGAAAGACATTGATAAAATGGCTAAAAAGATACACAGAGAACACTTGTAGGTAGGTGCTCTGCACTGAAATGCATTTCAGTAAAAACACGGGTGTTTAGACCGTCAGTGCGTCTAAACAGGTAGAGGAAAACCAGACCGGTCGTGCATATGCGGAGAGGCTCTTTAGAAATGTTGATATATGGGTATTTAAAGCATTTGCATGAAGGGGAGGAAGAGTGCAGCAAGGATTATGTCAATGTAGTGAGCATCTCTGTAATGGTGTGTGATTATTAGCCCCTGGAGGTCTCCCTCTCTTTGTAAACAGGCTGAGCTAATGAGCCCCAGCGGGGAAGAAGATAAAGACAGACGCCCACATGACAGTCTGAACGTCGAGCTCAACCCAATCTCACTTTCCCCGCCGTCCTTTATTCAGCACCATCAAAGCAGCCTCACGCTAGTCATAGAAATGAGACTCTTTAATGCAAGTGGGATACACAAATGCATATAAAGTAGGGGGAACAAAATATGTTCGGGGCGGACTGAGGTGAGGATAAAATCTGAAAGTGCAATTCTGTCTGTGAAAAGTGTGTTCATAGGTGGCGTAATCCTAATCAATAATACTTTTATGTTGTGGCAGACGATGCCCTCATATCTATCAGGAGACCACTGATTGATCGCACTTATTGATTACAGAACTAGACAGATACATTTTCAGTGGCGGTTTTGATTCACTGATGAAATGATCTCACCATTAAAGTGGCACAGTAATAACGGTATTCATTTATAATCGACGCGTAAGAAAATTCGAATCAGCACCTCGCCAGTGCATCTCCTCATAATATACTTTATGGTGCAGCGTTGGAAATTAATTTTCTTTTTAATTCAAGGCGTTACTGAGATAACTTTGAATATGTCAAGTCAATTTTACTTAGCAAAATATCTCTACAAAGGTTCCCTCAAGACACTTTCTAAATAAAGTAGGTCCGCTCTTTAATTTAATTTAATTTATGGGCAAAAAAAGTGTTTTTGGACTAAAATGTTGTCACATTGAAGTTGACACTTTGGAAATAAAATATAATAAACTTCATCATTTCATGCTATTAGATATTTATGTGAAATTTGGTCATAGTTATTAGTGTGTCCATGTCAAAATTTGTTGACAGTTATGTCAACTGTCAGTGCTGTTGGTGGATTAAAAGCAAGTGTTTTTAACCCCGTATTTATAAAAAGGAAAGCAAGCTGAACCTGTGTTAGGCTTGAGACATACTGTGGCTCTGAGTACAGTTTAATCAGCAGAAACCCAACACAAGATGTTAAGGGTATTAATCAAGGAGATCATGTTTTAGCTCTTTATATCTATCTCTGAAAAAGGCATCGATCAGCTGCAGCTATTTCAGAACGCTGCTGTTGCAGTATCCCCATCAAGAAACAACTGATATTTTGATGAGGAAGACTATCTAGTATTTCAGCCATTAAAGAATTATCATTTGTCAGCTGTAGCTATAAACCAGAGCTCAGTTCAAGTCCTGGGGGTTTATTTACAAGATCATAAAATCGATTTACTCAAGATTTATGAGACGGAAATGATGCCTTTATGTTTTAACTGAACAAGGAAGTGTTTATCAGTGCTGCAAGTTCAGAGCAACTGAGTTTATTTTTATTGGTCTGTTATGGATCTTTTGGTTTTGCGTATTTGTGCTGTCACATTTAGGAACAATAAATAATAAACTGATGAAGCCGAAAGGAAATAACGCACACTTCCTGCATGGTCTGTCTACATCAGGAAATCTAATCGCGCAATAGTAGACAGCAGAAAAAGAAAAGAATAGGATATGATACGGGAGGGGACCCACCTTGCATTTGCCAGACTTTAAGAGGTGCCATATCATTGGTGCTTTCTACTAAATGTTTCCTCAACTCCTTTAACTGTTCTTTCAGCTCTGGGTAGAGGGTCCTGAAGAGAAAGAAGAAGAGAGAGAGGAAAAGAAAGAAAAAGTGTGTGTGAGCAAGTGCATCGAGGTCTAAATTGCTAATTAGAATAAGTCAGATTCACGGATTGATTTGTTTATTTCCAGCTTAGTTAATCAGAGATATTAGTGTTGAGATCAGTGCTTCGAGGGAAGAAACTACATCGGAAAGAAAGAGTTTTTAGAATTAGCTGACACAGAGTTACTCACTTCAATTTGCCAAAAAGAAATCCCTGGACCTCATCCACCGGATCGTTCTCCCTGATCACTGTAGCATTCACCTCCGCCCCTGAAACCACAATCAATTAACTTCTTATTCACATCGGGACTCCTCCAGGAATACACCATTGTGGGCATGTCTGTATCGACAGTGTGTATTCTTGGGTATGCACCTTGGACTTGTGTGTCATCTTTCGCCTTGTACTCCTGGCTTTTGATGGCCAGTTCCACTCCATAACCAGACAAATAGACTTTCTCTTCACTTGGATTCTGGAGGGGGAGAGGACGCATTGTAACTCAAGTTGAGGAAAAGGTTAATGGTCTCAAGCTCCGTTGCGAGAGCTACTGAGCTCTCAAACTAGTTTCATTGTCGCTAAACTGATGCAAACTAGAATGTAAATAAAGACCGACAACCTGACAGCTTGCAAAAACAAGAAGCCAAGAGATCGTGAGAACGTGATCAACCCCCCGTGATTAGTTGTAGTATGTCATAAATCACGACCCCTCCGTGGTGGAAAGGCTAAACCACAATGAGAAATACTGCATTAGGGTTGTATGCCTCCATTATGCATTCCTTTGACCAACACATCTTTAATCAGGTCATCTTTGAGTCCCAGGTTGTACAATATCTGGAGAAATTTCCTCAAGGTGTTCCTGAGATATAATCTACATGTAAAGTCCTCCTTTGAGCTAGTGTGCTCCGATTCCTTTGTTCGCAAGCCTCTCAGCACTGTGTTACAGTAACACAACTGAGCTGTTGCTAATCAGTGTGAGTGAAACACAAATAGGCGATGTAGCGGCACATTCGCACTTGTTGTAAATGAACATCCTCATTTTGTCCTCTGCTTTGACTCACCCGTGCATGTTTGCTACATTAGCTAGCCTCCTAACCCGTAGCAACAACGACAATGTGATGGAAGCTAACGTGTGCACATTTTTTAGTTGTAGTCCGATGACTTTACTGTATATTTCACTGTGAACATATTGCTATGCTAACGGTGCAGTAATTGCTGGGTGAGAGGGCAGTCTGTAGCCATATCTGTAGTTGCAGGTTAGTCACAATTTTCAATGGCTATAACCTTTCATTCTGTTGTAAGAGGTTCTAGTAACATTGATTTTGAATATATTCTCACTCCTACTGGGAAAATTAAGCACAAACACATGCATGACTGCTGACTTTTTCTTTTGACAGCTTTCTTGTCCAGACAACCAGCTGTTGCTTGTTAAGCGCTGAAGACACTAAGTACCCCTGATTGGCCCCCTAGCTTTGAGGCAAAAACAAAAAGTGTGAAGTGTTACAACCTCTCAAGTGTGCAGAGTTCTTGCCTAACAAACAGATGGTGAGGATGATTTAGCATAATTACAAGGAAAACTTATCAACTGTATTTGCATGTGAGTGAAGAAGCAATCCAATTTCAACTTGACATGATAAATTACAATCATCTTTGGTGTAAATGAGGACCTCAATTTAAATGCAGGGTTGTTGTTTTTTTGTTTTTTTTTAAAAGATAAGTGAAAACACAAGTGGTTTTCAATCATCTTCATTATGCAGTACATTTACTGCTGGGAGCTGCCAAGAATTCAAGGCCACTAGGACAGAGGCTAAGAGGACAGTACATATTCATTTAGTCTGATAAGGACAACACTTTTTAATGTAACTTCCTAAAAACACTTGATTTGATGATGACTTAGCCAAAATATGAATTGAGAAGATTTAACTGGGTCTAACAAATCTACATACTCTACATAGATAGATGCCCTGCTTTACTTGCGTCGCAATGACAGTTTGTAGATGGATAGGCAGGGTTGTGATACCTGTGCAGTTTTCATTTAAGATGTGACCATGTTGAAAACATTCACTTCAACATAATAGTAGACTGAGGAAACCAACAAATGTAAATAACTAAAGCTAAAATGGTGAATTTGTTTACCGTGCTTATATAATTCCATCCATCCATCCATTTTCTTCTGCTTACAGTAGACTGCTAAGGGTCGGGGGGGGGGGGGGGCTGGAGCCTATCCCAGCGGCTTTCAGGCGAGAGGCGGGGTTCACCCTGGACAGGTCACCAGTCCATCACAGGACCAACACATAGAGACAGACAACCATTCACACTCACAGTCACACCTACGGTCAATTTAGAGTATCAATCAGCCTCGTCCTCTCTTGATGTCTTTGGACTGTGGGAGGAAGCTGGAGTACCAGAGAGAACCCACGCAAGTGACTTGAATCTGGAACATTCTTGCTGTGAGGCAACGGTGCTAACCACTGCACCACTGTGCCACCTGCTCATCTAAATAGTTAATCAAATCAAAACTGTCACTAGGGGGCAGCATGGCTCAGAAGTAGAGTGGCAGTCTAACAACCGAAGGGTTGCTGGTTCAATTCTCAGTTCCCCTGGTGACCATGTCAAAGTATCCTTCAGCAAGATACTGGGCCCCTAATTGCTCCTGATGGCCCTGCAATAGACTGGCGACCCATCCAGGGTGAACCCAGCTTCTCACCCAGTGTCAGCTGGGATAGGCCCCCCTCCCCCATCTTTGACATAAGCAGTACTTTTATTCAGAATTGTAAACATATTTTGTATTCTTGTATTTGTAACAACTTACAGCCAGGTAATGACGGAGCACGTAACTCGCCAGGCCTTCGTTGACTTTAGATAATATGACTTGGTGAAACATCTGGAACTCTGGTTTTCCAAATTCTGCATACAGGATGACAACAGGAGCATCTGGATTTGATCCTGGGTATTTATGATCCCCCTTGAACAGGTACGGCTTCGGTCTGAAAGAGAGTATCATGAAGATAAGCTCTAATTTTAATTAGTCTCGAGATTAATGACAAGGTGTTACAATTCTCCAAATCCACGATTCCATTTGATGGTCATAATTAGATGTTTATTTTTCAGCACCGACTACTTTGGTATCTTCTTCATTGTCTTGATTTGCAAAGATCAAGGGATCATTGGTTTCATCTCATCTGTGTGAGTGTGTGCGTGAGTGTGTGTGTTTGGGGGGGGGGGGTGTAACGAAGATGATTACGCTAATCAAGAGGAAAACAACTTTTGGACAGCACAATAACTGTGAGCCAGCAGTTGACCCCTAGAGTCTGAAAGTCAGCTCAAAGCATCTGAGAACCTGAAAATGGTTACCGGGATCCTGCTTGTGATGAGAGAGACTGGACACATTATAATTGCAACATTTCTATTAATAAAGTCATCACGCTCCATTTGAGTCTGCCTCTAGTTACCTCTCTGGCGCTGTTTTCAGCAGTGCTGCCAAACTATCTGGATCACACGTCTTCTCTCCGTGGACACTGAAAAAGGCTGAGCAGCCAGAGGGAGGAGGCTGATTGGCAGCTATCTAAAAAAGATAAAGAACAACATGATAATTGTGCACACGGGAAACAACCTTTACAAGATTATTACCCGCATTCACGTACAAACATACTCGGTCATCTTGCTAGTACCTGTTGGAAGGAGTGCACTGTTGCAGAGTAGGCTCTAAGGGAGAGGGCAAACTTCAGCATGTTCACCTGGACAGAACTGAGCAAGGCACCAGCTTTCTTCACAATCAGGTCATAGTAGGCCTGATCTGTGTCTGCATGACAAGAAGCAAACAGTTTAAACACTGGGATATTTAACACATTTTCTATTTATCAAGCTCCTTCTAAGCCTCATCTTGGGAAATAAAAAACAGGAGACTGACTTAAGTGTACTAAATATACAGGCAAATAAAAGTTAAAACAAAATGAAAACATAGCTTGCAGCTTCATTCCATCATGTTATTGCTTGCGTAAGTATTTGCACAAACCACTGACTCTGCAAATGCTACCAAGAAGCTTGCATACACATCATAAATTCAGCTGCTTGAGGCACGAAGACTAAAAGTGAAATCGAATTTAAAGCTGGTAGAAGCAGCTAAATACACTACCATCATATTCTCCATCTATGTTCTTATTGGCCTCAACAAAGTCCCAGAACTTCTCCTGGCTCTCCTCAGCCAGGAACTCACTGAGGAAGAAGAGAAGATTAATACATCTCAAAGATAATAGTAAAATGTGTAAATCCACTCGTGTGAAGGTGGTCACCTGGCCTCCAGAAGCAGAGGTGTACTAGCCCATTTGGCTGTCAAGGTAGTGGTTACAGCCTTGGAGTCTGCACCCCAAGAAACTGCAAACAGCTGTGAGAGCAGCACAATCCAAAGAAGCCACATCCTACAGCCTACACCTGATAGTGGAAAATACAAGGTGAGATGTAGTAGCAAATGGGAGTCGTTGGAATGATGACACACACAATAAGATCTGCAATGCTGGTAAAAAAAAATATATACACAGTATGCTGTCAGGAAGCAGGAGCACATAGTGACGTTGTGTGTATTCAATTTACAGTTGATATCATGGATCTAAGTAACCAACAGTGAGAGTGAACACAAGCATGACAGCTTATTTGAGACCGTAATGAGAGATCAACTACTTCTCTCTCTTTGGATAGATTCTGGTTCAAGGTTCAACTTTTTATAATCATCCTGTGTGTTTCCTAAATAATTACCTAGACCAAAGTGACTGATCTCCCGCACTGGACTCACTCAACACCATCATCCATGCTTGATTTATCTGAATACATTTGATGTCTAGGCACTGGTCGTGACAGAGCGATTCAAGTGGAGGTGGATATCGCAACAACCTTATGATATTAGGAATCTTACAACAGGACACGATGTCACGGGAACACCAACAGCGCTGCCACAAGTAAACAAACGGCAATGATTTCCATCCAATAGGAATGATCAGCGTGGCTCCTCCGTCCAATTAGCGCACAGTTTCGACATCCGGATTGTTTCAATGACGTGAGTTGTCACATTAGCTACAATCACAAACTACCTGCTAACTCTAAATAAATCTTATAATATATTACAATTTGAGAGATTTGCAGTTGTACAATGAGTGGTGACAGCGAGCTGCCGTCATTTGAATGAACACGGATGTTAGCCGCCAGGGCTAATATTAGCTAACTGAGCTAGCGCCAAACTAACCAGTTTTACTTGCTCCGGTTATTCACAGGCATTTAAGGATGAAACCTAAAACGACATTTATAATTACGAGTAAACACACTGGTATACACATTCAGCACAGAAAAAAACTATGTTTTAATCTACCCACCGAAGCCGGCTGTACAGCTTCCTGCATTCATGATCCGCTGGGAGTGGGTGGGTCCTGTCGAGCCGATAAAGTAACTACACATTTGCCTGTTCAAAAATAATTCTAAACGCATATAATCGAATGAACTAACCGTGATATGAACTGTCAATCGCCGATTTCTCTCACAGATAATTGAAGAATGAGGAGTGACGACACGACTAAATATGGAATTTAACATTTCCCCCTTACTCCTGCAGCACAAGCCAAACTTTGGGATTTTATGTTTGATTCAATCAACCATAATAGGACGGTAATAACACTGTCCATTATAAGAAAATAGGCAAATGGCTGCCCAGCAGGCCGTAATAGACTGGCTGTTTTGTTTATCTGTGTCTGTCTTTGCTGATATCCATGTGCAGTTATAACTGATTTGGCCAATAACTGACACTGATATTGTCTGCATAAAAAGTGTAGGCCTATATGATATTTACTTTTTGTACAGAGAGAAGAACATATGTAAATATTGTCCATTTAAACTTTTAAACTTTTCTTTATTAATAAAATATTTGGAAAATCCCTTAAATGATCTATTTACAACATTGTTTCCTTATCCTAAACAGAGGATGAGCAAAAAAAACACTTGATCAATGCTTCGCTAGTTTTTGTATCAGCCATTGGACTGATTTAGAGGTTGTTGTTTTTTTGTTTTTAAAAGGCCAAAACCTGCTGGTATCAATAATAAGGCAATATGCCCATGCATCCCTTTCCAAAAAGGTCAGGTCGTTGAGGCAACCTTAAAATATCTACAGTAATTCTTGATTAGGAATCTGTCTGAAATCATCTTGCCCTCAGGCTGGAGTGGGACACACAGTGGCCCTTTATATAGTAAATACAGCAGAGGTGACAGAGAAAACCTGACCCAAACACTCGCGTGTCCACCTACGTTAACCGTTTGCTTCTGATGGAACATCTAGGCTGCACAGATTCCCAAGACCTAAGATTTGTCAAATAGATTAAGAGTTAGTTGGCATGGTGGTGCAGTGGTTAGCACTGTCGCCTCGAGTCCCAGCTCCAGCACAGGATCTTTCTTTGTGGAGTCTGCATGTTCTCCCTGTTCCTGTGTGGGTTCTCTCTGGTACTCCAGCTTCCTCCCACAGTCCAAAGACATCAAGAGAGGACGAGGCTGATTGATACTCTAAATTGACCAGAGGTATGAATGTGAGTGTGAATGGTTGTTTGTCTCTATGTGTTGGTCCTGTGATGGACTGGTGACCTGTCCAGGGTGAATTGCCTCTCGCCCGTAGCTGCTGGGCTAGGCTCCAGCCCCCCCCCCCCCCACCCCCCCCCATAATATAAGCGGAAGAAAATGGATGGATGGAGATTAAGAGCCACAGACTGTGTGAAAAACAAATAACCAAAACCCTTATACAGATGATGCTGCAGGAGACCCTCGTCACAGAGACGTGTGACCCTTTCAGACTTGTTGGCTCAATAGGCAAACGCAAACGTCTACAAATAGGGTGAATATTTACAGACCTCAACAGACCTTCATGATATCAGTCATCAGGGCAACAGGCATCGTTCAGACTGACAACAACAGATTCCCTGGGTATGACAAACAAAGATAACGTAGAATTAAGCACAGAGGCGAGGTTGTTTGACGCATTATAAAACTATGCAAGACAATATTAAACTGTAATCATAATTGTTCTCAACCTGCCAAGCCTCACTAATGAACAGAGCACACGTTTCCATTTCAACAGGACAGCAGGGAGTGCCAGGTCCATTTGCAAACAAAGCAGGGGTGTATTATTGTTCAACTATTTATAACTACCCCTAATTTGCATTTTAGTTTCTGGGAAATATCTTTGGTATGCAACAAGGCACAAGGTGTGAGGACCCATACAGTTTGGTTTAATCATTGAATTGAATTGAATTGAATTGAATTTATTATTTTCTACCAAGAAAGTAACTTTTCTTTTATGCATAGTCTTTCATAATAAATCAAAATAAAGGGAATTCTCTTATAATAAGAATAATTATAATTATAATAATAAAAAATGTTCATATTGGCAATTTAAATTTAAATAGAATCTAGAGAACCCTCACGTTAGTCTGAGCTGTATGGATGGTTGGACATTTATGTGAAAGACCTGTACCAATTTAGCAGCAGGCACTGGCAAAGAAAGCCTTATATATTTGAGATTTGAATTGTCAAAAGTGGACTTTATAATTTGAGCACAGCTCATTGAAATCAGGTTTGCTTTAATTCATGATAGCCTTGGGAAATAAATCCTTTATTTAGAATAAGCCCAAGCTGTCCCTTTGGTTAGCAGTATTTGTTATGTGGTAGTGAAAAAGCAGACGATCGTCTCTCTTTGCTAAGGACGCCTGGGATTGACAAGCCTTTACCTTGAGTTTTTCAGGCTGGCTGCATCTCTCAGACGGAGTGTCCCTCTGGGGCAGATTGGTAAAAAAGTGTCATGCCCTCCCATCTACCTGTTGTGTGGTCTTGATAAAGAGAAGACAAAAGGTGCTGAGACATTGTCCCAAGATGAAGAGACATGGATTTTGAGTTTCTAATTTTCTCGCTCTGCAGCCTAAATTAAATTGGACAGCTGATCCTCCAGAGGGAGCAGTTCCAGGTTTTTGATTTAACATTTTATAAAATGCAGCGACATTAATTATCCTGCTGGATTTGACCTTCACTTGAAATTGCACATGCAGCCAACTTAGACACACACACACACACACACACACACACACACATACATACATAGAGGATAGGAAGGGATGGTCTAGAGTGTAGACTTCATCTCCAATTTTTTTTTGTTCTGTTTTCCTTAGGATAAATACATTTTAGCCCTGAACTCAAACCCCATTACCACCTAATTCCCTGACCTAATCCCTTATCTTGGTCCTCATCATGAATCCAACCACACTCCCATGGTTGAGTTTGGCTTGGACCACCAGGTCTTGACAGTCATTTTAGCCCTCTTATTGGGTTAATGGTTAACTTAGTCCCTTTCCCCCCCCTTAAAGTGAACTCAGACTGATGACAACCATTTTTATGCAAAAAACTCAGATCCCTCTGAAGCATTGAGACCACCGTGTTGTGGTTTGCCAATGTGTATGTTGCTTGTGTTGTACGTCGCTTTGGACAAAAGCGTCTGCTAAATGAAATTGTAGAATTGTAGAATTGTGAACCAGGTTCCCTTTTCCATTGAGTTATAGCCCTCTAGGCTTGCCGTAGAGAGACAACATGCACGCTCTGTGCAAATAAAAAAAGTCAGTACAGCGGCAGCTATCTTGTTCCAAGCAGTCCAGGTCTGAGCTTGTGAACAGAAAGAGGACTGAGGTCCCATCTGGACTGAAGATGACCAGACAGAACTAAGTTCTTCATTCAAATGAGCTGATAATGTGAACACATAAAGATCCATTTCTGTTGGTCCACTTTGAGAGGACTGAGTTTGGTTCTCTTGAAGAGGACTGTGTGTGAAAAGACCCTCAGTTCATTACAGTGATTCCAGGGTGCAACAAGGCTTTGGTGCCCCACCTCAACTCATCTATTGGGTGAAAAATCAGTGTTTACCAATTCGGGATCCCACGAGTATTGTGACACCTGATGAAGACACACACACACACACACACACACACACACACACACACACACACACACACACACACACACACACACACACAGCCCACAGGACCTATTCATCTGCCTAGAAGGTGACATCTTCAGATAAATTATGGGAGATGTCTGTCATCTTCTCTGGGGGGTCACATATGAAATGGCAACACTCCCCCCCCCACCTTCACACTATCACACGTCAGCCATTTTAGAGGTTGAAAGCCTCAACGGGGGACCAAAACGACCTCAATTAAACCTCCATTAATATTGATACATTTTGTCGTTTCACGTGAGTTGCTGCTAATTAAATGTGTCCCTGACTGTATAATGGGGGTCAGCCAGGGTCACTTGCATGAAGCCATTTTACCACATTACAGTCAACAAACACAAATCTTAAATACTGATGGTGGTTACCTTGGCATTTGTAACAGACAGAAACACACACACACACGCGTGCATGAAGACACTGTTAATTCAGCAACAATAAACTTTTTAATTAAGATCAGCACTTTTTTGTGCATGTCAACATTTATTATTTCCCCTCTTTTACGTTCTTTTGCGTGTCACTCCGTGTGTATGAAGGGAATATAGTACCCCTAAAACAGCCTCAGATTTCATGTCTGGCCTTGACCCAGGGTTGTAATCCTTTACATTTCTCCAACATCAACATTTATGTAGAGGTTAATACGTTTGCAGCTCTTTATGAGCTACTAGGCCACAGCTTCTCTCACACACACACACACACACACACACACACACACACACACACACACACACACACACACACACACACACACACACACACACACACACAAACATAATAAACATATTTTAGATGATAACGGGATAGTGGAATTCCTTAGATTGGACACCCACTGTTAGCCTCCAAGAGGTTCTGATCAACCGTTTATTATCTCGAGGAATGATTTGACCTGGGAGTTTAGCCAAACCCGGAGAGGAAGGTCAGATAACTGCTCAAGATGTACAATTTATTCACATTTGTTCATTCCTGAAGGAAAATGTGCCCTCCCACACTGGTTTGCACTTAATGCCCTGCGCTGTTACTTTCTGACAGAGCAGGACATTACAGCTCTGCAAACTGTCTATAGAGTTTTACCCACACTGTATTTCTGATGATAAAGGTCCTAAGACTCAAGCACCAGATCCTCTAGAACTACAATAATCTTTCTCTGATGCATATGAAGGAGGAACTCAGTATGAACTTATCTGCAGAATTTCACACTGAAAAATAAGCGATAATAATGCGAGAGCTTTTTTTGTTTGTGCGAGAGAAGCATGGGACCAGCAATGACGAGCTGCATCTAGTTTGACCTCGTAATAATGGAATGCAGCCAGAGCCAGATTCCCCTGCAGGAGCAGACGAGCACTTTCTGACAAACAGACCCATGCACATGTTGGGCCAAACAAAAGCCAGCCAGCCCTCTGCAGTATCTGAGCCATTATTGTTTGTCTAGTCCAGCTGCACTTGAAATGACAGCCACCCAGACCTATGGGGGGGGGGGGGGGGGAATTAAAGACTGCGTTCATCCCAATACACCATGTACCAGCTGCCAAAGAAGCTGCACAGTCTTTCCTTTCTCTCTACCCTCCATCCCTCCTCCCCTCATTTCCCTCTCATCCTCTGTTCATATATCAGGCACAAAAACATCCTCTCTGATTCCTCGTCTCTCCTCATCTCCCTTTCAGGCTTGCTCTGGTCGTTGTTGCCTGCTCGCTCTAATCTCCCCTTTGCCCCTCGCCGTCCAAAATTCTTTTCCCGCGCTGCCACAGGGAGTCAAAGTTGAAGCTCATCATGACGCTGATGAGCGGGCGAGAAACCCCCTGCTCCGCTCACTCTCCTCTGCATTCTCAGACAAGGACAGGGAAGGATATTTACACCGGACCCTCAGGATCCATCCCTGCTCATCCTCATGCCACTAGAGGCAAATTTGTCGGGCTCAGTGTGTCTGTAGATTGACTGTAGATCACCGCTGGCAGGGCTGATGCTGTCATTACAGCTGGGCGGAGGTGGGGGTGGGGTACGGTGCTTTACAGGGTCACGGTCCTGTGGTTAGTCACGATGAGACGGAGAAATTCTCTAGTTATAGATGGAGCCACAGTAACCTCAGGGGGAGAGGTCACAGATGAATACTGGCTTAATTTCATTAAGTATCTTGGATGTCATTTCATTTTACAAGCGTATCTCAGACAAGAAGGCTACATGGATATGGAATATGAGCATCAAAATCTGTGCAAAAATACTCCTTCCAGTCGCCAAAAAATAGGTCTTCCACATTATTAATCCAGAATGTGATCAAAGCCATCTCCAGAAGCTTACAATATGGGAATTTCATCAAAATGCTCTAGGTTTTTTGAGATATTGACCATGATATCGAATCCAAAATGCATCGCGGACATTTTCAGAAGCCAAAACATTCTGTTTTGTGGAAAAAACACAATCGGATCTGTAAAAATGAAATATTTTAATTGGTGGCTTGATGATTCACTTTTGCAATTATAAAGAAACAAACCCAGAATGATGCATACAGAAGGAGCCAGAGACAAACTGCACACCAATTTACCTTAATTTTTTTTAAGCGATAAAAAAAACTAAAAAGTATTAAAACGGCCTTTAAAACATCAGATCAATTACTTACTAGCAGCTGAATTGTAAATCAATTTAAAATTGTGCCACCTCCCAGGGTGGTGGGGTAGTTAATTTGAGGGATCCTGGGCTGAAAAGTTTGGGAATCCCTTCTCAAGAAGCGTCTACGGGATCTATGATTTGATCCAGATCGTCCCAGAAAGTTAGTCACTTTTTAATACGTTAAGAAGTTTTTCCACCAAATGTACTCAAAAATCCCCTCATTGTATTTTGAGATATCCTGCTAACACACTCCACACAAAAATAACAAAACGGCGACCGTTATAGCTGAGTGTATGTGTGAGGAAAACATCCAAGCACGACACAATCGGATCTGTAAAAATGAAATATTTTAATTGGTGGCTTGATGATTCACTTTTGCAATTATAAAGAAACAAACCCAGAATGATGCATACAGAAGGAGCCAGAGACAAACTGCACACCAACCCCCCTCCCACCCCAAAATTAAAACAAAACAAGTCTCACACTCTTTAACACATCTTAAAAAAAAAAGATGCTGCTAGTGACACCTGGGTTGCTTCATTGTCACAAAGGAAAACACTGTTAAGACATCAGATATACATAGTGATGAGACATGAAGTGTTTGAGTGGAGCTTGAATTTCTGGAATCATTTCAGTAAAAGCACCCCCCCAATGGATTTTAGAGTACCAAGTATGATGATCACTTGAAGGTTTAAACGTGGAAATAAAACAGTCCCCCCCCCCAAAAAAAAGAAGAGAACACAGCACTGTTGTTCAGGTTTGTATTACGTCTTGAGCTGTGAATGTAGAGCCAGGTTTACAGCATCCCCCCCCTCCCCCCCAAAAAAAGAGAGGTTGTGGGCAAAGTGCCTGGAGCTGCAGTGCTTTCAAGCCTCCAGTTTCTGACACAAGAGTACAATGAGAGTTAATACAAAATATTTTTTAAAAACAAAACAAATTTCCCGTTCCATATTTCCCTGTCCCTATTGCGTTACTTTGAAGGCTACACAAAAAGCAGCATATTGACACTGGGTGTGTCCCAAAACCTTTCACCATCTCCCCTTATTCATCTCTCCTTTCCCTCCGCCATTCTATTGAAAAGAGCTCATCAAAATACTGGATACAAGGTGATTAGCTGAAATTTAATAAGGGGTGGTGGGTGGCTACCCTCCTCCCCCCATTTCCATCTTAATGAAAATATCTACCGATAACAAGAGTTTATTTGATCTCATCACTGAGGAAGGAAGCAGTTTGCCTGGATTCATCCTTCAATCGCCCTCAGGATGACGTCAAACTTGGACTACATTCAGTTTAATTAAATCATGCTGCATCATGCCGTTTCTCCGCATTTACATTCCTCTTCTCCACCATCTCATTGGTTTGTCCTCTTATTGCTCAGATTCGTTGCTTCTAATCAGGGGTTGGGTTTTGACAGCGAATATTAAACAGAATCCGTCACGAATAAGCGATGTTTCTTACGTTTTCCGGCTTCAACCTGAAAAATGTCACCTTTTTTGTGTGTGTGGGTGCCTGCTCCAAACGTTGCTGACATGGAAACATTATTCTGCTCGTCCTAAAATATTGATTGGGTTTAAAAAAAAAAAAAAAAAGGGTTATTTGAGGCTCTCTTTGGCTGAGGTTTGTGTGTGTGAACATGACAAGAAAACTCGAATTACGAAGCCTTCATTGTATGGCACAGTCATATAAACTCCGTGACAACCACAGCACGGTTTAGTACGATCAGGCCACATTTATAAAGGCGTTATGATTGTTTAGAAAGAGAGTGACATGGCTTTTTGTGTTTTCTAAGCACAAACACCGGTTGATTAGCCACTGCTGATAAAATCATTGTTTAACAGATGAAAAATACAGAATCGAAGCTGAGTCATACATATTTTGTACATTGTTCTTTGCGAATTTAAAAAAATAGACATACAATCATAGATTCTTTACCATCAGAACAAATCTAGACATTTCATCCAACAGGGACTGGCGTTGCACCGAAGTCCATAATTTAACCTGATTAGGAATTTCTGCTACATAACTACTGCAAACATTTAACCAATCTCTTCTCACGTTTGTGTATTTTTGATGGCAGCTGTGACCAAACATGGCAGCACTGCGGTATTTTAGTATTTAAGTGCGTGTTTCAATTCTTTCTGAATACTAAAGCAGTCCTGATATATGAAGCCAGCTATCAGAACCCAACCCTGCTCGGAGATTTTGAAAGATTAAAAAGACATAAAATATGGCGCGACTTTTCAAAAATATAAATTAGGATTTTCAGACGATTCCAGTGATGCAACCCTCGTCACTTCACGGGGGGTAAACGAAAGAAAGGGGGATGGTTTGGGGGAAGATCAGAGGAGAGTATTGGCTTGCATCGCTGCGACGGTCACACTGCTGTGACATGCTTTAGGAGGGACGACCTTGTCCCGCCCTCCACCACCCAAAAAAATGGCAAAAGTATTGGTCATGAAACCAACATTCACAACTCACCAGGCATCCTCTCGTAGTCAAACACACTATTTACAAAGGCATACACATACGCCAATCAAAGGCATACTGTACATATATTTACACACCCTCACATACACACACACACACACACACACACACACACAGTCGTCCACACAAACACACGAGTAGTCAGAAAAATTACTGTAGTATAATGCAGATGTATTATCTGGCAATAATTATGTTGACTATGATCCCGGTACATAGAGGCACTGCTACCTCGCCCCATCCCTTCCTCCATGTCAAATACTGGTCACGCTAATGAACTACAGGTCACCAGCGCCGTGTGCGCCCTTTCAGCAGGTGGGACAGAGCCTAGTTTAAGACCGCAGCTCTTGGTTAAAAAAGAAAAAAAAAAAAATTAAAAAAACCCCAACTCAAAATACCACCCACAACATTAAGGGCTCACATTGCCATGGTGACCAGTACTTTCACAACTCCCATCTCGAGCATTTGTCTGAGTTAAGGTCTCCAAAGCGCCTGCCGCTCACACACACAGCACGGTTCTTGGCAACAACCTGTGCTCGTCTCCCTCCTCTGCCTGTGTTTGATTTCTTCACACCTATGTGAGATTCTGTGCCGTAATTGGCTGTCATTCTCCGCAGGACTAAAAGAAAAAAAAAGAGGGAGAGAAAAGAGAGAAATAATGGACCTGTTGAGCGACAGCAGCTTCAGGAACCTTTTAACAGAGAAACAGGCCACTTTTTCCACCCCCCCCACCCAAGATGCAAGGCTTTAGTAATGGCTATGGTCCATTGTACACCAATCCATTAGCTTTGACTTACAATAACAAAACAAAAAAAATAAAAACACATAAAGGAATCATGTTTCTTTAGGCAGCAATATTGGTCTCAGTGTTATTACAATTCTGCTTTCAAAAAAGCATAAACACAAAAAGAAAATAACAAACAAAACAATCCTCCTAAAATGAGAATAAGATTATTCTCACTATTTCATGACCAAAGCGTGTTCATGGGTGAAAATGGCTGATTTTTTTTTTTTTTTTTAGCAGAAAAGCTTTATTACACAACTCAGTCCAACTTTTCACCGCTTCTGCTTTCCAGGAACAGTCTTCTCATGTACTTCCATCATTTTCTTTCTTTTACACACTTTCATAGCTGTCCCAGTTTCCTTTGAAATCGGAGTACTGCGTCCAGGACGTAGACTGGTCTTTGCAAGTACAAGTGGGAATTCACAGATTTTTGTTTTCTCATGCTCCATATCAGGCCATGGAGAACAAGAGGAATACAGGAGGAGGAGGAGGCAGGGGGAGAGGATGGGTGAGATACTTGGTTGTCTGCGAATCTTAAAATATCCCTCCTCCGCTCTGTCAGTAATGATAAGAGAGATGGAGAAACTCGGGTGGGGGTGGGGGGGGGGTAAAGGGCAAGCAGGTGCTAATAACAACCGGGCAAAACCTCAGTTACACGAGCTGATGCAAGAGACCAAGCCCAGGTCTCCATAGCAACCGCTTGAACTCTCATTCAAGCAGCCCACCTCTTCAGTAATGTCTGTTTGCCAGGGTCTTTGATGCAGGTGCCGCTTCTTCTGTAAATGAGCGAGTGTGTATGTGTACGTTTTTTCACATTACATATGCATGTCTGTGCGTTTGCGCTCATTCTGCTGCTACCAGCGGTTGATGATCTGGTTCATGTAGTCCTCAGTAGGGAGCCTGTTGCCTGCCTCCTCTATTCTACCACCCTCCTCGCCCTCCTCTCGTTCATCTGAGGGCCAGAGGGTGTCGTCCTGGTGGCGCTGATGCCACCGCTCCTGCTGCCTGGTGTACTGGTAACGCTGCTGGAACAAGTCCCTGGCGTAGTCGTACAGCTCCATGTCCAGCTCGTTCAGCTCCTCTATGCGCTGGATCTAAAAGGAGAGGGACACAACTTCTATTAGTTTTCACTGAAGTAGTAGAATACTGCAGAAAAAGAAGAGAAAGCAATGGAGGTCACGTTTCTGCTGGGTAAGAACAATCCATTGCATGATGAATGGAAAGAAAGGAACTTTAGACACATGATAAATTAAAAAAAGACACCGTTTGCACATGTGAGGAAACAAGAGCCATTTGTTGTTGGATATATTTTTTCCCCTTTTAGATTTACAATGAATGAAAAAGTGAAAAGGAGACGTGAAATGAAAACAACAAAAACTCAGACCTAATTTAAGATAACCTGGCATTTATCTAAGAATAGGAAATCAATCCTGACTGGTCACAAACTCTGAGATTAATCCCTTTTTAGTCCAACTTGTGAGACAAGAGTAAAACTAATTTTCTTAACGTTGTAAAAAATGAGTCTGCAAGTACTTAGGAGAACTCCTGAGATATCTTCATTTGTTAGGAGCTGCCAGATGTTCCGACGCGAGCACATTAAGGTCCGTTACTAGGTGATGGTTTCTTTGAGGGTTTGGTTTTCCCCTCAAACTTTTAAAGAGATGCGGAACCTCCCAGTGACGGTGAAAACTTTGCATCAGGGATGACATTTATTCCAGAGTTAACTTTTGGGACATCATGTGACGCTTGATAAATGCATACTCTCATTAGTTAGATTGTAAATGCAATTTAAGTGCAATGAATTTATTTATCACGTCCATTCACTTAGTTTTTGCAGGTATTTCTGCTCCTCTCACCTAAATCTACCATCGCCCTCTGAAACAAATTCTTCAAACTGGAGAAGGATGGTTTCTTGCTGTCAAGTAAAGCATCCGCAAAATAGTAAATGCACTGCTTTGATTTAGTGCTTTTCTAGTTGACCACTCCAAGCACTTTTTCCTCATTCACAACTAAGGTTGCAAGCTAGCTCACACATTTATACACCGGTGGTAAAAGCATTAGGGGTGCTAAGGGGTTCAGTTTCAAGCTAAATTTGACATCTTTGGAGGAACTGGAGATTGAACCTGTAACACTCAGATTACCAGACAAGCCAGACAGTCATAGAGCACAGTTCCACGAAGGTGAACTTTGACCTCTGTGCATGGCAGCATGTAAAAGACCCATCACTCCCTCCCCTTCATGTGTGTGCTCAGCTCCAAAATTCATTCTTAAAATGTTTTTAGTACTATGTGCTTATTTTGTGAATCAGAAGCGCTTCACAAGTTTTTAAGTAAAACTCACAGACCAGGTATTAGTTTGGCACCCGGAATTTAATTTAGCCCCTGGTTCCTTTAGTTGGAAAGCAGGTAATGTTGCCAAGTTCCTCACAGAGTTCCTCTGGGGAAAGCCCCATTACATGACATTTTTATAAGCGCTTTCCGTGGCCTCTACGTGGAGAGAGAACAGAGAGAGGGAGAGAGAAAGAAAACGTGTGTTGGCAATCTGTGGAGCTGGGTAACAGAAATGTGTTTGATGTGAACATGTGAAGGGAAGCTGGCTAAATTGGCCCCCGTATCTTCTGATGTGTTTGAATTCGGCATGGGGGTCGAAATATGTTTAATTAAGAGAATCCGTTTGAAATCCATGACAGAGTGCTGTGTGTCATTTGTGAGCAACGTGTGTGACAACAGAGGAAGGCCGACGTGCTGTAACGCCATTCGAAAATGAGAACGAGTTCTGCTCAGAGGACGTCGGCACCGGGCCAGGAAGACAGCACCGAGCCACTAGTCTTCCACACATCTATCACACAATAACTGTCGAATAATTTAGAAACCAGTTTCAATCAGAAATGACTCATCGGGAATTTTAAGCCGCGAGCGTATAAATGGGCTTTCAGCTGCTTTGCAGGAGTCTATAAAATAAATATTCTCTTCATCATCTGGTGGTGTAATTATTTGACTATTAAAAATAATCAGTGTTACAATTCACACAGTGCCTTTGGAAGTTTTTCTTTTAATTCAAAAGATAATTCAAAAACTAATTTTTCAAAATGCCACACACAGTCAGACAAACTTTCCCTGTGAACAACAACCACCAGTTCACCTTTCCACACTCTCGGTCTGCTGTTAATATTTTATTTTCTATCGTCCCTACTGGTTTTGATGTATAAATCACCAGTCCACTGTGTACTGGAGCAGTTCTTTTTTTTTGTGTGTGAGTGTGCTGAGAATTGAACCGAAGAACTCCCACAGTGGACCAATCAAAGTATGACGAACATCTTTGAAGCTGCTGCTTTTTAAGTGTGAGAGTCATCCCAACGCATTTCACAGCAATATGAGACTACTGTGTTTACGCTCTGTGTTGCTTTCTCATTTTCTCTACCTCTTCTCGGCAGTAGCCTTTCATTGCTTCTGAAACTGTTATTTTTCCTGTCTTTAACCGAAATGTACTACCAATGGAATTTCTACATACGGTGCAATGTAACAGCACTAATCTCCTGAAGCCTTTTAAAAAGGACACATTCAAATATGATCCTTTCTGAAGACTTAAGACTGAACCGCAGTACAAACCGTAGTATTGTCCAGCTCCACCTCTGCAGCCCGGGTGTTGTTGTACTGTATGAAGGGTCTAATGAAGCGTAACCTGAAGGTTCGCTCAAACAGGAACTGGGTCTTCCTCTGGTACTCTGTCAAACCAAAGAAGGCCATGTCTCGTAGGTTCTTCTTGGCCGAATCCAGGAGAAGCTGTGCCCTCTTTTTCTCCGGAACTGTGGACAAGTTGTAGCAGCCGACGAGACTCAGGTCCGCCAACATACGTACCTGCAGGAATGAAAAGATGTAACAGGATCAGCAACCTTTAAAAAGTTGTCGTGTTCAAGCTTTTTTTTTTTTTTTTTTTTTTTTGTCAGAAAGCAAAAAAGCCTGCAAGGTGATCTCAGAGTAAAAATGTTGGAGTGAAAGGAACATTCAATTAGCCCCCGTAGCAGTCTGTCGCTCACTTGGACAAACAATCGCCGCTGACCCGAGAACAGTGGAACCCGTCTGTGTCAGAGCAATAACCAAAAAAAGTTCAGCACAACTTCCGGAAAAGACGGAGTTGACAGTGTGTTCACCTGCAGAGTGTAACCCACTGGAGACATCTGGCTCTGTTGCTACCTCGATAACCTCCCAGGATACCTCCTATCAGAGTTGAATAAACCCCCCTGCATCATTTTACCGCTTTTTAACTTATAAAACAAAGTAAAATCCAGAAGCAAGTTATGACACTTATTCAAACGCTTGTCTATGGTGTCCTTTGATTGGTTCATTTGTCTCAAAGGGCGGGCTTAGCAACAGCTAAATTTCATTTTACTTCTTAGGATTTCTGCTTTATTGTCAGTAACGAGAGACAGATCATTTGAATCTAAATAAGGTCTATCCAGCAATCAAGCGTAACAATAGTAGTGGCATTTGTTAAGCGTGGACGGATGCTAATTAGTGCTGCTGATCATTCCATCAATATAAATTGATAGGTCTGTAAGCAACGTGGTTAGTAGGGTTGTAACAGTTGACACAAGTCACAGTTCAGTTTACAAAACAGTCTAGATGTCACAGGCATGAATGATGTTGATCCCTTCTGAACAGACAGCAGTAAAAGTTAGTTTGTTCCACCAACTATTGTATAATCTGCAGCCTATTTAGCAGGAAATGTATATTAAAACAGAGAAAACTTGCTGAGTGCATTCAGGGACTGCTGTGTTACATTACAGAACAGGGACTGCATACTGATGGGTTCACACTGCATGTACGTAAGCCTGCTGGCCCACCAGGATGTTTCAAGTGTGTGTGTGTGTGTGTGTGTGAGTAACAGAGAGAGAGAGAGCGAGAGAGAGAGAGAAGTCATAGGACCCTGAGTAATAACACCCTTAGGCTCAGATGAGATAAGCCGGCCAACACGTTTAGATGCAAGACTGAGATAGGATGGGAAAAAAAGAAGGTGTGAATTTGAGGCATTTATTGCTTATGGACCAACTCCTTTAGTGCATGATGAGTGTGTGTTTTGTGTGTGTTTGTGTGTGCATGCACAAGCACACATATATGTTAGATAGTATACATGAGTGTATACATTTATATGTCTGCAATTCCCCTTGTAGCCCCCCACCCCCCTCCGATTTTGGGACTTGCTGGCACGTCAATAACAATCGTTACCTTTTTCACTCAGACAGGAAATAAAAAGCAGGAAATTAGCAACCATCTGCTGTGTTTGTGTGTGAGGTTTACTGAGGATTATCTATTCATTGAAGCAGTGATGAAGCCTTTTTATTGGCGTTTCTGGATTTTTGGTGCCAGCTGACAATGTTAGAACTGCGAACTGTAACAAAATGAGCAATTGGGCAGCAGAAAGTCAAAGATTTGAATTTAGGACTTGAATTATGAGCAAAGAAGTCTTCCATATAGGTTGGCTTGGTAGCAGTGATGAGTGGCAATTAAGTCCAAGCTAATATGAGATGAGGATTTTTAGAAGTCCATAAAATTCGATCATTTATTTTAAGACTGTTTTTGCTTCAGTGGTGACTGAAAAAAAAACATAGTTGCACGAGGGTACACCTGTGCTTTTTTCTTCTCTACCTGTCTATTGTTGGCCAGATTGTAGGGACAGTCCATGAACTGCTGCAGCGTGACGCCTGACCAGTCGGAGCCGTCGTAGCAGAAGGGCAGCTCCTCGGGCGTTGGGGTTCGTCCATCGCACATGTGCAGGGCGTTCTTCCATGTGGCCCCCCTCTGCACGTGTCTCCACTCGCTGAGGTAACGAGACACCGGGTCCCTCAGAAGAGTGATGTAGTAGAACTTCCTGTTAGTGGGGTCAGGGAAGTGAAGGAAGATGAGGGACGGAGGGGAGGAGGGAGAGGAAAGGGAAGCAGAGGGATGAGGACAAGAAGAGACATTTATATTAAGAAATTATGACCTTAATTGCACAGAAAATTGCCTTTGACAAAGGTTAGATTAATCATTAAAAAAAAACTAACTGAAGAGATAAATTAAACCCGTAGAAGCACAGCTTGCAAAGTCACGCATTTTCGCTGTTTTAAAAATGGTACACAGAGAATTTTATCGCCTTTTCACACTCTGTCTGCTTTTCAAATTAATGACTTTGCTCAGATAAAGTGGAGTAAAAAGAGGGGAGATGATCAAACACCCCTGCATCATGTGTCGTTTCTCACATGACCATGTGGTGGCACTGTTTACAACCGTTTACCCTTGCCGTTTATTTCATATCAAAGTAACTCGATATAAGGGGTGCTCATACTTAAAACTGAATTATTTGCATTTACAAGAAGCAGGCCTGTGATGCACAAAAAGAAATGTGGGTAGTCGATAGGAAGTCAAACAACAAATAAGCGTGAGGCAGAGGTGAGGGAGAGGGTTGATTTGTCTGGCAGAGGATCAGGTCAGCGTTCAGGCCACAGCGCAGGAAAGAAAACTGCTGGCACAAGCACATTTCACTCTGCAACACACGCGCACACACACACACACACACACACACACACACACACACACAAACACACACACACACACGGCGCTGCAAACATCTCCCTGTCTCAAACAAACACACACCAAACATCTTTCCTCTCTGGTACCGAGTATTAGTTCTGCCTCTGAGAGATGACTCATCCCGCATCTGAGATTTGGATGGGACTGCTTCTCAGCTCTGTATGCATGTGTATGTGTGTGTGTGTGTGTGTGTGTGTGTGTGTGTGTGTGCATGTGTGTGTGACTGTGAAATGTAATGGTGAATGGCACAGATCAACGTCTCTCCGGAGGGGACACTCCCGCCAGAGCAGAGACCTTTTCAGGCCTTCACACTCCAGCTAATTACTGCAGTCTAATCAATCAACACATCCTCATTAACCACACACACACGCATGCAACCCGTGTGTGTTTACATGTGGCTATGTGCCTGCAGTGTGTCTGCGAGTGATGGTATGGATTTGTCTTTGCAACAGAGATGGTGCCGCTGGTTGAAAGTGTGCACAGACACACACGCTGCCCTGCTCTCCTGAGATTGCATCACGTCAGAGGAATGTTTGCAGAGAGAATTTTGTGTGCTGACAGGACTCAACGAAATAGCTGGTCCACACAAGCCCCCTCAGTCCTCTCTCACACACACACACACACACACACACACACACACACACACACTTTGTTTCCACCACTAAATCTTTGGCCTGACACTACAAAGCTCAAAGAGAGAGAGGAGGGGTTGTTGGTTGGACACAAAGCCCCAAGTGTCACGCAAACAGTAGCAATGTCTGGATATTAAAAATAAGTGGCTAAATCCCTCGAAATCCAGTGGCAGCAGGGAGAACCTGGACAATAAAATGTATAAAAAAAACAACAACAACCTAAAAATCTAGCCAAATCTGAGAGACGATGAATAATAAAACAACAAAACCCTAAATCCAGACAAGTCGAGGAGATCCGTAACAATAAAACAAACAAACGACTAACCAACCCCAAAATCTAATTTCAATTGGGAGATATTGTGCAACAAAACAACCACACCCTAAAATGTGGAGGCTGAGTGGAGATCGCAGCAAATGAAACAACTCCAAATCTAGAGGCGGCAGGGGGGATCATTGACAATGAAACAACTAAGCCCTAAATCCTGTGGCAGCTGGGAGATCCCAGGCAACAAACCAAACAGACCCTAAATCGGAGGACAGCGGAGGGGGATCACAGCCATAGTAACAAGTAACTAAACTCTAAATCCCATCAACCTAAACCTAAAATCTCATCCCAGATCTAATCAAAAGCAGGAACAGAGGGAGGCACAGTCAAACCGGAGACTGCAGTAGAACAAGGTACATTATAGAGATTCCTATGATGACATTATCAGGATTCCTAACACTAGTGCGGGGTGTGTGTGTGTGTGTGTGTGTGTGTGTGTGTGTGTGTGTGTGTGTGGTTGTGTGTGTGGGCCTGTGTGTTTCTGTGCAAGACTATGCCTATTAAATCAGTGATGACATTTTCCCCCTCTTGGCTTGTATTCTACTGAAAAAACATGACACTGTTTGGCGCTTGCTACAGAGACTGGAGAACAAGTGAAAGGGTGAAAACCGGAGAGAGCGAGAAAAGAGAGAGAGAGAGAGAGAGAGAGAGAGAGGGAGAGAAGGGGTGGAAGCGAATTTCAATTAGTTTTCTAATACTGTGAAAGCAGTGAGGGCCCCAAGCCCAAGTGATTTATCAAAGTTATGGCTCCAGCTATAATGAAGGCTCAAGCATATTACCAGGCAAAATAAATAAATAACAGGCACGCAAACATGCAGGAACACACACACACACACACATGCAAACCTAAATAAATGATCTTAAACGGCATGCTGGCCTGTTGTGTCTGCTGGGTCAGAAGAACAGCAAAATTGTTGCCGTGGAGACTTCCTCGACTTAGTCTCTCTAATGATGTTTGGCCGTGTACTTAGATGTCCAGGTAACGATGTTGCAGCCCACACACTTACAAACACACACACACGCACGCACACACACACACACACACACACACACACACACACACACACACACAAATAAACTCCCCCTTTGAAACACATAAAACCCGAAAATATTCTTTTTTCTCTTCACTTTGTTCTTACTTTTAGCAATAAGAGGAACATAAGCAAATCCTACGAGGGATTCATGAGCAGCTGAATTTGTTCTTACCCATCTGACCTCGATTGGATGCGCAAGCCAGTCCCTTAAGAATTACCATAAGGAAACGCCCCAGTAAACCCATACTGCCCACCCAGGGCAGTGGAGTTACATTTGCACCCCAAACAACAAACCATGGAACTTACAGCTTTCCACCAGCTGCATCTGAGCATAGACACCTGCCTTTCTAGATGTATTCTGTTTACTCCTTCATATGAAATTCTGATTAATTCATCATCGGGGTTAACGGCCCTCTCACTCTGCGACATGTGCCTGCTCATCACTGCGGCTTTAATTAGGGTCTAAAGACAAAAATGTCAGACAGGAGGTTTGCTTGGAGTAACGTGTACTTTCTTGGTGCTTTCTAGTTTGGAATTTGAGCTGCGTTTTAATTCCGGAAAGGGGAATTGATTTGAGGATGACGACTTTAAGATAATGAGCAGTGATCACTTTTAATGGGAGAAAACTTTATGAAATATTAAATGTATGTACTTAAATAATCCTAAACGACCTCTTCCTACATATTCATGAAGTGAACCATAAATCATCACAATTAGTTTTTACAACGCTAAACAGAAGTTCAAAAGTACTGATGAATGCACGATTCCAGATCAAAGCTGTCCGAAAGCACGTTCGACACACGAGGCCTGTTCTCTCTGTCACGTACGTTCACTCCCCTCCTCCGAGGTGAAAGAACATAACAGATTTGATCACAGGTGATATGACTTGAAGCAAAGCAACTAATTAAGTAACACGATCCACTCAGTCACTCTCTGTTGGAATTTAGACACATCATGCAGGCTGACAGCTGGAAAATGTTGTTTAATTTCAAAAAAATGTTCCGGGCTCGTCAGCTCTGTTGCAATCCTTTATACATTATCTGCAACACGAGGAGGGGAAAAAAAAAAAACCCCACTCCAACTCGCATTCAGCTGGCGTCAAACGTGTCGACTAATCTGCAAGTCCTTTATAGTAGTCGGCTGATAAAAACAAAAAATAAAAACAACAAAATAAAGGGCTTGTTTGGCACAGAGTGGTGAGATGAAGCTATTTGCCGAGCCACTACTCGATCCTGCCTGGACCAGGAAACATATTTTTTTAGATTCCGCTTTTTCTCTGTTTATTTTGTTGTCCTAATGACTGAATGCAAGGCAGGGCCTGTGAGCGGAGAATGAAATTGTTATCTTTCTGAGAGACTGAAGACATCAGCCCATCCTTAATTCTCAGTGACTCACTCTTTTAGGCTTCCTGAACTTTGCTTGTAAATGACTTTCTTTTTTTTGTCTTGAGCAAAAAATAGATTTTTGTATTTATTCATTTATTATTTGGTGTGACAGTTGAGAGTTAAAACAAACAAACAAAAAAAATACGACTAGCTTCAACCTAAATGTTACCTCATAAGAAAACCATACAGGTCAAACTTCTAGTGTACCAGCGCGTAAATGTGAGGCCGTGCAAGCGTTATCAAGAGGAAACACACTGTGCCTGGGCTTGTTGTGGCAGGGGAAAATGAGCCCTTTGTCCGTCTGTTTCCCGCAGGTCACAAATCACCACTTCTACAAACTCCACCTCTCTTTAACCTCTCTTCTAAATCTTTCCCTTTCTGCCGCTCCTCTTCTTTCAGCCCATCTCCCATTCTGGTCTTCCCCCTGTAGTTATGCGCCTCTGCCTGATTACCATGTGTTCTCCCTTCTAGGAATTGGTTTTGTTAAAAATCTTGTTGTTGTGTAACCAGCACCCCTTGAGTAATGTCCCGGAGGGTGCACCGCAAATTGAAGAATGGTGAGGTCTGAATAATTGTACTGCACCGGTTTAAATCTAGTGTGTTAGCGAAAGGTTAGAGGAGAATCATTAATCAGGGTTGGGTTTACAATTTCACATACTTATGTTGCCATTTTAGATGAGATGTAAGATGATGTAAGTTTATGCCAAATAAATGTTTTTCCTCTTTGCATGACAGAGAATAAGAGAAACAACTGGAGCACAATGAATACTGGGGCAGGTTTGTGGCTGCGATACACAAGAGACACAAAAGTTAGTGTGAAAAAAAAACTTTAAAGGCCATGTTTAAATATATGACACACACACACACACACACACACACACACAGTGACACCAGCATCATCCCTGTGTATAGCTCAGCCATGATTTATTAATAGTCCATGGATGTTTGTTGAAACAAGATCCGCTCAACAAAAGGGCTGTTTCCCAGCTCCAAAAGTGGACCTGAACTCAACCATTTAAGAGTGGGGCCAAAAATAATCCTGACACATATGTGCGGAGGAATGTTTCTAACCTGAAAAGGAACTGTACTGGTGGCAAGAAGTAAGGTAAGTGTCACTTTTTCTGTGTAGTTCTTAGTCTGGGCCAACATTTCTGATGTTGTTATTTTCAGGGCCAAGTATCTAGAAGTGGTTCTAAATTAGACTGCTTTGTCAAGATGCTTTTCCCATTGTGAACCCAACAATACAACATATACAAACTTTAGCTCCTTCAACACCAGGAAGGGGACATCACCCACCCCTGGAACCAGTGCCAACACTTCCTGGTCTCCTTAGGTCTCGTTGCAACAAATGGAGTTTTTCGTAAATTTAAATGAACGCGTTGCAGGTAGGACACACTTTACAGGTGCACAACTTCTGCATGTGACCACACGAGCTTGAAAGCCCACCTTATATTTTTTTGGAGAGTTTAAACTCAAGCTTTTTTTACCGACACCCCCCCCCCACCCAAAAAAAGGGAAGAGATTGTCCTCAGTCTCTTCCTGAGCTAAGTGTTAAGAGGCTGTGAGTCTATGTTCAACACAGCAGATGACAATGTGGGTGAATTCAGGTTCAGAAACGGCAGACAGTGACAACATTTATGAAGCATGAAGCTTTTACACATCTCCTGACTAATACGGATCTAGTCACTACAGTGTGGAGGTGTGGTGCGTCCTTCAGCAGAGAGGGAGAAATGATGTTGACACAGCTGGGGTGTGTGGCGCGTGCTCGCTGCCGCTGTTTACAGAACGTTATCATTCATCAGTGTGGATCCTCACATCGTTATGGTTATCTTTCTTGTGGTGGTCGGCGCTTAAGTCGCGATGCTCCCCTGGGAACAATTTGCCTTGAAAGTCCCTACCAGGAGCTATTGCTCTACTGACAACAGAGCTGCCAGGGTCACAGGGGCGCACGAAAAAAAGCCCTCCATCACCATTTTTGGAGGAGAAAAGAGAGTCAAATCATTTAGAGCAGTAGGACAAAAAAGGTTAAGAATACAGGTTTTTAAATAAGCACCTTTATTTTCAGGACTGCTTAAAATAAAAGTGTGTGGTTCCTTTTCTTACTAAATTTCACCCATGAGTAATTAAATTGGAACTAGATTTGATAAAATCTAAAGGAGTCTCAGGCCTTTCCTGGGCATCTGTTTGTGTGGGTAGCATAATTTCTAGGGAAAGCCCTTGGCCAGTACATCTCTCCTCACATTGCTTTCAGAGGAATGGTCTCATGGAATGTGTTGGCTGGATGTGCAGATGATATCAGCCATGTCAGAGAGTGTGTGTGTGTGTGTGTGTGTATATATTTTGAGAGGTGAGGGAGAGGAGCGACAAGTAAGGACTTGAATCTGAATAGAATGGCTCCACAGAGGCCTCCATGTTGACTTTTTACCATAAATGCGTCAACACCCTGACCTCTGAGCGCACACTTACACACAAACACACTGTCAGCCCTAAAAAAAAAGAAAAAAAAACAAGACTGGATGCATGCATCCAACATAAAGAGTTGACAGGATTCATGCAGCAAAGAATCAGACCAGCTCTTTCCCCGCGTCAACCATGACCCCTCAAAACTAAACTCCCTCCCTTCTCCTGTTGTTTTTTCTTCTCTCTCTCATCCGTCATCTCATCCTGTGTGTCCTGAGTGTCTCCTAGCTAATAATGAGGTGCAGAGACAGACAGAAATAAACCCTCCGGTTCAGACGAGCTCTCCGGCCTCGCCTTCCTCCCTGTAACGCTCTCTTGTCTCTTTCTTTCTGCCTTTCCGTTAGTCGATCAATGACAGCCTCAGGACTCAGACAACTTGCCGTGGTAGTTTGGACTTTAAACACAGAAGGCGTAGGGGAAGGAGATGGTAGAGAAACGTGTCTAAGGGGACAGAAATCCTGATGGAGTCAAGCAGACGGTCAGGAGAAGAAACTTGTTCTCCGTACCAATACATCTATCCACACATCTAGATTTCCTGACTCAGACTGGCAGCAAGCTTTTGTTCTACTGCAGCTGGGTAATGTCACTGTGAACTGGGCCGCGTGTTTATAATGAAATATAATCATATAAACTCATAAAGTTGGGGGTTGGAAACTAAAAAGACATGACATTCTTTAAGAGCTTTAAATGTTTAATCTGACAGTGTCATTCTGATTAAGATACTGTCCTTTTTTTAGTAAGAACTGCATAGAGTTTACCCTTTAATCTAATAACCGCAGAAACATTGTTCAACTCATAAAATAGTGGACAAATCAAGATCATTGGGTTTTATCTTGTAAATGTAATAACTCTTGGCTTTTAACTGTTGCACGTCTGATGACGTCACCTTTACGAGTGGGAAGTTCTGATCGGAATTCAACATATTTACGAATAATGAAAATACCTGCAGCCCTAAAATGCGTTTTATTCTCACAGCATTGCATCATTTTACAATAGTAATGATCTATACAGATGTCCGTGACGTTCTACTCGTCACTGACTACGTTGACATGCACACTCCATACTGATTAAGGTCCATATTCCGGTTGCAGTAATATCCTGAATAAGGTGTTTATGTACACTGCAGATGGTGGAATATTCCCGTTTACATATTAGTTGGCATATTCCAAATAAACTATTCTTTACACAATGAACCTGCTCCAGTTCATCGCTAAAGAACCTCATTAAAGTACTGGCTCATGAAGGATGAAAGGCCTAAGAGTAAAAAATACACCACATTTAGTCTCAAACGCATTATGCAAACATCATTTCACAGATGTATTAAAATTGTACGTCGCAACCTCCGGGTTGTCATGGAAACATGCAAACACATCACTCTCATCAGCGGCGGCGAAGCACTTCCCATGTCCACCTAAATGTAAAGTACTTTCTGTTATTTCTGATTAACTAGTTTACATGACGCAATATTAATACAGATATATGCCAGATGTCTCATTCAGGTCTTTAGGAACAGGAATATGAGCTCAGTCGGGTTCTGGCGGGTGTTTACATGACTCGGACGCAATTGGAATACTGTCATATTTCAATTCATACAGGAATATGGTGAGCATGTGATCACTGTTTCCACCTCCTTTCTTTTGGATGGTGCTGCAGGTCACTCTCCCGTCTCCACTAATAATGAATGCTTCTTTCTGTTATCCATCAGGAACTCCCTCCTCTAGCTCCCTTCTCACATAATCGCCTGTTAATCAATGCACATTTATGTGTTTAATGTACATATTTTTTACAGCCAAACATAACGTTATCATAATTTAAACATAAGATGGGCATTCCCTTAACTCATAGCGTGATCTGTGATGGCTGTGTTTCATACCATTTCCTCAGTCCCAGGGAGGCGACAATTAAAAGGGCACACTGAGAATGTGTCGTGGCTATGGCAGTAAATAAAAGTATTCATGTGAGCTCGGCTCTGCATGCAACGCGATCTTTAAAAAAAAAAAAAAAAAAACAGAGCGAGAGAGAGAAAGAAAACAAAGTTGGCAATGCGGGTGAGAATTGTCGTGTGACCATATCTGGAGAGCTTGTGAAAATGTAGCTTGTGCCGTGAGTGCAAAATGTTGCATGGCTCGCTGCACTTCAGCACAAATACAAAGCATCTTTTTCCCGTGATTATTAATGAAGCAAAGGAGCACACAAGAGTAGGAATGCAGGAGATGGGAAGCGTAGCTTACAGCTACGGGTGGACGTCACAATCGCAGGAATGGACAACAACAAAGAGAGGGCAAGAAAAGGAGAGAGGGTGAGAAAGAGGGTGAGAGAGAGCGGGCGAGACAGAGAGAGAGAGAGAGAGAGACATGGGAGGGGTTCCCCTGAGTGCAAAGCTATGTTCTGCAGGAATGTTCTCCCGTCTGTTCTCTCATGTAACTTGACTGGCAACAGCCCAGCGAGCTGTCTGACAGACTGAAAAAGGGAGGGAGGCAGGGCTGTGTGGAAAATAAGATGGAGTTGGTGTCAGGAAGAGAAAGACAGACAGACAGACAGACAGACAGACAGAGAGAGAGAGAGAGAGAGAGAGAGATGGGTGGAAGACAAGTTCAGTTGCGCAACTAATCATTTTTCATGTTTGCACAATTTTAAGTTATGTATTCCTGATAGAATTGAAAGATGTGACCATAGCAGACATGCCTTCAGGAAATTTAAACGATCAAGGGGCAGATTTATGCTGTAGGTAAATGCAAATCAATGAACTATCTGCTTTGTGATGGAAAAACATGATTTGTCAAGCATGTGCTTAGTTGACTCAGATGTTAATATCTGATGTTTCTTCAATACACACTTAAATAGCTCGGCATATTATAAACCATACACCATTTATTGCAGTACAATTCTGAGATGGAGAATTGTATCCATGTCATTCACTCCTGATCTCTGAAATATTAAACATTTAGTTACCCTATTTAATGCCCACCATTAGACCAAAGCAATTAAAATTTGAGAAGCAGAATGGATTGGCTCAACATGAGAAAAGAAACTTTGCCCCCGAGCTCTCCGTTTATCTTTGGCTTTGAGCCAGATCATGATAAATAACAGCCGATTCTGTGCTAAGCTTGCCTTTGGGATGTGGCTGCAGCCCAAAGGGGAGAAAAAAAAGAAAAGAAAAGAAAAAAAGAAGTGATTATTATCTGAATTTGGTACACAAGAACTAGAAATAAGAGTGTACAGACTGATTTTGAAAACAAAACTGTGAAAAAACAAAGGGAAAACTTGCGCTACGCTGGAATATAAAAATCAATTTATCTTGTGCTGAGACAAACTGATTCTAAGTGTGACAATATTGTGATATATATGCAGTAAGAGTAATTTTTCACAAAGTGCTGTCAGAGTAGTGATGTGGGAGAAGAGGGGGTGTGGTCTACAAAGGAGCTTATTTTTTTCAGGCTGGTGCTGATTTTGGGGGCTTATGCTGACACAGATATTTGCGAGAACAAAATAGTGTAATATTCTATATAAATCATGCATATTGGGAGTACTGGCAACAAAATGTACGAAAAGTAATAGAGGAAAATTCCATAAAGCAAAATGTCTTTTTTTAGATCAGTCAGATTTGAAGGATGCATCATGTCCTCAGAGCTTAAAAACAACCCACAGGTCTGCCTGTGGGTTTATTTGTGTACATTTTATTTTTGTGCTCATATCAAAATGATGATGTGAGTATCATCACTCACATGTCAGCCCTTTATATCAAATATCCTGTATATGATATGATAGGCTATTTATGAGCCAGGGAGGTGGCAAGGTTGCTCCTCATTTAATATTTGCACATTTGTGCTTGCATGGCAGTTTGCGATTACTGCATTTAAGTAGCATGATCAAACATTCACTTGAACAATTCATTATGGATGAAGAGTATCTCTGGTGTGTGTGGCTACAGTTTCAGTGTTGGAGCCTCAGGTTGTTCGAGGTAACACAAATCAACCCCATGTGCAGATTCCTCCCCTCCCGGTGTCGTATTCATATGCCTCCCGATACTCCGGGTCAAAGCAATCACTTGACTAATATGATAACATGGGCAAGCTGCACTTGCACAACCCCACCCAATCCCACCACACACACACACACACACACACACACACACACACACCTGCATGGTATGACCTAATCCTCTGTTCTCCCATAAACACTTGCTGAATGTGATGATGTCAGATTACTGATATGTCCCAATGGTTCACTTAACATGATGAACAGAAATAATGGAGAGAAAAGTTGTGAGGAAGAAGGAGGAGGAGAAGGAGGAGGAGGAGAAGGAGGAGGAGACATGATGCAGAGTTTGGGGGCAATTAAAAGGCTGGGTAACGAGGCTAATGAGTAGACAGGTGCCCCCATTACAGAAGCAGACACACACACACACACACACACACACACACACACACACACACACACACACAAGCTCCCCTCTGGCTGGGATTAGTATGGGTGGACCCCCCCCCCCCGGTAATCAGTCGTCATATACGAGACTGGAGGTAACAGGGTGTTTCTCTCCTAGTGCATTGTGCTTTGTGTGCTTTGTGTGCATGTGTGTGTCTAGAGGAGCGAGTGTGAAATTGGAGTGATAAGGCAGTTAACATTCAAACCTCCCCACCTGCCCTCTTACACCACACCGACCGACACACACACACACACACACACACACACACACACACACACACACACACTTTAACACTTGTTTCTTTCACTCATCTCTTGCCTCTACGCTCCAGTGCTTCAATTGTATATGTATGTGTGTGTGTGTATATGTGTGTGCATGCGTGTGTGTAAAAGTGGGTATTTGGTGTATGAATAAACAGGATAATGAGATATTGCTGAGCCAGTAGTGGTAGTGAATATATGAAGTATGTGTTAGTCTGTGAACGAGAGGGAGGAAAAGGAAAAAAAAAAAAAAACATGAAGCAAAAGCTGACTTTTTTCAGTGAAGAAAACAGTCTTTCAATGTGGTGTCAAGTGTGTCTAGAGAAAAAACAAAAAAAACAAAAAAAACAGGCTGATGTGGCTATAATTACTCGGGTATTGTGATGCTTCACATTTACACGCAGAGCCTCCACAGTCTCAACAGATCCATACATACGCAGCAAAACAAACACAAAAGAGAGTCACACGAGGATAACTCTGTCTCTTGGTATCCTTGAAAAGTAAAAACAAGAAAAAGAAGGTGGGAAGATTCTCCCTAGGTTTAGAAATAAAATAATAATAATAAAAACAAAACTTGAGCAACCAAGACAGCGAGGGAAGCACAAAGGGTCTAGTTGGAAAAGAGCCAGAGAGAAAAAGCGATGGAGAGGTAAAGGCGAGGTGGAGAGACGGAGGAGCCAGGGGCTACGACAGCCCATTTGAGGGGTATGTCTGCATATCAATGGAGCTGGAATTGCTCAAGATTTATGGTATTGGTTGCCATTATCTTTTGATGGAGGGGGGGTGGTTAGCCAGAAGGCCAGTGTCAGTCGAGAGCCTACAGACAAGCCTGAGGCTGGGTTTACACTCTCAGGCCCAGGAACCACAACCTCACCCTGGGGAAGAGGAAGGGGACAATTGGCTCTTTAAGAATGAAGGGAAATGTGTGTGTGTGTGTGTGTGTGTGTGTGTGTGTGTGTGTGTGTGTGGGGGGGGGGGGTTATGAGTGATGTATATATGGGGAGTATGGGTAAGGAGCCCTACAAGCCCAATTAAGCCTGACTGCATGTTGGGGGGCTGTGCCAAACATGCCCCACCTGCCAAGGGGCTAATGAGCGCTGCCTGGAGCAGTGTGTGTGTGAGAGAGAGCGAGAGAGAGAGAGAGACAGACAGAGAGAGAGAGAGAGACAGACAGACAGACAGACAGACAGAGAGAGAGAGAGATGGGGTGGGAGAGAGACATGTATAAGAAAAGGAAAGAAAATTCCAGGGAATTACAGAGTTAAGATGACACTCTCCATTTTTGCCCCTGTCTCCTCTCTCATTACCCTGCTGGGTCCCCGAGACACAATGTCAAAGGGATCTCAGCTAAAATGAGTCTTTATCATATGAAATGTGAAGGCCAGACACATGTGACAGGGCACAAAAACAAGCAGCCAAGACAATTAAAAACAGCAATGGGTGAAGAGGCAGGATAGCAGGAAGAAGAGGGTACTAATGAAATAATAAGAGCCAAAGATTGTGTCACAGGAGCAACAACAATTTTTGACACATAATGCCTGTGTGTGTGTGTGTGTGTGTGTGTGTGTCTGTGTGTATGTGTGGGTGAAAGAAGCTCATTGTCTGGCAGTGTAACTCAAGCTCGCAGCCGCAGCTTTGCTTCAAACAAGCTGTGAGGCTGTGGCATCCTTCCTCACTTCTCACTCCATTCAGCCACACAAATCACTTCCTTAACGAACAGTCTGACTTGATTCGCTTTCTGTTGCAGAGAGTTCAGCCGCTGACATACAGGGCTGACAGTCAGCCATCAGTCTTGGCGGTGTGTCCTGCTCGCAGACACGAGCCGGCTCCTTTCAGCACTTAGCTGCATGACAGAGAATGTGGCAGAGTGAAAGAAATCACTTATTGGCTGATCAGTTTCAGTGACACAGTGAGAAGTTCACTTTTATTTCTCGAGAGGAGAGAAACCAAAGTGCGCAAAGAAGGAAGAGGTGCTCTCCGAAATCTGATAACCATTAGAAATTGTATCATTCTAGATAACATGCAGCTTTGTTCCGAAACTGTTCAGGAGGCATATTGTGCTTTGTTTGACTCCTCTGTGTTCCGCATTCCCTTTTAGTACAGACATACTACTCTTGCATGTGCAGACCCTACATGAAAGCTGAACACACGTCAATGGCTACAACCAAACATGATTTTGACCCCAACACAGAAGACGCAACATGTGGGCTTCATCTGCGATAGCTCTTTTAGACCCATTAGGTGTGTCTGTTATTAGAGGAGTTGCTAACTCAACTCTCATATTTATCTGGGAAATAAAGTCAACAGTTGCTGAGCTTTAAGCGTGAAGAAACTGGCTCTATCCAAAGACCACAAAATCTGCCTAACAACACCGATAAGACATTCATTATATCTGGCTGTTTTAATAACTACCTGAGGTGGCAAAATCCTTCTAGAGAAGATTTGTCATTTCTGAAGCCATCTTGGTACAACTCTGGGCAAACATGGCCTGACCCCGTTCTAAATAAATCCCCATAACTGTATATTTATGGGTTAAAAACATAAAAACAACATGAATAGAATCCTAAGTCAAATTTGACAAGAAATGCTTGGAAAGATGTCCACCTCAGCTCTAAACTAAAGTTTATTAAACCTCGTTCTCACTGTTCTTACTTCTACTGTAAGGACTTAAGGTTTCAAGACAATAACATCAACATTGTAAGTCATCTTTGGTGTTATACATTTTTTTAATATTTAGGATTCTATAAATGATTTGTCTCAACTATAATATCTTTGCTGGAAGTAACTCAGTGCAAGAAATGAAATTCCCCAAACGGCAAACTGTTGATTTAGTGGACCAATGGCTTGAAGAAAAAAAACAAAACAACTGCACATTTGATTTTTCACACAAGATCTCACTCACTCACAAACACACACACACACACACACACACACACACACACACACACACACACACACACACACACACACACACACACACACACACACACACACACACACACACACACACACAATCCACTGGCAGCTGCTAACCTCGGGATAAGGCCAGTGAGACAGACGTGATTTCAGACTACATCTGTGACAGAGCGAGAAAGAGAGCAGAACAAACAAACGCACACGAAGCAGCAAATTGTTACTGGCCAGTGGAGATGAAAAAAAAAAAAAAAAAAGACAGGCCGAAAAAAAAGGGGGAAGAAGAAAAGCTGTGGATCCACGCACCATCTGTCAGGTGCATATTGACTACACATTCGGAGATTCAAAGGGCTTCTAAATTCCTCACAGGATCCAAAATTGGTGCTGTGGACAAGTGCTAGAAATGTGCCTTTAAAAGAAAACGATGGCATATTGTATAGGAAGCAGAGGTGTGGGTTGCTTTTCCTCTCTTTTGATGAAAAGATTAAAGGGATTAATAGTGCTGATGTTTGCATGTAAACTACTAGAGGAACCTGGCCTTTGGTCATCTCTAATATTGAATTAAATCTCCATTTAGGTCTGCCACAAATGGCTCTGCTTCACCAGTGTCCCACTCTCAGCTCTCTCTTCACTTCTCCCTCATCTCGCGCTCTTATACCATTACGAATGACACCGAAAATAATTGAAAAGCCTTCTCAGTCTCCCGCAGAACTTCAAAACTGCTTTTCAAGAAAGGCTGAAAAAGAAAAGTGAGTAGGAGAGGAGAGCGGGAGATGGTCCTTTTTTTGGGGGCGAGTTGCTCATTGATATGACAGTTTGATTTTCTGGGTTCTGGAGTGAAGCAGCTTAAGAGGGCATCCCTCTATTATAAGGCCTGTGACATCTAGCCTCTCCAGCTCGTCAGCCCCCACCCTGCATATATGTGTGTGTGTGTGTGTGTGTGTGTGTGTGTGTGTGTGTGTGTGTGTCTTTGTATGTGTGTAAGCTATGGTATGTGTGCCTCTAAGTACATGTGTTTCACTCTGCGTGTGTTTGTGTGTGTGTGTGTGTGTGTGTGTGTGTGTGTGTGTGCCACTCTCTCCCGGGCAGTCTCTCCCCTGAGTTTCCAATCCCGGATCACATGCGGAGGAATGTAGCGTCAAAGCAGCTGTCGGCCTGGCGACGCTCCTTGACAACCAAGCGGGATCCAAAGTTGCCAAGCATGAACACCCCAATATTCAACACAGCAGAGGATAGGGTACATGCAGTGCATGCGTGTGTGTGTGTGTGTGTGTGTGTGTGTGTGTGTTAGCTTCAATAACCATTCATGTTGTCACCAACTATTAGGCATTTAGCTAAGGACCCCACCCAGAATGATTCATTCAAAACTCAAAAAGCAGGGTAAATGTAAATGCTGGAACATTTTAACATCAATAAATCAGTGGTAAATTAATTTTCAGCCTGGCAGCCTCGATCAGCATCTACTGTGCCTTTCACAATTTCTGCCATCTGGTTGGATTTGGCAAGAAATCTGCTCATTTGCCTTATAGAACTAAAAAGGGGCATAACGCTTCTGTTCTTTCAGCCCAGACAAAGCTCAGGCTTTGGGAATTTCTTGCTATGGAAGACAAGCGAAATGGAAAAACATACACTCACTGGCCATGCCACGAGTTACACCTGTACTGTTTCAGTTCTTAATGTTTCTGCTTGTATTGGTTTGACAGAAACAAATTATTTAGGCTATGTAAATGTTATGCTTTTGACTCACCAGCTGCTCTGATTTGCAATAAGAGTAAGACATCCCTTTTACTAAAGTGCATCACATACAGACAATGAAACTGCACCATTTTCCTTTGCGTCTCTTGTTCTTGGTCATCTCAAATTCCCTTCCACCTCTTAGCTTAGCTTAAGACTAATGTTTATCAAAAAGTGTACCATGTTGCCCTTGGTTGGAGTCTAATCAGAGAATATGTGCCGAGACTTCTCCCGAAACACGTTCACCACTGCAGCTAGTAAACATCCCCCCTTCTTTTGCTGAAAATATCTGTATATTTCAATTTCTAGTTATCCGAGACAGCATTGTTGCATACATATGTATTCATAGTTCATCATTCAGGCACAGTGTAGCAGACAATTTTATTTCTGTTATCAATTCGCATTGTATTTCTCTAGAAAAGCCAAAAAGTTCCAGTAACAGAGCTGTCAGGCCAGTAATCTTCATCATACTCATTCCTTGCTGTTGGGCTTCAGACAAGATATTTGTGAATGGAACGTTAACATAACCGTAACAGTAACAGTAGCAGAGTGTGAATGTGTTGTAGTAAAGCTTCCCCTCGCCGTGACTATAACAATGAAAGATTTTTGTCTCCTTGGAAAATATCAAAGACTGTGTGGGTGGAGGCTGATATGTAATTAAATTCATGTGCCCAGTCAGAAGAAACATGTGTGAACGCAGATGCACACACACACACACACACACACACACACACACACACACACACACACACACACACACACTCCTGTTAAAAGGAGAATCAGGGTGAATCCAAAAGAATCCCAAACAAGCCCTTGGATCAAATGCTGTAGAGGGGGGTACAAGCGGGGAAAAAAGAAGTGTGTATGTGAGTGAGAATGGGTGTGTGCTTAAGGGTCAGAGTTGGAGAGAGAGATGTTCACAGGCTGGTCACTAAGTATATTATGACTAAAACTCACAAGAGACCATGTGCCAGGAGAACAATACACTATGCAAATGAAACTACTCCATATGGTGAGGCTAGAGTGAACACACGCGCACACATAGAAACGTGTCTGTGCGGAAGAGCTTTTCCACATTTGCATGCTAAGTCTGCGCAGCACTGTAACATCTATCACCGCTCAGTCTGAGATGAGAAGAAAGGGAAAAAAAGGAGGAAAAGAGAACGAGAGGACAGGACACGAAACAGATAGGGGAGGAAGCAGCAGACACTCAATAGAGGAAATAAGAGAAACCAGCCAATACCGTCTTCTGCTCGTACTGATTAGCATTCAACAAGAACTGGAGGAAACATTTAGCAGTTTGGCCCTTATCAGAGCCTGCCTGCATACCTCCCACACTGGGTCACCATGCTTAAAGCCCACTGTGTCTTTCTCCCATGTCTTGCCATTACCTATTATCTGTTAATCCACCCACGCTGGTTCATCCCAGTGTAACAAGAAACATTATTAACTGCTAGAAAAAAACAGAAGACAGACCTTGAGACATGTAATCATTCAAATGGCTGCAGGACCTGTCTGTTCATCAAGCCTACACTGTCATCTCGCCTGGCAGCCGGGGCCGCACCACCTTCACCATGCTTTGGACAGTTCACATGCTGTCCTTCGGGGAACAGTTTGGCAGAGGAATAGGAGGGATTGAATGTGTATGAGATGATTCTGTAAAAGTCTGACTGGGTTTGGCACATGCAACAAAGAGATCCGGCTGAAACAGAGGGATTTTTACAAACCTTACTTTATTATTTTAAGCATTTAACCTCACAAGTACAACCAGCAGCTGGCAGTAGCTTCAAACTGCCAAACATAAATCCTTGTAAAATGTAAATAACACCATCTGTAAAAGGTTGGAGGTAGCCACCTTCCCCCCAGCTGGAGGTTAAATCCCCCCCTTTAACTCCCCCCCCTTGATGGTCGGGCAGCGGTGAATGTTCCATTGGAATGTTTGTGTGTGGACCTGTGTAAGGTATATATGTGTGTGTGTGTGTGCTGGAAAGAAGGAGGTAAGCAGCGATGGAATGATGATCCTGTGATTTCCCTTGGGGCCACATCTGCCCTCGCTGAGCAGGCTGCCTCTAAAAAGCCCCATCCGACATTCCAGGAGCATTCCACCAGCATTCATCATCAGTTCCAAGACCCCTTCTCGCTCCCCTCACCCCACCCCACCCTTGTCTCTGTTGTTTGGGCCGCTCCCCCCCTGCTTCCACCGAAAATATCTGAAGCTAGATCCAGAAATGTCCAGAATGTCTGCTGTGAGACTTTCCAGAGCCAAAGCACGATCCCTCCCTCCCTCCCAGCAGCACTGGGGTCATTGTTCATCCTTCTCTGTTCATTCCTCATCCATCGCTCATCTCTTCTCTCTACCTCTGTAGGGATTTGCAGCTCTCTAATAGAGGCATCTACCATGTCCCACTAACTGCTGCAACAGCTGGAGCTGGGATGCGTGCAGTGCTGCCCGTTGTGTGTGTGTGTGTGTGTGTGTGTGTGTGTGTGTGTGTGTGGCGGGGTGTGCGATCAGGCGTGCGCATGCAAACATCTGTGCTGAGAGAAGCAAAGGGAAATGATGTTGCAAATACCAAGCCAAAGATATCCGTCACACTTCGACGTATTGACTCGTCCGACTGCATGCACACACAAGGACACACGAACAGAGATAAAAGACACACGGACATTCACCAAACACGGCTTTGGCTGTTGTTTTTTTTTTTTTTTTTTTTAATCACACACCATAAATCACCCATCTTCTAATTGTCCCTGACTTCCCTGGTCTCTGACAATCTGCTCCTTGACAACCAGCCCATATAACTGACAAACGGTGCCCTCAGCAACCATCGTCCGGGGTAACCCAGTGTTTATCAGGGGCGCCCATCCCTTTTGGAGAGATTTCTGCTTGGCAAACCCCTAGAAAGTTAAAGGTGGGTTATGAGGCTCCATATTTAGCCACTGCTTTCAAACTGTGATTGAACACTGCAGGTAATTGCAAAGTCACAACCATGCAGGCAGGGAGTGAGTTAGGGGGTGTGGGCTAAATTATGCTGAACAGCAATGCAATGATATCCCCATTGCTGTTGAAACAATGCATCGCCGCCAACCACTTTTCATTGAGACAGCAGCATCAAAGCAAGAATAATGGATCCTTGCAGGAACGCCAGCCTGATAGTTGGAGAAACAAAGCTCTCATTGTAATCTCAGGCTCCCTCTCTCCTCTCGCGCATTCATCCCTTCGTTAATCCTTTTCACATTACTCTGACTCTACTGTAGGCCATTAGAAGAAGAGAGTTTGAATTCTACTGTAGATCTCTAATCTTTCCACTCCTTTGTTCAATCAACATTTGGCAGCACAATAAAGAAAATACAAGGAATCTACAAAGACGTAAAGACAAATAAATCAGAGTCAGTGTTCAGTGGAAAATCTCTAGTACAGTTTTTGATGTATTAGACATCAGACCTTACCCTCATGATAGGATACGGTATTACTTTGAAGCCTGAAGCAATGACACCTGTGGGGATTAGGTTCTTTTTCTTGACCTTGTATGGAGCCGCTTTAAAAAAAACAAAAAACAAGCTCATGCTTGCCATTTAGCTGTTTTTCAGGCTTTAGATCATATAATATTTTTTGGTTTGGTTATGTCAACTGCTGTTTCCACGGTCAAGGATGAAATGTACACCTCAATTTATATGCCAATGTGGATGAGAAGATCTAAGAAGTGCCCTGAAGACAAGAGTGGTAACTAAAAAAATCTGTCATTTCTACAACAGCTTTGACATATTCTGATGATTCGTAGCATTTGATTTGGTTTCAAATTGGCTAAAATCTAATTAAATTCACCAACTCTTCTCCAAAGGGAAAAAAATGGCACGAGCCTGCTCTCTATTGCCACAAATTACAAAAAAAATATTGTTGGAAATCAGGAAATTGTGTAATAAGCAAAATTAAAGACATTAGATTTGCATTCTTGTAGATGTAACGATCCATCAATCTGTATCAGTGCACTGACCGAATAGCAAAAGATTCCGATGCATCAATAAGACTTTTTCCCCCTGTTCCAAAATGAACTGAAGTGTACATGCTTCTGTTGTACGTAGGTAGCAGCATGCAGTGGAAGGCCACCAATCAAAGCCCAGCTAGACTACTTTCCCCCATCAGAGTCCTGTTTAGTAGACATGAGTATATCAATCTGAGCTGTTAGCTCCAGCCACAGTAATTTGCTATTTCTACTCAGGTTGGGTGATCTGCTCTATCTGCTGATCGTCCAATCCCGTTTAATGGAGATTGCCGATTTACGATCCAATCGTGCGAAGGGTGGGAGGAGTTACTTACTACTGATGAGTAGCAAGCACAGCAGACAGGGAGGTTGAGTTATTGGTAAAGAAAAACGTAAGCATGAAAACAAAAAAAGCCGCAGTGAAAATAAAAAGGCGTGATGCATATAAAAAAGCCACAATGCAAGTCTGAAATTGTTTTGGGTTACTGGAGACAATTATTACCAAAAGACAGGAAGATGACACGTCGCTTTCATGAAACTGATAATGCTGCTATGTCACTGTGGTGTTCAATGTGTTATATTTATACAGTCAGCTATTCACAGTCTGGTATGATATGAATTATGACATTAATGCTTCAGACCCACAAGCCTTCCAAGGCTGCTAAACTGTGTCAAGCTACTACCGCTAATGGACCTTGATTTTGCAAAAAGGTACAGTTGCTTCTCAGCCGAGTGCCCCTTTTGCCCGGAAGCCGGAGCTTGATCAAGGTCGATCCCTGCACCTCTCATGTGAAAATGGTTGAGAGTCACAGGGCAGATTTCTAGAGAACATTCTCAAATCTCTGAGTTTGCTAGAAGGCCACTGAGTAATGTCATGATTACCACCAGCACGGTTGCTTAAAATGTGTACCCCTACAGCTCTGATATTAAGTCTATTGACTGATTTAACTTTTGTTTCATAAAAATGTATTTAAGCCTGACTTTTACTTGCTCACTCCTGGTGGCAGACAGGTCACAACTAGAGGTTTAAGGCATGCTGCACTGATTATTATGAAGGCAGAATGCAATTCAAACTCTGGCTCCAAAAGTAAAGACATGGATTTCTCATCAACTCCAAATCAAGTGTGCTGCAGGGTTTGGAATTCACCTTCATATACTGCTCACAAACTGAATGTGGCTCTGATGTACTCTGTGCTGGTTCCCTTTTTTTTTTTTTACATATTTATAGAGAAAATCTCTGCATGACAGAATTGATTCCTCCTCTAGCTATCACATGTGAGACTTTGAGGTCTATATGGAGGACTGTCTGGCCGCAGGGTTGAAAAGAAGTGACCACAGATACAAAACAACAGGATGTTATTGACTACAGTTCCGCAGATCCATTGCCACTGGACTGTAACTGGCCTGTAGGGAAAAAGGCCAGCTGGAAAAATAGATGGGGACTATGATGTACAGCATCTTCTTGGTGCCAGGGGGCTTTGGTGATAATGATGATCATAATGGATTTTACAGGGTCTCCTGCAACACAGTGCAGAAGCCTCGGTTTCAGCTCGGAGGCAGTTTTGTTGGCACAATGTGGCGTAACGGGGCCAAAGAGCATGTGAGTGTGTGCGTCTGTGTGTGCTCGGACAATATTGAGAAATTCGGCAACACATGAAAATCTAAAGAAAAACAGAACTAATGGTGTGACAGAGAGGAAAGGCCAGAGGAGAACTTCTCTATATTTAAGGACAGAATAAGTCAAAGCAAAACAACAGATAAATGGAATCCTTTAGCTGGAGAATTCAGCCCTCCTCTCTGCACTGAGTGAGCAACATTACTAACCACCCCTGTGGGAGACATTTGAAACGCTCTGAACTATCATGCAGCCTAAAGCTCTTGAGCCTCTGGCATCCATTATGTGATTATTGGGGTATTCACAGTGGGTCTGTCTCCGAGGCTCATCAGGTACAGCCCCGAAGCATTTAGATAAAGCTTGAGAAACACTTGATACAATTGTGAGGGGCAACGCACGTCAACAGCTCAGCTGAGGAGTTACTTGCTTTTCAATTAGAATACAAGCCCTAGGGGAGGAAACACGATGTCCCTCTTCATTATAATTTGGTGCATTCTCACTTTATTGGATCGGGTCTATTTTTCGACAAGCCTGGACTCTGCGTGTGCTATTTCAGGTTAATTTAGTTGATGCACGGACTGAAAAAAAAAATAAGGTCATTCTTGTACAGAGACGCCTCTAACAGATTAATCTAATTCCTAGTTCCCAGCTTTTCAGTTGTGAAGATTTTGTGACGCTGTTCTTTGCTATCATGCTTTAGGGATAGAATGTTGCTCAGACAAAACAACAGAAAAAAAAACCCAAAACCCTGATAAAGTCAAGCTTTCAGAAAATTGTGATGTCATGCTTCCGGCAGTATAAGCTGCAATTTGATGTATAATGAAAGTAATGAATAGTTCAAGCCTGTTAAGTTTGTAACAAGTAGTGGTTCAATAATAAATGTCCGTAAGACTTTGTGGCGGCTCTGTTTTATTTGCAAAAAAACAAAAAGAGAACAGAGGTTTTCATAACCCATTGTCAAATAAATGTCCCTTTAAAATGTTTTGGTTGTCATTCGCATCTCTTTCTCACGCTCAACTTGTAGCTTTGAATAAATATTTCAATGGCCTCAGAAAATGTAGGAGATGTCAGGGTGGTAATTTAAAATTATTATTTTTTTTTTATTTAAAGGACACAAATGGCATGTTTGTTTTTTTTTCTTTAACCTGAGGATACACACCCATGTGAATGTGAGGAGTCGTTTCTTGTGGCTTCTCGGGTTCTTATAAAGGAGCAGAGAACATTGAAAAGTCATGATTCATAAACTTTACTGCTCGGTTAGGGCATAAACAAAAGAGCAACAGCAATCCTTTGAGATCAGTGTGGTAAAAAAGAAAATCACAATAATTAATAAGAGAAAATGTTGTAACATGAGCTGTTTTATTATACTTGAATGTTGCATATTAAAGCGACGTCTTTGTCTTCCTTTTATTTGGCAATAAAAGCGCATTATGGCTACGTATGATGACCTTAGACGAAGCTCAGCTGCGAGGATAATGTCTGTTGTTTCAGCCAACAATCTGTGCTCCCCTTAGCCTTAGTACTACTGCTACCTGTGTCTGAACATAGTACGCAGGAATAAAAATAACTGGGCTCATTTCCCTACCTCAAGGGGAAACCATTAGCTGCTATTCAATTTCACAAAAGAGTGAAAAACAACTTCCACCGACTAGCTGGAGGATCTGAGTGTAAACCGGAAGACTTAATTTGGTTTCACCCATGCAACTGTTATTACACTGCTCCTCAGCAGATGACTACTGCGTTAGGTTACTCTGCTTTCTATCAATCGCTTGACATTCACAGGAAGACACAAAGTCTCTGCCTGGAAATGGGCTTTAAGAAAAAAATACTCTTTACAAAGAATGTTTTCCTATTTGGAGTGTCTTTTATAAAGGATGTGACAACAAAAGGCTGTATTTTTTATTTATTAAAAAAAAAAAACGATGAGAAAAATAAGAAAATCGACAACTGCGAACTGCACCGCAGGGATTAATTTGACCAATATTGTTTTGCTATTTTGCATTTGAAAGGATACAAAGTACAGTTGCTCGAGCTGTATTTTCTCAAGATCCCAGATAAGCGTGCTAATGCGTAGACCTGTCACAATAATTACATTATGGATTCAGTGAAAGATACAGATGACACTGCTAACTTGCAGAAATAGCTACTTCATAAAACCTACTGGTGCCACGCAGTAATCCATGTCTGTCAGCCAAACAACCTTTAAAATGCTGGTTTTCTGAATGGAGTTTGGTATGGTTGGATAGAGATTATATCTCCTGCTCTACTGGTCACTATTGTCGTGACCCATCCTTCTTCCCCGATATGCATTCTCTCTGCCCTCACAAATTGCGCGGGGATGTCCGCTGCTTTTCTTGCTGTGACGAACAGCCGGTGTCAACAATAAAACTGCTGTGCAAATGCCTTCAACATCCAACTCATTTGTATGAGGGGAAAAAAAATACAGTGAAAACGGAGCAGAACAGTCTCTACTAGTTTTTTTTAGAGGGCAGAGCTCAAATATGTTTCACACTTGAGCATGTAGAAATAAAAAAAAAAAATACTGTGAGAAAGAAGGCGCAAAATAAAATGCAACTGCAGGTGCAACATGCCAGACTTTGCCCCATGTAAATATAAGATTAAAATATAATTACAATATTACATCCAATATCTGCTTCTAACTGCTGCCCACGCTCCTTTACAAGAGCATTGCTCTTTAACCTACCATCTTATATTATCATTATTAGTGGCATAAAATGGTCTTATTATGACAATAATGTAGTTAATTGCAGTTATTTCAGGTGCAATTTATGATGTGGCAATATCAAATATAAAGCTCGGTGCTTTGAAAATATTTAGACATCAAATCAAGTAGTGAGATTCATTGAACTTGCTGTTAGATACAATAAATCCCCAAAAAAGCCTCTCTAAAACCTGTGGCTCTTTCCGGCTCCCACTCTCACGCAAGCACCGAGTGAGTCAGGTCTGATCCGGTCTGATCCAGTCCCACACCAGTCCACCATGCAGCGGAGGTCAAGGGCACCCTGGTGCAGCCTCCACCTGTCAGTGCAGGTCAGCAGGGGAGGGATTATATCACGAAGCAGGGGGACAGATTAAAGGGTGAAAAACAGAGGTCTGGATTGGCAATCTGCTGAGCAGCAGGGAACCCCCCCCCCCCACATCCAGTGACAGTGGATGAGAAGTGATCGATGCCTCATGCTGCTCTCAACAATCACTTACAAACAAATAGGCACACGCCTTTCACAAATGTTCTTCTACAGGCTGCAAGATGCATAATTTAATTTAAAACATCTCAGTCTCTTACCTCTGTAAACAGTCACCATCAATCCAATCACTGAGTGATTCTGATACAAAGTTTGTCGTTTAACTTTGATGTGGTTTTTAGGCGCTGCAGTGGGCAATAAACGTCTCGGTTTTGAGGCATTTAAAACACACAGCCTGAGGAGCTCAGGATTGAGAATTCAGTGCCACCTTTGGATTCATGAACAGAAATGTACTTTAGTTTTAGTTTGATTCCAGCTGTGTTCTTGTATATTATTCTCCTGTAGCTACTGATTCACGTCTAGCAGTTCCATCTCATTATATTGCTAATCATAATGGCTTTCTTTCCTCGCTCTTTTATAAAGCCCCCGATTGTGTTTTGAAAACTGCCATAAATGTGAGGTTTACTGTTATTTAGAGTCTTGCTGCTCAAGTAAATTGTCTAAATTGGAATTCATTAATATCAGAGGAAACATTTTATTTAGCCTCTGCTGCTGTCTGACAGCTTAGTGCAGCAAAGAGCACAATCAGCGCTGGATAACACAACATTAATGCAGATTGTTAAAGGGAAACGCATTTCAGTGTAACAACTTACACTATGAGGTGATTGTGCATTCAAATGCTGACATCAGTGGAAAATGTGCACTACACTCACTTATAATTTGCCACTTGGGGAATGTGAGGTTGTTGCTGTTGGAAACACTTTAATTCACACAGGAGTGAGCTTGCATGTGAGTGAAATCCAGATGAGTTAATAAAGCCCTTAAAAATATGCACATGTGCATGAGTGAGCATGTATACTTTCACACAAATGACCCCACGTGCACACAAACACACGCGCGCGCACATGCACGTGAATGCCATTTTACAAACACACGTGCAGTCACATGTGCAGACACACTGTCCCAGACACAGATTGGTTACGTCCTGCGCCCTTATCGTTTAACGTGTCCAGCTTTCAACAGGCCCTCATATTCTCGCTCCGCTCTTTGTGCTTCCTCCCTCCCACTTTTTTTGCCACCATTCAGAAAAGCAAAATGTGAAAAACACGCTCGCCTCCAAACACTGATTTAATTAGCTGATTTAATTAACTGATTACCAAACTTCATTTCAATGCTAGAAACAGCAGCCAGCATTATTAATCTTTATAGCGATACAGCTGCACTTCCCACTCACTGCTGAAGTCGCTGAACTGAAGCAAACAGGACAGCTGCCCTACTTACACCGCATATATACTTACAATCAAACCACTGTAAAATTCAAACGCACCTACTGTGATATGTACTAAGTTAACACGTATGCGCGCACATGCACGCAAACACACACATACATACAGTACATCAGCATACTTCAGGCCCAGTGGGACACTGAGAAAATAAAAACACACTGGTTCTGAAACTGCCCCACTGGTGCATACAAACTGTCACTTCTCTTCTCCTGCTGTGATTATGTCTATGACAGTGTGTCTGTGTGTGTGTGTGAGTAAGTCAGTCAGTTTGTGTGTGTGTGTGTGTGTGCATCCAAGTCTTTATTGTGTCAATGTGCTCCAACAAAGGAGGGAGTGGGTCCCAGTTAAATTAGCAAGTTTCATTCCATCAATGTTCATCACTATTTCATAGGCTCCTGAATATTTTATAAGTGTGTGTGTGAGTGTGTGTGTGTGTGTGCATGCGCATGTGTAAGCATCCCTGCGTTTGTGTGTGTATGATTGTGTACGTGTGTTTATGACTGTGCAAGTCTGAATACTCCAACTGCCTGAATGTGCATGTATATATATGTGTGTGTGTGTGAGTGTATGTATGTGTGCGCGAGCTGGGACATTAAGTATTAACTGAGCTGGGGGGCTCAGAGATGAACGTCCGGGTCCTCTTCTCTCCCAGCATGCTCCACTGCTTTCCTGTCTCGCCTTTCCAGGATAGGAGCCTGGGGAGCTGTCAAGACGCACTGCGCTGCTTTCTGTGTGTGTATGTATCTGCGTGTGCGTGTGCCTGTATGTGTGAGTGCATTATGTGAGAGAGGGAGGCGACTCATGCAAAACCCAGATGAGTTAATAATGTTATTTGAGAGTCCCTCTCCAAACACACACATTCTCAGACTGAGGAGCGCGCGCGTACACACCCAAACACACACACACACACACACACACACACACACACACACACACACACACACATAAACCAGGACACACACAGACAAACAGGCACACATGGGACGCTGCCTTGCTCCCTCCCTGCATGACATGTTCTGTCTGTCCCCTCCTATTCCCTCGTCCTTTCATTTCACGGGCGGCAAAAGAGGGTGGAAGACAGATTGAGGAGGGAGATGAGGGAAAGGAAGGAATGTGTCTGTTTTGACAGGAGCGCTGACATGAAGCAGGTGTCGCCACTAAATTTTTGGACTGACAACCCTCCTTCCTCTCTCTCTCAATCAAACTTTTTCTCCTTTTACCTTGCCATTTCTCCTAATTTTTTCTTCCTATTGGGGTCATCCTTTTTTTTCTCCCAATGGATGTATGGTAAGGGCGGCAGAAAAAAAAAAACAAGCAGAGGGGTAAAGATGGGAAAAAAAAACCCAACAACAACAAGCAGACAGGTCTGCGCAACTCCTATCACTGACCAGCTCGAAATAGATAAATGTAAATACATGCGTGTGTGTGCTTGCCAGTGTGAGGAGCAGAGCAGCAGACTGCATAGTTGGGATGAAAGCAAGATTGTTTTGGCTGTTGTTGTGTTGGGCTTTCTGGTTAGTTAAAGAAAAAAAAAGGTAGAAAAAGGGAAATCATAAAGGAGAAGAAGAAACAGGCTTTCATGTCGACATCAGTGGATTCAACTAGAACACACTGCAATGGGACCTAATGCTGCAGAGACCTGGGAGACACACATTGTAATCACACTGACTACGCACATACACACACACTTCAATGTGCAGGAGGAAGCAGGGCGCTGGGCTGGAAACAGATTTTCAACAGATTGTAAAACTGAAGACCACTCAGGGGAGAGAGGAGGAGGAGAAAGTGAGACGCACAGAAAAAGAATGAAAGCAGGAGAAGGAGAAATGGAGACTAAAATAAATGAATCGGAGGAAAACAGACGGCAGGGCGGTGGAACAAGGAGAGATACCTTTTCCTGACTACACCAGAATGCACCACAGCGCCAACACAACACACATGCATACACACATGCATGTCTGTACAGGTGCTGTCACTGGGCTTGGTTTTGGCTGCAAGTAAGAGATAAGGGAGTGGAGGGAAGTGAGGGATGGTAGGAAAAATAGATGAAGGAATGATGGCGAAAGTAGAGAATGACAGGAAATTAGAGCTGCTTCAGAGGCGACAGAGATCATACAGGACAAGTTGGGAAAAACAACGTCCTGCAGGCGATCAAACACACATGGACACACACACACACACACACAGAAAACACACTAATGTAAACTAGTCCCATGGGCATCATGAATGGAAGGAAGGGAGAGGCCAACCCCATCTGGAATAACAGAAAGGTCCCAGCAGAAGTGGCGATCAAACACACATGGACACACGGACACACGCGCACACACACATACGCGCGCGCGCACACACACTCACACACTGCGTGTGAACTCTGAGAAGGAGAACAAACAGAAACAAAGACCTTCAGCCCTTCAAAGTTGAGCTAACATTTAACTAGTTTAGTAAGTCAAAACTAGCATAGTTAATCAACACACATGGAGTGTGTGACCTCAGATTGTACATGAGAATGTGTACGTGTATGTGTGAGTGTCGCTGAGAGAGACAAGATTGTGTTGCCACAAGGACAAAGATAATTGTGTGATTAACAAACCTGCAAGACACAACAGCGTTTCTTGCGAGCTGTGATTTACACAAACATACAAAACAAGTCAAATAATTAAAAAAGGGTCTTACCTGTTGCAGAAGATGCATTTTGGAGGACGGAAGTAAGACCATGAAAAAGACAAAAAAGAGAGAGAGAAGATGGAAGGTAAACATGTGGCAAAGAGACACAAGGGCAGAACAACATGTCCATAGTAGAAGGGCACTCTGCAGATTCCCGATGTTCATGGAGGCCAACAACCCTGCTATTACACAACACAACAACTATTGAAACATTTTTTTCACAAAAGGGCAGGCAATTTTTCTTGGGAAATTCATGAAAATGCAATAAATAAATAAATAAAAGCCAAATTTGAAATGTCAATGACAGTTAACAAAACACAACAATTTGCTCAAACATGCAATGCACGGGTCTTCCCTGGTGGACAAGGTCAAGAGTGAGTTTTAACAGCTTTATTTATAAAGCCTGAAATCACGCGTCATCCCGGTGAGGAAAAACTTTTGAGAGAAACCCCCCAAAACCCCTTAAAGAGGGAGAAATAAAATAGGAAACCTTAGGGGGAGCCACAGGGGAGGGAGGACATGACAATATGACTGAAGTACAGAGCAGATCAACAGACTAGACAACTTTTAAATTTAAGGCTAACGAACAAAGAAAGTACTGAAAGCTTTGCAAAGCACTTCAAGGAAGAAGCACACAAAACTCAGGAATGGATCTTATTCTGCTGTACTGAATACTGTTACTGCAAATAATGGAATGAAATATTGTGGCGCTGCGTTAAATCCATATCACTCACTTGTACCGTCTGTAATTCCAAAATGATTGCGTCAATTTATGAGAAATAAATGACAATGTCAAAACATGCCTGATTTCACAACGACAGTGGAGGGGGGGGGGGGGGGATCCTGAATCTGTCCTGACATGTTATGGGTTCTTCTTGGACTTAAGCTTCACTGCACCACTGACTTTCATGAAAATCAGCCTAGTCTTTTCATAAACATGCTGACAGAAATGTAGCCTCCTTTATGGAGGGAGGATATAACATTACAGACTCCAAATGCTACTTGTTGGCTCATGTAAGGATGTAGAAAATCTACAGTAGTTTGATGAGTGAGAACTGACAGGCTGACTGGCAAAGAGATGAACAGGAAGAAGGAGCAGTCAGGGAGACCAAAAAGAGAGGTTGGTGGTCTATAGATTTGACAGGCAGGCCAGTGAACAGACAGGTAGACAGAGGGATATGAACAAGTTGACACAGGGACATGTAGGGACTGACAGACAGCATGCCATAATCAGGGAATGGGTGCCACTGGGGGCGAAAGGGAGGCTTGACACCTCATTATAAATGAATGAAAGATGTGTGCTCAAAGAGGTCGACACAAACACACGGTAGTGAGAAAGCCCCTCCCTGGAGCAGGAGAGCAGATGGACAGGTAGAGGCAGGGGAGAGAGAAGAAGAAGTGATTCCCAGTTTGCTTTCGTCTGCCTCCAGATTCGCTGCTGGTTGGAGCCTGGTTCTCAGAAGGCGATCCAAGTTGGATACTCTCGTGAAACAGCGCTCAAAAGCAGGTGCAATCAGATGGATTCAAACAGAAGGATGAAGAAATTACACCAAGAGGTGACAAACAGAGAAGGTGTGAAAGCGAAGAGAGAGGGAGAGCAGGTGTTTGCCAGTGCCTGATATAAGCCTGATGGCAGGTGTCTGCTTCTATCTGACAGAGGGGAGACAAAGAGCAGGAGGGAGTTGCAGAGGGAGGGATGAGTTGATAGAGGGAGTGCAGGTAAGAGAGAGGAGGAGGAACGGAGAGAGAGAGAGACAGAGAGAGGTATAGATAGCATCTCTTATTCCACAGGGACCACATCCCATTAGATATCCCCTGCAGTAGATGCTGTCAGAAACCATATTTGTACGTGTTTGTATGCATGTATAGTGGTAGGTGAGCACGCGTCTCTTTTTACTTTCACCCCAAAGTTAAATTAATCAAAAGAGATGTGCTGAAGCTGACAGCCAACGTGTGTGTAGTCATACATATGCATCGGCGCATTAAAATGCAATGTAACTATCAAGCTCACACACATAACCTCAAGCGCACAGATGCAAAAGTAGAAGACGGCACATCCTAAAGTCAATTCAGTGAAACTGAAGAGAAGTATAAGCTGCTTAATAAGAGGCTTTCCAAACGTCCATCCTAACCCGGAAAATTCTAGTAAACATATTCGTTTCTGCGTCAACACAACATAAAACCTTTGTTGTTCAGAATAGCGTGTGAAAAGTGTGACTAAATGTAATTTGAATATTTTTTCCACAATGTAAAAACATTACAAGCTGAGGTACGGCGAGAGATTTTACACACATTTGGCATAGACAGGAGTGCAAAATTTCTAATTTGAGACGTTTCAATCTTATTGGTTTCTAAAAGCATAAACTTTAAATGAAACTTGAAACTGATGGAAATATGGGCCGATCTCCAGGCTCAAGTTTAAAATAACAATTGGACAAAAAGCTGATGCAAATATTTTTTGACGTTTTTTTTTTTTCTTTTGTGCAATGAAAACAAAAAAAAAATCATGAATGATAATAAAAATAAGTTTAATCTGAAAAAAACATTTAATATAACCACTGCCCTCTGCGAACGCCGTCTTATTTACATGAAATACTGACCATAAAAACTCATCTTTTCTGGCAAGTAAAAATGTAAACTGTCAAGAAAGAAGATTTTTTTCTCTCATCCGCCTCCCCAAAATAACCTAATAGACCACTTGAATAACATGAAATCTGCACAACATTGAAATTTTTTTTTGCTAAGATGGATTTGATCATTTGCCCCATGTCGGCTTGCCAAAACCATCTGCCACAATTTAGGTATATGTTGAGAGTTTGGCTTGACAATGATGAAAAAAAAAAAATTATAAATAAACTGATGGCATGAGAAGAAGAAATCCTTGGAAAGAAATGTTTACTTGAGACAAAAATTCTCACGAGGAGCAACTTCATGATGATAAACTGCTGAATAAACTGGTGAATCAAAGGAGTGTTTATAGTTTTGTGGCCGGGGGGGTGTTGTCAAGACTGTTGTAACAGGCACAATAATGCCCCTGTGCAGTTGTTCACTTCAAGCACTCCAGACAAGACTCCAAAAGGTCAGGACACCATGTCTGACCTTTTCACCTCATCACCCACTCACCCACCCACACACACACACACGTGTTTCCATCACTTCAGAGGGCATTACTTTGACCTAGACTCATTTCCTGGATATCTATCCTATCGTTACTAGCTGCCTAACCCTAACCTCACTACTTCCCCCTCGAATCTGATGACTTATGTATGTCATGGGGGCTTTTGTTCACCAACAAGAAGTCCCAATGTGACTGCCTGAACAGCATTATGTCCCCACAACATGAGGAATACCTTGAACACACACACTCTCTCAGAAATGCCAAAAGGGCTGACCTCTTTACACTGATTAACATTCCATCGGGGGAGGAGGGGGAGGACGAAGAGATACTTTCCCTCACCTTCTTGCCCTCTCTTTTGCTCCTTTGTACTCCACCTCACCTTCCTTACCTCCGACCACTCGCTCTGACTCTCCTCTCTCTCTTTATGCCGACTTAAACGTAATTTTTTTTCCCCTCTACCATTTTCTCCTGTAGTGAGGTTAATGCGTCTGTGCATGCAAGTGTGTGTGTGTGTGTGTGTGTGTGTGTGTGTGTGTGTGTGTGTGTGTGTGTGTGTTGTCGAGGCATGCCTTGGCAGGCCTTGGCAGGCCAGTTACTCAAGCTTACATGAACTCGACCGACTCACCACATTGAGGTAAAGTGTGTGCAAATAATCTGCACAGCGATTTCCTTTTATAGCTTTGAAGCCAACACGTAAGATGTATTTATGTCTGTGCAGTCATTTACAAAAGACAAATAGCAATTGAAACACTTTTCCATGCTGGCAATCAGGATTTAAAAAAAAAAAAGAAGAAGAAAAAAAGAGGACTAGGTGTTTCATTAACTACTCCACACCTCCACGGCTCTATTAAGACCTGTGATTCAAGCATGTCTCCACACCTGCTCCCTTGCTGTGTCAAAGCTTTTCATGACCATTGGTGTGTAGCGGAATGCAGCAGCTTGTGCGTCCACGGTGATGAAGTTTTGTCCACTAAAGAAAGCCTGTGTGTGTTTGTGTGTGTGTGTGTGTGTGTGTGTGTGTGTGTGTGCATGCGTGCGTGCGTTTGTGGACAAGGCATTTGACTCTCAAAACAACCCTGCATCGAGTACAGTTCAAGGTGGCATAATCAGTAAATACAGCAAGTTGAGTCAGTGTCAGAAACACTCAATAAGCTCCACAAAAGATTTATCAAAGGGCTTTTCTATCAGGTTGTATTAGTGCTTTTATTCATGACGATTGTTGGCTGTATTTTGTCACGTCTTGACATTTTAATAGTCAGACTGTGCTTTAATTGGCCCAATTAAAAAAAAGGACAATAAAGTAAGTTCAAAGTTAAAACAAAGTTGCTATTTGATGTTAAACCACGTCAAGAAAGATGATGCTCTTTGACCGTTGTACAAAGATAAATCTAATAACCGAGGGGTCCCTAGTTCAACCCCCATCATACCTGATGAGTAGGTTTGCACCTTGCATGGCTGCCTCCTCCATCAGTGTGTGTGAGTGGTTTATGGAGACAATATGATTACAGCTAAAGTCGAATAATAGGACACGAATACAGCCCATTTACCACTTATGTACCATCTTATCCTGATTTGTTGATACTCTAACATTTATCAGGCCCATTAAGTCATTAATAGTGTGTTTTTTTTGTTTGTTTGTTTGTTTTTTTAACCACAGATAGCAGCCCTGGGCTACCCAATGGTTGAACATGCTACGTAACCTTAAGTACAGAAGCTGAATGCATCGTGGATTATTTAAGGGTACGTTTGACTCTAACAGGAAGAACATGAGTAAAATCTTAATACATCAGCTTCTCTTTGAGCGTCATTTCAGTTTCATCTGCAATGGTGCTTGTTCAACGGTGAGGGCTACTCATATGATCTCATTCTACATCACAACGCTGTTTTATATAATTTGTTTTGACTGGGTGACCCCGCCCCCCCCCGAACCAGAATTGTATGTTTTACTTCTTAATGTTCTTTTACAAGACCATCAGAGGAACAGACAAGGACAAAGAATGATTCAATAAAAGTTGTCAAGTCTGATTTCCTCACACACTCAAGCATAGATCTTCATCTGGGTTCTTAAAATACACTAGAATTCTTCTGCTAAACATCAAAAACTGCTAGCTGAGCAGGAATGAGTACACACACCTGCTCTCTCTCTCACACGCACACACACACACACACACGCGCATGCACAAGGTGAGTCATGACAGACAGCGTTTCTTCTTTTTCATACAGAAACCACAAGAAGAGACTGAGGCAAGAGGCACATGGAGCGTGACAGAAATTCGGTTATGACTTATTACTTGGGGGAGAAAAACAAATAAACAACAGAATAATAAAGAGACAAAAGATGGATGAAAAGCAACCTGGCACACACACCATCTTTACAAGTTAGGCAAGCGTGTAACACAGGACCACACAATCACATGTCTGCATGAACCAATCACACAAAGACAGAGGGATGAAAAAAAAAGAGTGTTCATTGCTGTGTGTGTGTTTGTGTGCAGCTGAGTGTGAGCCAGACTCCAGCTGAGAGGGGAAGCAATAGCAATTCCCACTGACCTGAAAACTAGCTTGCTAGCCACCTCAAAATATAGGGGGAAGAAAAATAAAAAGCCTGAGAATGTCAGCGAGCACAAAGGCAATGAAAATATAGAAGGTGAAATTAAGAAATACTGGAGGGGTCTGCTGCACAGGAAAGACCGTTATTTGAAAACACACACACACACACACACACACACACACACACACACACACACACACAAGCCAGGTGCACTGAGGGGTTACGTGAAGAGACAGGCCTCAGCACTCCTTTGTACTGCCGTCTGAAGTGAAAAGAAGAAAGGGAAAGACAAGACAGAAAGAAGATGGATAGACAGAGAAAAGGAGGAAGGGATCAAGTTTGCAGCATCTGCACACACCCTACAGGAAAAAAAACAAAAAGAGTGACTGAGTGTTGAGAGTGACTTTCTATGGGTGTGTAGATGTGTGGGAGTGTGTTCCTCTTTTGCTTTTGTGACCGGCGAGGTCCCCCGCGGTCAAGAGCGGATCCTCTTTCTCTCTCGTGCCCTCTTTTCATACACTTGTTCCCCCACTTTTTTTAATACACTCAATCCTCATCCCCTCCCTCTCTTTTAGCGCACCGCTGAACGGGCCCTCTCTGGCTGATGAGTGACTGATGAATGAAGTAGCTCTTTGAAGTCAAGAGTCACAGCAAGGCTGGTCAAGCGTAAAGAGATGCCGGACAAAAGACAGCAGAGAGAGAAGGGAGCAGGGAAGGAAGGGAGGATGAAAACTGGTAGGTGGGGGGTATATTCAACAAGGGAAAATGTCAAACAGTGAACATCCATAAAGTCAGCGAGGGACAGAGGCAGAGTGTGAGAGAGAGCATGGTCTGCAATTTTGCATGAGTGCCTCTGAGTATTTGCATTGTGGTGCTCAACATGCAAAAAGGCCAACATCACGCAAGCAGGAAATAAATAAAGTCATGACCATCTTTCTGGAACAGGCCCTCTGTGCTGCGGGGACCGCCTGGAGCTCTTTGGCTTTTACTGGCTTCAAATGCATTTACATTCTTTTGTTTATTGCTGTGGGTTAATAGGAATCAATAGACTGTTTATGGGATAGTTTTGAAATACATTCTTTAACAGCATGACCCCCTTTTAATTACTTTTAGTGGTTTTGGGGATGTTTTTGTTACATTATAGTCATTGTTTTGGTTATGGTTGCACTCTGCAAATGATTAGCCCTTCAGTCTGAGGTCCTTCTTTTTCGTTTTCTTGGTTGTTTGTACTTTGATTTCTTCACAGAACGCTTCAAATGACACCATCGTGTCTTAAGAGTCGCTCGTTGTACCCAGTTCGAAACAACTTTGCTTGAAGGTTCTCTGGTGGAAGTTTCTGAGCAATTACTGCAGTCTTGTGGGTTTCTACGAATGCTTACAGTCTCACGGAGTTCAGACGGATGCAGAGTTTGTCATTAACCAAGTTTATACAGACATCAAAAATTGCAATATGGACCTTATTCTGATTAGGACCATTTTACAATCAACCTCATTCTCATTCCTGTTCAAACGCTACGGAGAATTATCTTCCCACTCATGACTAGAGGAACCAACAGGTTTAGTTTGCTCTGACCAATTATGCAAAACTCTGTGCTTTAAACCAAGGTCACAAAGGGGTGAGGTCATACGTAGTCAAGCATTTCCACAGGCATGCTGAACATACTCCGTGTTTCAATTAAACTATTGCATAGAATATTATCATAGGGCTGGGCACTGTATATTAAATACTGTCAAAATATGATATGGAATAGTTCATTTTTTTATATAATTTTTAGTTAGTATCAGCAATCGCAATATAAGATTTCACTGCCAAAATCATCGCTGAAAAGCAAATACCAAATCAGATGTCTCACAAACTGAAGGTGACCGTTAGAGTCACAATTCTAATTACAACGCAGCACCGCTTTTATTATCCGATGAGATGGTAAACATGCCAATATCGAACAAAATTGGAAAAAAAAAAGAAAAAAAGGGGTTTGTGAACATCATGGTATTACTGTTTTTTATATTTCATCAGGCTCTGCGCTGACTTTAACCTCATCATGGTAAGGTCGTCAGAAAACGCCGTCTTTTATTCAGACTATTGTGCTTTCATATGGTAATAAGGGCGCCCTTGTAAACAGTCATTTGTCCAGTAATTAGGGACGGGATGGTCAGCGAGGCTGACGACAAGCATAACGTGAAGGATATCAATATTATGGTCAGTTGATCCTCCTAGATAAGCAAAGGTTTTTGGATTTACCCACCTAAGCCACATTTTATCAGCATAGGAGACCTAGGGAGGTAGAGACTTTGGATCCTGTTTGTATTCCGCCACAGACTCACTCCCCCCGAGGCCGTGTGATCATACCGACTTTCTCCTTGCATGATTAAAACTGTATCCCCCAAGGAGGCCAAAGCAGAGGGTTGCACACGTCATGTGGCAAGGCGCTTCGTTAGCCATCACACACATGTGAGAGCGCTATTCTGGGAGATGACTTAATATATGTATTTCTCAAGTTAACATGGTGATTGATGGAACGAGCCCTGAATCATGGATCATTCTGTACGTCAGCTGGTTGAAGGACAGCCTTTGCGCTAATTACGTCACTGAGTCCGTTTTTAAATGTCTCCCTTTGAAACGTATGAGTGCCTCCTCCATCTGCTACAACATGATAGCAGTAGCAAGGCTTTCCAAATGAAAGATGCAACACTGTCTCCTGAAAATAGTCTACTCTCAGTGGGACAGGGTTTTCCTTCCTTACTCAAATCTAAACAGCCAATCGACGTGCTTGTTAGGACACCCACAGCAAATCCTACAATATTTATATACTTTGTATCTTTTTCATGTCCTCGTCTTCTGAAAGTCACAACAGTGTACTGTGCGTGCGAAGGAGCTCCTTAAAGTGATTCAATGGATTTTTTCGGCATTTATCTGACAGTCTTTGGGAGCAACGGGAAACTTCTTTATTAGGTTTGAAAGCAGGAACTGGGGGAGCTCTAAAGACCCACTATTCTTTTTTGTAATTTGGCAATCACCCCAAGACCACCAGATTTTTTTGTCTGTGCACACGAGGTGAAAGCAGTCGTAGAAAAGTAGAAGAAAAAAAAAAGGAGGGCTTCTCCACCATACTGTTCCCCGGGGTGAGTGAGACAGAGAAAGAGAGAACACTATACTCCTATGCTTATCTCAATCTCACATCAGATCAGATCACTGGCGGATAAAAGCACTTCCGCTCTCTCTGGAGGAGGCTGACACGCGCTGGGAACCCAAAACGACAGCGTGATGGCGGACGGATGAAGAGGTTTTTGACAGCGCACAAGAGAGAAGTGGTGGGAGGGAAAGAGAATGGACGGGGAAAACAGAGGTGTAAGAAAAAAAAAACAAAACTGAAAGTACAGAGAGGTGAAACCTTCATAGTTGTGGCCCAGATCAACAGTGCAGTGCTGGGTGAGGAGGAGGAGGAGGAGGAGGAGGGGCAGACAATGAGGTGAAGAGACACTAAGAATAGTATAACTGGATTAGCCTTAACACTGACCTTTGTTCAACAGGGTGATAGTCTCTCAATCGCTCTGTACTGCTCTAACAGGAAAGGTCTACTATTCTTAGCTTTGCCTCCACAATGGTTAGCAGTGATATTTATTTAACCCTTCTTTTGTCCAGATCAGGTTCTTGACAACTTCGACAGTGTGTGCATGAAGGAAGAGATATGTATAGACAGACAGATAGATGTACAGATCGATAGACAGATATAGGATAAAGAGATTCTTTTCATATTGAAAGCAGACAGGTAAATTGAAATGACACGGGTGGGTTTTTTTTGCAGGTAAAATGCTATCTCTGAATGTATCCTTGATGTTTCCTCTCACCCATTAATCTTCGTGACAAAGACGGCGAGCTGAACTGCAGAGAAAAGTGAATCTTTGTATAAATTTAAGTTTTGGGCCCCTTTGTTTAAAAACTAAAGTGTCTTATAATCCTGTTATTGTAGCAAAAATCTGTTTGTTTGATGTGAATTCCAAGACAACTCTTAGGGTGACATCACACATTATCCTAAAAGGTCATTGGAACAATTATTTGTACAAGATGCTTCCTCACAAAAGTGCTTATACGGGCAGTGAAGAAACAAGGGAGCAAGTTTCCAGATAAATGTTTTGAAAAATGCTTGTAATGTTTAATATAGTTGAAAACAATAGGTTACTGCCAATCCTGTCCAATGAAAATACAAAATAAAAGCTCCAGACAGACAGCTCTGTGGTTAATATACTCTCTGCTAGTGGTGGTCTATAAATTATACTCAGCGAAAGAAGTGCCACATTTAAAAGTCAATTATTAAGTGATGGGAAACATATTAATAAAATATAAGAAATATGGGATTATAAGTGCATTTTATAGATGACTGTTTAAAAGCCCTGCATGTACCACAATACACTGTCTAGAATTGATGTCTTCTTCCTTGAGATGTGGTTGAAATACCTGGAAAAAGCTAGTAAAAAGCTAGTAAAACCTGACTTAAAAGTTCAGTGTCCCAACTAAATTTCTGTGACTTGACTGTTTCAAAGTTCAAAATAAATGTATAACACTGAAGAAACTACACTTCATTCATGTAGAAATGGTTTCATATCATGTTTAATGATATGTGAGATGGGAGTTTAGTCACGATAACCAGCTTAAATCACAAATTCAATTCAGCCGACACATTTTTGTTTAAATTTTGCACATGTAAACTAGCAACCACTGATATGTGTACAGAGTCCACCCCCCCCCCCACACACACACACACACACACGTGCGCTCACACAACATACACACTAATACATGCTTGAATGCACAAATGAAGGCAGGAGGGAAAGTGAAGCACCTTTGGTGATCTACAGGCGCTGCCCTGGAGCGAAGCAGACAAACCAAGTGTAGCAGAATAAGGAATCTGTGTTTTGTTCCTTGCTGCTTTCCATGAATGGCTTCAGAACTTTTTAGTGGGATGGACACACGCACACACACACACACACACACAAACATACACGAGACAAAAGGCCAATAGGGGCATGATGGGCTGAAAAATGAAGAGGAATGATGGGAAAAAGACACATGAGGTATGGAGGGATGCAGAGACAAGAGTATCATTCATTCTCTTTTTTAAGGTTTCTGTAAAAGTTATCCCACTGTGTGTGTGTGTGTGTGTGTTCAAAGTAGAGAATCCCAATCAGTTAAAACTCCTCCCCCTAATTCAAAGAGGCAGTTTGGGATTTGCATTTTTCCCACAATTCAATTAACACGCTTGTCAGCCTCTCCTCTCCGTTCACATGCCTCCTTTGGCCATCTCTCTCACACACACACACACACACACACACACACACACACACACACGCGCACACACACACACACGCGCACACACACACACAGCTTCATGAATAGATGTATTTATTCATAAACAAATGCGAGTGGAAAATGGATGCATTTATTTGTTTGTTTGCAAATAATGAGAAGAGCTCAAACTGTGAGATGGGGGAGAAGCTCCCGGGTCACATCCTGTCTGGACTTGTCACATCCAGCAGCATGAAAAGACAAGAGCTGGTAATGGATGCAGAATGCAGTCCCTGGGAAAGTCTATGTGTCCTTCTGTATCTCAGACGGAACAAGGGGAAAGACAGCAAGTACACCATCAAAAGTATAGGGCGTCATGTAGTGGGGGTGTCGAAAGACTCTCAGGGTCGATATGTAGCAAGAGACAGAGGGATGACAGCAACAAGGCCAAACATGAATTAGAAAGTAGGAACCAGAATCAGCCAGAGATGTGCTGACATTGCCACGGGGTCGGTTAATGACTTCTGCTAGCCTCTTGTCTGATTAATAGCCTGTAATCCTATTCTCATAGCATACCATAGCATTCTGCAGCACCACTCATTAACCGCTATAGAAGCGCCCACTAATCAGTCTAGTCGCTTTTAGCTAGCAAGGCTAATGTTAGGCTAGGCTAATCAATAGACTGTAATCCTGTTGGCAGAGCTGCTGCAGCGTAGCACCCTTCATTACCAACCATAGAAATTTCTGCTAATCATTCACTGCACGATTATTTGTCCACAGGGCTGCAGAAGTGTGTGTGTGTGTATGTGTGTGTGGATTGGGGGGTGTGGGGGCTGACATTTGACAGCCGGCTGCACAGGGCGGAAGAGACAGAATGACACACAGAGTCACAGTCGCTGTGTAATGATTAAGAAACATATCACTCTTGCTTTTCTTTTCCTCCGTCTTCTTTGTTGGCCGTACAGTCCGATCTGTCTGGAACGGCTCAGCTCCACGTTTGTGTCATTCAAACTTGATCAATCAATGAAAAACCCTTGCGGATCCATAATGGCTAATCAATAGTGAAGGCTTGCAGGCAGACTAAAGATAACCCTTCACAGACCGCCAATAAAAACAGTCATCAGCGGTCAAGTGGATTCCTCTGCTTGTGCTGTCTCTCCAATGCACAGAGGTGACACAGCTGGGGTAGATCAATGTTGGCAACAGCCTTTACTCAACTTGACCGTGTCCGTTTGCTTTTTGGACAGTTTCAGCTCAATTTTAACGCTAGAATCCTCCTGATAAACACAAAGCTACAGACCTTACTCTAACAATTTTTTTTTTGTCCCCAGCGGCAACAATTTGGCTTTAATCAGGCCATTTTGCAACCCTGACAGCTAAACATCGGTCTGCTGCAAAATGGCTGCAGACAGTAGAAATTGCGGGGAGTCGCAGTAAAGCTTGAGTATGCGCGTGCCCGCATGTTCACGTGCGTGTGCGAGTGTTTGTGTGTAGCAAGGGGGCCCCGACAGAGGTATCAACAATCCTCTCTAGCTTAAGTCCCAATTCTGAATTGTGAGGCTGGGTTTACGGTGACCTGAGGCTGAACCTTAGTTGAACTCTTATAGTGAAGAGGATGCAGCGGTGTAGCTGAGAGAGGCCTGTCAACGCTGCTCGCCTCCAGCTACAGGAGAGGAGAGAACACACAGGAGTCTTATCTCACCCTTTTATGTGTGAGGTTACGCGTGAGTGGACCATCGTTTCACCGTATCGTGTACGACAAAGCATAAAGCTTTACGAGCCACTTGCTTTGCACGCTACTGAACAAGCAGCTGAAATACAAGCATTATGATAAATGTGACTGGGACGCGGCAACAGATCTTCATTTTCTATTAGGGTTACCCATTATTCTCTTTATGAATAGTTCTCAACCTTTCGGTCAGGGCCCCAAACAAAGGGCCCAACAAAAATATGAGGGGTCCAGGGATCTTGACCAAGATTGGAAAGAAAATATTTCCAATCTTTTTATCAATTATGAGATCATTTTAACCACTTTGCAACTAGTGTGTGGAGTAATTCACTGGCAGGAGTTGAATATAGTATTCATATTTGTCTTCAATGGTGTACAATCATTTAAAACTCTTAAAATTAGTCCTTTATACTTCTAGAGAGGGAGAGAGAGCGAGAAAGAGAGAATCCACATAGCCCTCCATATTCCTACAATAGCCCAGAAATGACAAAACATGTTTTTTTTTTTACTTTTACATTTAAGAAACAGCTTGAATTGGGAGGTGCAAAGGCCTTGGTCGGGAGCAGAAAAGTAAGAAAGAAGAGTGATAATTGCTTGCGAGTGCTGCAGGCTTTTGGGGTTTAGAGGGGAGTTTAAGAACCCAAATGTTGACACATTGAGTAACACACAACTTATTTAGCACAAGCAAAAGTAAAAGAGACCCTTAATCCTCATCGCCAAAGAAGCAAAAAAAAAACGAGACGTGAATTGGTATCCAAGTAGGCAACATATCCCGAGTCAAAATTTTTGGTGAGTTACACCATTACAAACCCATTGAATTCATTCAACCTACTGCAAAATGACAGGAAAGACAGACACGCAGCGACAAAAATGTTGGCGTTTTTACTTGAATATCAATAAATGGCCATGACAGAATAAAAAAAAAACTTGACACTGATTATTTTGTGCCCATTGGAAAGTCTAGTTACCTAGCAACACAAATCCATTCATAAAAGCATCCTGTTTGCTAACTTATCAGGATAAAAAATATGCACAGATCTCTGGCAAACTGTCTGCTCATTCCTCACAGAGTCAAATGTAGCAGGTTCGGGTATTTGTCAAAAACAGCAGAGCCTGTTTGTTTCCAGTAAAATCAGACGGATTGTCCCGTAAGTGAACGCGATTTGAGCCGAGTAAACAGGCAGGGAATAACTGGCTGAATGGATATGGGAATGTTAGTTGGGAATGCTGGAACATGGTGCAGCCGTAGTCGCAGGATGAGCGGACGTAACCGGCTTTGGAGTGCCTGGCCGCCAGCGCTTAAACCCGGCTAATCTGATTGGATTAACACCGACCTGCCTGGCTACACATGAACGTGCGCATGCACTCATACAAACATAGAGGCGTGCGTATGCACGTGCACACACACACACACACACAGACGGACTTTATGCCAATCAGCCGGGGCTGCCTCTGCAGTTTCCTGGAGTTCATCTGGATTCTGCTGTCATGCTGATGGAACCATGCTGAGATACCACGTGCGCGCATGCATGCTCGTGCGCACACACAAGCACGCATGCACACACCGATGCATTCACTCACGCACGCACCCACAAACGCGCGCACGCACGGACACACACACACACACAACAGAGCCATCTTAGAGTGTGGTGATTTGTGCTGTGAATCTGAAACAGACCTATTGAAAGAGGACTAATGTCCATTGCTTGACAACCGTGCTAATTGACTAGCCCCCTCCCCAGCAATGAAACTAAATGTTTTTACCCTTCTATCTTTTACTTTCAATCATTCCCTGACAGCCCTCCTCTTATCCCATCCTCTTCCTCACATAACTCTTCATCACCGCCTCTGCCCCACTCCCTGCACCCCACCCCACCCCCATTCCGTCATCCCCTCCCCTCATACTCATACATGTAATCATTCATTAGAACCAAGGCAGTTGTCCATTAGGCAAAGCAGCCATTTTGGAAATTGCAGCAAATCTTCCATGAAAAGACATTTCCTCTAATGTGGTAGTCACGCTCTGAGGGAGGGTAGAGAAAGATGGCAAAGGAGAGAAAGAAAGATGAGGGGGCAGAGATGGAGAGGAGAGGAAAGATGAGGAGAGAAAAGTGAAAGACGGAGATAGAGAGAAAGCCCCCAGCCATAAAGCCACCAAGCGGAAAGCAAGCCTGCTGTTTGATTAGAGTGACACCATCATGGAGGGAGGGAGGAGGGAGGGAAGGAAGGACAGAGGGAGGGAAGGAAGGAGGATGGAAGGAGAGAGAGGGAGGGAAAGTGTTTTAGAGGAAAAGCAGAGGGGATGAAGAGAAGGGGAGGGAGGAAAAAACAGAAAAGTGATTTGAGCGGACTGAGATAGCGTTGCAGTAAAATTAGCCCCATCACTTCGCTTACTAAGACGCTCAATGACACACTGGGATTAAAAACAGACACGCAGTCATGAGACGTGCACACATACGAGAGACAGATGGTATCCTCCGTCTGAAAGTGTTGCTCTAATTTGAGTAAAGTGATAGGAATCTCTTTAACCAATTAAAAGACCCATATCTAAAGGCCTTCCGTTAGGCTATATGGTTGTTTGTTTCACACACTCATTAGTGTTTGGTTATTGCGTTTGTGTTGAGAGAGTACGCCCTTCTGTCCCGCGGGATCAGTGACAAACATTAAAACTGATATAAGACCTGGCAAATGATAAAAAAAACAAGCCCTCTTGAGTGGCGCTCTGCTGATAGGTGCATTATTTTGTCCTACAGTGACTCTCTGTTCATCTCCATCTCATCAGCCATCAAAGAGCGACCTGTCTCTCCTATTACCAACATTCATCTCGCCCGCTGCTCTTGCCTGCTTAATACGCCTTCCTCTAAAGCTGACACATTTGTCACCACACCAAACTGAGCCTAATCCAGATATACTGAATATGAAAAACCGGCACATTCATTCCAATTTTCACCCTGTCTCCATAAATGTTTTCATGCTCTCTCTCTCTCTCTCTCTCTCTGTCTCTGTCTTGAGAAACAGTTTGAAGAAGCTGTGCAATCGAGACCTAAATGTAGAATCAATAAATAATACAGCTGAGACAATAGGGTCTGGTAAACGCAACGATATCAATACACAACAGTTCAATGGTGGTGGCATTAGACAATCCTACTGCTTTTAAATTAGCACAAAATGTCAGACTGGCTGTCTCTCGCTGCCATTTACAGAGTGCACAGCCATAACAGTGTGCTTCACAAGATAAAAATAAGTAAGAGGTGAAATGATTCATTCAACTGACAAACATCTGACAGCAAAAAGTTTGATTACGGTTGGTTTTTTTTTTTTTTTTTTTTTTTTAAATGACCAAAAACAAATAAAACTGATCATTCAAAAAGCATGTCAAGTCTGTAAGTTTTCATTTGGAAACATCCAGCCGCATTTTAAGTTGCGCACTGGAGCATAAATTACAGTACATTCATTCATAAAGATGCAAAAACAATATCTCAAAGATGTAGAGACGGAAGGATGGTCGAGATTACCTGCACTAACGCCGTATGTTGTCGCAATGTGGGTGGGGGTTTAAGGTATACAAGAGCTTGAGTTCATCCTTCTCTTTTCTTGAACAGCTAACACTTCAAACTGTTGCAGTATATATATATATTCAATTATTATTATCTCCATGTTCAAAACGACTAATCCATAAATAATTATCATAATATGAATTTAATTCATAAGAATTCTCATTGTGGCTCTAAATACGCTAATTTATTTGCTTCTATCACAAAACCAAAGCATAAAAATACACCGAGTATCAATCACAGTTTGATCAGTCATTTAAGATATTTGCGACTTCTTCCATTTTTCTGCGTGGGTGTTTTTTTTTTTTTTTTTTTTTTTTTACATAAAATTAAAAAAGCGCATTCGGGGGGTGTATTTATCTTCTTCACTTCTATCCTACTCATGGAAATGGTTCTAATTCACACTTTATTTTTTGCAGCATCTGAAAGGTTTGTGTAAAATCCACTTGACAGCTGGATGAGAGCACAGCTGTAGTGAGAGATGCTGGATCTAAACATGAGGACATCTGCAGTGTGGGGAAACGTCTCTGGTTCACATAGTTACCAAAGCAACTCCTAACCACTTCACACAAATCCACACAAGGAGTGAGCTGGTATGTTACGTGTCAGACACGTAAATCTGTCACACAAAACTGGGTGGGGTTAAGAAAACACCATCCGTCGCCTCCGACGAGTATGCACAGCTGATTGGAAAAAGATGCAAGCGACACAGTGCTGAGAAATCCCTCGCCGCTCTTCTGTAAACACACATGATCTTTTTCACACCTTCACTAGCCTCTCAACCACACTGCTGTTGCCCTCAGGACAGATGTCCCTAAACAAGCATTACCAAGGTGATACAAGAGGGCTGAACAAAGAGACCTAAACCATTGGGGGGCAAACACACACACACACACACACACACACACACACACACACAAACAGAGAACAGAAAACAAGAGGAGAAACCAATGGAGTGCACTTCCCCTTTCTCTTCCCCTTGCTGCAATTTCTATCTCTCCCCTCATGGAAGTGGAGTTGTGCGTAATATGGAACAGAGTTGTTTTTCTTCAGGGTGCTATTAAGTTTATAGTCCCTTGTTTCTCCTGTCAGGACTGATGGGATAGTCAATGAGGGTTCTCTCTTGCTGCTGTGCACACACGCACAAACACACACATGTAGATCACTCTCATCTACTCTGCCGTCCTGTCTGCTTCCATTCCTCTGGCCTCTTCAGGTGCACACAGACACAAAAATACACACAAGTTTAGACTCTGAAACAGTGCTCACAAAGTGTTGAAAGGCTGTTTATCCTGCATCCACTGTGATATCTCAGCTCGCCATGCAGAACGGCTGGACACGTTATCACCTCTGACCAGGGGGAAACCACAGGAGTCAGGACTGACGCCAGCAGCAAATACCAACGCTAGTGTGTGTGTGTGTGTGTGTATGAATGTGTGTGTGTGTGTGTGTCCCAGCAGTAATAATCACCCGGATTAGAGCGGAGCCAAACCCCTGCAGGGTCCCCCCCCCCCCCTCCACTCACCCAGCCCAGCCCTGCCCTGCCTGCAGCTCTGATCCCCAGTTTTGAGCAGCCATGGGAAGCAGAGCAGCCGTTCTGACATCTCCACTGCGCTTGGCATCAATGCAGACAAGCGGAGACAGAAAACACTTGTTTTTCTTCTTTAAAATTCCCACATATTTCTAAGCCCCCTTTGTCCTATTGATCAACCACAGCCAAAATAAAATATTGAACGAGTTCAAGCAGACATATAACCCATCCAACAAAAATACTCTTTTACCACAAGGGTGCAGTGAAATGGAAGTTGATACAGCTGTCAATATGTCTGGGAGAGGGATGCAATATGTTGGCAACAAAAGCGAGGAGGCGTGTAAAAGAAAATGGGTTATAACTTAATAAGAATGCCTGGCGTGTCTGGATAACTCGCAGGCAACATGAAGGATTATTACCAGGGAGGAACACTGCCTGACATGAACTCAGCTGAATCTCTGATCGGGTTTTGGTAGCAGGGCACACAGGATATTGGCACCTATCAACAATTGTCAAGAGACACAGTTGAGGTTTTGTAGCATTCATGACCATACATTGCTGAAATGTCTATCATTATTTGCCTCACAGCTTCTAACACCAACCCACAACTATGACAGCCTGTCCCTCCCAGTCAAGAGACAGATACTTGATTTTGAGCGAACACAGCCACCAGTGTACACGGTGGGGACAAGAAGAATCAGTCAGGGTTATAACGTGTATCACCCAGGATCATGTTGATCCATGTGTGGTACTGTTACTGCTTTTAAGTGGTATTAATTTGACCAAAAACTGTAAACATACAAAAGTTTTTTCCCCCATATTTTGAGTGAAAATTTGACATGTGCCTCCACATTATTTGCCAGACCTTAAAAGTATTTTTTTTTAAACAGGTATAAATGATGAAGAAAGACAATTCTATTTCATTTCAAAGATTTCAATTTTGGTTTAGTTTAATTCAGAGGCAGAGCTATCTCATCCAACAGAAAACGTAAGTTTGAGCTCGCAGGGTTTAGTGTCCTTGCTGGACCTCAAAGCAGTTCCTCATTACTAAAGCATCGCTCATCTTAAAGCATGACGTTAAAAGTGACACTGAACATGACATATTAATGTTATAATTGAACTGAATTACGTGACTAAATATTGCACCACAAATCCGTCTGGTGAACAGACAAACACCGACCCACTCCCCGTGTTACCTTTGATTTTTCTGCTTGCTGTCCTTCTTGTTGATGACCCCCGGTACACAGTTGGTGAGCTCGGTCCAGTCGGCGTGCAAGCCGCAGCTCCAGCCTGTGGAGAACCGGGAGAATAGCCAGGTCTCTTTGCGGTTCGGCCGGTAGCAGGTACACCTTTTCAGGCCCGGTTTGCAGTTGCAGGGGACCTCCAAGCGGACGTTCTGGACCAGGTGCCTGCCGAAGGTAGTCCCTCCTGTCTTCTGGATGTGCAAAAACACAATCACGTCCTCCCCTTTCATTTGAAAATCGATCGTCCTTTCCAGGTCCCTGACAGGGAAGTAGTATTTCTTAACGTAGTGGGGGTCCGGAGTGGGGAAGATATCCCCCTCGTCCTCCTCTGTGAAATAACCGTGCGGGGAGCCGAAATTCATCACCCCGGGGGCCACATACTGATAGAGAATCAGCATGAAACACACGGATCCGACGACGATCAACAAGAATTTGCTGCTCCTCTCGACCATGTTCCTTCCCAGTGCGGTTGCTACAGTACGCTACCATTTCCCAGTCAAGTCGACAGCAGGGAGCGGGGCGCTCAGCTTCTTCATTCTCGATCTCCCCCCGCAACGGAAGGACTCGTTCTCCTGGCTCATATCGCTTCGAGACGCCCGGCGAAGTTAGCTCATCGTTCACCGAGACCGTTCAACGCCGTGAAAGACGCATTGTAACTCACTGAAAGCGCCCCCCGGTAGGCGACCCTCCCCCGTTTACTTTACTTTGGTTTCTCGTCCACACAACAGGCTGGCAGCATCACCATGGAGCTGTGTTCCCCGGATGCAGCGCGACTTCTGCCTTTTCAACGTCTCTCTCTCTCTCTCTCTCTCTCTCTCTCTCTCTCTCTCGCTCTCTCTCTCTCTCTCTCTCTCTCTCTCTCTGAACCCGGCCGAAAGACTCGCTTTACCCACTCGCTTTAATTTGTTGGTTCTCACGTAACGGCGACGTCATCTGAGCGAGTAGCCAATAGCCAATAAGCTTATATCGTAACCCGATAATGACATACAATATGGCTATGAACGGATCTAAATCAAACGATAACAAGACTCATAAAATACGCTTTATTTTAAAGTAGAAATTAATAATTTTCTCAAACGAGGCTATTGATTCTGGATTTCTTTAGTGGCGTTATAAAGTCCAATAGTCATTTTTGAAAAATGAATTTAAAAGTCCAATCTTATACCAAAACAAAAAACAAAAAAAAAAACCCAAACAGGCTACAAAGATGTTAATTTTTTTTAAACTCACGATTTTATTTTTTCATCAGAAATGTCGAAAATGAAGTGATAAACATTTGTCAGGCTACTCAGCAGAACGGTTCTATTTTCACTTTTTACAACGCAGAAGTGCAGACAAAAGAGTTTTCACCGTGTTTTCAGTGTCATTTAGTTTAACACTCTCACACTCCAAACAGCAAACAGTTTTACTTTCAGATATTTCCATTTGTGGTCCTTTGCATGTGATTGCTCGCCTTACGCACAATTTTGCGATTTCACTCAACATACAGTGACAAAAAAAAAAAAAAAAAATTCAAAGACGAGAAAGGTTACTGAAAACAGAAGCAGAGAACAGCTGACTAAATTAGAAAAAGATAAAAAGTTGTAAAAGTTTCGTAAAAGTAGTAAAAAGCTAAGTAAATGCAGGCAACTTGTTGCATTAAAAAAAGCAAGAAGAGGGAACAGCATGTCTCTTTTAAGCCTGACAGGAAATGAGAGAATGAATCTTTCACTTCCTTTATTGTTTCGGGTACTTCCTCCTCACTCCTATAATACTCACTTCATATCACCAAATTCAAAGCAAAAATAAAAGTTGCCTTTAGTCGAAGACGCACTGACCCTACTCATTCAAGTAGAAGAACATTCACGTGCCTAACAACCATCAGATCAACGTCTTTCGCTGGTTCACGTTGCTTCTCGCGTTGCTACCGCTGGTGGTCAGCACTGAGTCAAAACCTCTCTGTCCTCCTAACTTTTCAAGTGTTTATGATTCCCAGCGGCTGTTACTGTCAAACATGTTTTGACTAATCACTTCTACGAGTGGGGAAAAGAGAGACGTGTTCGTGCTGCTGGATGTTCCGATAAAACACCGACGATATGCCCCTTTAACTCAGGTGCCTTTGAGGTTTGCCAGCAGTGTCATTGCAGATGTTTATTGTGGTACAAGGAAAGAGCAAAATGAGAGGTGTAGTCTTGGTAAAGTACCAGGCCTGATTCTCACCTGTTTATTAAATGAAGCTCAATCAGGAAGATCAGCCCAATCAGCAAGGCCGCAGGGAAGAAAACAGCAGTTGGTTGTGGCTGATGGCAAATGAGCTTGGTGAGGGATGTGGGTGTATTTTAACTTTGCGTGGTTTGGGTTGATGATGTGATGTGTGTTTAGTCAGGCTGTAATTGCCTGCATGCTTATCCACAGTTTCAGCTTCCATGATTTCCCAGTTGGATTTGTATCTCTGAAGGCCGCTGTGCTCGTCCTCGCCTCGAAAAACCTGTCATGACTCATAATTTCTCGCAGGTGTAGCCAGGTGTTCACAGTTTTCCAGGTTCTCCAGCTGCATTTTAACATGATTCAACGCAGAGAGCCAAAGGTTCTCTCTTCCTTTAATGTGCACAGTCAATCGATTTTACTAATCAATTAACTGAACGACAGAATATCAATGAGTGGTCTAATCAGTTAATCATTAAAGCAATTTAATAAGCTATTAGTTCCTGATTTCAAACGATCTAACAAAGACCTGGTTGAAATAAAAGAAAAAAATCTATATTTTAATACATTTGGGGTTTGCCATCAAGGAGCAGGCATGACTGAGCTTTTCACATGTCAAGATATGCTACTGTTATTTATCAGCTATATAAAAAGTACGGTTTATCAGTTATATAAATACATATATATATATATATATATATATATATATATATATATATATATATATATATATGTATATAAGGGTTGGGGCGAGGCGGAGTCTATCCCAGCTGACATTGGGCGAGAGGTTCACCCTGGACGGGTCGCCAGTCTGTCACAGGGCCATCAGGAGCAATTAGGGGCTCAGTATCTCGCTCAAGGACATGTCGACATGGTCTGCGGGGGAAGTGAGGATCGAACCAACGACCCCCCAGTTGCTAGACGGCCACTCTACCTCTGAGCCATGCCGCCCCTTCACGTTTAATTTGTTTTTTGTTTTTTTTTAGAAACACGGAACACAGTTTTAAAATAAATATACGTCATTCGATCAGCAATTTCAACTGAAATCGAATGAGTCCTGTACAAGGGAAAAAAACCCAAACGAGAACAGCTTCGTGTGCAGTAGCGGAAATGAAATGTTTGTGGTGAAAATATATTAAAAAAATCACATAAAATCAAATTAGCCTGAATTTGCCCATCTGATAACCCTCTCTGGCTGTAAAAAGTGACAAAGTAATCACTTGTAAATAAACAGTAAATTTTCTAATATAAGAGGCTTGAAAAATTACTAAGAACTATTCATCACAACAGGAAATCAGCCAGTTCTGTTTCAGCTCTATTTCCTTTTCTAATCACATCTTACCGGGGGTGCAGCTTGTGAGAATTTTTCCTCTCAAATCTGTTGTGTATTTTTTCGAATTAGTCGATTAATCTTCGGATCCAATGAACTGTCATTTTCACAGACCCCGAGATGAAATCAACCAGTAGCTTGTTTTACATGAACGGCCCAGAACCTCAAAAATACTGAACACACTGAAAAAAAGTTGTCCTGCGAGATCGAAATATAACATAAACAGACAGGAGTGCTGTTTACACATCTGCTGTCGTGGGTTCATAGACCGTATTCCTAAACTGAGAGAACAGATCAGCACGTCTTATTCTTTATGCCTCTGTGATGGTGACAGCTGTGGGCTTGGAGGAATTCTGATTTCAGGTTGTCTGTCCTATTTTTTGATAACCAGATATCTCTGGAACACGTTGAGGTACTTTACTTTCATCAAATTTGGAGCGAACACCCGCAGGAACTGAAGGACGAACGAAAGGACATAATTTTGGCGGTCAAATATCAGAGGTCATTGTCGCCCCGCAAAAAAGGGAAACAACATGAGGTGTTTCTTCACATTTCTGATAAATGTTCACAGGCACTTGAGGGTGAACTGAAACGGTTTTGGTGGTCAAAGGTCAAGGTCGCTGTTACGTCACATGTACACGGTATTTCTCCATTTCCGGTCCCAGGAATGCTTTTTTTTTTCAAATGTAACAAAAATGTCCACTTGGTCTTGAGTATGAACTGAAATGATTTTGGCGGTCAAAGATGAGAGGTCATGGTCACATTATTTGTATCTCAAGCACGCCTTCAGGGAATTAAACACATTCACTGGGATTTAAGGATGACCAGGAAAGATGTTGGTGGTCAAAGGTCAAAGGTCACTGTGACAGGCACACGGCATGTGGTCTCATCTGACACATGACGCCAGAGGGGCTCCCTACTTTAACTCTTCTGCAGTCCATAACCCTCTGTAACCTTTTCAACACCACACGTGCATCTGTATGACTAACTCACACACTGATGCCGCCCTCCCAACAGCCGCATGGACATGACATGAAATGTCAGGTCAAAGAAGACTCTGTTCTATTTTGGCTCAGACCTTTAGATAAGGTGGTAAGTAACTCCTGCTGATAAGGAATTTCATCTGGTATCCTTTGTTTTAACTTTCTCGGTCTTCTTCTCATTATTCGACTGTAAGGATAAGAGCTGATCTGACCCCGGGCTTTGACCTGAGGCTGGGAGTGAACATGCGGTGTCTGCCATAAGTTCTTTTATAATCATAAATTTGTTGTTTGCATATTTACTGATAGTAAAGCTGACGCTTACGACGCCAGCGTTATCCCGATGCATAGCTGTGTTTAGACTGAAGAAGGTCACAATGTGCTGGATGTTCCAATTAGGTGTTACCGGAAGTGCCTGACATTCCTAGTATGAGTGTTTACGAGGGGTGGAGCTGGGATGTTCTGAGGGAGCTGACTCAACGTCACCTCACAGCGAACCTTGTACAACGGCTATGGACGTCCAGTAAAGTGTCCAGCATCAGCCGTCTCTGAGTCTCCAGCCTGTTTCTTGTGTCCGACCAGTTCCTCCATCACACAAAATTCCTCTCGACCTGCCCTACCTGCTATTCTGTAGTCAAAATGGCAGCTGTAAAAAAGGTCTATTTACAACCACGTCACGTGAATTAGCCACATTTGTTGAATAATAAGCTGGCTCTGTTTGCACCTTGACGAGAGGTGTATCCCTTCACTTTCTAAGATTATCCCAGCGAGACACGGAGCGGAGCGGGCGACCAGCACGTATGAGCTGGTCTCAGTCTTGAATTATTCACACGGCATATTTACATGTTCTTTACTTACACTGAAGCAGCATCTGGCTGTCACACTGCTGTTAAACACACTCATGATTATGACTTCTGCCTCGCCTCTGGCATCACCCAGTTGTATAAATACTGGGGGATATTTTTCAGCGTGTGAGCCTGTCTCGCTGCGTTTGTAAGACAGAGAGAAAGCGGTTGAGAATATTAATACTGTGTGTTACTTAGTGAGTGCGCGTGTGTGTTTATGACAATACGCTGGCGTGTGTGTGTGCTTTGCTCTCACCATGCGCAGTGTCATAATGAGCAGCGTTACTTTAAGAAGATGGATGTCGCAGAGTGCGTTGCCCTCTGGCTTGGGTATAGAGAAATGACAGTCTCTTTATCATTAGAATCAGTTTATTGTTGCCTTTGCATAATGATCCTGTTCCACGGGATTTTTCTGACGGTTTCCTGGGGCTTTGAGCGGTGCATTATTTCCTCCCTCACTGTCTTGTATAAGCACATATGTCTTTGTTTCTTTCAGACTTGTAATGTATTTTAAGCTCTTTTTTTCCCCCTCCCAGCACAGTTCTTCTTGTGATAATGAAATGAATTACACACGTTTATGTGAAGAAATAAACATTAAAAGGAACACACACACACACACACACACACACACACACACACACACACACACACACACACACACACACAACTTCTTAACCTGACCCATACAACGCACACAATTAAGATGTGTTCTCATCACTTCAGAGGAGCCTGACGCTCAATTCCAACCCTTTCCCTTTAAACAAATCACACTAAAATAAACTTTTTACTACTTTTGGTCCCACATGCATATTTACTTTGGTGTCAGTTAGAATAATTACTTAGATTAGTTTCCTGTAGACCTACTCTAAACCACTAACCCTCTCCCAAAAGTCAACATTTAACATCAAGGTAACTCCCAACATCCTAACGTTAACTTTTACCGGACCTAAAAAAAAATTGTGTTAACGATTGCTGCCACAGTTTAAGTCCGCGATTGCTCATTTCATCCCCCGATTAATGGCTCATAAGTCTCTTCTGCATCCCTGAAAATGGCTTAAGTCTCACACACACGCACACACACACACACACACACACACACACACACACAGACACACACAGACACACACTTATATCCATACATACATACATACACAGACACACACACACACTGGTAGGAACCGACTTCTGGGTGAACTTGCCTTGCAGTACCATATTTGTTTGTTTTCTCATAGATAAACAGGCAAAAGTTACGTCAAAAGAATTAGCTATCTGTTTTCATCATGAGGCCCCCGAAATGAAATATTCCCTGAACCTTTGGAGGGTTTCAGACACAAATATTTTCTTTGGATATGCCTAAGGGGAAGTTAGAAAGAAAACAAAACTGGGCGCCATGTATTTCCCACATTCCAGAGTCTGTCCATGTTTGTGTGTATGTTTGAGGAAGAGAGGGAACTGGGGAACTTACAGAGTGTGTGTGTGTTTAATGGAGTTTGTGTTCATGTAAATGTGTTTATGTGTATGTTTTACACACAAGCGTACGGGCAAATTTGCGTGTGTATATTCACACCAGTCACTCAGAAATGACTTTTATTGCTAATCTGTCCCTCCAGGTACATTCGGAGCAACATGTCATGGATGGAAGGCTTATAAAGTGCAGGGTTTTGAGACTGAGGTTTACATCCTCAGTCCTGCACATGGTTGCATCTTGATAACAAATGCAGATCCACTAAAATATATCTTCACTTTTCAGAGACATCACATACAGGAGGAGGAAAAGGCTTTCACTCCATCTTCACATGTCAAACCGGTAAGAACACATTTTACTGTAAGAGCAATCAGACTAAACAGGTTTATTTTAAGGCTCCTTCGTACTGCTGGAACACTCCACGCCCTCTCGCTCTCTGTCTTTTTTCTTTCATGGGTGTTATTTTCTAATCACAAAGATCACCTTTGAGCTTTTTGCCAGAGGACATATGCGTGTCAGCCATTACACTTAATTCTTTCTCACAGACACGGGGGATTGTGTCTATAGGGACTCGGATTATCATGGCACTTGTTAATGATTAAGGCTTTATTTGAAATGCTGTGCACTGTCTGCTGTTTACTGGCCACCGAACATTTATCGATCTGTGGCGGTTACATGAGTTCAATATCTGATCTCCGAAGGAAAAAGACTGAATTTAAAATTAATTGGAATCAAATTCAAAGTAACAAAGATGAATAGCAGGTTTTATGTTATTTCAACATCAGCAGTAGATGAAATACAGTTTCAACGGATGGTTTATCTTTTAAAGCTCTTTTCCTCAAAGCTGAAGCTCAGTTAAAGGAAGAGAAAGACATCATAATTTCTGAATTTTTCTTTTTTTTTGTGGAAGGAAATGTCTTGTGATCTATGGAGAATAATATTGTGCTCAATATCAATTTTCTCTGTCAACATTTGCCTTGGGAAATTTAGCTGGTACAATGCAAGAGGACTCAGATAACCAAAGCTCTTTGTTTGAGTGGAGTGCAATCTGATCTAGCTGCTGCTGCTCCAGTTCTTGGAAGACAATGAAGGGCTAATGGAAGTAACCTCACGCCCCTGTCGCTCTCTTCCCTCTCTACGCCCCTTCTCTCCCTCTCTCTGGCTCTCCCTATTTTACCCTCTTTTACCACTTTCTTGTCATCTCTCCCCCTCACCACATCCTTCCTTCCCTCCATTGTAAACTCTATGGCATCAGGTTCTCACACGGAGAAATCTGCGCTATCCTCTGTCACGCTGCTTATCTCCTTTGAAATAAATGGACAATAATTACTGGGCTGTTGGTGGCTTTCACCTCAGGAGTCCTGTTCCTGTCCGTATCAGCTTCATCTCCTCAGCTGTTTCATTTGATTGCCCCCCCCCCCCCCCCCATCACTTCTGCCCTCCAACTCAAGTTCCGTCTCATGTCAATTGCTCGGTATTGGCATGAATTATCTGAAAATACAATATTGTTCCAGAGATAGCTGCAGGATCTGGCTTCACTGTTGTCTCACTGCCATGAGCAGATAGCAGATTGTAACCAAAGCTCTGCTTCAATTGCGCGGCAGACCAACCGAGTGGGTCCTCTCTGCCCTGTTGTTGTGGTTCCAGTCCACCACTGGCAAGATACAGTACACCTCAATCATTGTTTTCTCCTCTGGGTTTATGCCAAGGTAAATTCAGAGGAACTCCTTTTCCTCTTGATATAATCAAGTGTTAATACGATGAGAAATCATGGGATATTTCTGCATGGCTGGAGTTGCCTTTGGCAGATAGAACCCATTAAATGTATTCCAAGGTTTAGCACAACTGTTTAAATTTAATGACAGACTGAGATTTACTCAGAGAATGAATTGGATCACACTCAATTGGTCCTACTGATACAAATTCTACATCAGGATTCATAAACACCATGTGAAGAAGTCCAGAATCCAGAACTATTGCAATGAGATAGTTTTTGTTTTGTTGCTATGCGCCATATAAGGTACATATGAGATGCATCTTATCTTTATCGTGTATGTGTTACTGAACCATTTACAGTATCTTGGATTTCATGAACTCCAGATTCTAGTAATAAAAACGTTCTCCCGTGCTGGAGGTGGATACGCACCAAACATGAAATCTACGACACTTGTGATGGAAGGGTTTCTACGTGGAAATCATCATATTTGCATCATATCTTGGAATATTCAGGCAAAAATATCTCTGGTTTCTTTTTTTTTCTTCTCTTTTTCTTTTTTGCTGTTAAAAAAACTGAGACTGACAAAGCGTGTCAGCAATTTTTCCCAAAGTATCAAACATGTATTTCTTGCGGCACTTGTTTCATTTCATAACCATTATGGAAGTTAAAAGACTTGATACATTCAAGTTCAATCAAAGGTCAAAAACTTTTGTGCCTGTTCGTCATTCCCTTCTATTTTTGAAACCGCATACCTTTCGTACATAATAGAGTATAAAATAACATCAACAGCAGATTCTGGAAGAATCTCTTGTATGCAGTCCAACCGGTATCCCACAAGTAATGAAGTCAGCAGTATATTTTAGACTTAGAATTTTAGATGTTCCCCAACCGTTTCCCTCGCATCCATTCATCCATTTTCTTCCGCTTATACTGTTAAGGGTCATGGGGGTGGGGGGGTGGAGCCTATCCCAGCGGTTTTCGGGCGTGAGGCGGGGTTCACCCTGGACAGGTCACCAGTCCATCACAGGGCCAACACATAGAGACAGACAACCATTCACACTCACAGTCACACCTACGGTCAATTTAGAGTATCAATCAGCCTCGTCCCCTCTTGATGTCTTTGGACTGTGGGAGGAAGCTGGAGTACCAGAGAGAACCCACACAGGAACAGGGAGAACATGGAGACTCACACAGAAAGATACTGTGATGGAGCCGGGACTTGAACCTGGAACCTTCTTGCTGTGAGGCGACAGTGCAGACCACTGCACCACGGGGCCGCCCCATTTCCCTCCAATTTTTTACTATTTCATCACTTTATTTTTAAGTTTTCACAATCGTTATGCAAGGAAGTGGTTTTTTTTGTGGTAGTTTTATCGATACTTTAAAAAAAAATCCTCTACGGTGTTTGCAATAGAAATGACTGGCAGGTCATAGCAAGTCGCAGCCCTCACCTCGGCAACCCTGCTGTAAATGCTCAGCCAGTGCGGTCTCTTACCCTGGGAAAGCACCGTTCAAATAACAGAATCAACAAACATCGCATTCCTTCAGTTACAATCAAGAATAAAACCAGCATCAAAGAAGTTTTTTTTGTTTTGCTTGTCTGTTTAAAATTATTCATCAAGACAGAAGTTGAACCCTGTTTCCTTGACATGTTTGAGCTCCGGATCGATTCACAACAGCTTTGCTCAAAACGATTTCTTTTTGTGAACATAAATTGTTTGTGTATGACCTTTCGGAAGAGCAGGAGAACACTGATTACTGATCGATTGCAATATTGGAAGATTCAATTAATCAATGAATTTATGCTGTTGTGCACAGCATCAGGAACTGTATTTTTCTATGTTGTCGTGGGGAGGGGGGGTCACTGCAGGTATTTATGAACATATCTATCTTTTGGTGGAATATAATTAGAATCAACGCACCATTTGAACAAGATTTAATATATTTGTTGCTGCCACAGTCGTTTTACTGGAGTTCAAATTTCTTTTTATTAGTGGACATTTTAAATTCTCAGTTTTGTCTGGACTTTTTTCCACAGCACAGCAGGTTGGTACGATGAAGAAGGTTTGGTTTCCAAAACTGGAGACTGACTAAGAACCTGGCGACCTACAAATTAAATAAATTGAGTAGGTCCATACAGAATACTACCATGAAATTCAGTATGCAGTATGAGCCAGTAGAATGCAGTAGGCAGTCCTGATTACAGCCCTTTGGTACTTCCAGCTTGTTTTTAGCTCGTCTTTATGCCAGTTATCCTTACATATATCAATCATGATTTGCCACATGTATTCAAATGTTAAAACCTATACAACACGATCAGGCTCAACTGCTGAAAGAGACTCCAGCTCAACATCCAATCTGCTCTCCTTTCTCGAGACCAAAAAATTGCTTTCAGTCAATATTGGAATAAATGTGATGAATCACTGAATCACATGTGCATGACTTGTAATGTTGGTCAGTGCACATTGCAGGTTCTGTTATAGTCATGAAATGTAACCTATTGATTCATGTAAATGGACATTTTTTTGATGGATGATGTGGCGTGGCTTGCAAAGTAATGCATTTCAGTTGGAAGTAACTTTTGCGCCTGCTGTGTGATAACGTGGTGGATGCATGAAATCCCCAAAGCGTAGCATTTTACATTATGTTACATTTAGAAAACTTCAGAAAATGTTTTATATGTCAGTACAGTTAAAGTCTGGTTAGATTTAGACACAAAAAACGACACTTGAATGGGAAAATATTGTGGTTTTGGTTGCAGATGGGAGGTTAGAATCAGGATTTGGAATGAGATGAGAAGTGTTTGCCAGGACCAAGGACCCCTCCAACCTGCCCCCTAATGCGGCTCTCGCCATCTCCACAACCCTAAACGCTGCCCATCATGTGACGTTCAACCAGGCAGACACGAACGACACATCTGAAATGAAAGGGAGGATCAAGGTGCAGCTGGAGATGGTGGCTTATTTGTAAATGTTTAAATGCAGTCCAATTTTTATTTCTGCATTTATACCTCTCAGGTTCAGATTTTAATTTAGTAGACTGTAGCGATCCGCTATCCACCCCTGGTTTATGACAACAGTCATCAAACCCCAGGAGGTGAGTTGCTCAGTATCCTGAAACGCCGGTGGCTCCAGAGACACAGCAGGCGGCAAGCTTTTATACACACTAAAAAGGTGTGCAAAATAAGCATGGCCCACAGTATTATGCACAATAATATAATACAACTAACTACAGATGAGCTGTGAAAACCAGACAGATGCACCATCCTGTTTTCATTTCTGTGTCTGCTGTCCTTATATGGGTTTTTTGAGGTTTATTCTCAACAATAACACATTGCCTGGCACGTGTATCCAGCGTATAATCGAACACAATTAATCAAATTAAAATTATCTTATTATTCCTTCATGTATTATTAAGGAATAATAAGATAACTTGTTTCTTGTTCAATTGCACCCTGATGTATGATTGTGGAACAGTTTGGTGTAACTCACATGATACATTAACAATAACTGAATTGTCGTTTAGTGTATTGTGTATGTTTCCAGGATATTCATATCGTTTTTGTGGAAATAAATTGACCAATAAGCTGAAAAATAACTTAAAAATTGGCCAATTATATAGAACATTCATTACTTGTAAGTCAATGTCGCTAAAAACTAGTAGGGATGACATCATCCCCCAGGAAAGGCAGCGGCAGATGGATCAAGGGACGAAAAAACCCAACAAATATTATGTAGTTTGTTTCTTTTACCAGGATTGGTTTTTAGTTTGTTTGCTCTATTGGGGAAGATAAAGCTGATTCCATGATTGATAATGAAAGATGGAAGCCAGAGCACACCGCTCCTCCTCATCTTCCTCTCTGTCTCTCGCTCTTCTGCCCCTCCCTCTTCTCCCCCGCTGCCTTCTCTGGCTCCTAAGTATAAGCAGATTAAAGTTAATGATCTAAAATGAATTAGATATTTAATCATCTTATCATCTTAGTGTAGTCAGGTCATAACTCTACGCTGATCTGAAATCCCGTCTGTTTGACAGCGCACACCAGAAGCACAATAAGCTAAACTCAGAGGTCAGTTTGGAGCCTCCACTGCGGTGGGTTCCACTAAATCAATTTGGAGATGGAGAAATTAAATTCACCCCTGTGATTTTTTTTTTTTGTTGAACGCATTGGTGTAATGCAAGAACTGTGTGACAGAGGAAAAACAGTAATGGAATAACAGTGACCCAGAATTATGAAGAATAACCTGAGAGAGGCCACCACTGATTCATCTAATGTCCTTCCTCTTTTCAAGCTCTCTTTTTACCCCCCTCCTCTTTGCTACACTCTCATTCACCCTCCGTCTGAACTCTCACTGATTGAGGTGCAAGCACTTTGATTTTCCACACTTGGTTGAACACACACTTTGGTTCCTCTCTCTCTTTTCTCACTCAGGTTCAGGTGCTATCTTTGGTGTGCTTTCCCAGTGTGTTAGAAATGGGCTGGTAGTCTCCAGCACACAATACCAGCACTACTTTGGTTTTCTTGCATACAGACACTTCTCATACGTAACCACTGCTCTAAAAACGTCATCGCTCAGGGGCACTGATCATGACGAAGTATTTAGGGACTTTAGGACACTCAACAAATCGAAGTAAGTTGACCGCAAGGGGTTGTTCATCTCGACTTATGCGATTGTTAAAGCAATAGTTCAAGAAGCATATCTTGCCTTTTTAATTTCTCACATACAGATCTTGAGCTCACAAAGCTGTTTTTATCACTTCTCTGTACAGAAGGAGGAGCCAGCGACGTGTATTTAGCTCAAGCACCACCAACACACAACAACAAAATTGTCCACAATGGTGAATTTACAAACGGAAAAATTGATCATAAACAGATGTTTAAACAGATGTTCCAGCAGGCAGAAAGAGCCAGCCACATGTATTTAGCTTGAAGCTAAAGGCGCCTCATGACTTAGAACACCGAAACTGCCCATAAATGCCCGCTTAAGGATCCCTGGACAATTTTTTAAACTGCCATTTTGGGAATTTAGTTTCACTTTCGGGAATAGTTGGTGGTTGGTAGTTGGGTGAAATTTTCTTCCAACTAAATACGTGGCTGGCTCTTTCTGCATTCTGAAGTCCAAAATAAGTGATGCGGCAGTGGAAAAAAAAATACTCAAGTCTTACATGAACTTTTTTTTTGAGTACTTGAAAGGCAAAATACTCTTTGGGAAAAATATGAACTTCTTGTGGTTTTATCGTTGTAGTTGGCTGTGTTGTAGCTGCCGGTGGTTTAGTTAATGCTACACCAACAAGCTTCTGGCTACCAAGAGCAGTGCTAATGTCGCGGTATCAGCAGTCATTACTATTATTTAACTTTACCTTGTTTAATTAGCTGCTGTCATAACCTCCTTAAAAGGATACCGCAAGATAAAAACTCATCAAACACACACAACACAAATATGTAATAGACTTTTAGAATTATATACAGTAATATATAATGAAACATTTAACAAATTTAATTAACATATTTAATAATATACATATCATAAATCTAAAAATGAGCCCCTGGCTTGATTGCTCGTGTTCCCTCTGGCTTGGTTGGGCATTACAGCTTGGTTGGGTGACTTGGCAATGTGCAGTTGGGGGGAAAATTGGAAAAATTGAAAGGGGGGAAAAAAAAGAAAAAAAAAGAAAGATGTTTGTCCTTTTAAGTGAATAAATGTATCCTGTGAATATCAACGACATCGCTTCATATCACTTATTTATTGCAGAAATTCAGAGTGTAATACTTTGATTTGCAGATATCAGCTGACACACACCAATATGTGAATAAGAGGAGTAGCAGCACTTATTTTCCTACTTCAAGCACTGGTCTCACTCTCTCTCACTCTCTCTCTCTATCCTAATTTCATTGCCATGCTCTCTCTCTCTGTCGATTAATCTGAATCTATTTCCATCTATTTCTATCTGTCTTACCCGCTTCACATCCTCTCTGCCTGGAAATTGAAACACAGCATCGAATTCGTGTGTATGTGTGTGTTTCTGTATCTCTGCTCTGTATCTGAGAGTGTACACTTACATTTTCAGCAAAAAGCTCTTTGCAGTGAAAAAAAACCAGAAGGCTGTCATGTTTTCAATACTCAGATGGGACTCATCTTACCAATTCACCATGACCGTCTGTGTTCGGCTGCTCAAGGTTCACAGCCAGACAGCTCTGATGATTGAGTTTGGTGGCGATAGGGTGAAGTGAGAGGGACAGACACGGGGAAGTTAAAAAAAAATAGTCGCGATATTATTTCAAAGAGATAATGGCTGCCGGTCCAGTAGCACAAATGGCTCCTGTAGCTTTTTAAAGTGGAATTCTGTTTCAACTGCATCTGAGGCCTCCTGCGCTGCCTCATGACGATGCAAGATCACAGAGAACAAAAACATCAAAAGGGCTGCAGCTTGTCTGCCAAACATAGAGTGTGTGTGTGTGTGTGTGTGTGTGTGTGTGTGTGTGTGTGTGTGTGTGTGTGTGTGTGTGTATAAGCACCTCTCACGGTTAGGCAGCTTTTCAACCCAATTTTAAACTCGCATATATTCATTTGAAAATACTCTGTAGCCTACATGTTCACAGGCCTTATTTGCAGACGTTTGCTTACAGAGGAGGCTGCATCCACTACTGCGTCAAGTCAATTTAGTAAAATGTCACCTAAGTAAGGCAGCCACTTGTGCCTTTCCTCAACAACCAGTCAGTCAGATAAAAGCCTGGCTGGTGGTGGTGGTGGTGGTGGTGGTGGGGGGGGGGGGGGGGGGGGGGACCAGAAATGGCAGTTTTAGAGAAATGGAGGCTGTAGTAGGTTTTCATACAAAAGGTATAAGGAAATTTCAGTGTGTCATTTTGTCTCTGTAGCGCACTTCTATAATTCTATTATATCACCACTTCATTGAGGAGGAAATTCATGATTTTACTGTGTTCTGGCATTTGTTGATTCAGTTTATACAATAAGAATAGAAGGTGCCCAAACCTTGTGTTAATTTAGTGTTTGTGTGCAGTCTATACCATCAGATTATTAAAAAAACAATCTCTCCTCATGCATAAAACAGCAAGAAGCTACACTTTTTTCATTATGGAAGTAATGAGGAGATCATCAAAACTGTAGTGCCCCTGTAGATAAAGTAAATGAACCTCTTTATTGCCATGGGGTAAACTTCATTTAGACTAGATCAGATTTGTGTTTACTCTGGTACAGGATGAAATCCATGATACAGTCAAAGTCCAAGGGCCACCTTCCTGTAATGGCTCATACTTCTTCCCTTATCTGTGTTTAATAACTTCTTCTTTTTTAGGATTTCTGCACTTTTTTATTCCTATTTTATCATGAAGTCTGTTAACAGTTGGTGCCATTCACAAACATGCAGTATATGTTTTACTGATACGGAGAAACACAAGTGTCATTAAGAAATAGTAATGAAACATAATTAATAAATGCGCCTAAGGGCGTTGAATAACGTCGTAGACTAAAATACAAAGTAGTATTAATTCGATTCAATACTGAGATCCTAAAAATGATCCACAAACACTATGAATCCGGCATGGGAGCAGAATGGTAGCGTGCAGCGGGCTCAGGAGGTAGAGGTAGGGTATCTAGTAACTTGAGGGACGCTGGTTCAATCCCTACTTCATGTGGAAAGTGTCTTTTAGCAAGATACCGAACCCCTGATCGCCCCTGCAGCTTCAGTGTGTGTGTATGAATGATGCAGCACTGCAGCACATGGCTATGAATGTATTTTTCTGCTTCTGTCAAACCAGTTTGATTTGAACAGTCTCTTCATGACGGTTTTCTGTGACATCGCTGTTACCTGGGTGTCATTACAGTTCAGAATGTACGCAGACATTGTACTACGTCTACTGTGACTGGTACCGGATTTCGTCTTGCAGCATTCTAATTACTTATCTTTTCTTCCTTGTTTCTCTTGTAAATTTAATGAAGCTATTACAGAAGAATGTTGAAAAGGTTTTTATACAATGTGATGTCAGACTTGGGGGGGGGGGGGGCCTGCAACGCACATTGAATAAGTTGAAACACCAGTGTTGGGCATGGATTTTGACTACAAACACTGGTTCACTAGACTCAGAAAAAAACTGGTTGGACCTGCTACTTACGGAGACGTACAAATCTTACACTTGCTGAACCGGTATTGGCAAATTTTACGTCTTTGAAGAATGCTTTGAGTGAGGTGAAACATCAGCTTTAGGGGATTTTGTTTGTTTCTGATCGTTTGGACTGATGGTGCAGTGAGAGATGGAGAGTCTGCAGTGGGAGAGCAGACGTGTTTGGCTTTTAAAACACGTTTAGAGGTTTAACTTCACATGTTTTGACAGGAAATTCAGAGCGTTTTTCACACCAACCAAAGCATAAGAACAGGAGTGGAAGATGCCTCAGACCACAAAACCCCAAAGATGTGGTCCCGGTCTGGAACTGAACCATAGTGTGGTTAATTTACAGGGTGAAAAGCTAAGATGCTTCCAACAAATTACAGGTGGTTGACGCAGGCTATAGTCACTAGTTAACCAACAGAGGAAGAAAACCTTCAGGAAGAGAAGACAAAAAGAGTCACAGAGACACAGAGACAGAAGCAGACAAAGGAATTTACTGAGGAAAATTAAAAGGGTTTGCCTTATAGGCAACAAACCGACCGAAGATACACACCTGTAACTCTGTTGTATTTTATTCTTTACTGTGCCTACAATCAGAACCAATTAATTAAATTCCTAGGCGTGCCTCAGTTGCCAGTTCAAACATCCAAACAAAATAAAAATGTGAAGAAGTTATTTTTCCTATGGTGACAAAGAAGCTGTACAACAAATACCAATCGATTAGAGGGCACAAAAACTGGCCGGACCTGTAACTGAGAGAGGCGCACAACTTTATACCTGTTGAACCCGTAGCGGTAGATTTCACGTATTTGAACACTGGTACGCGTCACACAATAAGAATTTTCTGTGACGCGTTCCAATCTTCAAACCGTGAAATCTACCGCTACAGGTTCAACAGGCACATAACTTTATTCCTGTTTAACCAGTAGCAGCGCATTTCACGTGTTTGAAGACTGGAACGCGTCACAGAAAATTCTTATTGTGTGCACCGCTCACATTACAGTGGGTCTGAAGAGGAGAAGCTCTGATGTATTAAAACTTTTAATTGAATAGTTTTTTTTCTACATTTTAAGATGGAGAGTTTGCTGATGTTTCATATCGGCTAGATTTAATAAATAAAACGTCCTAGACAACGTATTCCAAGTACCCTAGTGATCTTCTGATTTTTCCAAGTTCTATATAAAAATATCCTGCCGTTGTTTAATATATAACTATAAAACTAAGTACAGAAAATTATGGCCCATGACTTCTAAAAATCGGGACCCTGTGACCTTTCATCGAGCACTAGAGCTAACCCTGACCAATATGGTGCCCAGAGCAGGATGTTGGCTGTTTCTTCTTGTTTTCCAACCAATTCTACCACCAATCGCACAGGAAGGTTCATGTCTTTCAGCTTTTTTTTTTTTTTTATTATTATTATACAGACAATAAACCCACACAAAAACAGCATTACTCTGGCAGAACCAGTATTGGCAGACTTGAAACATTTAAAGGATGTGTGAGCGTGATGAGGCATCTGCTTGAAGGGATTTTTTTTTTTTTCCCCTGTTTGTTTGGTCTTAACTTTTGGACCGTTGCTGCAGTGAGAGAAGGCGAGTACAGCCTCTGCCGTGGGAGAGAGTTTTAATAAAAGTCGACTAATTTAGTGGTTCAGCTTTACATGTTCTAAAAGAAGCTTGGTTCATTTTGATATAAAGTCTTTAAAAAGTATTTCCCACTGATGATAAACTGCTCAGCCCTGTCAGAGAAACTGTTGAACCAGTACTGCAAGATTTTCTGGCTGAAGAATGCGATGAGTTGGAATAGACAAGCGTATCCACTTGTGGCTGTGTGACAAAGTATTATTGTGGTAAAGCACAGGAAGATGAATGCAGTTGGAGTATTTTTAAATGTAACTGTCACCTATCTCGACTTAAAACTGCCATTGAAACCACCAGAATAATTAAATTTAAAGTGAACAGTAGCCTATTTGTCAAAGTCAAACATTCCCTGAAGAAGCAAAAACTGTACTCCGCAGAGTCTGTCCTCTCACTGTGCCATGAGCCAGAAACATCTGAATGCTTAACTCATGCTGCAAAAAAAAAACCCAAACAAACAGAGAAATCAGATAACTCACTTGTTCCTGGAGAATGACTGATTTCAGATCTGATCAGCTTGTACCAAAATCCAAACACGTTGTTAACGCTGCAGCGTGTTTTCCCCTCCTGACTGCACACACGTACAACTATTGAAATCCTCCCTGATCTCTCTGCCTTTGCCGATTCAGTCACTGATCAATAACCAGCTGACCACTACTACAATTCTCATAACTGGATTTTTTTCCCCTGTCGATGAAGTTCACTTTTACAGTTTACTGGATTAAAACATGTTTGCTTTCACTGACTCAGAGTGTGTTCACAGTAACAGAAAGAATAGGTTGTTTTTTTTGTCTTTGACGCAACAGGGGTGGCGGTGTTGCTCATGTCTTATTTTGGTTGGATTTGATGAGAACACATTACAATGAGCACATGTTTAGAGTGTACAGTAAATCTGTGATATTACTGTGTCATTTCTTGGAACTTCTGGTGTGTCATCCTTGTATGAGTTAGTACAAATTACTGTCTGGTACTTGAATGCAAGTATGGCAGAGCAAGGTTCTTCATGTAAATTTTGTTTCATACTTTCCCCCAGGTGTCGGTACGTGTAGTATCATTTGTTCCTCTATAATACGCAATTGTTAGATTTACATTTGAATACCAACAGGAAGTATTTTATATATGCAGATTTATAAGACAAAGATACATTGAAAGTTCTGGGAAATGACATGTTCATGTCAGAGTGTTACCGATTTGATAAATGGATGTTCTTGGTTCCCAGACAATGTATTCCAAGGACTCCAGCCATCCTCTGACTTTCCATGCTGCGCCTCATTTCTTTTTAATATGTTTGGTATTCTATGGAAATACTTATGAAAACAGCTATAAAACTTGGTACAAATAATTTCTGGAAGCATTAGATAAAGGTAGTGAACATGGAAACACGGACAGCAGGAGTGGAACACACCTCACATTCATTCATAAAAAGATTCTCTCTCATCTTGCATGCTGTTCGCTACATAATGCTAGTCGCTAATGGAAATGCAAAGCTATTAATTACAAAAAGTAATGGAAAAGGAAGAGGAATTTAATTGAAAATAACCGGCAGGGCTAACGTTGGCCGTCTCCTGAGGCAGACACTGGACAGTAATTTAACTTAACAAGAAAAATAAACCTGTACGTCTCTAACTGGAACCACTGAGGAGTGACGGCATGATGGATCACCGGTGACTCTGTGGGGTTTCTGAAGTGCATTTCTCAAAATTATGTTGTAAGTTATTCCCCATACACCTGAAAAGTCTCTCCAACTTTCCTAAGGGAATATAAGTTGGCAATAATTGACTCAGGCTTTCCATTTATCAAATCAGCAAATGCTACTGTCATCCAAATTAAGCTAGAAACACTTGACTCTAAGAGGTACTAAGCAATGAAATATTTAACCACTACCTCAGAGCACAACCTCAGTCTTTTTTGAATGTTTCTCCTTTTCTTTGTCTTTTGAGCAACAGACAGACACTTTTTTGAGATTCTGGACATGTCCGACTATTCTGTCCCTCTGTGTTCACGGCCGTCCCTGTCCAGTGCCACCATCGGGGGAAAATACAGTTCGTCTCTTCACACAAGATGATGAGCCTTTCACCTCCGAAAACATGGACATGATAACATCATCATTGTGAGCTTTGACTGCCTCTTGAAGAAGCTTTAAAACTCCGATCTCAGCTCAAAACAAACCTTCATATTGGCCTGTTTTTTGTTGTTGTTGTTGCTCATGAAAAATCAGCAGAATGAATAGATGATCATCCATGGATCCAAACACAAGGACCGCCACATTTATTTGTTTTATCCTGCACAGACAGGGCAAGTTCTTTTAGTCTGGGATGAAAGTAGAGATGTGTCGGAGAGCAATGAAACATCAGCCAGTGAGAATAAAAAATGGTATTGAGGATTTCACATCACTTTTCCTGTGAGTGTTTTTTTTATTAATAAGTCTCATAAGCTGCCAATGACCTAATATGTAAAGTTTAAGGTAAAGTTTATGCGAGGTACCTAGATATTAGAGTAATAATACCAAACAGTGCCAAGTCAAATTCCTTCAAATTTTTCCCCAAACCTGGAAAACCTTGCAGCGTGTTAATAATCAGCCAGCGTTATCTGAAGTGAATCTGTCGCACAACGTAATTCACACCCAACGCTGGGTTGCTTTTACAACTGAAACATCGGGTCCGACGGATCATTTAACAGATGCAGCTCTGTTTACTTTCATGCTCCTGAAAAAAAGGAGGCCTTGAAGCCAGACCGTAGTATCTGTAGGATTCTTTGAGAGAGCGTAAAGTATTTATGTATAGCACTGCTAGACTCAAACCTGGGGTGCAGAGGGAGCTGAGCCTGGCTACGTTTGGACGAGTCCGGTCCAGCTACCTGCTGCATTCCTTTTTCCCTTTCATATGGTGGGGTATGCCAGATACAGCTCCACAAAAGAAATCAATTACAACAGCAAGAGAGCTCATGTTCTCTTAGCACACTACCAAACCCAGATGCGCTATAATGTGAAAAATATCATCTCTCCCTTTTATTTTCCTCTCAGGGGGCACCAGGATACTTTGTTTACTTGTTAAAATCACTCAAATTGTTTTCTGCAACCACTTTATGAATTATTACTTTTTGTTACTGCCATTAGCACGATGAACAAAAAAGAAAAGAAAAATGCTGCTAACAGCTTTAAATGTTCACCAGTAAATACGGATCCGTTTTTGGCTCCGGTTTGTTTATAAATGTTCTTTTAATTAGTCATGCTAGCAGCCTCGCTCATGAGAGGGCAGAGTTTGTTGGCCACCTCCACGGCTCAGACTGAGATCTCTCAACAGCTATTTGATGGATTTGAATGGGAGTCGGTTCAGACATTCAAGGTCCAAAGAATATGACGCTGACGTCGGAGAACCTTCCTGCGAGTACCATCAGAAAAGTTGGCATTTTTTTTCCCTTTGGCTGAAATGTCTCAACAGCTATTTCATTATTAATCATGATTAGCTGTATTTGAAAGAGTCATTGCGCCATAAGGAAAGTATAAATCTTTGTGAACAGCGCCGCATTGTCTTTTGTAAATGACTGCTACAGTTTTATTTGGCGAATTCAAAAAGTCATGACCTCAATCAATGATCGCTGGGACAAATGCATTACTGTGAGTTTATGTTTCCATTATTAATCATCATGTAATGGTAACTTATACAAGATAATTCATCATGTATTACAGATGTCTGAATATGCAACATGGAAGATTAAAAATACCATTTAGCTTCAGAGATGCAACACCAGATGTGCATCCAAATAACTTGTTTTTTTACTTAGATACGCATGTTTATGTTTATTTTGCTCCTGCTCCCTCATCGAGAAACATCAAGAAAAGCAAAATGTAGAAATTGGCTTTTCTGTCCTCAGCACGCTCTCTAGTTTACCGTGTCTGTGACTTGTTTTCATTAGTGGTCAATTTATGACCGCCGTGTCTCTGATGTTTGTGCCACGTCTCTCTCTCCCAGCTTCTTTCCATCTGTCCCTGCTGTATAGGTGAGTAGTTACATCATTAGTATGCCATTAGCTCTGATCATTGATTCCTCCCGCAGACCCCCCCCCCCCCACCTCCTCCTCCTTCTTGTTCGCTGACACGGAATTCTGAGGAGATCCGCGAACTTTATCACCTTCAGCGTTCCGGTTTCCTCCTCAGAATTCCCACTGGATCAGCACTTTCCTCTCCTCCAGACCTTTTCTAATTATCCCGTTCCTGCCTTTCAATAAATAATTACAATAAAGGTCATCAATCAAGACCGAAACATTGATAACCGAAGAGAAAGTCCAATATCCCTTTGGCACGACGTCCTGCTGTCATAAATATGATGACGGAATGTGTGCATCAGAGTATGTGTGTGTGTGTGTATTAACTGTTGCAAAAAATTCTCACAAAAATCATGTGCTACATGAGCTAGATGAGAAAGACCACTGAATGCACAAATGGACTGCTGTGATTAAGCTTTGTCTATCTATTTGTGTGTGTGTGTGTGTTTGTGTGTGTGTGTGTTTGTGTGTGTGTGTGTGCGCGCGCATCTGTATGTAGTTTTCCCATGATATGGGTGAGAAAAGTAAACAAAATATGATCAAACACTGCTGTTTGACCAGGAATTAAGCTCCGGCTAAGCCCACATATACTAAGCAGCTGTACTGCATTTTGATTAGCGTGCACTCACACTCACACACACACACACACACACACACACACACACACACACACACACACACACACACACACACACACACCTGGATATGCTAATGTGAGTCTGCAGTAAAAGCCGAGGGGTAGTCTCTTTGGTACCAGTGATTGGTTGCTATCGCTTTTGCCTGGAGGAGCAGTGAGGCAGCCAGGCCTCCCACTAGGGTCAGCCCAGAGAGGAGGTCAGATAATAGGGTAAAAATGTGAGCCGTCCACAATGCAGCCTGGAGGAAGCACTGCCCCGGGCTCCTTCTGAACTGAAGATGGGACCTAAATGAGTTTCTGTGCCTGGCAGCTCAGTACAACTCAAAACTGTTACAAGCCTCTACACACTAACACATGCAAGAAATCACATACACACAACGTACTTTTCACAGTCTCCTACACACACACACGCTCACACACACACACACACACACACACACACACACACACACACACACACACCTGGCTGACCACTTACAGAGGGAAATTAGAAAATCAGAGAGGAACATTGTCTGTTAAAAGAGTAAACAGCCTCGCTAGTTGTGTTTGATGGTGGGAGCCCAAATGCATTCATTATCCTGTTGCTTATGGAGGCATTGTGCTCTGCATGTCAACACTCTGCCACCCCCGTATACTCATCATAATGCAAAGCCAATCACACACACACACACACACACACACACACACACACACACACACACACACACACACACACACAGCTCCAATGACTCCAAAACGAGGAAATGACTTCCATGGACTTTGAAATATTCTTATCCCTTGCCTCACTTCACACAACTCCCCCTTTCTCGATCCTTCATTCCCGTCTAATTGGTGCAAATACATGCCAGGGTTGTCACAAACAGCACTAAATTAGTTTTCATCAAAACACAATTCCACCTGAATTCAACCTGCAGATGTGCTGAACACACAAAGATAAAGTGGTGAGGCTTTTAGAGGTGTCAGAGCACAGAGGTGATGGTTTGGAAGACAGATTTGCTGAGATGGAGATTTTTCGAGGATACTGTTCTGTAGGAAAACAGGTTTAAATTAGGGAGAGGTAATGGGTAGAGCCAGGTGTTTCTGTCTATAGGAGTGCTGATGGAGAGAGACAGAGAGAGGGAGAGAGAGAGAGAGAGAGAGAGTTTCTCAGGCATTTCTGAAGAGACAGAGCGTGAAACAGTTCGCTAGGCAAAGATAGGGAGAAGAGAAGGTTGGCAGTGGGTGGTTAACCAGCCGATAACGCTGCATTCTAAACAGGTGAAAAATGCGTCACGGAACAGAACTCAGCCTTCTCATCTTCGGCTTCTGATGGAGACATCATTTATTATAAAGCACGACACCCGGTGTCGTCTGCTGACATTATAACGATGTCTGATTAGTGTTGTGATTCTTATTTGTGTCTTACTGTGAAGTTATTTGAGTTCTTGTGTCATGCAACAAGGGACAAGGCACTGCAATAAAGCAAAAGTAAATATTACATTTCAAATGCTACTGTGAAGACTAACCATATTTCAAACTCTTTTTTTTTAATATAACATTTACTTTTGAAGCAAGCAAAGTCTTGTTGATAAATTATTGTCCATGACGGCTTAAAATTTGAATGAACAAAGCTCATTCGACATCTATTAAACGGACTGAATAGTATTTTCTATTATCTGGAGCTGAATAATTGAATTGAAATTAAAAATCCAGATTAAAACATGCTCCACATTGAACAAAAATACAAATGCAATCCTTAAGATCCGTATGAATACGATAGACGCATGGTTCAAATATTTGAACATGAAATCAAAAACATCAAATTGGTCATTCTACCGGAGGAGTGAGGGTCTGGTCCGCGTGGCCAGCAGTAAGTCGGACTTGTTCCCAGTGAGGGTTGGACTCCCCCAAGGCTGCCCTTTGTCACCAGTTCTGTTCATAACTTTTATGGACAGAATTTCTATTCGCAGCCGGGTGGTGGAGGGGGTCGAGTTTGGTGGCGGGAGGGTGTCGTCTCTGCTGTTTGCGGATGACCTTGTCCTCTTGGCACCATCGGGCCACGACCTCCAGCTCTTGCTGGGACAGTTTGCAGCCGAATGTGAAGCGGCTGGGATGAGAATCAGCACCTCCAAGTCTGAGGCCATGGTCCTCAGCCAGAAAAGGATGGTTTGCCCACTCCGGGTCAGGGGGAGAAGTCTTACCTCAGGTAGAGGAGTTTAAGTATCTCGGGGTCTTGTTAACGAGTGAGGGTAAGATGGAGCGGGAGATTGAAAGGTGGATTGGGGTGGCATCCGCAGTGATGCAGGTGCTAAACCAGTCTGTTGTGGTGAAGAGGGAGCTTAGCCAAAAGACGAGGCTCTTGATTTACTGGTCAATCTACGTTCCAACGCTCACCTATGGTCATGAGCTTTGGGTAATGACTGAAAGAACAAGATCACGAATACAAGCAGCCGAAATGAGTTTCCTCCGCAGGGTGGCTGGGCTCTCCCTTAGAGATAGGGTGAGAAGCTCAATCATTCGGAAGGGGCTCAGAGTAGAGCCGCTGCTCCTCCATGTCGAGAGGAGCCAGTTGAGGTGGTTCGGGCATCTGGTGAGGATGCCTCCTGGACGCCTCCCTCGGGAGGTTTTCCAGGCATGCCCAACCGGGAGGAGGCCCGAGGCTGACCCAGGACACGCTAGAGGGATTATATCTCACAGCTGGCCTGGGAACGCCTCGGGATCCTCCCGGAAGAGCTGGTTGAAGTGGCTGGGGAGAGGGCAGTCTGGGCTTCCTTGCTGGGACTGCTGCTCCCGCAACCCGGACCCACCGCATAAAGTGTAGGACGATGACGACGACGAAATCAAAAACAATGGAAATCGAAATGTCTGCATTTTGATCTAAAGCTCTCAACTGGAATACCAACAAGAGTCAATAAGAGACAGATCCTTAACTACCATTTGCATTTCCTAATAGAACATCTCTTTCATATAGAATTATTGTGATAATTTATTGTGGAATGTTCCATTTCTCCATTAGAGCTGTGAGCTGCAGCAGTTTGCTGAATTGACATACCAGCTTGCAATATGCCAATTAAACCAGCAAACCTCAGAGAATGCGGTAACATCACAAAAAAAGTTAATTATTCAAAACTTCACCGGGGTAAAAAAAAAAAATCATTGGAGAAACTTGTCACATGGAAATGTTCCAAAGTGCAAAATGAAAACTCACTTTATGCTGCTTCTTCAGTCAAGTTAAACTTTGGATGTACACAATCCTACAAAATCATGAAAACGATGAACGACAGGCTTCAGCTTTTTCTATTGAAATTGGGAATCTCACGCTATAGGAGTGAAAACAATCGTGAGAAAGAGAGTTTTAAAGTTAACAAGAGTTTGCAGGGGTAAACAAATATAGAGGTGGGAGAAAAGCTGTTAACCTGAACACACAACTGCAGCAGGAAAATCCCTAAAAACAGAGAAAGGGAAAAAAAACAACAACAACAAATTTGGGTGAAGCTGAGGAGAAGCAGACATGAGGAGTATTGGCTCCCTGGAGTTCTGGACCAGGACTGGAGGTGAATGACTCAAATAAGTTTTGCTTTTCCATGCTGGAGCCGAGGCGAATGCTGTGTACCCTAGGTGAAGCAGATACGGTGGTAGAGATAGTGACCTGAGCTAGTGGATATGATGAAAATGTTACAGACAAAATGTACTAATGTATGTAAAGTGAATAATTTGTCAAAATCGCTTGGGCTGTCAACACACACACACACACACATATATATATATATATACACATGAATATATATACATATATCCATATATATATTCATATAGGCCAGTCCATCGCAGGGCAATCAGAAGCAATTAGGGGTTCAGTATCTTGCTCAAGGATACTTGGACATGGTCACAGGTGGAAGTGAGGATTGAACCAGCGACCCTTCGGTTGCTAGATGGCCACGCTACCTCCAAGCCATGCTGCCCCCTCCATCCATCCATCCATCCATTTTCTACCTCTTATCCTGTTAAGGGTCGTGGGGGGGCTGGAGCCTATCCCAGCAGCCTTCAGACGAGAGGCGGGGTTCACCCTGGACAGGTCACCAGTCCATGGCAGGGCCAACACATAGAGACAGACAACCATTCACACTCACAGCCACACCTACGGTCAATTTAGAGTATCAATCAGCCTCGTCCTCTCTTGATGTCTTTGGACTGTAGGAGGAAGCTGGAGTACCAGAGAGAACCCACACAGGAACAGGGAGAACATGGAGACTCCACACAGAAAGATCCCGTGATTGAATTTGGAGCCTTCTTGCTTGGCGTGAATGCTAACCACCGCACCACATAGGTAGAGTTTAGAGGTTGAAATATTGTTGAGCAGCAACTGCATCCATAATTACTAAAAATAACAGAAGAGTGTGTTTAATAATGCTTGGAGTCTCCTTTTAATTTCAGGCAGCCAGAGCTTGTTGCTCTAACAGCTCATCTTTTACAAGCTATGGGGTCAAGGGTATGATTAATTGCGTTCATTTTTTTTGTAACATGTAATTAACAAGAAAATAATGCCTACCATCATTATTAAAGGTCAAGTGTACAACAACACTGTTACAACTAACCTTACCTCATTCACTTACGCTTGTATACAAGATTTTATGACATGCAGCCTTAAATTAGCAAACATTTTTGAGTTAGTGCATATCATACTTCTATTAGATAAAAAAAGGTTCGCTCATTTTCAAACAAATCACCTGCTGTGTTTACATCACACCTGTCATACTTCTGGGATGCATTAGCAACACTTAATTCCAATCTGTGCTGCTGACGCCCATCATTAGCAGACATACAGGCAGCAGGGAGAGGTGGCAGGATAGAGGGAAGAGAGGGTGGTAAGCCGCTAACTGCCATCAAATGATAACATTATGTGTGTGTTTATATATGTGTGGCGGTCTCATTAACCAAGGTGTAGGCGCATTAGTGTTTACACATGATTATACTCAGACATCAACACTGATTGGAATAGAGAGATAATTGCTACAAGATAGAGGGAAGCTTTGCTTTCTTGCTGCTACCCCCTACTCTTACACACACACACACACACACACACCTCCTAATGCCAGTCATGTTGATTTGTATCCCTGTCTCACATACACCTCTGAACCCTCTCATCCCCCCTTTCCTGCCTTCCTCCCACCTTCCTTAATTCCGAGGAAATGACTAACACCTGTCACGATATATCTCAGCTGTATATACGATATTTAATCAGATGTTCCAGCGAATGCCACTACAGCTACATGTGTGCACACACGCAGACACACACGCGTGCGCACGCACAAATGGAGCAGGTGTTCTTCGAAAATAAATCAGTAGCCGTGACGTAAAAAAAAATCCTTTAAATATGATAAGTCATTCTCTTGCTATCGCACAGAGTGTAAATGCACTCCATTGTAAACTCATAATGCACTTTGTCAGCCTGACCTTGGCAAAGAGACAATTCCCTTGCCACATAAAGCTGGAAGTAATGCTATCCCTGTCACAAATGCAACACACACACACACACACACACACACACACACACACACACACACACACACACACACACCTAATATGTGGAGCAGAAGACTGCATACTCAAGAAAACACCTCAATATTTGGTTTAGCAGTGTTAATAAACTACAATACCCAGTAGTGTGGAGTTAGTGTCTCTGTTTTAGCGCTTAGCGCTCAGCAGTGTGGCTCTGGAAGTGGAAATCTCATTCATCTACACCTAATTGTTGTTTTTAAAAACAGTTTGTAAAGGAGTCAAATTTGACAATGAGTTCAATATGACAATATGAAAAACAAATTTAATGACTTTATTTGCAATGTCACAGAAAAGTAATATACGACCTCATATGATCTTTATTTAGGCCTACTTGAAACATCAGCGGGGAAACTGAATGGGAAATTTACTTCCGTAAATGGAGAAATTAAAACAGTGGGTAGTTTCTGTTGGGTGTATTTTCCAGAACAACTCAGAAACTGATCAGAAATAAAGCTGACAGAAGCACTTCAGTATTCCTCTATGGAATTACATTTTTGGTGGATTCTGGAATAAGCTAACACAACCACCAGCCACGTTAGCAAACTCCAGCAAGTTCTAAAATAATTGATAGAAACTGATTTCTTTTCTGTCTGTTTGTAAAAACATGACCAATGTGTACGATGGAGTGCCATCTAGTGTTGAAGATGCAGCTTTCAACCCATTGCCCCAACATAACGCTAAATAGCAGACCAGTACCAACAACCACACATCATGAATCAGACACAAAAAAAAGTTTATTGATCCCCACAGAGAAATAACTTTTTTTTGCTCACCATTATGTGCAGTGAGGGAGGAGGACATATTGTCCAGTCTGACACCATCAAAGTCCCTGGAGGTGATGAGGAAAGTGTTGCGGTGCAGACGGAGCCCCACAGTAGAGTGGATCACATGACACGCAGATCCCGGTTTATTGGAATCAGTATGTAAACAACAACTCCGTGGATGTAGCGTGGAGATAATAGCTAAAATGTGGAGTTCAGTGTCAGGGCTGCAGGAATGGCTCGTCACGCTAACGTGACCAGGGTGGCATCGTCTGTTAGTAAAAACATCGAGCTCATTGTTTTTTCTTCTCTGTTCTAACCAGCCTTATTTATCCATGTCTGCCCCAATCATCTGGAAGCCGTCAACAGTTGTAGTTTGATTCCTCATCTTCCTGTGACCTTAGTGAGGACAGACATTTTACATGTTCTCTGCTATCGTCTTTGCTGTGTGGATGCAGCACTTTTCCATCATCACTTTCTCTCAACTTTACATCCTCATAATGTCTGTGGGGATGTCTGTTGTTGTGGTCGCCATGACAGCAGGTTAGATTCCGTTCAGTCGGTGAGGAAGCAATCAATCTTTATCAGTCTGTCTTTATTTCTATAGTGCCAAATCACAACAGACGTCATCTCAAGGCACATTGCACACAGAGCAGGTCTAGAACCTTCAAGTGAAAGAGACCCAATATTCCCACGTGAGCAAGCGCTCAGCGAGGTTGGCAAGAAAAAAAACTCCCTTGTAACAGGGAGAAACCTCAGGCAGAACCAGGCTTGGAGTGGACGGCCATCTGCCTTGACCAGTTGGGGTTGAGAAGGAGAAAGTGAGAGATGGGGATGGTGGTGGAGAGGAGAGCGAGAGGTGGGAGAGGGGACGGGGGGATAAAAGGAGAGAGAGAGAGAGGGAGAGAGAGAGAGAGAGAGAGAGAGAGAGAGAGAGAGAGAGAGAGGGAGGGGTGGAGAGGAGAGAGAAACAATGCAACCTCGGAGTTGCAGCAGAGACAAACTGAATAAAAAACACTCGAGGGTGCAGTTTAAATGTACGATGGTGTAGTAATCAAGGAAGGAAACATGTCTATACTTTGCAAGGCTGATAGGATCTGATTGTGCCTTCAGTGGAAGATCTTCTAAAGCCCTTCTGTTTGGTTGCATTAAACATTAAGGAAATACTTTTGATTTTAGCGTATAATCACTGAATCGCAATAAATTGTGGCCCGTTAGATGAACGCAACATCCTGATCGGATGAGGTGACTGCCTTTGTTTATCTTTGTATTGTATCTTTACACCTTTGCTCTTCCAACCCACAAAGTGACGAGACTCCCTTTATAGACAAAAACGTACAAGTTTGCAAAAAAAAAGTTTGAAGATTTGTTTGTTTTTATGTGGCAAATTTGTTTATTTCTATCATGCAGATTTGCAAGATTAAAAACTTGACTATTCCAAGTTAAAAACTTGGAAACTTACTCCCCCTTGCAGCTCATCTTTCCTTCTTCTAATACGCAGTCATATAAATGAGGTTTATATGAGGAAAAAATTAAAATAAATACGACATAATATGAATATGTTGTATCATGGCTGACTTCATGAAGGAAGGCATGTAAATCTGAAGGCTCATTCAAACAAATGCAGTTTTCGTTCCAGCAGATCATACAAATGAAAACATTTTTCTTTCTGCCAATAATCCATCCATCCTTCAGCGTGGGGAGTCGACAGAGGTGCCAAATACAAAGTTAAATAATTAAATGAATCTAGTACGTATAGGAGCCAGTGGGACAAACTGATATGTATTGAAAATGTTGTAAAGGTTTGTTAAGGTGTGGCAAGAGGCCTCAGATGCGTTCATGCATTTGTCTTTGTTTTTCTGTCTGTTTCTTCACATTTTTATGCACTCTTCTGTCAGTTGTGTTTTTGATTAATATTGATTTAACTGTAATAGTAAGGCTACAGGGACCTCGCATTTCAATAACTTCTAATTACGCACGCACACACACGTACACTCTCACGCGAACACACAAGCTTCAATAAATCTAATTGCAAGTTCCACTCATAACCCCCTGAGTCCTGGCCAACAAATTACAACAGCAATCTGACATTGTCAATAAATATGGGTGTACCATTCTGCCTGGCTGAACTCGTGTGGAATGACAGACCCAAATAAATTTTCTGAGACATTTTCTTTGATCACTTTAGCGTTTATAGCTTTCTTTCTCATTTTCCCCTTCCCGTTCTATCCTTCCTCTTTTCTTTCCTCCTCACCCCATCCTTCTAGCCCTCCCTTCTGTCTTGACTTTGTTTCAGCTGTTGATTCAGCATCAATCACTGCAAAATCTAATTTGTCAAACCTCAATCTAGCAGGGCCCTCAACCCCATTGCTGCTGTCTGTTTGTCTGGAGCCCTGCAAATGAGATGTGTGATAAGGCAACAGAGGGACTTCTGCCGGGAATAAAACCAGACTTTTGCACTTTGAAGTCAGAGCAGATCAAAAACAACAGAGGGTTCTTTGTGGTACAAAGAGAACGTTACTTCCCTTCATCCGTCCTCCCTTGTTGCTGCACCTTTTCTTTGCCACCAGTTTGTCACTCTGTGAACTGTCACATATCACATACAGACCTCCAATCTACCTCAACTACCTGCAGCATCTACCTGTATACCCACTGCCGGGAAGAGATCTGGCTCGGATCAGTGTGTGTTTGTGTGTGTGTGCAGACGCATCCCTTGAGGGTTTGTGGCAGGCAGTGCAATTTGCAGAGTCTCTACATTGTTACACAGTTGATAAAGACATGCAACATATTCTGTTTGTCTATTTGTCTTCTCATTTCTGGGTCATGTAGGCTTTTGCACGAGTCTTGCGGGGCAATCTTCTCCACCATTATTTTTAGCACACCCAGGCTTTCCTGCCACTTAGATTTTTGCAGAACATTTATGGTGTCAAGCCTTGAAAGACATCGTCACTGTCAGCACTAATGGTCGTGACGTACAGTACATCTTGTGTCCCATCAACTGCCTTTCATCACACGCCCCCTCTGCCAGCCTCTCCAGTTCCATGTTCTTGACATGAGAGTCATTTGTCTTCTGTGTGTCCGCTGCGATGATGTGGGATAACGTCGGGGGCCAGTGGAGCAGACAGAGGAGTATTGGAATATCGATTCCCCCTTGCCTTTCCTCCTGCTGGAGTCCTTTTTTTCTGCCGGTGTGATAAAGTGACTGGTGCTGATGGGTTTTGGCTCCATACATTGTTTCTTATACCTTTGGTGAGCCAGTATGTGTGGGAGAGAGCAATTTATTATTGCGGGGAGTCGTTTGTGGTCATACTGGAGCGTTCATGTTCCAGTAAACTCTGCTTTCTCACCATTCATTTTCATTTAATTCCCTGCAGAATCTGTTTGTTTGTACACTAATGACTTTACAAGACAGTATGATGCATTCTACAGTGTAGAATTTCCGGGTCTATTAAAAACAAACAACTATTGGGAAAAAGTTTGAAAAAAAGGGGGGGGGGACAACTCTGCAGTTTAAGGAGCAAATGTTTACCATATGAAAAGTGTAACAATGAACGGAGGTTACAAAAATACAGTACAAGTACTTTGTTTCTTTAGATTTTTCAGGTACTTTCTCTTAATTTTAATATTTTTCTGTCCATTTTTTAGTTTTGCTCCCTTCCTATAAAGGCAAATAGCTGTCTTTCAATACAAATAAGTACAAATACCTAAAAACAGACGTCAGTTTTTTAGACCTGACTCAAAAAAAATGACATAAAAGATGTGACACTCAGGAGAAAGTTGTTTTTTTAAGGGGGGGGGGCAAATAACTGGTTCACTTTCCTACATCGGCGGCGGTAATGCACGTTAATGTAAGTTGCCATTTGTTAGAACATATTTAAGGAAGTAGTCATAAAGACAAATGCAAAGAAATCTACGGAAGACACCTGCTGTATTTACTCAAATGAAGAAGAGTTGTCGACACTCAACCATAGAGAAACTGCGAAGCTGGGGTCAAACCAGGAGGGGAGCATGACGACATTTTTAGGGCCTGAGCCAGAAGGTACTTCTGGCGAAGACCCTATTATGTTTGCTCGGCAGAGCAACACATTAGCAGCACTAAAAACACTAAAAACACACACTAAACAGTGTCCCAGGCCCCCCCAACACCCATGAGGCAACTGGGTCAGACGGCCCGGAGCCAGTTTTCACATACACACCCATTCAAAACCTGGTATTATACTGTTCTTGCTCTCAATGAGTGCGCGCTATATGCGCATAATGCGCATAACGCGCATAATGCGCATAATCTAATTTGACCCCCTGAACATGCATGAAATTCGCTGAAATTCGGCACAATCGTTCGGTATGTCTCAACATTCACTAATCAAAAACAAAAACGCCACAAAAGTCTATAGCGCCACCTAGGGAGCCACACAAAAAAAAGACAATTTTTTTTAATTTCGCGCGCTATAACTCCTCACACAAAACTCCCACAAATATGGGACCAACACCGTTGGACTCGTCTCATCAAGACGAACAATTCTTAAACTCTGACCCCTCACCTATCTCCAACAGAATGTCCACAAATTGGACAAAACTGTAAAAATCAGGACTTTTTTTACTCCCCGAACAAAATCTATTTCCTCCTAAACCGTAAATGCCAGGGCTTCCAAACTTTCACACATTACTCTCCCAACTGTGCTGATTAAAAGTTCAGTAAGAATTATATACTACGCGCTCGGTTTGGATTTTATAAGCCCTCAAAGTGGGGGAGACACGTTTCACGCTTACAATGGAAGTCTATGGGGGGAGCGTGTCCTCTCAGGGTACATACTCTCAAACAAATGCTTCTCACGTCTATACCATACATCGCACAGCTTTTAAAAACATATCACTGTATTCCTGACAAAAATCCCTACAAAAATATGGTATTTTGTGTTACTTTTGACCAACGTGGGCCGAGTTATTCAGCTTTTACACACTACATTTCTCTTAATCCTCCACTCTCTCCACTCTAGCACAGATCAAAGAAAGTGCAGCGGGGGAGGGGTTCTTAATGGGCCAGCTGGCAGCTCTGCTCTCAGCTCTGCTCTCAGCTGTGACAGAGATGGCAGAGAGCGAGCAGAGAAGGGAGGGGCTCTTAAAGGGCCGGCTCTCAGCTCTGCAGTCACACTGTGCAGCGCACTGAGGCTCGTATCTCCTAAACTACAAGGCCTAGGGATTTGCCGATTACACCGTTGGATTCGGGCCGGTGTCAAGGACGCGGCCGTAGGCCGCGCGGGGGCTCAGGCCCTAACAACGCTGCTTGCAGCTTTAATTTTAAAATTGTTTTTGCTGTCTCAGACAGATGCACTGTACATTGGACAGTTTATTTTAATTGTCTCTTTTTAATCTTGTGTTTTTGAAAAATCAACAAATTGTTTAAAAGAAAAAGACAACTGTATTTAATTCATACTTTTGATCGCATTTAATGCATCACTGCAGCTACCGCGGGGCGTTTGAGTTCCAACTTGGAAATGTCAACTGAAACCTCCCCCGAGGGCGAGCATTCCACTCGTGAACTCAGAGTTACCCGATGAACCTCGGACCACAATTAAAAATGCTGCTCTGTGCAAGTCGCATAGACACTTAAAAGATGCTATTCTTAGAACTTTCACATCTAAATTAGTTACCCATCATCCGTAGAAATTTTGCTCATGTGCTTCATGTACAAAACACCACAGAATGCTATTAACTGCTGTTGTTAACGGCTGAGACGTAAAACGCGGTTATTTTACTTCACCTCACTTCTTGTACTTGTTACGTGTAGTAGGGGAAGTAGACCCAAGCGCAGACAGTAGGACGGTGCACAAAAAGTTTTATTTGTAACAGGGAGACTAGAGACGGGGGGGTACTGGAGACCGGGAGACTTGGAGACCGGAGACTCGACGACTTGACAAATACATGAGGAAAAACAAGACACAGGTGGTGCAATCACCCAGGTGAGACACATAAGGTAATCACAGGAGGGAGGTCAGGAAGACAGGACATGACTACAAAATAAAGCAGGAAGCACGAGACAGGGATAGTGACAGAACTTTTTGAAATTCTCTTGAGTAAATAGGTCTAAACCACAGGTGTCAAACTGATCCAGTAAAGGGCCGTGTGGCTGCATGTTTTCATTCCAACCAAGCAAAAGCAACACCTGAATCTACTTAAATCAATCAAGCTGTGTCCACATGGCTCATTGGTTGGACCAGGTGTTGCTTTTGCTTGGTTGGAATGAAAACATGCAGCCACACGGCCCTTTACTGGATCAGTTTGACACCCCTGGTCTAAACAATACTACTAATCAACTCTACTTTTAGTGCATCATACTCTCAAAAGTAATTGCAAAAATCTTTTACAAGAAAAGAGAAAAAACATTTAAAAAACATGGAAGCTAAGTGAAAGAAAATGAAGTAAAAGTTATGATTGATTGTTTAATCAGTCAGAAATTAAAATCCTGTGCAATTTTGGATGAATATCAATCAAAGCCTGGTGAAGCAAACAAGAAGAATTTCAAATCTTAATTATTTTGGGAAATCCAAAACATAGAGGAAGATTTTTAATGTATGAAACCCGAAAACCTTGCATCGACAAAATGTAACTTTACATAAAAAGAAAGGTCAAGGTTTACCGTCCTGGTGTTATGCATAACTAAACAACAGTGGACGACATCATTGCTGAGAGGATGGAATCATTCTGGGGTATAGATTTGGCAACCTGAGCTGGACACGAGTAGGAAATACAATTTTATTTTTTACTCTTTGTTGCTGTCATCGGTCAAAGAAAAAAACAAGGAAGGATCCCGTTAATAACCAGTTTAAGCCATTGCTGTCTCTTCTATGACAAACCAGTTTCTGTGTCCCAACGACTATTCATCTTCAAAAACAAGGTAGCGTAGGTTCAGTTTGGCACATACTTAGCAGGTACACACCTCTCCTCTGTAGATTCTTCGCACGCAGTTCTTTGTTTTATCCTTGGTGGTGTTACGTCAGTTGAATGAAACATTTCAAGTCTAACAGGCCAACACAAAGAGGGATAATCACCCTGCAAAGTAGTTGTCATGTATCGTCAGAGAGCCCTTATTAGCTTGATAGTGACATTCTACCAGAACAAGATGGCTGGGAACCATTTCTGCTCGATGACACCTGGTTGTTGTGGAAGTTGAAACACCCGTATGGAAAAAGAACTCCACTAAACAGCAACACACACCTGCTGAGGAGACGTCAGCACTTTACGGTTGGAGGAGGCGATAATAATCTGTGGGAAAATCAAAACAGGGCGATGACTGCACGCAAGTAGGTAATGGTATATTCAATGAAGATAGAAATGTTTGGACATGACAACAATGAGCTGATGAATACAAATAAACACACTCTGGCAACACCACGGGGTTGTATTATCCAGTGTTTCTTAAAATACAGCCCCCAGGGGTGGTAACTAAGAGGATGCGCGATAACTACTATAAAGGAATTCAGAATGATATCATTTAATAAAACACTATATAGTACTACTGTAATATTTGGAGTGTTCTTTTCTGTAGTGACCTTCATCAATACAAAGCAAATAGTTTGAATATTGTATTATTGTCAGATCCCCAGAGAGGTGCAATCCTTTATTTCTCACTAAAATGCAACTCCACTCAACTTCGATGTTAAAAAAGAGCAAATGAGAATATGTACATACAGAATATGCATTTCCACAAAAGAACAAAATCCTCAGCGAACACAAAGACATCAAAATATCATTAATTATATCAAACTGAAACAAGGACTGCCGTGTTCAAGGTCAAAACTTTTTCTGGCCCTACCCCCTTTTGTATTTCTCATCATTTAACAATGAATGCTTTTTCTCTTGTACTTTATCAAAAATACACAGTTCATTGACATGACGATGATGACACGATGGCAAATAACTGGTTTGTAATGAATTTGAATTCGAAAAGTAGCATTTTTTTCTGTGACACATCACATCAATCGTCACACACTGATAGAACAGTCCGTCTTAACTTCTTAATAAAAGGTATGATTTTTCTACCAAAGAGACAAATTATCAACATAAGACATTAATATGATTTTGTTTTAATGACTAGTTGTTTAAAAGTTTAGCAACAATTTTTGATTTCTGGTTTTGACAGTGTGGTTGCATTCTAGTCGGGTTTTGGATTAAATATGAAATAACGTCCTACCTAAAACATCTGGATTTGTCGCCAAGGAAACAGCTGTAAATTAAAGCTGCAAGCAGCGTTGTTAGGGCCTGAGCCGGGTTCCAATCGCCGGCCCGAATCCAACGGTGTAATTGGCAAATCCCTGGGCCTTGTAGTTTAGGAGTTAGAAGTCTGAGTCTGATCAGAGCGTGAGAGCAGAGCTGAGAGCTGGCCCTTTAAGAACCCCTCCCCCACTGCTCTGTCTCTGATCTGTGCTAGAGTGGAGAGCAGAGCTGAGAGCTGGCCCTTTAAGAACCCCTCCCCCACTGCTCTGTCTCTGATCTGTGCTAGAGTGAGAGCAGAGCTGAGAGCTGGCCCTTTAAGAACCCCTCCCCCACTGCTCTGTCTCTGATCTGTGCTAGAGTGAGAGCAGAGCTGAGAGCTGGCCCTTTAAGAACCCCTCCCCCACTGCTCTGTCTCTGATCTGTGCTAGAGTGGAGAGCAGAGCTGAGAGCTGGCCCTTTAAGAACCCCTCCTCCACTGCTCTGTCTTTGATCTGTGCTAGAGTGAGAGCAGAGCTGAGAGCTGGCCCTTTAAGAACCCCTCCCCCACTGCTCTGTCTGTGATCTGTGCTAGAGTGGAGAGCAGAGCTGAGAGCCGGCCCTTTAAGAACCCCTCCTCCACTGCTCTGTCTCTGATCTGTGCTAGAGTGGAGAGAGAGGAGGAGCTACAGAATTGTAGCGTGTAGAAGTGGAATAACTGGGCATACGTTGGTCAGGAGTGACACCTCATACCATATTTTTTAGGGTTTTTTTTTGTCAGGAATGCAGTGGTGTGTATTTTGAAGCTGTGGGAGTTTTAGTTTACATGTGAGAAGCGAGTGTTTGAGAGTATGTACCATGAGAGCAGACAGGTGCCCCATGGGTTTCCATTGTAAGGTGAAAAGTGTAAAAAGTGTCTCCCCCACTTTGAGGGCTTGTAAAACCCAAACCGTTTAGCCTCTATAAAAACTCTTCAAAACCTTTAATCAGCAGAGTTATGAGATGTTGTTATGTATGTTCAAGAAAATGGTCAAATTTGTGTCAAAATATTAATATTAGAAAATAGTTGAACAGTTCGTTATTTCTGCTGATGAACTGATGCCGCCACTGAGTGACATTAAGACATCATATTAATTTGTACGGGTCCCTTTGTTGTGTTGTCTGAAGTGGAGTGGAACGTCAGCGTCTTTTGTTTCTGCTTTTGTTTCACTTGGTGTCGTAATTGTTGTAGTGGAAGGTTTGATTATGCAATCCAACGTTTTACACAGGTAGACTAGGAAGAAAAGCTGCTGCTTTGGCCGCACCGATTGAAATGTGGAAAAATTCAATGAAATCCTATGATATTCAGGCCCTGTTTCACATTTACACACGTATATATGAGTTATAATGCATTTCTTGTTGTAAATTACAACTTCTGGTATCATCCAATATTATATGGTTCATTTTTGATTGTCTGCCGAGGTTTAATTCATTCCCATGTTTATGATTGAGGTTGCTGTTTGTGTTGGTGTTGAACTGACTGCATTTTATTGAGAGGTGTTTCAGCAGCCCATTTACATACATAAGAGGGGCAATCCAACACCCACAATGACCTCAATAATAAATCTAAAGTAGAATTACCTCTCTGACAACAAAAACTGAAAAATAAAGCAGAATTCATGGCAGAGCCGTTGGATTGTGTTCTATCGTGCAAGTGTGTGCGCGAGTGTGAAATACATGATACGCTTTCAGAAAACACAGAAAATAATGGAGTCAACACAAATGTGCCAATGTACAGTATAAGGGCTGATTGTAATCTGTGACAGCAGCATGTAGCGGGAGTCGCTCCTAACATACCAGAACATCAGAGACAAAGCAGTAAGTCAAATCTGCTCCCACCATCCAGCTCGCGAAGCCAACATGACACATTTCATTTTACAGCCTCCGTGCCATTTTATCTCCACACGGATGTGCCTCCATTCTTTACAAGGACATTCATAGACATCATACATACCTTAATCTGACCTTCATAACGACTACAAACTGGACCTAAAACCAGTTTTAACCTTCATGCTGCCCCTTAACGGTTTGTTAGAAAGAGAAAACCGACCACAATGTCCTCACTTTACAAAAAAATGTGCTCACTGCTAAAGTTCCTGCAAAGCTGGACATAAAATACACACACACACACACACACACACACACACACACACACACACACACACACACACACACCACACACACACACACGGTCAATCTATTCCTCAACACCACCAAAAGTAATTTGTCATGTCCATGATAAATTATACCCTCTGCAGTTCATAGCCTACAGAGACTCAACGTAGAGAGAGACAGAGAGAGAGGGAGAGCGAGAGGGAGAGTGAGGGGGAGAGCGAGGGAGAGAAAGGGATAGAGAAAGTTGCTGTTTAAAGCTGTCATTTGTTGTTTTCAAACGAATGTGACATAAGAGGAGGAGGTGTTACATGGTTTACATACATGAACCTCCGGGTCATTTAGTGGGTTGGAATACATTCAGAAACTCAAAACAACAACAACAACAACAAAATTAAACTAAAAATACCAGCAATTACAAAGATGTTACATAAAAAAATGCATTGTCCCTTTTACTTCCAAGATCTAATTCCAGACAGCTTTGACTCTATATGCACAGACTTCTGGCTCTAACCCAAAACTATGGTGCGTTTTGCTTTTGCTCCATTAATTCAAGAAGAACCAATAAAATATCAGCTTGTTTTCTGACCCACAAATCGGATTCCATCAGGGATTCCAAGTCTAATATAATTATTGATGGGTGCATAAACAAAGATTTACACTGAATCAATTCACATGACCGTTTTCCTACTTAAGAAACCAAACATGCATGATCAAGCCTGACAATTTATTAAGCAGCATTAGCATTGGTGGAGCAGGGTGGAGTAATAGGGCAAAGTCTTAGTCTTGTACAGTATTATAGAGGCTGAATACCCACAGGAGCAGCGTGAAGCATGGAGACACAGCCAGGGGAGAACTCATCTGTTCTTTGGCTCTTAGCTGTTCCAACACTCATAATGCCTCTGTCCCATGGGTGGTATTGCTTCTATAATAACCTGCAACTATGCAGCAGTGAAAAACAACCTTTCTAATTCTCACACACACCATGAGGGAAAGACCCATGGAGAGAAAGAAGGGAGAAAGTGAGACAGAAAACAGGCAAGAGGGAGGGGTGTATGTGTGTGTGTGTGTGTGTGCTCATGGGGGGGGGGGGGGGGGGGGCTCCTATGTTTCAACAGACCTCTTTTGTATTCACGTAGGTTGGCTCAAGCGGGAAAATTCAGATAACTCCTTGACACAAGGTCACACTATTACATGCCTTAAATTTTTTTTATATGTGTATATAGTCCATGCGCATTCACACACATTCAAGTTGACAGGTCAACAGAATTATGTAAACCACTTCATTTCATCTTCATAATCGCCTGAGGCCTTCGTGCATTTAGGGTCACTGACATGATTATCCTATTATGTTAGATAAAATAAAAGGGGTGGAGAGAGACGGACAGGAACTAGAGATTATGAAAAAGGCTCAGGCACGCAACGGCGTCTCCAAGTACAGGAAAAAAGTGCAGAAATACAATAAGATTCCTCTCAGGCTTCTCAGAAATTCAACCTCAGGAACTGGTATGTGTGGGAACCATGCAGGAATGTGTGTGTGTGTGTGTGTGTGTATGTGTATGCATATGTTTCGCGTGCAAAGATGTGCAGAAAAAAAGGTAGAACGAGAGAGAGTCATGTCCGGTGACAGTGGGAGAAGGGGATTTTCAGAGTGAACTTTAAGTCTACATCTCATATATTTTCATGTGGCCTCAGGGAGAAGCTGAGACTGGCTCGCCAGCTCTCTGTCAGCCGTGATAGACTCCACTGATCGGCTTCATTCATCTTTGAGTGTGTGTGTGTGTGAGAGAGACAGAGAGAGAGAGAAAGTGTGTATGATGGTTTTTGTTGCCTGTTGGAGACAGTTTCTGGTATAAACACTAACCTTAGCAGGACCCCCAGTCCTCATAGGGACCAAAGAACAGCCCTAATGCGGCTAAATCTGATTTTTGGGGTTTCGGTTCAGGTTTAGGCTCTCCGTTATGAATGCAAATCAATGGAATATAAGCAAGGATAGCTGCAAAAACCTGTGTGTGTGTGTGTGTGTGTGTGTGTGTGCGTGCGTTCTTGTGATTTTGATGTACATTTATCTAAATCTGTAAAACGATGTTTACAAAATACTGTTACTACTACTAATTTGCTTTCAAAGAGAATGTAAAAGACTTGCAAGCACACAATTAAAAGATTGTACGTAGGAATGTACATCCTGTGCATCTCATCCACAATAAGGTAACACAAGTGTAAGAATTAGGAGGGTAAAACAAGGGAGACTTTCAAAATAAACCTCAAATCAAGTGACACTATTAAAACTATTTAAGACAAACAAAGTTGACACACTACCTCAATTCTGTTGTACTTGTACAATGGTAATAGCGAGATTCTGATTTTGATCGAAAAAAGAAACGTCAATCGTAAGCATAAGCATAAGCATAAGCATAAGCGCTGAGGTCACGTTACTGCAAAAGCTCCATTACCCTTTGACCTTAACCTGAACAGCTAGAAGCCAACTTTTTAGTTTCTTTTTTGTTAAAGAATTAGCTCGCTGATGTACTCTGGCAAGAAGCCATGCAAATATATATATTTTTTAAAAAACTACTTTGCATGAATTAATCTGTTTTTCTTTTACAATAACTATTATTTTGCAGAGAATAAGTCAACCCAGATGTAAAATGTTCATAAGGAAGCTATCAACAAAAAATAAAATAAAATCCTGCAACGTGCGATGACAAACGAGGCACAAGATAAAAATCTTGCCAGCGAAGGCAATTCGAGTAGAAATTACATTCCTTCCAAAACATATTTGGCAAAAAGAAAAATCAATAGCGTTGTTCTACAATGTGTAAAATCCAGCCATAATGTGTGAGGAGAGTAGTGTTTGCAATGAGCTCAAATCTCCAAAGAAGCAGTAGCAAGCACCCACAAAAGGCAAGGCAAGGCAAGGCAAGGCAATTTTATTTGTATAGCCCGTTTTCACAAACAGTTTGTCTCAAAGGGCTTCACATGGCATCATAACAACATCCTCTGCCCTTAGACCCTCACATCGACTGAGGAAAAACGCCATAGAAAAAGAGAGTGAGAAGACGGGATAGAGGTCAGATTACCAAAATGATTAATTTACACATATAAATCTGATTTATAAAAGGGATTATAGTGCCAAGTTTTTATAGGTGACTTTAAAATATTTTGTGTCTGCCCCCTCTGCTCATGTCCAGTGAATTAAAACCATTTGGGGTGTGGTTATAAAATAAGGAGTTAGTAGTAAAAAAAAACAACAAACAAACAAGAGTGAAGGAGAACTTCTCCCTGATTCTGGTGAGCAATTAGTCATTTGAGAAAATGCATTTAGCTTTGAGTGACAGAGGCATTTTTGGGGGAAAAAAGAAAAAGGTTATCCAGAGATTTTAGATCAGATTTCTCACTTTGACACTTTATTTGCTGATGGCAGCTGCAAACACAAAGAATAAATCAGCACTTATGAATCATTGCTTTTGCTCTGTAAGTGATATAGAGGAAAGTAGCTCACTTTCAAAAGTTAACGTGACAGCATTACATTTATTCTGGAAACCTCCTGAGCAGAGAGGAAAAAAACACACACACACACACACACACACACACACACACATCAGAGTCTCCTTCGTGCAACTTTTTTTTTGTAATGGCATCCAAAAACATTCTGGAGTCATAATGCTCAGGCACAGAAAATGAGAGGAAAAAAAGGCAGAAAAACCTGGGTTTATCACCCGCCTTGCTGTATTCTTTAATGGAATGTGATTCAAATCCCCAGCCCCTCCCACCCCCTCCCCCCACCCCCCAGAATGTGCTGCTGCATGGCTGCTATCCAACACAAAAACCTTCACTGTACCCTTGACGTTACAACCCTAACGATCCTTTTCGATGACTAGGCGTGGAGCAGAAAACATCCCTACAGTCAGTTCTCCTGACTGGCTCTCTGATGATGTGGCTTGACGTGGGTATTTGCCGGAGGGTGGTAGGTAAAGGCTAGGGGGTTTGGAATGTATCCTATTGTGTCCTGGGCATGTTTGACACATGCTGCAATGCATTATAATCAGCGTAGCCATCACTCAGCTGGAGCCTGCAGCATCAATTCAATCAAATGAGCTTTTTTATTTTTTTGCCTCTGGAGGAAAGCCCCACTCACAAGAAACATGTCTGACACATACTCTATCTGACTGATCCAACAGAGATAGACTAAGTGGGGGGCTTTAGCATGTATGTGTGTCCACGTGTGAGTGGATCAGCATTGCAGAAAACTTGACTCCAGCCAGAGATGCTGTGTAAGAACTTCAGCCATTGATTGATGATAATGAGTCCTGCTTAAGATCACATGATGGCGAGGGGAGGGAAGAAGCGAAAAGGAGGTGAAGTGAAAAATGAAGAGTGGGGGCGGGGGAGGGAGAGGAGAAGCTGCAGTTGCAATACATGAGGAAAATCCAGTTGGAAGGAGAGAGAGAGAGAGAGAGAGAGAGAGAGAGAAAGGAGACTTCAGGGATGGAGCAGAAGAGAGGAAGAGAACAAGAGGTGCAGAGTACAGGAGTAGGAGGAATGAGGGAGGGTAGAGGAGATTGGGGAGGGAGTGGGGGGAGTAAAATAACTGTGTTTTTGCAGAAACCCAGGCCATCTGGTGAGATGGAATTACATTAGCGATGCACATACAGCCCTCATGCTCCTGTCTCATCAACACACACAGCACAGGCTGAGATGCTTTAGGTGAATGTTTCTGTGCTCGTGTGATTATAACCAGTACTCACAGGAAGGTTTTGACCCCTTCGCTATTATTGCATTTATTTGTACCGAAACCTTCATCTGGTCAAGCATTTACCGCGCAGTGAAGATTGTGAGGTAGCCATGTCCGATAAAATTGTTCAAAGAGGGGGGGAAAAAAGCATTAAGAGGGCTGTGGTGCCTAATGGTCCTAACTATTACCTCACATAAGAGCTCTCCCACATTCCCATTTACTCAATATTTCATGCATGAATAATCCAATACAAGCAAAAGTGCAATATTTCCACAAGGACACAGTTTAGATTAGCAGAGGGGGTTCGGCACTATCCCCCCGAGGACTCCCGGACTTCTCCCAGGAACTTGCAGCAAAAGTAATCAGACACAAGACACATCTCTCTTATCTGCGGCCCACTCCTAACAAGCACATAATTGCTAATATCTTTGCTGAGCTGGAGAACGAATACCCCGGAGTGGAGACGGGCTATGTATATACACCCTGATTGAGAGATAAGAATGGGTTGCTATAGGAACAAGGAAGCCTTAATGTGGTGCTGCAGGTGGCAGGAGGGGAGGAAAGCAGCAGAGTGAGAGGGTTGAAAGGCCTTAGCATCTATAAACAACAGTAAAACCAATGTGTCCCGCTTGAGTTTGTTCATGTTTTAATGAATCACCATGGATGCTGTTAAGCTTAGGCAGTTAATAAAAGAGATAGAAATGCATAAATATTCACTAATCTTCCCGTGACAAACTTGAATTAATTTAGACGCAGCCAATTGTTTTCAGAGGTCATATAACGAGCCAGTTAATACGCAAGTAGCATGTTGCTGCAGCAGAGGAAGCTGCAGTTTCAGGACCGGCTATTGAGGACTCCTGTTGTTCATGACGCCACCTGCAACTGAAATAGATTTCAAAGGTCTGTGTTTCTAGGATGCACGGACTTGATGTGAATAGTGAACATCTGAAAAATCGAACCCTGGTGTCGTAAAGCCAAGTTAATGCTAACAGGCTAAAGTGTGAAGGAGCCTGATGCAACGTAGTTCCTTTACGTGATGACAGAAAAAGTCAACTTATTACGTTAGTCCAACTAAAACTGGGCTTTTCAAATGCATGTTAAAAAAACACAACACAAAAACAACATTTGTTAGACTGAAGTGAATCTTTTCAAAGTCAGACTAACATACCAAGATAGTGCGGTTTGGAATTGATTTATTGAGGTATGTTTATACTTTAAAGCTTCAGTGGGCCCTGAATTTCATGTTCACAAAGTAGCTGCAGCTTAAGCATTTGGTCAAACAGCTCATAGTCAAGCGGGTATCTTGATTCTATGGTTGATACAATGCATTTCTGGTCAGACGAGGCGAAATCCACGTCGCTGTATTATTTAACCAGTTTTCCTTTCATCGTCTTTGAATTGTGTTGTGAGGCGAGTCTACATCTGTCTCACTTTTGGATGTTTTTAAATGCATGTTCTGGTTTATACCATCTTTTTGTGCGTGTGTGTGGTTTTTTTTTTTTTAAAGTCCAGAGTCAGCATTGAAGTCTTTTTTGGTTCTGTTTTGTTTTGTTGCTCGTACACATGGAGGCAGGTGGGCCCACATCAGCTGAGGAAGGAACTGAAGAACGAATGAAAGTTATTAAAATAATCAAACGGCAAAAAAACAAAAAACAAAACAGGTTCGCCAGAACTCCGGTAAAACTACATAGCACGACACATCAAAGAAGCCTGAACAAAGAAGAGATCTGACAAAGACAGAAATCACAAAGGTAAAATTCAGCTGGATTAATCACGACAACAGGAGAACATGAGGGCAGGCCAGGAGATGATGGGGTGAAGGGACAAAGGGAACAGGGTAGGGCAAATGGCTTTGACATTCTCCTTTTGACACGTTCTCCTCTAAACCGAAATGAATCTACCATCGTGTGCCAGCAGCGTGGAAGCTTAGAGCTAATTAGTGTACTTCAGTGGGGGAAACACCCTGGGTCAACAATGTAACGCTATGGTTGGTAGTTCATGATGTTTTATGAGTCAGCCAAAAGTATTTTGCCATTCCTTAGTCAGTGACAGAAGCTTCTTAGTGTTTAAAATGATGTCCAAACAGATCTGGTTAGTTTAGGGAGAAAACACGGATTAAAAAAACCCCTTGGTTAAGGTTATAAACCGGACTTGAATGACTTTCACACTGCAAAATCTGGTGTTACATCCAACCACTATCCCATGTGCCCAAAGCGGCCAAATTGATTTCACACCACCACACAATGCACGAAATCGAAATGACCCGCCACTTTTGCTTCTTGTTTTTGGTTTAAACAGAATGTTTTCTGGTTTCTCTTGAGTAGGTGCTATATCTTGAGGGGGCACCGAAGGAAAACCGCTACTGTTGGAAAGAAAATGGACATGAAAAAAAACAACACCTTTTTTTTTTTATTTTAAAAGATGAACAAGTCAAGTTCCACACTTTCCAAATTCTGGTTTGCAAGCTGCAGTCAACTGCCTTTACCCCGATGCTTTGCTCAGTGGGGAAGATTTAAAACCCAACTCGATCACTCGGCTGCTCTGTGATAGCCAAAGTCCGGCCATAAAAAAAAGAAAGAAAACCGGAGGTTTAAGTATCAGCAGTCGTGCTGTGACAGCTGGTCATTTGGGAAAGAAATAGCAACAAAGTTGGAGCAAAGCAGTGACATCGGGAGGGCAAAGATGGACACTTCAACTTTCTGGCAATAAAAAAAATTGCATTATTAATATTAAAGTTCCATTTTTCTTCAGCTCTATAGGTTGGAGGTAGGCTGGAGATTGTGGCTTGTCTTTTCTTATAATGCTCATTTGTTACGAGTCAACAAAATACATCAGCGAGGACTTTATTGAATTGGAAGCCATACTGATGGCGCATTACCGGATTACCAGCCTGCTATCTGTAATGTCAGCTTTTATAATGCGACATGAGAGAAAGCGAGGCCATAACTTATGTGTGTGATAGATCGCATTATGTCGGCCGAGCTCTAATCATTCTTTGATGCCAGCGGCTGTGTTTCTCTGTCTGTCTCCCTCTGTGCGTGTGTCTGTCTCCATCTCCTGCCCTTTATCACTCGTTTTCCTCCCCTCCGTCTCGTTGTAATGGCGTTTCAGTTGGACAGATAGCCACAGGAATCCGATACGCACACCATCTAATTAAGTCTTTAATAGGTTGTCTAATGTCTACTTGCAGCTAGTTCCCGTACGGAGCGAGGCACACTCCCACCTTCAACAACCAACTGGACTCTCATGAGCTGGATCAATACCATTAACATGTTGTTTGTTAATTATCCACTCTAAAGGGGATTTTGTTTCTTTTATTGTCTGTAGAAATTCTTGTTCATTGCTTTCTTTTCAGTGATGCTGCTCATTGCTCATGTATATTCTTAACAAAAAAGAAGAATAGACTGTGGCTAACAGTGAATTCAAGGTTCTTCGCCTACCACTACAAAAAGATGTATCCTTTGAACAGCTGGAAAAAATCCCATATATTAGTATCTGTATTTTAAGAGTGGGGGGAGTATGGCTCAGAGGTAGAGTGGCCATCTAGCAGTCGAAGGGTCGCTGGTTCAATCCTCACTTCCCTCTGTGACCATGTCCATGTATCCTTGAGCAAGATACTGATCCCCTAATTCCTCCTGGTGGCCCTGCGATGGACTGGCGACCTGTCCAGGGTGAACCCCGCCTCTCACCCAATGTCAGCTGGGATAGACTCCAGCACCCCAGCAGTATAGAAAATGGATGGATGGACTTCAAGAGTGATGGGGTTTTAAGAAAAGCGGTAAATCTGGTGTCATTGGCAGCATGCGGCTCTCTGCCTTCATGGTGAAAAAAACACCCAAAAAAAACGAGGATAATGATTGGAAACGCAAATGCTCTTGTCTACAAAACAGGAGGAGAGATATGGAATTAAATCGAAGCCCTGACAGCGAGGCAAAGCCCCAAAGGTCTCCTCTGTAAGACGTTTCAAATCTACATGCGTGCAGACAGAAGAAGCCTTCAAGTCTAACAAATGTCAGCGACAGACGCAGCGATCGGTTCAAAGGGTGTCAGGTTAGTTAAAGTGATAGATAAGAGTCTTTTGTGTCATCATTTAGTCAAGCTCTCTAGCCACTCTGTGGACCTGGTGGTTTTTTTTTTTTTTCTTGATATGAACTTCTTTTTTTTGCCTGTTCATGTTTTTTTTTTGCACCTTTTCCTCAACTGTCCACCTCCCTTGCTCATATCCTTAAGGTGCCCTTTTTGCCTGCATGTAACTTGTTTGGTTTCCTGTGCAAACCCCTGCTTTAGAGTTTGCACCCTGGTCTACATCTGCGGCCGCGGCGCACGCCAAACCAATGCAACGCTGAAAAAAATATGAGCTCTCCATCGAACAAACAAACAGATCAAAGTAAGCGAGCAGAAATTTGTTGTCATTTTTGTAAAAATACAATTGTACAAGGTGAAGAATGAACTTAAGACATTTTGAAGAAATAATAACAGATAATGATCTACAGAGCGCAGGAGAGGGAGAAATTGTGGGTATAGACAGAAAAAAAAAAACATATTTCAAAGCTGCTCAATTTAATAATTCAAACCCATGAGACATAACCCCACCTCCATGGAATTTTTTTTTTTTTTTTAACAAGTAACATTTTTTTGGCCTCAAAATAATTCAAGTGAAGGGCCAAAGTATATTGAACTATCTATCTTCAAATATTTTTTTCTTTCTATGCCCAAAAATATTAAAAATATTTATCCTGCATGTTAGCAAACTCCATACAAGAAAACTGAGAAGAGGATCTGCTGAGGAAAACCGCGCAAAACAGCAGAAAGATCTGAGTGAGAGTGCTTGGAACTTGTGGCGCGATTGTTTCACCATAAATAGGCTTTTGTGCGTGTGAGACAACTGCTCTCATTCAAAGTTCAATCAGCTACATGAACAAAAGCCAAGACTAGAAATATAAAACATGGCGACCTTCAAGATCTATATTTGCTCATGTTACAGAGTCCAAGAATGCAGTCAGATATAGCTTCTGCTTATATAAGGGTGATTGTGAGTGGATGATTCAGGTCTTCAGTCTGTACCGTATTAGTTTAGCTGTTATCTAATATAGGAGGGTCGTGTTTGTGCGCATGTTCCTCATTGATGGAAAGACTGGGATTTTTGGTGTGGAACATTAATACCTGCGCTGTCAGGCATGGTACTGGGAGCCCAGGAGCAGATGGTTTCAACAGTCAGGACAGATTAGCAGTTTATGCTGCTCTTGTGAGTGGTTGGTGAGAACAGGGGTGTAACACGTTGTTCCTTTAAGAGCTGGTCCTCCCTAAAAGCTAACTAATCCACAACTTAGGGCCCCGCTGATGCTAGGGCATGAATTTACTCTCAACTAGAAAAAACATTTTTTTTTGGTACACCTCGAGTCGTAATTCTGGGTACCCCAGTTTTGGAATCATATTCCTCAAGCATATGTCCTTATTTGGACAAAACATGGAGTTTTTAAGGCACTTCCACGGGATTCTCAATCGAGGATGCAGAGAGGTTATAATATCTTTTTTATTGTGTCCTGGCTACTCACATGGTCTTCGTGGCAGCGGCAGGAAGAATAGAAGTTTCCAGGCATGTCTGTTTTGGTCTTTGTTGGCATTTTAATCAGTGTTTGGGTCTTTTGCCTGAGTCACTGTCTAAAAAGACTGTTTATTAAGGGGTGAAGAGATTTCTCTTTTAACAGCAGCGTCTGACTGACTTGAAGACAGACTCTCTTGTCGTCATTGTTCAGAACATCGCACACTCATGTCATTGTGTTTTCTCGATTTGTTTGTGCGTGTTCATGTGAAAGTGAATGTATGTCAACTGTTGTGTGTCTGTGTACAAGCTAACTAGCGCTGCAGGCCTGTGAATATATTCTATCTGCATAATGGTGGGATAATTAACATCTTCACCTGGCTCCTGGTTTGTTCGTTTAAAAAGCCTAATTAATCACAGGGACAACGTTGGGACTGGAGTCAGTTCCCCCAAGCGTGAAATTACCTTTCTCAGAGACTGGGCTCAAACGTCCATAAACAGTGATCCTGCCAGCATACCCTCTGTACTCGACTCTGCTATTCTTTATCTCACACAACACGGCCTTGGGAGGAGGGAGAACAAGAGTGTGAAAGGCTAACAGAGGTGAGAAACAATTCAGATGAGCGAAAGAAAGAAACAAAAAAAAAACCCAAACAAACAAGGTGACGCGAGGGAGCAGAGCTGGGTTTCTTTTGTGATATCCCACCATGCGGGCAGAGTGATGGTCCTGCTCTGCTGCCGCTTAAAAATAAAATTAGCTGGTGGGCCAGGTATGTGAACACCTACTCTGTGTGAGCTCTTTGGCCAAATCAATAACTTTGAACTTTCCAACATGGGAGTAGGGAGAAACTCTTTACATCAATAGACGTGAGCTATCATATCCCACTGCTGGTGCTGAGTAGAGCAGCAGCCGTTCAGGGAGTAGCTTGTATGAATCATTCACAACACCCACTCTCCTAACCTCTCCCTCTCTACCTACCTACCCACCCGGCAACCCCCCGCCCACTGTGAGGCGCCGTCAGCATCAACTGTCTTTGTACTTAACCTCACACATCACTGCTAACTCATATATCATGTTGAGACAGCAGAGAGGGGATGTTTGTCTATTTCTGGCTCAGTAGGAGTGGATGATGGCTGCAGTGATTGCATGTGTGTGTGTTTGGTACCCTGTTCACGTCGGACGATAAACCCCACCAACATCTGGCATCTGTCTTCAAGTGGGACGGGGTATAATTGGTATTCATCCCTGGGTCAAATGTCTCCCTGATAGTCAGGGGTATTTATCAGTTCCAGCTCCAATCGGCAGTGATGACATGACTCCTGGACGCGCCAATTTCCTCCTCTTTGCAGTGCGATAGCATGTGGCACGACGCCTGCACACTGACACCATAAACAGACGTGTTTCCTGTCCAGCACGACGCTGTTAAACCAGAGGCACTGCCACTTTGCCTTATTTTTCTTTACAAGTTCAGGGCACAGCAGCTCAGTTAAGCCAATAACATGCAAGCTCATCCTGAAAAATACTCATCAATGAGGTCTCACAGGCTTCTCCAGGCGCATCAAACCTGCATTGACAAAGACATGTGATTGAGCTATTTTAGCTGCCAGTGCAACAGCTAGCAGCTCACTCAGTCCTGGTGACTTTGGTTGATGTCAAACGTGACAACAACAAAAAAGATAAAGGAAATCTGCAATTCATTTTTATAACTTGACTACAAATTTTTCCTTTTCCAAACTAGATTGAATTGCATTTACAATCAAATCCCTCCCAAGACAGAACATGTAATGAACAGACACACGCACTTTATTACAATAAAATGCACTTATGGATAGGTTATTGGATATATTTTTCCCCTATTAGGATAACAAGCTCGTATTTAATAACTTTTTTCGGTGCCTTTTTCTTTGCAGCGATTTCAAGAGTTGAGAATGTTTGCGCTCCTCTTTCTTGGCAGAGGTCAAAAGAATGATTTTGAGTGAATGCTCTTTGCCTTTTAGCAGTAATCTACTGTATTGCTTTTTTTTACAATTTGATTAAATGCTGCATTTCAGTTTTGACTCTGATTTGTTCAGAATGATCAAACCAGGACATCTGTTGGACAATTTTAGAACTGAGTAAGTGAAAAGGCTGCTGATGGCTGTAACAAAACAGAGCTGATATCACTTGAAGACTCCAGTCAAGTTCAGGAAGTCAGCTTTTATTTTGGTACTAATTATGCACGATTCCGGGATGTTTCTGGATGAGAGTAAGAGAGTAAAAATCCGAAAATCAAAAAGTTCTCTTTTTGATCTACGAGACAAAGACAAAAACATTCGGAAAAACTCGAACACACATGTACTAAAAAGACACTGCTTTTAATATAACCGACATCCTGCGTGACAAGAACAAACCGAAAGAAATGAGACACGTGGATGGAGGCACACAGAAAAGCATTACTTCAGGTCATAGGGGACTTACATTCCAATCTTCTGTACAAATTTGTGATGAGCAGTGTGTTTTGCAGGTCCTGTAGGAACTGGCACAGATAATTAATTTGGTTTCATAAACGTCTGTTGCCACATTCTGGGAGCTCAGAGGAAACAAATTATTGAATTACCAGATCCAGTCGTCATTGCCAGGTAAGCCGCATGGAATAATCATGTGTATATACAGTACGCCTGCATGCATGCGCATACATTTGTGAAACAATACAAGCCTGCATGTTTATTCAAGTAAGAGAGAAATGTGTCTTTTTGAAGCTGCTGCTAAGTTTCAAGGGAAATCAGCGCACATGGAGGAAAAAGAAAGAGGGAAGGGAGGGTAGGAACAAATAAATACATTTGTTGAGGAAGGGAAGGGACCGGGGAGAAGAATTAGGAGAAGAAGGAGAAGCATTGAGGGGAGAAATTGTAAAAAAAAAAAAAAGAGTTTCAGGGAGTAAAATGTTGACGACGTGCCGCTCGCTGGCAGCTGACAGAGAATGTGGCCTGGTTTCTGAGTTGCAATCAAATCCCTATAAACTGAGTGATCATTCACTCTGCTGCATTATAGCCAACCAGCCAAGAAACACACATGCATCAGTGACAACATGAAGGTAGCTGGGTTTGTAGTCTGAGCACGACAGAAATCTCTACGCACATATATGCATAAATAAACACTCACCAAGGCCGGAGAAAAGAAAGTGATGAGTGGCGGAAGGAAATTACAAGAAATGTAAGAAGCAGACAGGATGATGTCGGAAATGAAAAAGATTATGTTTAATCCCTGAAATCTTTTGGGGGTCAAGATTGCTCCAGTGCATCTTCTATGAAGGTCTCACTGCACACTGACATTTCAGAGGTGACGTAGAAGTTGGGACTTTGTTATTGCTAATTTCTGATAAGCTGCTTAGCAGTATAATATTCAGTGAAGTATTGAAAACTTTGCAGGCAGGCGGTTTAGAATAACAGGATAAGTGGAGAACTTTCATTCCCAAAAGAAAAATTTTATCGTCTGATGTCAGGAAGGAGTATACACACACACACACACAAACAGCAGGCACATGCTCAAACAACCATGTTCACACAGTCAAAAAAAGTAAATCATTGGGTAGCACGTCAAAGCCGATAAAGAAATTCTTCCATCTCAGTCTAGACCAATAAGCCGGAAGCTTACCTGTGCACTTACTCAACTCAAAGGGAGAATCAGCGAGCATGGAAACACCAAGTCAGGAAAAAAAAAAAAAAAAGCTTCACTGAACCGTCACACGCCGTTTTCCACCAGCTGCTCACTTTGCCATCAGAAGCTGACGCAGCGACTGCACTGTGAAATAATGAGTTTGTTTTCTCCGCGCACGCTCTCGTGACCGCACAAAGCTGTGACACAGTCCGGTTTGGACAGTTGAGTTGCAGTTTGGACTTTTAGGGTTCTGTATAGTTTTCACCTGATTTACTTGGAAGTTTCACCCTCATGCGTCAGATTTGCTCTTACTTCTGGTCACAGCTTTCAGCCAGCTTATGTCTACTTTCCACATGTGGGTGTCTGGTGTTCCTTAAAATGGTGGTGTATTCTCTTGTGAGGAGATAGAAATGTCAATTGATTGTCTTTTTTGACACCGATACGCGTGAAATGTCACATGTAACACTTAGGAGGCAGAAAAAGCAAAAGCCTTTTCTGAAGCTAACTCTTAGCCTGCACAGCTTCCACGGTGGAACAGGTGATCACAGAGGTTTCTATTAGGAATGAATGAACTTCCAAGTGTATCAACGGATCTACAGGCCCAAAACGTGTAGAGACGAAGGTTCAAACCTAGCAGTCACCTAAAGACATTTGGTTTCAACTACTTCCTTTGCTCCTCAAAACAATCACTTACTATTTTAGCTGGCTTGATTATAGATTCAGGTCCATTTGTAGCAGGATGAGTGAGTGAGGATATCTCAATGAAGGCAAAAACACAAATATTCCTTTGTGATGGTGCACTCAGGTTAAACATCTGTGTCTACTTTTCTTAATTATGAACACAAAGTACGGAAATCATTTTAACTCAACTGCAACGCCCTTGTAGCCAAGTGAACAAAACTAAAAAGGGCTCTGATTGTAGATGTTGAGGCGTTTCCAATCAGCTGATTAGTCCCCGTCAGCCAATCAGCTCCTCTCCTGCTGTACCACCTGCTGCTCATTGTCTGACGACCCCAGTATATTTTAATTGTTTGTTCTTTTCAGTCTTAATCACATCCTCGGTTGTGTTTTGCCCTGTTTTGCCTTTCTTCTTGTCAGTTACTTTGCCTGTTGTGATTCCTGGTTTGTTCTTTTGATTTTTTTAATTTCTCTGTAATAAAAATCCATCTCCAGTCTTCGCCTGCCTACTGTCGATTTCTTCATTTTGATTCAGCTTCCCCCACCACCGTAGTAAAGTTGTTATCAGAGAAAATAGAGAGATAAAAATCTGAGTGAAGTGCCTGCAAGAGTTCGCTGACCGACTGATTGATTGTCTGACTGATACGAGTAGGCTGCTGGTCTCAAAGACTGTTCTTGCCCAACAGCACATGAAGAATTTCCAATATAAACAGTCACAGTTGGACAAGATGACAGACAAGAGAGTGTCTGAAAGCCTAACCAGACCGAAAGATGAATCTAGTAAATGGCGAGAGCGCGTTGGTGATCATCACAAATGTGAACTTCTGGATATTTCCTGCTGTGGTTGGAGTTATAGGTTGTTGCTAAAGTGTATAATCGTTACTGGTATCATCATTATATGACACACAACTTCTACAGCAACTTTTTTCTGAACATTTTATTTACCAGACTACCTGATTGAATGGCAACCCCCCCGAACCACACCATCTCATCCCGTCGAGGACAAATTTGCTCGTATGTGTCATAGCTGTTAACCTGCTGGCATGGAGGTTGAGGACGTTGCTTCTTGGATCAGCGGTTTATCTACCTGACTGGACAGAGACAAGCTGCAGCAGGGTAGGACTGTGACGTGGAGCTCAGTGCCGTTTCCTGGAGGCCATACTGTGCCCGGTCAGAAATGACAGCCTGTCTTGCACTCTGTAAAATCCCTGATTTTCTAAATGGAGACTGGATACCTTTGAATTTTTTATGTTTACGGAGAAATGAGCTGATCCGTCCATGCTGAGATTTTCCGATGACTGACTCTTACTCCACGCTACTCCTCCAGACAAGACATTTTGAATGATCATGACAGCTGATAAAACAAGCGACACACACCCGCCTGTAAGTGACACTTAGACCAGCGAATAGACCACTCAGCTACTCAGTGATGAACCTGTTCACGTTCTGCATCGTCTCAACGCAGTGGATTCCTCAGCACTGCAGCTCTGCGAAGGTTTGCGGTCCAATCACTGTCCGTGAGAATGTTTCAGAGAATGCTGTCTAGTAAAGCGTGACAAGTAGATTCAATTTGGTTTTGAATGATGCATTTTTATCATATCATGTTTGTGCTGCAGTCTTCAAGGGGCTCGTCGGTCCTCCTCAAAATTCCCTTCTCCAAAGTTCCCGATGGCCGTGCTGCAACAATGATAACTCCACCTCAAGGTCGACTCTTGCGCAGCCACAGAAGATTAAAAAGCACACTTGTCATCTTTACTAAAAGCAGCTCTTGCAGAAAGAAATAAATTTGTTCTCCTCCCTTATTGTATAAGTTTAAAGGTAAAGAATTTAAGGTTGAAGAGTTGGGGCGGGTCCATCCGTCTTACTGTCTTTGGGCACTGTAATGACAACGCCTCCATTGTCACCGCTGAGAAATGGTTTCCTACTATTTGCATTTTTATTGATGCTCCAAATTGCAAATGGCTTCCTCCTCCTTCTGTCTTTGTCTTTGCGTTGAGGCAAGAAAAAAACAAAAAAAAAACCCAACCCTCCTCATTTGTTCAAGCAGGCCGCTATATAAATCACTATAGCGGAGTGAACTGAACTCATCTCTGAATAAAACATCAGGTGGCAGAAAGAGCACACTGGAGGCAGTTTTATCTCTAAGGGGGTTTTGCTCTTTGAAAATGTGCTGTACCCTCTGTATGCTGCAGAGCTAATGCTGAAGGGAAGACACACACAAAAAAATATAGCTTGCATGCAGACAGAAACAAATTTCATTCGGTGCTCAGGTTTTGGAGCTTTTCTGTTAGCTCAATGTCAAGAGCACGTAACACGCAGCAAATGCGATAAAGGGCCGCTCAGTAATTGGTCAGACACATTGATTAGTTTGCTGTTTGTTGCTCCACAAGTGCAATATGGATCGGGCCATTACCACAGTCACTGTGCTGCTGTAACAAACAACAGCGGCCACACTTTGTAAGAGAACGCAATTACTTATCCCTAAATTATTCTCTATGTTTTACTTCCACCTCTCTTGCCTCACTTCCTTTTCAAAACGAGCGAGATGAAATTTCATTGTTTATGTATTTATTCATTGTGAAGCAGGGATTACTGACTTTACAAGGTCATTCAAACAGATGAGTGAATACTCTATTGACTGAAATGTAAATACAGGCTCATACTGGGCTCCAGTCACACAGCTCGAGGAGCAGCCGTTGTCTTCATTGTCCTTCGTTGTCAGTCAGAGGAGCAAAAGTGTTTTCCTTAAACTGCTGATTAAGTTGCTCTAGCCTTCATTGGGGGTTGGGGATCTGGGGAAATGGAAAACCAGGAAATGAGATGTTGATATTGATTTGACGATCTAAAACAGAGGGCACCTTTCAGTTTATACCATTAACTGACAGTCATACAATAACCCCGTTTTACCCCGAGCAACCTTTCCAGTGAATATTATGGAAATTCTCTCGCTGCACCTATCTGAAACAGAGCCAATGACTGAAGCAACCGCATGCTTGAAACTGAAGTCATGGAAATGTGACAGAAGCAGACTGTAAGTAAATTAAAGAAAGTTACCAGACGTAAACTGAGCAGGTCAGAAGTTAATCTGACAAATATTGGGTTTTTTTTCCCCCTCTGAGCAAGTCGTTTGAGTAACAGATGATGATTGATATGATTCCTGCCCACTTTTTACTGAACCATCCACATTCTACTTCCTCTCCAACAGTGTACCTTCATCCCTTCTTTTTCTCTCTTTTATCATCCTTTGACACCTGCACAGAGGAGACAAAATGGACTCATCTGTCTGTCTGTCAGAGTTAAAGGTCATTAGCCAGTGAGGGGGAGAGGGCAGGACCGGAGGAAGGACACCGCAAGGTAATTATTAAGTGACCGGACACATGAGCTGTTAAAAAACTTATTTTAAAACAAATAGATGTGTGGGTATAAAACTACTGCTTCAATGTTGTGCTTACGTTTGACATTTATGGGGAATTAAGGCGTTTGTTCAAGGTGGGATTGTGTATAAATATAGCACAACACTTTCAAGGACATTTCATGTGTCATGTCTACATATTTTGTAGTTTTCCACATGTCTTATCAACCGTAGAGTCTGAGGTGCAATGTCATGTCATGGGTGGAAAAAGCTAACATGCTGCAGTAGTTTGACAGCAGTGTGGTTCTGGTCTGGTTATGTTCAGGCTCAAAAAAACACTTATTTCAATGTAGGATTAGGAAAAAAAAAATCATAGTTGGGATTAAAATTTTAATAAATGATTAATAACAGCTGAAAAAATATCTAGTATTGTCAGCGGAAATACTGCAAAAAAACAAAACCCAGATATTCTTTTCTCTTTGAGATTCTATCTTGAAATTATACACCGTCGGTTAAATGTAAGTCTGGAGACTCAGTGGTGTGAAATGACATATGAAAAGCAAAAAATACACAGTGATGTACTGCAAAATGACTCCAGAAATGGGTGCGTTGTTCATCTTCCTTTTGGTGAATTCAGGCTGTTTTTATTTTTTAAGCTGAAGCACTGAGCAGTTTGAATACCAAGATAAAGTCATGAAATGTGTCTGCGCGGTCTAACATTCCGAGATTCAACTCCGTCTCCAAATAACCTGTTGACTTTATATATACAAGTATATTGTATTTTTCAGAGAAAAAGATTGTAATAGGTCAGCTGAAATCCTGACAGTATCTCAAATGCATTTATATTGCACACTAAAACTCAAAATGTTTCTTCTTCTTTTTTTTTCTGCTTCTTGAGAAAATGGCTGAGAGGCTGTTCTGGACTTTCTATCATTTCAGTTGGCCCAGTTGTCGTGCGACTGTAGCGACTTTTTTTTCCTCCTTTGGAACGCTTTTAAGATTTCTCCACTTTATTTGAATAGACATATTTTACGTGAAAATGCAATGATTAATGATGTGATTTAATTAAAAGCTACCGAATGGACCTTGTGGTGAGGTGGCGCCTCCTGTTACATAATGTCTCAGATTTGAAAAAAAAAAACAACACATTGAGAAAAAAAAACAAAAGAAATGAGTTAAGCAGAAGTGTCACGACGTATGATGTCACCCACTCCAGTCTGAATATTACATCAAGAAAGTGTCCAATCTCATAAAAGTTAAAAGTAATTCCTGGATATGCTGTCAGATTCAGATTTACCCTGAAATCTATCAGGTTCTTCCTCGACCCGTGGTTCACCCCTCCATCAAGTTTCATCAGCCAGGCAGTTTTTGCATAATCCAGCTGAAAGAGCTAGAAGACATACCCTCCTTGGTAGAGGTTTCAGGAATTAATTTATGTTTTGTAGACGAAAGCAGTTTCTGGGATCACATTAGTGTGCATTTCAATTAATCTAATGTAGGAAAAGATCGTGTCCACGAGAGAGTCTTTGGGTCATTTATATTCACCCTGCGACCTGTTGTTAGTATTCGTGACATACTGCGTTTGTTCTGCTCTCTCCCTCGAATAAAAACCCTCCCCTAAACGGAAGGAAACGTCCAAAGCTCATCGCAGTGACAACAGCAGCAGATCCTGCTTGCACCTGATAAAAGTTTTACATCCCCTCCTCTACAAATAGGATCAGTGTGATTCCTCTGAGAGGAAGAATGTTCAGTTCAGCCTAAAACATGTGCAGAGCACTTCTGACATATTCACACTTGCATGGATAACTGGGTTGCATAACCGGTAAACCATCTGTTTGAGGAAATGCCAGATTAATACTGGGTAAGCAGTTGACTTGATGATGTAAAAAATAATTGAATTATGAAAGGTCCGTGAGAGCGGAGGAGACAGAGTGAGGAGTTTGTGAGTTGCATAGTCGTAATAAGAGGGTGCCTGTCTGGTTCCTGCTGGAGATGTGAGTTTCATGTGTTGGTATGACCCCAACGGAAGAAAACAAATGGTCGAGTATTTTTTTTTTGGACAGGCCCTAACCAAGACCATTCAATGCAACATTTAACTAAAAGTGATTTTTTTTCCCCCCATATTTTTTATGAATCGCGCTGACGGCGGTCATGGTAACAGGCTAATTTAAAAAAAAAAAGAGAAGATGATCTCAAATATTGTTAAAATGAAGACGATAGGAGTCGGATGAGCGCAAAAAAACCCCACATTTTTGTGTCTTGAACTCGAAGCGCCGTTCTTTCTTTTGATAGATGTGCAGGATGGTGCTGCGCTCACTCCCCGTCACCTTAACAGATGTGCTGGTGACAGAGGCGAGGCCCCCCCATGCTGTGGTCATAAATTTGAGTGCAGCTCATCTTCATATATAATGAATATTCTGGGATGTGGTAAGTTAGTTGCTGACGCTGGCTGGTAAGTTTTTAGAAAACACTTAATGTGGAAAGTGTTGAGCTATTATAGGTACAGAGCGGTTGAGATGATGTTGGGAATGGCTGGCTGGTTAGGGTTAAGGGGTGTGTGGGGGGAGGGGGCGGGGCGGGGGGGGCCTTCTTAATCTTGTTGTTATTCTGCCTATGATATCTCCTGTCGAAGCCAGTTTGCCCCACACTTGTCTGAGTCCACAAACACAGCGCACAACTCTTTCCCCTGCTACTCAGCACTATGTCAACTTGCACCATCCCAGCCTTGTGAACATCCCTGTTCACACAAAGGATTACACACAATGAAATGCCTGACCTGCACTGACACACAAACACACACTGGTGCCTGCACAAACAGACAAAACTTCAACACTTGGATATTTTTTAAACAAACACACTTTTTATGCTGCGATAGTTGTTGTCGTTGTGGTCACGGAAGACTGATGGAAGAACAACAAAGAGGTGAAGATTTGCCTTCAGATAACGTTGAGGAATTTGAGTATGCGGATTCCCGAGACAGGCTTTATCAGCAGTTACTCTTCTCTGTTGGACACAGCATGGGAAAGGACGCTGGAATTTCTGGAGTCTATTTGATTATCACCACAACAGCCCCTTCTACCGGTAGACGACACAACAACATGTGAGCTTTCAACTCCTCCTAACCAAACACAAAGCGCTGAAAAGACTTGGATGTCTTTGTCGAAGACAAAATGAATCCTTCAACGTGCTGTATTTTTTAAACTCATGTTTACCGAGGAAAGGAATTGGATTGAAAGGTATTGTTAGTAGACTGGTTCATTAATTTGGATGGATTAAGATATTTTGATTCATCGCATGTAATGCATGCTGGGTTTCAGGGGCGAGAATTCCCTCAAACAATGGAGGAAAAAAACAAGCAAACAAACCCTGAATCACGTTCAGAGCAGCCTATCCAGTAAATATACCACAAGTGGATTTTTGCACGTTTAGCTTTTTCTTTCTTCAGACATGAATCCTTAAAAAAAAAATCCCGTGATATGTCACTATTAATTACATTGCAGATAAATTAACCCTACTTTTGAAGGAAGGTGTGTATTTGTGCGCGTTCTATCCGAGCACTCATCTAATTGGCGTCACACTTGGCAAGTGTATTGATGGCCATCTGAGGAAGTGCACTGCTGAGTTTGATGAGAAAAATTAATAACCCTTAACATTATAGGGGCTGTCAGACAGTCAATGGATAAATAAAATGTATTTAATAAACCCTAACCGCAATATAAAGCCTTTCCCTTGATGAACACTTAAAGAGCAAACCAGAACATGCAACCATAATCCTTTAGGATTGGAAAATTATTCAGACTGACAGACACTGAACATATTAAAAAAAAAAATCATAATCAATTACCATTATCTTATGGGATTATTTACGATCATTTTCACCGAATACAATAAATTACATTTTAAACTAAGGAAAAACATAAGTAGTGAATGCAAACCTCTGGTACAGTAAGATGAACAAAGTCAAACCTGAAAAAAAAAAAGAGAGTCCTTTTTCTCCAATATGGGAAATGGATCTGCTTCAAAATTTCCTGGGTTCTTTTTTTGGGCCAAGTTACATCGCTCTGTCAAATTTGGTGAAATTCAGTTTTATATTTTTGGCATAATAATGTAACAACGATCACACCAAACAACAACCACATGACCTCCGTGGTGGAGCAAATATATTAATAATCCACCAAGGGGAAAAAAGTAACTTAAAAAAAACCCAGCATGGACATATTTGATTTTAGTTATGATCTTTTCAACACTTCCATTTAAACACAGTAGGCGACAGAATATTAAAAACACATTATACAGATTTCAAAGAGTCTATTATGCAAAGAATGGTTGGAATAAAAGGAAATTCACACATCACTTTCAGGTTAAATGAGGGCAACGTTGGGTGAGGAAATGGGAATGGCTGAAATGACATCACTAACTAACAGTTAACACCAGAGGTTTCCATCTGAGGGGCCGCCAGCAAAGTCACCGTGACCTCAGCTATGAAATATATAACAAATAAAACAAGCCCACCAGGAGCAGCAGTTAAATGACATCAACAATCAATAATAATCACACCTGAGTCCAACAACCCGTCATAGTAAACCAGGAGAGGAACAGTTGGTATCTGGGCTTCACTTAAACCACAACTGGTAATATCACACCCCTTCACCTTCCCTCCCCGCTATTGATTTTGTCATCCAGCGGGTCAGACTCAGGAAGGAGAAGCTCCAGCAAATGCAGATCCAGCACAGACACACAGGTCGGACATTTGAGGGGGGTTCCAAGTGGGAACTGGAAAATTCTGACTTTTCGAAGCTGGAATGCAGCATTAGTCCCTGGTTCAACGACGTAACAAAAACAAAATTATTCTTACTCACTGACAGTTGCTTCTTGAAATAACGTTCACTGCTGGAAAATAATGTTTTATGTAATTGAGTTACAGTTTAGGCTCAATAAAATAGCTACATCTGGGAACACAGGCGGCACGGTGGTGCAGTGGTCAGCACTGTTGCCTCACAGCAAGAAGGTTCCAGGTTCAAGTCCCAGCTCCAGCACGGGATCTTTCTGTGTGGAGTCTCCATGTTCTCCCTGTTCCTGGTGTGGGTTCTCTCTGGTACTCCAGCTTCCTCCCACAGTCCAAAGACATCAAGAGGGGACGAGGCTGATTGATACTCTAAATTGACTGTAGGTGTGGCTGTGAGTTTGAATGGTTGTCTGTCTCTATGTGTTGGCCCTGTGATGGACTGGTGACCTGTCCAGGGTGAACCCCACCTCCCAGGATAAGCAGTAGAAAATGGATGGATGGATGGATGGATGGATCTGGGAACACATTGTCAGGATAAGTTGTGAGCAGCTGTGCTGTAAACTGGACTCAAATATGCTGTTCAAGTAAGGACAACATTGTCAGAAGGGGAATTTTGTTATTTAAAGAGAACTCCAACACCGGAACTTGCTTTGGGTTTTGGTACCAACCACCAGACCCCTAATGTGATCCGATGCCCATCCCAAGGATCTTAATTATGCTCAAGTTCATTTAAGAGTCATGGTAACAGTGAGCCCGCATTACTAAAGCTCAATGAATGTCAGGCAGCTTCAATTCTGTTATTCTTACTTGTGCTTTTCCTAATGAGACGTGTCAGATATGTCACTGACCTATGGTTTGGTAATGACATTTAATTTACGAACCTCTTTAGGTTAGACAGAAGTTATTGAACTCCTCCTCTCCTCCGAGGGTTACTTTCTCTGTTTTTAGTTTTCGTTCAGCTTGATAAACGATTAGAAGGTGAAAACTTGCCCGTAGGTGTGAATGTAAGTGTGAAAGGTTGTTTTGTGTGTGTGTGTGTGTGTGTGTGTGTGTGTGTGTGTGTGTGTGTGTGTGTCAGCTCTGTGATTGGTTGCCAACCCATAAAGGTTGTAGCCTGCCTCTCGCACGGTGTCAACAGGGATTGGCTCCTCCCCCTTTAATGATTTATGACCTGTAACGTCAGACCTTCAAGGTTCTACAAAAGGGAGTTTTTCCTCTTAGAAATAAAGAATAAGTTCTTATTAATGTGAAAAATACAATATAAATAAAAAAAAAAGTCTGTTGCTCTTCACATTACAACAGTAATGATGCTCTGCATTTGAGTCATCCTCTGCGGAGCAATGGGCCGGCACAAACTCCCAGTGACTTCTGCTTTAATGACCATTTGCCTTCAGTATTTATTTTCACTATCTTTTGAACGGGTTGCAAATATAGTAATTTTGAGGTAAGACACTTCTTCAGCCCATCTTGTGTGCCGGTGTCGACACATTTAAAAGCACTCTGAAGACTTAATTTTCTAACCTAGCTTATTTTCAATTTATACATTGTACTTATCTGTTCTGTCCTTAGTTCTCACACTCTTCATTCTACTATTATACTAACATGGCTTACTCATATTCAGTTACATTTATTTCCTTTTATATCATGTAGTTATTTATTACATTTATTCATCACTGTTATTTTAACAAGTTATTTTAAACCAAGCTGCTGTGTTTTCTCTTGGCATTTTCTCGCCACAATGTTTCCGCAGTCCCAGAATTCCTGATATTCCTGGTATCGTATTGGGTTTTATATTCCTTCTGTGTTTGATTTTCGTGAAGCACTTTGTGCAACAATAGTTGTATAAACAGTGCTCTATATTTAAAGTTCGATGTGCGTTTCTCTTTTCGTACCTGCATCATTTTTCTGCATACATATGGAATTCATACATTGATTTTACTTGTGTGAAATAAATACAAATTTCCCCGCGTTCCAGACAAAGTAGCAGGATTTTTTTTTTTTTTTTGAGAACACACATTATCATGAACATTTCGGTCAAAAATGCCCAATATCACAATGGTAATGAAGTGAAAAATAATCCCCGTGTCCATGCCACAATTGGAATAGCTCCTCTCCTCAACCAAGTTTTGAGAAAATCATCAAAGGGTTTTATTTTTGTAATCTTCTTCATCTCCAGACAGGTGGTGGTGAAATAACCTCCTTGCTGGAAGTAATAAATGACTGGTTGTTTCTTGTTTTTGTAACATTTCTGTCTGAAACCTTGAGCACTGCTCTTTCATTGTCACTATGTGGTGTTGCTACTTTTACTGAAGGAGAGGAAGTGAATTTTTTATTCCTCTTCTGTCAAAACGGAAAGAGTTCCAAAACTAGGAACATGGTTGAAATGCGCACTTCAGTCAAAAGCGGAGCACTCCGACGTATGTCACCTTTGACGTACATGTCTGCGAGTGCTCAGGGTTGCAGCTCTCTTGAAAGAAGAAGAAGAAGTGACATTTAACCACTTATAATTCTTCCGGGGTTCTAAACGACGAGCTGGGTTTATCCTGCTATTTAGAATGAAGAAGAAGACTGTAACATGGCTTAGTCCTGCTGCGGTCTCTTTTATTAACAAGACAAAACAGTCACATCAGTTCTACTCATCATCTTGCAGTGGTCTCCAGTGACGGTTGTCTGCAGAGAAGAGGTTGATCATTGCAGCTGTACATGATTCCAGCAGACAGATAATAAAAAAAAAGCCTCCTCCATCTACTTTAGTGAAAATAAAGGCGAGAACTCGCCGTGAACTGAATGCAACAGTTAATGTACAGCAAGAAGCACTCTTCTGTTTCTTTCACTTCAACAAATAGGTTGTGAACCCTCAAATGCAACCTTGAGATGAATCATACTTTAGCGAAACAGAGGCTGTGTGGAAGTGAATCTTCCTGTCTATGTAGGCGGAGAATGACACGGTCTTACTTCTGTTTTAAATTATGCTGAGCGCAGTGGCAAAATGTTGGGCAGAGCCGGACTCGATTGCGAAACAACTGAATTTAATTGTGCATACATGAGCAAGAAACGTGTCGCGGTAACGGCTAGGGTTGATTAAGAATCGATGGGCAGTGGGTTTATATGCAGCCAGCTCATGATGCAAACAGCTGGACTTCCTCATGGCCCGAAAAAAACACATGATGTTCCTTCCTTCCCAGGAAGTAAGGCAACATGAAGAGAAACATTTCCATGACGTGAACAGAAACACAAATACAACCGCAATTATTTTACTTTGCTCTCGATTAAGAGGTGGAAGATTTGCACTTTGTGCTCCAAGATCTTATTTCTCTCAAAAGTTGGCAGTAGATGCGCTTATATCAAGGTTATCAACACTTTCTCTAAATCTCAAGCGACCGCCCACATTCAGAACAGCTCACTTTTAGGAAGTGAACCTCTCATTTGATTCCTCAATTGATGTTTCAGTAGAATTCTTATATAAAGAGTTTTAAACTAAGAACCAGAGCAACCAGTGAGCAGGTAATCGTAGCCATAATATTCTGATTTGGTGCGAAAAATATTAAAGAAAAACTACAAAAAACAGAGAAAAAAAAAGATCAGCTGATGACGTTGATATTGCTAGCTAAATTGTCTCCGATGTCACTGGACACATTATATCGAAATATCTGACGTTTCATGCCAGGCAGAACGCATGAATCTCTAAACAGCTGACAGTGACGAGTTCAGCTGAGGCAACTCTTGGTTGTCAAGTTAACTCCCAAAGATCTCACAGGTCTTTTCAGTCCCCCGGAGCCAAATCAGAAGGACCTCTCCTCACCCCCAAAGTCTGATTTTTGTAGTTCTGGAGAGAGATCCATCTCCGCGGCACCTCGCTGTCTCTAGAATCCCCTCGAGACATCAGAGACAGTTTTTCAGCGCTGACGCATAAGACCTAGCCACCCCTCCAGACTTGTGTGTCTAGTGTTTTCCTACCGTTTACCTCAATAATCCCACCCCTCAGAGTTTATGTATTGTGACTCAGTTGTAGAAAAGTGTAAAAGTATCTTGTGACTGCGTGATAAATGAAGTAATTCTCTTCAGTTGCACTGGGTCTGTTCACTCAAACTTATTGCTGTATGTTCTGAGTGGATGGACCTGGTAAAGGGATTTTGTTTTGTTATCAAAACATATATCCAAGGTCAAGGATGAACCTCTTTGCTCATCTATTTGAGTCGTGTTTAGTCGCGCGTTTGAAGTCTGCGGTGGCTATTTTGGCTTCTTTCAGGATAACATTTATCTGACTTTCCAAAACTGCGTTGGTTCACCTTGACAAACTCTCTAAAACCACACATTGTTAGGGGGTTGTTTGTGAGGATTACACTCCACTCCTCTTTTCATCTCCATTGTGCATCTTTGAGCTGGAACCACACCCAAATGCATTTCCTATCTGTCTGCTTGAGAACTTTGATGTCACACACAGAGATGAAGAATGAGGCTGAAAACTAGAAGTCAGAGGAAGGAGGACTAGCAGCAAGTGGATTGACACACACTTATTTACTCATTTTTTTTCCTGCCACATGCAGCTCCTCCTTACATGAGTGACACACACATGCTGACAGGGGTCTCGGGGTGTGTTTAGCCCTGAGGTCACCATCTGTACCTGCCTGCTTGGTATGCACTGAGCGCTACATCCAATCTGAGCGAATTCCTTCTGAGCTGTTTGTTGCTCTAATTGCCTTCACTTGGCTTGAGAGTGCTTGTACGTGTATTAAAATGTTTATGTTTTTATCTTTGCGTGTTTGTGTCTGTGCCTGCATCTGTGTGTGTGTGTGTGTGTGTGTGTGCTCTAAGATGAATCTTAGACGTTGGTGCTTACTTTCTTGTAGAATCAGGGACTAATCCCTCAGCGTTGGGAGACCAGATGTTATTCACAACAGCATGCTCATCTTAAAAGCTTCATCTGCCACTCGGCTAAGTATTTAAATTAGCATGGATCTATTTCATAATGGACATAAAATGGTGGCATGCATATGTATTTGAATAAATGATCAAGGCTATTTTGTTTTGCACTTAAGAGCTGGGTGTGCGCATAAATGCGTGTTTGCTCGTCTCATGCTTGGAGAGTACCACTCCAAGAACGAAATGAATCGCGAGAATGGATCAGCAGTATTTTTAATTAGCGTATGATTCCGAGCGTTCAACGCTTGCATGGGAAAGGGCTTGATGAGAATGTTCATATTTGATTTGGTTCCGTCAATGATATTTAAAACTTAATTAACAGATGATCAATAGTGTTTACAAAGCAAAGCGACTGGGGCAGATTCTAATTCGAATACCCATACATTATTAATGACATTAGCAAGCTCGGAAAATTAAAAGGAGACAACTGCCGTGTTCAATTAAGTCGGCGCTCTTAGAGGAAAAAAACTGAGGTGGAACAAGAGCAGCAGAGGCGAGCCACAGATCAAGTATGGAAGCGATAATGATCAGAGTCAAAGAGAATCGCTCTGGGTGGCTTTAAGTCATCTTAAAGTTGAGTGACATAAAATAAATGAAGGATATCACTCAGACAACTTTGCTTTATAAATCTGATGGTATTGCTGAGAAATAAAGGCTGTGAGGTAGAATATATCTGAGTCATTATACTTTAAGATATGCGTCTGAGCATTTCTGCACTAAAAGCTAACCCAAGGTGTTCAAATAACGCGAACTGCATACCTGTAAAAAGATAACTATGATCCTGTGCATCGTCATACTACCAGATCTGTCATTTATGCACTATAACGCCATTCTCATTGGTGTATTCTTTAAAATCGCCGTTAAAGGTGTTGGAACCGTGCAAGTGCCTTTGGAGTCTCTAACTGTCAGAGTCTGAGAAAGCAGTTTTGTCTCTGTCTTCTTTAGCCTCCTACTTTAAGAAATGTAAGACGGTTAAACTTCTCTGTGCTCCACATTCACATTTGTCACATTTGTGGAGGTTAGAGGCTCTATAATCCTACACCTTGACCCCAATCAATCAATCAATCAATCAATCAAGTTACACGGCACTTTTCATACGAAATCAAATGCAGCACAAAGTGCTTAACAACAAAACCCTTGACCCCCTAACACACACGCACACACACGCACACACACACACACACACACACACACACACTATAGATTTGTTATTAACAGGACTATTCACTAAAACAAGTCTAGGAAATGCTGTCATTTGCCAGGAAACATTTAAGGGTGGAATAAAACCTGATAATAAAGGGGAAAAATCAGACAGTTAACAAAAATAGACAAGAAATAAATGAAAGGGTACGAGCGTAATGGAATAAAATATAATAATAAGTGGATGCTAAATGAAATTAAATGAACGGTTGATAGTAACCTAGTAAGTTTGACAAAATGAAACTTCGATGGGACTCGTTGCATCTTTTCCATGAAAAATGACAAGTTCCACAAAAAATAATACTCAAATGCAACACACTGATTGTTGTTGTTTTTACAAAGATACATGGGGTAATCAGGTCATTTTTCAAAAATACAAGGGCAAAGTTAGCAAAGAGATGAGACCCCTGGTTATTTTCCAGTGGTGGAATGAGGGTATTTCACTCAAGTGATGTAAGATATAATTCCAGTGTTTCTGCAGCCGTAGTGGTGGAACTGAATTTTAGGGAACTATATTCCTTCACTCATTTCAAGTAAAAACAATAAAGTCACTTTAAAGAAACATGATATTCTCTAGAAGAGATGGTTATACCTGATGAAGATGAGGTACTTCCTCTACAACACACACACACACGCACGCACACACACACACACACACACACATACACACCACTTTAAAATGATCAATAATAGATCAATTGACCTCTAAAGGTCATTGTATCGTGTAGAATGTGTTTTTTTTTTTTACTTTGGATACAGTACCTCATCATCGCTTCTCCGCGGTGTGATTTTGCACTACCAGCATACTATTTTATCCGGGTATTTTAACTTTTTCTTAAGTAAATGAAGTAGATACTTCATAGGTTTAGGTTAATTCATGATTAAGGAAAAATCTCAGCAATTAAATTGGTACGTAAAAGAATTCTTTTCATTATGATGATAGGGATCATGTCTTAAACCTCAATAATAAGACCTGGGGTGTAATAAAGCACAAATGATCCTCTATTATAGACTCGTATTAACTCTTAATACCAGACTTTCAACTGTCTCACAGCAAGAGAGACTCAACATGAAAGAAAGCGATGCTTCATCTGATGTTCGTGTTAGGGGAGTAAGACAGGAAGGAATGGAAGAAACTTGGAGTTAGTTAATTACAAAAGAAGCTTAAAAGCTCATAATTAGCCTTTTCTATTGTAGTATCGGGTTATCACAAAGTCATGTCAATGTAATTTTAGAGGCGAGCGAAGTTAGAATTGAAAAGTTGCACTTAGGAGTGTCAGCAGGGAATCGACTCAGATCATTCAGTAGCATTTACTGGTTTCAACACTCATTGGAGAGCGCTTACGTAATTTATACATGTATGTTTTAATTCACTCCTGCAAGAACATTCAGTCCATTCCTTTTGTTGAGAAATGTAAGATGAACTTGTCTCGTCACACAGTTTAACAAGTGTGACCCGGGAAAGAAAAGCAAGAAGAGATTTATTCAAGTTATGTGTTGTCTTTTTTCTTTTTCTTTTTTTTGCCTGCAACTAACAAATGTTGTCTTATTTATTAAAAACCTCTCGATTAATTGTCCATGTTGTTTGTTTGTTTTTTTTTAAAAAGGAAAAATAAATCAGGAACCCTTTCCCACTACCCAAGTTATGGATTTCTTGTTTTGCTGAATCAACTTAAGAGCAACACTAAAACTAAGGAAGAGGAGAACGAATAGAATTGCAACATCAGGAGTCAATAATTGCGTTATATTGAGATAATAAAGCTCATTTTCTCGTGACAACGCTTTTATACTGGCCAGAATCTTGAATCTAATCTTCTTGGAGCTCTAAAAAATAGATATAAGTTCCGCAGGCATCCAGTGTGTTCTCCCACTGCTCCACTTTCCTATGTCCCAGTTGTTCAAAAAAGCAAATGAAGATATTCAGATTAAAAAGATAAAAAGGAAATTAAATTAAACTCAATGACCTTTTTTTTTGTTTTTGCATTCGATGAAGATGACCAAAAATCTCCCCTCAGATATTTAATTCCATTAGGAATAGCATTTTAATTTGCACATGCTTTGACCACTGAAACCAGCCAGGAGGTATAGACTGAATTAAACCTTCTCTTTGAGAAGCTTCTCTGTAGTTCTTTTATAAATACAGAGATCAACAGAGTTGTACAGAGGCAGACTGAAGGATGAATTTTTGGTGGTTCAGAGAGAGAGAGAGCGAGAGAGAGAGGTAAACACCAATAGGCTTCTCACTGTCATTCATCCGAGGGTAATAGATGGACGCGGTGGGCCAAAAAAGAAGAGAGGGTGAGGGGATGCATTCATTTTATCTGTGATGAAAGACAAGAGACACAATATCAAGACATTTTGGAGGTCATCTTTCACCATGTCTTTACTCGGAGCTTACGCATTACAGTGTGTGCGTGTGTGTGCATGTGTGTTTGAGAAAAGTGTGATTTGATTTTCTTGGATTGGGCGGACCAGGAATTACAGACCTTCCAGTTTCACATAAACTTTCAGCCTTGAAACACAACCTCTTCCTCTGTTTCTGGAGCAAAAAAATACTGATAAATGAAAACATACACATGAACTCACACACGCACACGCACGCACACATACAGGACACAGACATACACACACAAACACACACAGACATCTCATCTCTCACCCTCTGTAATTAAGCCCTCATCATTGATTCTGGGGGCGTTTTGGGCGTGTAACTTAATACCAGCGGTAACGTTTCTTGCATTATAACACAAACGAGTGTGTCAGTCTTATTTGTTTCTTGTGTGTATGTCCATGCATTTGTATATGTGTGTGTGTGTGTGTGTGTGTGTGTGCGTGGGGTCGTGTTTCTTTGGATACACTGATGGGCTCTCAGACTGCTTGTAGCGGTCCATTAGAGATCAATGGAATCCCTGCTCCTAATTCCTACCATCAGGACGCCTCTGATCCTTATCTACTGTGTGGAAAATGCAGTCAAAGCCATTTCATCCTGGCATAGACATGCACGCACACCCCCCCCCCCACACACACACACACAATGTAGACCTATGAGCATGCACATACTCTACGCTTGTCAGCCAGTCTACACGATGTTGTTCCCACCCACACAAAGACATCTTCCAGGCATTAGGTGTGTGTGTGTGTGTGTGTGTGTGTGTGTGTGTGTGTGTGTGTGTGTGTGTGTGTGTGTGTGTGTGTGTGAATGAGGGGAAGATGAATGTCTATTGAGGTCTTAAGCAGAGATCTTCATGGCTGTGAATGAGCCTTGAGGTGATGCTCCTGAACACAGCTCAGACACACAGCAGAACAATTACTGATGTTTGCTGCAGGTCACTTTGGTCATGTTGGGTGTTTTTGTTCAGAGTTCATTTACATTTTCTGATTCAAACTTCTCTTGAGTGTATATATATATATACACAGACACACACACATATATATGTATGTGTATACATATATATACACACATATATACAGTGTATATATGTACTGTATATATATAATATATATATACATATAGGACAACGATGCCAATTAATTTACATGCAAAAAAGGCTCTTCAATATAAGTATTTCAATTAAATGCCTGTCGATGAAGTTGAGGTAGATGGATTTGGAATTCATCTGAGTTGTGTTCTGTTGCATGTTTACTTCTAAGGTAGGTTTAACTGTCTGGACTGAACTGTCTGGAACGCATCATAACTGGCAGGGGAATCCCAGATATTACCCTCCTGTTGGCTCATTAAAACCCTCAGTGTCTAGCTGGAGATGTGAGGAGGCCGGCAGGAACTGATGCAAACTAATACTAAAATACAAAACTAAACGCTACTCAACTGAGGAAAGTATTAAGCCCTGAAAACCAGACAGTATTGAAAAGGAGGGTAACAGACCTGAATTTGACATGAATTTCAAAATAAAACTGGGACTAAAAGATTTATAACCACGAGTTCTAATTGAACGCTTCTCGACAAACAAAAAAACCCACCTAAAACAACCATTTTTTTTTTCAGAGCCTGCTTTGACGTGACAGCGATGCATCCCTAGGCTCCTGTGTACATCGCAGTGAGATATCAGAGCAGCAGCTTTCAAATTCGAATGGGACATTTCACGTACATCCTGAGTGTCGTACAAGTCACTTTCGAGCTGCCGACAACATGCTTGAGACTGAATTTTGGTTAACAGACAACTTCCAGAAACTCCAGCCAGTTGATGTCTCCGTAGATTAACACCAGACTGCATTTTACCCTTTACGTTTCTGTGAATACTCAAGTTAGTAGTTTGCTTCCCGTTGCAGCTCTAAAGCTTGAAGTATGTCTTTGTGTCCAGTTGCTATCAAGTGTGTGTGTGTGACTGCGTGTATAACTTGAAGAGCTGAGTGAAGTAAAGCGATACAGCAGTAAACAGGACTGTTACAGGAGGATAACTAAGTGCTCCAGATTTCCAGACGAACATGAAACCCTCGCTGATCAGAAACAACAGGACATCCTTTCGCCATCTCTTCTTTTTGTCCTGTTCTCTTTGTTCCATCTTTCATGGTCATGTCTTTTCTCTTCAATCACTTCTTTCTTTATCCACCCAGGAATCACACTATAATTTCTATATCCTCTGCTGGCTCTTCCCCGCTTCAACTCTTTTTTTTCCTCTTCATTTTCAGGGACATCAACTGTTTTGTAACCAGCAGGGAAACACAAAAAAATGAAAAGCAAAAAGATACCTGCTTTTTTTTTTATCTCTTTGACTTCATCTTGTGCAATTACGTGCTGCCCTTTTTCCCCCCACCCTTCTTTTCAGCTCGCTCAAAAGACTTATTTTCGCAGTTCTCAGTGGAAATGTCAAACACATCTTTGTCAAAATTACGATCCACCGTCGTCTTTGGTGGTGCAGCAGCAGGAGCAACAGAAGTAGCAGCTGTAGACACAAAGACAAGTTTGTGAGGATGAAAAACAATCCTCAAGATCGTTTATAAGTTATAATCCCTCACACAATCAACCAATTTCACTAATAAAGACTTTTTTTTTCTTCACAATACGGCTTTTTTGTTGTTTCCCGCACTTGGTGTGCTTTTGAAGCCCCAAGAGATCTTGGAAGTTTGAGATTAATTACTTTTCTTTTCCAGTTGAGCAAATTAAAGACAGCTCAGAAGAAGGCCTCATCACTTAATCAACTAATGAGCTTCAACACCCCCACCACACACACAGACACACACACACACGCACACAAACCCTTATCATTAGAGGGCATTCTCCCCTCATTCCAGCTCTCTGAAGATCAGTCCGTCACACTGACTAAAAACAGAAAAACAGAGTTCATTCTACCGCTGGAAAATAGATTTATAGATATAGCTGTTCTTTGATGGAGGGCCAAAATGGCCTCGTAAAAAGACTCATTCTCAGCTTTGATGTTTGCAGGCGTTGTTTGGAGGCTTGCGTGGAAAAAAGAAAAAAACAAAACAGAGGTCCGCTTGCAAGTGGCTGGTGTTTACCCCCAGGGCAGTGAAGGGAGGCCGGCATGCACGGAGAACCTCTCAGTGGTGTCGTCGGAGCAGAACAGCGCTGAGCTTTCACAGCAGAGAAACCACAGAGACGCAGGAGGCTGATAAGAGTGAAACAAGCCATTGAGTCGGGTTAAAAGGAAGTTTTTCATTCCTGCGAAGTGTGGGAAAGAGTTATGCCATGGGAAAAAAGTTATGTGATGGGAAAAAATGTCTGAGAAACAAGGGAGTGTATAAAAAGAGATTTTAATTAAAAATGGACTCTTGATGGGATTATTTTTTTTGAAATGGAAGATTTTGCTTAACTCGGTGATTCATTTTTTTCTCTTTTCTTTTTCGTGTAAGACAGTCTGACCTTGAGTTAGCTTGACTGCATCCAACCTCATCTGACAGTAGCAATCAGCTCCATCCCTTCCTCCCTCTCATTCTCTGTCTTGCTCAGTCTATCCATCTTACTCTCTCTCCCTCCCTCCATCCACCTCTCCATCTGTCTGCCCCTGGCCTCCTCCTTCTCCCCCCCCCCCACTTTCCTCTCCCTCTACTCTTACCTCCCTGCCTCCTTCCTTCTGTCTGCTTCTCCCTCCGTCTATCTCCTGATGAAAAGAATCGGCCATTCTTTTTATCTTTGCCCTGATACTCATCACCCCCCCACACAGACACACACACACACACACACAGCTCAGTTCAATTCCCTCAATGTGAGTCTCTGTGCACATGCGTGCGATCTGATTGATAAACTGGTAGCATCTCTCTGCCCACAATCGGCCTCATAGGCGCTTTCTTTGTCTTTCCATCACTCTCTGTGGTGTTGTGTCACAGTAGTTTTCACATCACTATTTTCCAGATTGGTCAATTTTCTTTCAGTATTTTCGATTCGACAGAGGACTATTATGTTATACCACACACCTCCGGGTTCCCCTCCAGTATTTCCACTCAGGAGCCTGGGAAATATCTTTACTTCTATAGCATTTTGTCCATTGTGAGGATCCTGTTGTAGTCATGCGGTCTTAATTCTCTCCGAATGCACAATCAGTAGCCCTGTCTAATGAATACAGCTGCTGACCTTGGCAGAGATGAGCAAGCCTTTATTGCAGAACATGCATGATTACACACACACACACACACACACACACACACACACTTTCCCAAACATGTTCAATGCAGCGAGGTAAACAAGTCTCCACTCAATAGTCCAGGCCTCTAATGGTACAAATTATCATCGTATTCTTGAGGCGGCGGAGCTGTTACAGCAGGATATCGGCTCACCGGCTGTGTTGCTGGCAGTTACAAGTACAAATTGTGTGCTTTTTTAGCTAATCAATGTATTGACCGATCCATAATGAGACGGTGAGTGTGTGTCTACGTCCAACACACAGAAACTGTCAGTGTCTGGAGGTCAACAGGAATTATTTATGTAATGTAGCTCTTGTGTAAGCTTATATTCGCCGCTAAGCCGTCATTTAGAGAGCAGCAGTATTCTCGCTAACTACCACCCTGTGGCGTGAATCTATCCATCAGCAGTGCGGGTCAGATCTATTTGTTTGTTTAAAGAATATCCATTTCAGCAGGCAAACAGAGTATGTGTACATTAGCTATTTATAACCAAACATGAATGTAGCTGTGCCCGCTGGACACAAATGGCCTGCGCTTATGGAAGCTGTACATCAAACTATGGATTTATATTGGTTGGAGAATCAAAATATACTGTCTGCTCATCTTGTGTGTGTGCGTGTGTGTGTGCGCGCGTTTGTTTGTGAGCGTCATGTTCTCAGCTTTGTATGTCCTGAGTTTTTTTTTTTATGATTTATTAAAAATTTGATAAAGAATATATTTCTGCAAAGGTCAATACATAGTAATAGATAGTGTATAAGCTGAGCTGTGCACTAAGGACAACATTCAAATCTCTGCATGTGTTTTCTGTGCTTTCCTCCTTTTTTCTCAGTGTTATGTGACATTATGCAAATAATAAATTCAGCACAGAAATGATCAGGAAGTTGGCAAAACACACTATTTGTTTTTAGTTGTCAATATTTCTGAAGGAACATTATACAGAGACGCCGCTCACAAAAGCATCGTCTTCAATGCCTCATTGGTAAATAATTTCATAGCAAACGTTGGCAGTTTGCCCAATGTCTGCTTATCGTGAAAAATATGAAAGCGAGGAAATATTCTCTCAAGCTCTTGAAGGAAAAGTTCACCGTGTTCAGTCTGTTTTAGAGTACTAGTCAGATGGCAGTACTTCAGTGTCATAAAGAAATCCTTCCCAATGTAATACCTACAGCAGAGTGGTAGTTGTTTTTTTTTTTGTACAGTAATAAAAAAGTGTACAGCAGTGCAATCTTTAAACCAATGCAAAAAAGTCTGACATAAAAAAAGCAACAATCCTAAACAAATCAGTTATCGATTAAAAATGTGATCGTCACGAGTAAACGGCAACAGTGCAGAATCCTTTGTGAGGTATAATTTGAAGACCAAGACTCCTTTGTGGGGCTGCACGGTGGTGCAGTGGTCAGCACTGTGGCCTCACAGCAAGAAGGTTCCGGGTTTGAGTCCCGGCTCGGGCACGGGATCTTTCTGTGTTGAGTCTCCATGTTCTCCCTGTTCCTGCGTGGGTTCTCTCTGGTACTCTGGTACTCCGGCTTCCTCCCACAGTCCAAAAACATGCAATTGGGGACGAGGCTGATTGATTCTCTAAATTGACCATAGGTATGAGTGTGAATGGTTGTTTGTCTCTCTATGTTGGCCCTGCAATGGACTGGCAACCTGTCCAGGGGGAACCCCGCCTCTCGCCCGTTGACACTGGGATAGGCTCCAGCCCCCCCGCGACCCTTAATGTGTAGGAATAAGCGGAAGATGACGATGGATGGATGGATTCCTTTGTGCACAGCGACATTCGGACACAAAGATCCGAGAGCCTCAGTGAGCAGCCACTTTAAGAACCTTCCAGGAGAGGAAAGATTGGATTTGCTGTGTGAGCTGGACGACATCAAGAATGAGATGAAATGAAATTCTGTCTTCTTATTTTACCGTCCTGCTTATGACGACTTGAGGTGCGTGTTACTGGGTAAAAATGTTTTCTATTCACGATCCTTATTTTTGGAGTTGGACGACTGGGAAAAACTTACAATGTGTTGGAGGAACTTTTTTGACGGCAGATTTTATTTGTTGAGCTTGGAACACATTTAAATATTAAGAATTGAATACGTGATCGCTGTGGCTGTTTTTTATTTTGTGTGTTTTTGTTCCTTGTAAACTCACCTTGGGTGCCTTAAGTGCATGAAAAGCAAATGAGATCAACTAAAAAAAATAAATAAAAATCAACAACCAAAATTCCGGTGAAAACGATATAACTAATGAAAATGTTAGAAAAAACCTTTCATCTGTAAAAATAAATAAATAAATTAAAAATGACGCAAATATGCGTGACATAGTCAATAGTAATCCACCACGGTCCATTTTCTTCTACTTTCTCAACATATTTTGTAACAGAACACAGCAATATTTGTCTTAACTTCATATCCTTCCTTTCTTGCCTCTGCCAGCACACTTTCCTTTCAAACTTTCTCGTCTTGTCTGATCGTGGCCATAAAGTTGATAGAGATGCCAGGGTTCTTGCCAGTGTACGGTGAGCGTTGCAATCCGCCGGGCATAAGCAGTTCGGATTTTTATGATATTTTAATGTGTCATTCAAGTAGCGACCTTGTTTTAAGAAATAAAGTTCAGTGTGTTGGCTGTGTGTATCGTTAGCTCAAGTGAAAAGAGACTGTGTGTGTGTGTGTGTGTGTGTTTCAGGGAAATTATAGCTGTTACAGTGATGTTGCATTGTTGGTGTAACAAATAAGAACGTAATATGATGGGACAGTGAAAAGCTTCTCAACAGCAATTTTTTTTTCGAATCGAATTTCGCGTCCACTCAAGCTACATTTCTTCAGGCGTTTCTGACGCACGAGTGAAGTGGACCTTTCTGCTATGGTGTCAATACTGACCGTATGCGTAGAGCTCAGGGTGAACGCTACAACTCATCAACACACAGGCCAGGTTCAATGCTTCATGTACAAGATAACCCGAAGCCAGTGACTTCAGCTGTAGGTGAGCAGGCCTTTAATGCGGACCGTTGGTCGGACAGTTTCTTTTTCTTTTCTCTCATTTCGTGTCTGTAATTTTCAACCACCTCCCTCAACCTCTTCTTTTTCACTCTTTATCCCTCCTTAACTTCCTGCCATCCCTGTTGTTTTCTGACCGTGCACCACAGTCTAAGAGCGGATGCCCGCAGCTCCGCTCCTGATGGCGCTTCTTAGTTTGAGATATGCAGTTTGCAAACCCTCTGTGAGATATATGATTTGACTTGTGAAGGTTCAAATTCCACATTCAGACAACATGGTGTGCGGTTAGCTGACAGACGGTTGACGCATGAATCTGCATTCACCACAGTGAAAGCTTAAGGCTTCTCATGCTTGCGCAAGATAAACAGTAGATGGATTTGTATAGCGTCTGTGTGAGTGCGTATTGTCATGCATCTCCTTTTGTGTACATTATCTGCATCATGTGTTCAACATTTGTAAATCAGCAGCGCCACATGCATGTATTCAAGAATGCATGTGTGCTCCAGCCAGCGCATGTGAGAGCGTCTTTGGGTGTTTGCCGGGCACATATTCAGCAGAATGCTGCTGGAATAAGAATAAGTGTGGCTTTGCCATGGCAACAGAGGAATGCCACAGCAGACAGGAGCAGCAGAATTACAGCTCAGTGCTCATCACAGCAGGGAAGAGGAACCAAGGACCTGATTAAACACCACCATCTCCCCTCCTGGAGCCCTGAGACGCAGCCCCTCTCCTCCATTTCAGTCTGCTGTCAGATGCTACAAAGGGAAACCAGCTCTTCAGACAGCGTAAGAATGCAGTTCATGCAGATTTTTGTTTGCATCCTCATGCAGTTAATGGCTGTGCACTCACTGAGAAACACAGACGTAGTAGCGCACAAAAAAATATTGTTCAGTCAGGACCACTCTTGTTCCAAATAGTTGCAAATCATAGAATTTTGAGTAGCTTATAATTAACTTTGGTAGAAGAGCTCAGTTTCTCAAGCAAGAAGCATGTACTGTATACTGAACATTAGCACCCCCCCAGCAATTTATAAAAATGGAGAGGTGTGAATAACACATATGTACACAAGCCTAAATATACACACCTTAAAGCCCCGCTTAACCCAAAAAGCACATGAACTTACCGCATCACTACTTTGACTCCAGAATGGAGAAAGACCCAACCACGTATACTTAGCTTGAAGCTAATGGTGATCCATCGCCACCAACCGGAAACAACAGCAGAACTGGTTTAAAAAATGCGCACGTGCCAACACTCCTATTTAATCCACGTATTCTTCATCCAGGTACGAATCCACAAAAACTTCAATATGAGCAAAAAAAGTCTTAACTGTAAAACACCTGAAGCCCTTCGATCATTCACAGCAGGGCGGAGGCGGAGCTGTCATAGTCCGTCTTTAGCGCAAGTAAAAATATTTGCAGATTTCTGAGCATAAAGAGGACATGGATTATGCTGAATAATTTGCTTGAGAGTTTGAAAACTGACAATTTTTAAATATTTTAGCTGGTAAAAATAGTAATAATACAAATATTAGTTCGATTTTCATGAGGTCAGGGTCCCTATTTGAGAGCAACTAAACTTCAATGGGTGAAGTGTCACTTCAAAGAGTTCTAAACTAAGATTGTGTGCCTGCTTTCACCTCAGTTTTTGAATTCTGTGAAAAGGCGACAACGCCAGGTCTTTTTTGTTTGTCTTTTTAGGTGCGGTCTTTATTCAGTTATAGAGAGGGCCACCTCTTGAATGAATGAATGAATGAATTTTCTGAGTACTGTGATAATATCACATCATTTAATTCTGATTCCCACCCCTACGTAACGCTGCACATGAAAATGCCTCAGTAATAAGGACTAGAAATGCTTTCAGCTAAACAAATGAAAATGATACCAGGGAAAAATCAAATCTGAAGCAAGCAGAATGAATTCCCGTGTTACTGTTTAGATACTTCCTCCTATATGCTTTGGTCAGCGCTGGTGGACTTAAATGACCTGCCTGAACAAACTTTCACGCTTGATTTATGCACAAGAACATCTGTAGCTCGGCTAATGATGCATCATCACTCAGCTGAGCGTTGCTGGATTGATCGTCAGACTTGTCTCCTGCACGCTGCATCACAGATGTATGAATATGAAATTGGAATGAATGACTTAATAAAATGAAAACGTCGAGCGTCGTATCACATCCTTGTCCACACAGGACTCCATGGATTTTAGTGTGAACTCAGTAACCGGCTGCTGGCTCCGTCCCCAAACACACTTTCCTAATCCCCCCCCCCCCTTTTTTTTAAGGGTCAGCTGGGAGGTCTGCATCTCGTGTTGTTTTTACTGAGGCAGCAGAAATGCATGGAGGGACACAAAAGAGACGAACACAGGGTTGAATGACACCTTAGGTCAGCAGGTTCCCGGGGCAAGGGTCTTAACCTTTTTCATGCCCTTTTTTTTTCCTCCCAAAATTTCTGTGAGAAACAATTCATCACAAATATAGATTGAAGTACATTATTTCTAGTTTTATAGCACGTCAGCAGCCTCCCTCATCTCTGTCCCGTCCTTCCTTCTGGGATTTAAGCCCACCCCCTCAGGGCCAGCCGGCTTTTTGTCCAGTGATATTAGTTCGTCCAAAGATATTAGCTAAAAAGGAATGAACAATGTCTTCAAATTAAACAAAAAAAAAATCACACTTTGACCTTGTAAAGACAATTATAGTTGCTCATTTCAGTCCCGATGATGAGTTTCTTGTAGGTTCATCATCATAAGCTAAGTAAAGCAGGGTCGCGATCAAAGCCAGTGAGCCTGACGCTACTCTAATATAATTCATTCTGACGTCCATGACGTAGTGACCGTGGAAAGTCAACGAGGGGAAGAAGCAACAGTGTCCAACCCAGCACATGGCTCCTTGCTCCGCCCACCACCATATATGCTCCTGTCATAAGAATTCTCCACGTCCGTTACTTTTATCATCTATTTTTAGTGAAGCACAGCTAGAATTTTCTGGTAATTTCATATAGCGAGGTTTCATCTTCTCCCTCAATCTTTCTTGTGCAGACTGATGCAAAAGTTTTACTGTTAATAATGGACCTTTTTTTTATTGCCGCTGTGATCACACAGGAAACATGAATTGTGGCACCTCAAACTGATTCTGGTCCGACATGAATGGCAATATAATTTATCATATCCCTTTCACTCTCAGCGATCCTATGGAATACATAAAAGAGACAATATTTCTGGTAAAATTGGATGGTATTCGTATGGTGATTTAACGTCCTGAGCTTCCCACCTCTCTCCCACTCTGTTGCGGGTGCACCCTGTAATTTCATTTGTAATGTGAGAATGATGGAGTCGTGATAATGGCAAGCTTTCATTTCATATGAGACAGAGAGACTCATTATAGTGCCTGACATGTTTCTCAACGGGGGAGAGATACGCTTCCTGTTCTCTCCACATCGTCTGCATCTCAAACAGTTGTCAGTCTTATTTCCTTTTCATCAGCGCCATCTTCGGATTTTCATTAGGGCCACGGCGATGACTCGTGGGGCTCAATCAAGCATCTCTAAGTATAACACAGAGACCTGTCTAAGTTGCGAGGTGGTGCATCACACTTTCAAACATCTGCAAATCCATCCATTAAGAACACATTAGGAAGCAATCCAAATAGATGGAAAGCAGGAGACAAGGGTGAAGCAGTGAGAAATGGAGAGAATATCTTGGCAAAAGCTCACTCTCGACTCCGGCGTCATGTTTGTAAATTATCAGGAGAAGATAAACAAAATATGATGAAGTAAAACCTCGCTGGATTTAGTTTTATACATCATCAGCGCATCAATGACATGAAGACAAGTTTAAACACGGAGCTTCGTTTGCCAACGGTGCTAAGGAAGAAATGTCTTCTTAAAACTCAGTTTCAGTTTTCACAAAGATTCTCACATTCATCAACATTTCTTTTTAAATTTGGGATTCTTCTTTTTCTGGTATTTTTTTCTTCACTTCTAAATAAAAAAACTTCCTGCAGCATTCTTCTCCTTTATCACTGACAATTTTCTTATGATTGGAGTCATGGCTTCCCTCTCAGCTTATTGTTTTGTTTTGGGTTTTTTTTTGTCTCCATGTGAATTCTGTGTGCACACGACCCTGCAGGCTTATGTCTTGCACCAACGTGCAAGGCAGCATTTGGCATTAGTATGAGATGCAGCAGCTTCTCAGCTAACTTCAGTATTAAAAAACTCTTTGCGTCTGCATCAGACACACTTGATGCTTTTGACATCAATATATAGTGTGAAAGTCTGCATAAGGAGCCGAGTGGATGGCTCCTACAAAGACATGCAAAAATCTGCCATACAACGACTGCGGTTTAAGAAGGGGTCATGAATCTGATGTTTCTAACTTGAGGACAGATTAGTGAATGTGACCTGGTGCTGCTAACAGCGCCTAACCCTCCTTGTTGCTACTGAGCGTCCTCTGAATTGAAGCCAAGTCTGTAGGGTTTACAATAACATGAATCTTGGCCTTAATAACCCCCACAGGTCAGCGCAAGCACTCATTCCGGCTCCCTCCCGCTCTTCCTCCTGACCCATTTCTCAGCTTCTCTCCCAGGAGCATTAAAACAGACAGCGGACCTTGGTTAGGTCATGGCCAACACAGACCTCATTTGTCACAGAGGATGAGCATCTATGAAGCTGGATTGTTAATTATGAGCGTAAAATAAAGACACATGAGGTGCAACGGCAGACACACACGCACGCACACACAGGACTGAGGCACACATCTTGTAAATGTTTGCGCTAGTTGCAAATCACTTCTGCAAGCGTGTGGACAAAGTCAGAACAGATGAATGCACACACGCGCGCGCACACACACACACACACACACACACACACACACAGAAATCATTAGGGGCTGGATAAAGATGTATGGGACTATGTGTTCCAGGATTCTTGCTGTAGTGTGTAATTAATGGGTCTCACACTGTGCAGTTTAAGTGGAATTACATAACTGATTAACATAGAGAGCATTTTAGACTGCAAGAAGGTGGGACAGTAGTTCAAACAGAGCTGAAGCTGTACCTTTCTGCAACATGGAGAGGAGGGGGTTTTAGTACTTACTCTAATGCTTCCAAATCTCAACACCACCACTACAGAATAAGTTAACTGGTCAGTTCTTGTTGGGAGGCAGGACTGATGCCTAGATGAAAAGCAAAATAACAGACTTCCTGCATGTTCACCTACTGGGGAAATACAAGTTCAACCTTGTTTTGTTTGAACCATTTTCATTCCCAGCCACTGCATTCTGTGGTCATGACCTCAGGGAAGCAATATAGGTGGTAGTTATGTGTTCCGATTCAGCAGCATTTTCAATTATTAAAGGGATAGTTCATTCAGTAATGAAAATGCACTCATCATCCAATCACATGACGATGGAAGGTCAGACGAATTTATTTTTTTCATTCCACACAACACTGTTGGAGTTTCACAGGAAAATAAAGTGTGGTAGTAACTCACCAATATAACTTCCTGATTAAATTTTTTGAACCTCTCTAAACATGGCACTAAGGCTGTGAGCACCAGGCTACACGCCAAGGCTCCTGGACACTTGGATTACTTTGGAGCAGCAGTATGGAAGCATTTTATGGTTTTATTTTGTATTCTTTTTTTAATATGAAAATTGGTCACCATTTATGTCAACTGTTTTTGTTTTTTTTTGGCGGGTGGGGGGGGGGGTTACTGCAACATTATTTCTTGTGGACTATTTCACCCAACCTTGAACCCAACCCAAGATGAATGATTAATTTTTTTTAAGCATAGGATAACTTAGTAAAAAAACAAACAATCAAAACATGAGAAGAGAAGCCAACAGAAAATGAAGAACAAAGAAGAACAGTAGAGACCAATGGGCGGCACGGTGGTGTGGAGGTGAGCACTTCTTCTCACTCACAGCAAGAGGGTTCCCGGTTCGAGCCTCAGCTTGAGGAATGGGATCTTTCTGTGTGGAGTCTCCATGTTCTCCCTGTTCCTGTGTGGGTTCTCTCTGGTACTCCAGCTTCCTCCCACAGTCCAAACAATCAAGAGAGGACGAGGCTGATTGATACTCTAAATTGACTGTCGGTGTGACTGTGAGTGTGAATGGTTGTCTGTCTCTATGTGTTGGCCCTGTGATGGACTGGTGACCCGTCCAGGGTGAACCCAGCCTGTCGCCCAAAGGCAGCTGGGATAGGCTCCAAGCCCCCCCCGGTGACCCTTAACAGGATAAGGGGAAGTAAATGAATGGAATAGAAACCAAACTGGAGTATGACACCATGGCGCTAATTAGAAAAGTGAGAACAGGTGGGAGAGAAAAGAGCTGATTGGCTGGGAAAGAGACAGGGGGCAGGGCAGGCCTAACGAGGCTGATGCAGAGCAGGTGGGCCACATGTGCTGCAGAGGCAGGAACCAAAATACACAAGATACAACACTTTTCTCTCACATGCTGTTTTTGTGATAGCCCTACATGACATGAGTTTAATGACTTCAATTGAATAAATACAATATTATGAGGATTTATTTTTTTTTGCAGGTCTATTTGAAATCATAGATCCTGGTGAAAAGAGCAAAATATAAAAGCGACATAATTATTTGAAACGCAAAGTAAAATCTTCAATGCTCGTTCAGACAAAAAAAAAACACAGTTTCTGCCGGTAAGTCAGTTAAGTCACGCAAGCTAACACGAAGGCTCGTCAGAGCCGATTGATTGACAGCCATAGAAAACAAATAGATAAGTGAAAGCAAGCAGCAGGCAAACAAAGAGAAAATGAGCATCGTGAGCGTCACCCAGGAAGAGTAAAGAGCCGTCCTGGTGACACAGTGGGGTGGTGGCCGGATGGTGGCAAAATATAGGAGAAGAGATGGGGCGTAAAGAGAACAGGGTGCAATACAGAGAGGTGCTGAGGCGGTGAAATGAAGGGTTTGAACTGCTGATGTAAGCGGGGACTCTTTTTCTTTCTCTCTTACACACACACACACACACACACACACACACCGCTGACGAGCCGTTTCTACCCAGGGAAAGTCATTCAGGGTTCAAATGAAAACGAATAACAGTGGCTGGACACACTGCTCTTCCTCCCCGCGACTCTTTTCTTACGCTGGTTCTTGTTGCAACCATGAGCAAGCATTTTCTTCCATTTGCTTCCTTCCACTCGACCCGTTCCTTTTACCCTCACCCTTTTCCTCAGCCACCCTTGGCGCTGGATTTCACAACACGGCTCTCTTTAAATATTAACAGCCACAATCTGAGGAGTTCTACTGTACGCCACATAGCGCTAAGCATTTGCAGAAGTAATTCTGTATTCGTTTTAATCAGCAGTGAAAGGGCGACCATTCTCCATTCACTCTCATCTGCCCTGAACATTTTAATAAGGTCCGTTCTGTACCATCTCTCAAAGTATGGAGGAATCTTTCAAGGTTGAATCTGTGTTTGTTGCCATCTGTAATTGGTGTTTTTTTCCATCGGGGGGCTGCTTGCATCGTGTGACAGTGGCGTTGCTTGAGTATTCTATTTTATCCAGCGCCAGTTGATGCTTTTTAGGGCGGGACTGTATTTAATCATGAATTTGACACAGCAGTGCTGGTGTTACAGCTGACGGAGTGTCTGTTTCATCTCAGATCAATTAACAATGGGATACACACAAAGATTGGGATGTTTATACCCCTCTGAACCAGGGCATACATATATTCATATCCCAAACAAAACCCCAAAACACAGATGCTCATGCAAATAATCTTAAGAGGGTTGGTTGTTTTTTTTTTGTGTGCCATGTTGTACACAAAAACACAAGGGCAAAGAGCAGAATAAATAAAATATCCATCACAGGTGCTCGCTCTGGGAGAATCTTACTGTTTCATTCATGACGCTGGCATTTTTTGCGGCCTCCAGTAGAGTGCAGTCGAGGAAACACAGGAGAGAAGTTCTACAAACTCACCTTTTTCAAATTCAGCTCTCTGTGTTGCTTCCAAGTTGTTTACAAGATAAGAAAAAGCCTCTGTGTCTCCATGAGGAGCGCACAAATCCCCCCCCTCTCATCAAAATCATGTTGGAGGTATCAATTATTGACAGCTTTTCAAATGCTGGGATGTATTTGAGCACACTGTGCTATTGAAACAAACATTTTGGGACAATTTAGCAGTGAGGGTAAAATTGGATGACAGCGACAACAATAAAAGAGGTAAAAAGTTATTTCTGATTCCAGTATCAAAGTTGTTTCTTGACTTTGGCATTTGTTACATCAGGAGACGAAATATTAGTAAAGTTTGTAGGCAAATCGTAGCGTGAGGGAGGGTCCTGCAACTGATATTGATTGACATTTACATCAGCCAATAGAAATGAATATACATGTGCACCAGAGATTTGTATTAAACTGGCTACCTGTGGTGAGCCTTCTGCTAATGAACGTGGCTAAATAATTTAAACCTGCGCCGCTTCAGACGTTCTAAATTCATTTCAGTCCAAAGTTTAATAGTGAAACAAATCCTTTTCCTGGGGTCATGTGCCACTTAAAGAGTTTTTCCACCATTTTACAGCTGTGTCCTTTACAATGTGGGCAAAGGTATTTTATCTTGGGGCTGCGGTACATAACGTGACAGATGGGGGCGGGGCAAAACATCTGACAGAGCGTTTTCATTGGACAGAAAATTGGTCCACGCTCATTAGCGCAGGATGAGTCATCACATATTTCTTATTTATAAGACACAAAAAGTATTTGGGTGTAGTAATATTTGAAGACTGTTGCATAATTTGAAATAACTCACTTAAGACGCAGGGACACAGGATTAGAACTGGAAACGTGTTTTTCATAGGATATTTGAAGCAGGCACTAAAGGGCAGTACCGAGGGTAAACATACTGTAGACAACTGAAGCAAATTCTTCATCACTGTGTGCATAAATAGCAAGCGACCAGGGTCACTGGTGTCCAAACAAGATGTTCCTGAGATGTTATATTAACGGTAATAAGATTGATGAACAACAGGAAAACTTCCAGCCTCCAGCCATCGCAGCCCCAATTAGGGAGTTTGTTAGTCTTATTGAGTGACTTTGTTCTTTGAACACTTCTCATGGAAGCAACATAATGATGATAAAAAAGCCATCTGCAAATGGCGAGCCGTTCTAAATATAGTGATAGTGGACCGATTTGAAGGTTTGGAACAGTCACACAGCTCCAAAACCAAGACTGGAGCAGGACAACTCAACTTTCTCATCTAGTGTAGTGCAATATTCTCTCTCCTTTTGGCTCTGCTTCTCATCAACCTCTAATGTTTAGTGTCCATAGTTAAAGTCTCCGCTCTGTCACTCCCTGTTTGTGTTGATGAGGACCATGTGGCACAGCTTATATGTGAACCTTGAGTTTCGTTGCTGCCGTTCCTACTGTGATAAACATCATTATGAGGATCTCGTTTTTGCAAAGAACTTGTAAATTCATTTCTCATGTGCTGGAAATTCAAGCTCCTTCAGGGAAGAGAGAAAGATCAAAAGGAAATACAAATTTGCTCCCCCCAAAAAAGCTTTAATCTTGTTATTTTTTTAATAATTTTTATGCAGATACTGTAGTTTTCCTGGGACTGCAGGTGTCACTTCCGCTCTTCCCTTGAAACTTATTCAATGAACCACTTACTGTTTTTTGAAATCTACTAACTGCAACAGGACTGTTTCTCTTACGCTACTTTGGAAAATAAATTGCCTGTCTACTTTTCCACTTAATCTTGATTGACCACTCACTGCAGGGAGTTTCTGTTGTGATAAAGGGCAACCTGTCACTCATAGAGACACTAATTCATGTTTGCCAAAACACACACATACACACATACACAGGTAACCTTAACATGACCCGGGGAAGGTGTTAAGATTGTGTTTGCATGTGTGTTTGTATGTTAGAAGAGAAAAAAATGATGGACTTAAAGTTGTCTAAAAGCCCTGCTGGGAGTCGATGGACCACTCAGCCATGTAATGCTTTTAGTTTCAACACATTTTTTACACATAACAAATTTCCTCACTCACATTTGCAGACACACACGCACGCACGCACGCGCGCGCGCGCACACACACACACACACACACACACAATTACTACAGTGCTTTCACAGCCAAGTATTTATGTTCCCTTATAATTTATCTTTCTTTCCTCTGCTTCTTACTTGACAAAGAGGAGTTTGATTTCCTTCTTGACAAAGTGGGGACTTGCTCACATTTTCTACCACGTGTAAAACGTTTGGGCTAAGAAGTCACACTTATGTACGTGGCCATTACACCATGTTTTATTTAGTTTGTAGCTTGTCGTGCGTGATTTTTTTCCCCCCATCTAGTTTTTAGGCTGTCATTTTATAGAAAGAGCCTCTGTTCCCGAATAACTTAGGAGACAAGTTGAGCTTTAGTGCCCGACAACATCAGTCTTGAGACAGACAATATTTGTTTGTCTTTTTCATGAAATGATAGATAGAACAGGGACCAGCAGAAATGATTCAGGTGCAGAAGATGACACGAGCTAAGTTTTCCCTCAAAGGAAAATGGGGGGAAAGTGCGGAGAGGAGCGTTCTTTCTCAATAGACTGACGGATGCATTGACTGATTATATTTTTAGATTTCAACCTTTCAGCATCAGCTTCCAGCACAGATGATAATCAGCGTGCACTGGGCGACCGACAGATGACCTCCAGAGCTGTGATTGGCAGATGTTGTAAGCGTTTGGATGTCTTGACACGTAAATGTGGTCGTGTTTGTCAAGGATACAAATCTGTGAACGCATTTGTGATGGGTTCCTTGTCACCCTGACAACACCATAACAATCACTCATTAGGAGAGAAGCCCTATTTCATTTCCAGTATATACAATTTATGGGAGGATTAGGGCATAATCAAACAAACACCTAGACACATAAACATCTGCATACTGATTTTTATTCATAAGCAGCATGATTTCTAAAATGCCACATGCTCCATTTGCCTCGAGCGCCCCTGAAGCAAACTGCTGTGTGTTGTGGACTGAAGCCATCTACAGCAGCTTCATGCTGCATACATCCTCTTTTATGTTTGTTTGTTAGCATGCTCCCACTATTTGGACACTTAAATTGGTGCTGCCTCATATTTGTTTCACTGCTTACGTCCCAGATTAAAAATGGATGAGAACTTTATATAGTGCGAGGCAATTTATTCTGTCAGTCAACCGCGGCATTGCTCAAGTGAATGAGCTGCGTGTATATGTGTGTGTGTGTGTGTGTGTGTGTGTGTGTGTGTGTGTGTGGTGAGCTGGTGTGGGGGTGATGAGACTAAAGGATATGAGGCTGCCGCTGGGTTAAACCAGTCTACAGTCAGGTCAACCAGAGTTCAGCAGCACAGAAGCTAGAAGGCAACAACAGACAGCAGCTCATCTCAGGTACACGCGATGCTGCGGTGCAGACAGATACCACCTCTGAGCTGGAATTCCCTCATAGAGACCAAGAGTTAAATGAGAAGACTTTAGGGTTTAGGGGATTGGTATTAAATCCTTGGAAAGCCAAATCATTGTTCTCTCTCCATCATGGGAACCAGTGGAAAAAATCCTCTATGAAATCTATTGAGAATAGGTTTCTTAGTGTGAAAGTAGTCAGCATAAACCTGTAGCGGTTCTAATAGAATAAAATGTGTCCGAACACTTTTGGACCAGGTATGGAGAATTGCAACCAGACACAACTAGAAGACAGTCAGAAGAGCAAATACCTCAAGCCAGGTTTTTGAGCACGCTTGGAGTAAACTTGATGACGTTTTCAGTGTTTAAACACATTAGGGCCACGACTCCATAATTTAGGTACATTTACCCCCAGGGGTACACAGTTATGTCAGAGGTACGCCAAAAGAAATCTGTCGTATCCACCCACACTTCACAAAGACTTGCTCCTTCTCCTCCTCTGATTGGCTCTGATCCTGGTCCATCTCGCTCCACATGGCTAAAGGCACCAAGTACTTACTGTTTCAGGAGCAGACAAGGGCTGTAATCCAGTCTTCTGGAGATGTGTACCCAATCGGCTTATGACCATTACGACCTGAGAAAGGAAAATAAGGCCCTTTGGCACCTGATTATGTTGACTATGTATCCTGTGTTGTATTAGCACAATCCACCACTGGATTCCAACTCCACATCATCAGCATGGGAGGGGGAAAAGCTAGCAAGGAGGCTAAAACCAACTGGCAAAAGCAATGGTGGTGCTAACGCCATCTATGGTAGAGGGGAAACAGCACAGCAGGAGGTGATATGCTTCGGGGGTGGGGGGGTGGCATAACCATGGCATTAAAACACATCACGGATGATAATATTGCACTCACAAGGTGAAGGTATAGGACTAAAACACAAAGACACATGCAGGATGGAATGTGATCTCCAGAGGTGGTCGGGGAGTTCTTGTGACCACACCGACTATAAGTGTATGCTTGTTCCTTCAATCCACTAAGAACTACTGTATGTGTCCAGAAATTCAGAATCAAGTGCATTCCAGTTAATAACAGCTTCTTCCCCTACTTCAAAAAGCAAGCAAATATCCATCCAAACACTCAGCTGCTTCCACCATTTATCGTTCTTCCTCTTTTATCTCTGTTGTTGTCTCTTTCTCACACGTTCGATTTTGATGTGAGCTGAACACAAAGATGAGATCTAAAAAAAACCCACATATTATGAGTAAATGATATCAAATACAGAAACAAACTGGTTACAATGAAACTGCAAGGTGCAATTTGCCTCATAATGTGAGTGTTCCCATAAAATGACAACAAATAGTAAATCTAATGTCAGTAGATCTCTGTTGCAAAAAATACAAATTTCACTCCAGCCCTACTGCATTCTATCGTCCCCATGGCAACTTTGACAGGACTATAAACTTCTTGACCTACACGTTTTTGATGTTTTGGGAACTCCATGAGCACATGAAGACAACACGCAAACTGGTTAAGCCCAACCTTGGATAGGTGTTGTAAAGTTTTTTGTTTTTTTTTTAAGTAAAATGAACTTAATAATAACTGTTTCTAACTAGAATTTATTTTCTCTCTCACATTTGCTCTCTTTACTTGCCTCAGGTGACCTGCAACCCTGATGCAAAACTGAGGGGCTTGACTTCTGTTTAATCCTACTGATTGTACGGCAACAAAGAAAACAATTTGGATACAAGCCGTATGAGGTCGTTTGCAGACTGCTCTTTGTTCAGATGACCTTTTCGGGTGTGAAGACTCCTACCCATACGCCAAAGATAAAAGACATTCTTTTGACGCTGACTCCTGATTGTCTTCGCTAAATATTGTCATTTTATCATCTGCTATAAAGGTATGGGCAATAGTGATGCCTGCAGGTAAATGAATAAATGCTGTGTATGCACAATAATATGCCTTTAGCCGTACAGAGATTTGTATTTATAAAATGGAATATGCAGTGAGAAAGAGCATACCTCCAGGCATACTTCAAACCATTGTGCACAAAGCTTTTAGCTGCAGGCGGATGGGAAACTGGTACAAAATAATAGAGAAGTGGGGATATACATGACATTATTGTTTAAATATAGGGGTCATCATTAGTTTCCAATTTCATGTTGAATGGAAGATTTTGTAACAGCCTATTTATCTGCAAAAAAAAAATACTTGTATGCGTTTCTGTCATTGTGCCTGAACACATTTTAGTCATGAATCTATCGCTTTATTCATCTGGCCCCTCGACTCCTGAGACTGACAAACGTGGGAACAGATTACCGCCACAGAGGAGAGGTGACGAGAGATAGACAGCCAGAAGGATATAGCGTGATGGATATAGGGCATAGAACAATGAAATATGCATCAGGGCTCTGGTGAAATTTTAATCCAGACTGTTGACTGGAGGTTGACCCCGCCGTGACCCAACACTTGCGGGAGTGAAAATATCCGCCAGGGAAGGAGCGAGGGTGGCAGTGGATGCAGCAGCAGAGGGAAGAAATAGTGAGGAAGCAGGGCATAATGAGGGTGGGGGGATGGGGGGGTGGATATCTGTCTGAGTGTCGGAATTTCCCCTAACCACATAAGATGCTGGGAAAATGTGCAACAGTCCTTCACATTTTTATATACTACAATGTACATACAGTATTTTCTACATCTCCTTGAATAGATCTGATGTAAATCAACAAGGGAACCAGAACACAAAAACTCAGAATGAAATGAAAAAACATCTTTCAAACTTTCTGAAATTTCTCAAAAGATCTTTCAAGGTTGGCAATTATTTTTCTGCCTGTGGATACACTACTGTATCTCTTTATCATTTTTTTTTTAATTACCACAATATCAGAAATTAATTCAGTCTACTGACACTACCAATAAACAGCTGTTTGAAACCTGCATCAAACAACGTGGGCTGTAAATTAGGTTTGTTTCCAGTCGTGCTTAAAACCTATTGACAGACCTGTTTGTAGTAAAATGACAAATTGTTGATTCTGTTAAATATATTATGGCATCATCACCATACAGTCAAATGCTTGCTGTTTAATAGTAAATGAAGTTCAGTGGCCCAAGACAGCTTCCTTGAGGCTTCTGTGTTCCATGAGGCCCCTTTTAGTTCATTTTAGCCATTTATTCTATCAATCATGTACGTTTTACTTTTTTGCTTAAACTAACCAGTAAAATAGTTTGTTCTTTTATTCTAACTAAACATTTCAATAAAAAAAAATTGAGCTAACATTGGCCTTACTCTATTAACTTTGTGTTTAATCAGTCATTGGTTGATAGTCCCTTTTATTTCACTCATTGGAATCACGCCTGTACAGTGTATGTTCGTTCTTAATGTCAGTGCCTCCCTCTGTATGTGTGTACAAAGGTGTGCATGCCAACCTACAGCTTTAACTACACCCACAACCTCCAGTGCACCGGCCCATAGCCACATTAATAACCCCTGCATTTGCTGAATGGGGCTCCAGCGATCTATTGCGGTCTATTGCGGTGTTGTTTTTGTTTGGCCCTGGTCACGGTGATTCCTGGGAGATGGCAGCATCATAAATCTACAGCTTATTCATGGAGCTAACCTGACCTTTACTGCGACTCAGAGAACAGAAGGGGAGGAAGAAAAGGAATGGAAAGCCAAGCAAGAATAGTAGAAAAGGCCAAGAAAGAGAGAGAAAATAAAAGGAGGGAAGGTTTAAAGGTAACGGTTAAGGTAAAAAAAAAGGAGAAGGGTGAGGTAGTGAAAGAACAAAGAGCAGAGAGGGAGTGAGGAATACATCGTCTGGGGGAGACGTGAATGATAAGAGAGAGAAAGGGATATTCAGAGGAGACCAGGAGAGTGAAGAGAGTCACACTGGCAGCCATGGAAGTGGTGAGGCCGTGAGGTTATTACACTATGAAAGCAATCAATGAGTGTGAAGAGAAGGAGAAAGACCAGTTGATGGAGGACTGTGTGTGTGTGTGTGTGTGTGTGTGTGTGTGTGTGTGTGTGTGTGTGTATGTGTGTGTGTGTGTGTGTGTGTGTGCAAGTATATTACAGGTGTATATGTCTCAGTCGATCAAGCCCATCTCTCCCGCACCTCCGTCACCTGTCGCGTCTTTAATAAAGTCTCCATGTTGGGGGTTTCGTTTGTTCCCAGATGGCACCACATCACTCTACATGAGCTGTCTCACACCTGACCAACACAAGTTTAATTTGCTTTGAGAGTGGTTGTACACCCCACATGTGTCGCACAGCTTTCAAGCGTGTGTTTGATGTGTGTATCTGTACAGTTTCCTGTGTAAAACAAAGGTGTTGAACACAGCAAGAGGGAGACAGCAAAACTGTCAAGATGAGCATGTTAGAGTCAAAAGAGAATGTTAAAGACCAAAGCCAGGGTTTGAAGTTCTTGTACTCCCCCAAATTAACAATTCCATTATAATTAGAGAGCAGTGTGTGTTCTACTATTGATGCCCGGGCAAAAGGAATAGGCACAGGACTTTCAGCCCATTGGTTCGAACATGGGTTAGATGAGACATAACACTGAAAAACAAAATTCTTTACCCCCAAAATCATTTTCTATACCTTATTTTGAAATTAGGGAACTATTTTCACCTTGAACTACTTTGATCGCCCTGTCACAGAGAGCATCTAACTTACAGAGCATCTAATTTTGCATGATGTCTGAAGAGAGTAAATGATTATCTCCAGGTCACCATGCAGCTAAATGCAAGAGATTTATTTACAACAGCTGAGAAAGACATTTTGTGAAAGTTATATGTTTATTTTAAAAATCAAGTAATGTCCAGGACTTCGGTGCAACTTTTGTTGAAGCACTATTTTTGACCCCTTAGAAACATTTTGTTTCAAATGAGACAGCTGATAAAAGTTTTCTGCTTTTGCGCCAATGAGACAAAATAAATTACTCAGCTCCTTCGATGAGATGTCACTTTACTTTTTAAAAGCCGAACATTTGTGCACACCTGGGGTGAAAAGTTTGCATTCAAACTCTAATGATCTGTTGTAAATGCTGTCTTTATAAGATCAGACCATTTTGTAGTAGTAGACCGCTTCTTCAGCGGAAGGCGCTCCAGAATGTCACCATCAGTTTGACCTGTTGCAGCTCTTTGTTTTAACAGTAAACTAAGCTAATGTGAGACCCATGATAATAGTGAGCAACCAAGGCACAAAACATCCAAGCAACAGCATGTGGAGTGTTTAATGTGCTGGAATGGATTGCCAGATATTCGACATACACAAAAGTGAGCGGCTCTGCAGCTGCAGCTGTAATTAATCACGTTAATCAGTTTAAACAAATGGCCAATGTATGTAAATTTTGCAGATTTTCCTCAATTTCCCCTGGAAGTGCACACACTTACACACACATACACAAATAAAAACACGCACACACACACACACACAAACAAACACAAGCCTACTATGTTGCTCTTTCTCATTATTACCCAAACGATACACTAACCGCTTGCACCTAATCGCTTTAGTAATATTGTTTCTAAATTTTCACTCTGATTGAGCTCATTAAACTGAAATTACAAAGATAAAAGCTGATTTTTGGGCTTGCAGCACAGCGGACTGATATCTTCATTCCTATGGAAACTATCCTGCTCATTGGTATTCTGCTCGGCCACGCAGTCCTATCATACTACGTGAGAAAAAAAAAGTCTGAAGACCATGAAGAAGCAATGGCTCCCTGCTGTAGAGACAACACACATACACACACACACACACACACACACACACACACACACACACACCTGCTCACACAGTCTTTAACATTCCACGGATGAAACACGGCTACATACAGTACTAAGCCAATTAGCTACTACACCAGTAGGTTGAAAATCAAGTTAGGTGGGAAAATTTCATTAAATAGTCAGTGCAGTAAGTGCGTACTTGTAGACATAACTGCTGGCAAGGAAGATGGACTCCAGTGTGCCCGAGAAAGGCCCCTGGTTCCTCTGAGGAGTGCGTTCTCTTGTGTTGTCGTCTTGATCTGGCTGTAATAAAACAATATGAAAATAAATGAGATCCCTGCAGACTAAATCAACTGAATGGTTCTGGGACATACTCACAGACACACAGGCACGCATGCAAGCAAAACCTGCATATCCACACACACACACACACACACACACGCAAACACCCAAATCCACACTACAACGCACACTCGTAGCATTTGTGTATCCTTTAATGATACTTTTTTGGGAAAGCGCCTGCATCTAGAGAATTCAGAGGGAGAAAAATGAAACAAATCAGGTATGAAAGTCATATCAGTCCTGCAATTGATTGTTTGGTTGTTCAACAATTTGTAAAATATATTTATTTTCTTTCTTACAAAGAGTCAGATGATCAATACGCTCATACCTGGGGTAAATAGAAACCTTGGAGCCTTGAATTTTAAAATTTTGAAGCAGGAAAACAGCCTCTGTCAATGTTCAAACCTCCGCACCTCTAAAGATCACTAATTAATTTAGTTTTGCTGAGGTAATTACATGCTGTACAACTGTCCTCACAAATAATTTATCAATCCACCCAGTTCTTTGTTTTTCCTCTTTTTGTTTTTAATGTTAATAGGTTTTTATCACTCCAATTGTTAAAAGTTTCTTTTTTATCTCACTTTTAATATTATTTTATCATCACTATGTTGATTCAGTTCTGTTTTCCTTTTCATTGGAAAGCTTTGTTTCAAACAGCGTAATATGAAAAAGTCCATCATTATTTGTGTACATTGTGTCTCTTGACTTTTACAATGGTTGCCTAGAAATCTCACTTGACATCAGACTGTAACTGATTAATAATGTATAAATATCCATTCATACATTTTACCTGCAACATCTAGAAATAACACCTCAAACATGTGCGCTTGGGCGGCACGGTGGTGCAGTGGTCAGCGCTGTCGCCTCACAGCAAGAAGGTTCTGGGTTCGAGCCCCGGCTCCATCACAGGATCTTTCTGTGTGGAGTCTCCGTGTTCTCCCTGTTCCTGCGTGGGTTCTCTCTGGTACTCCAGCTTCCTCCCACAGTCCAAAGACATCAAGAGGGGACGAGGCTGATTGATACTCTAAATTAACCGTAGGTGTGAGTGTGAGTGTGAATGGTTGTTTGTCTCTATGTGATGGCCCTGTGATGGACTGGTGAGCTGTCCAGGGTGAACCCCAACTCTCGCCTGAAGGCTGCTGGGATAGGCTCCAGCCCCCTGTGACCCTTAACAGGATAAGCAGTAGAAAATGGATGGATGGATGGATGGATGGGACATGTATGCTTGTCACAGTGACCTTGACCTTTGACCACTGAATGTTTTCTCATGTCGTCCTCTGGTCCCAGTGGGGAATATATTTGAGGAAATTTCATCAAGGTGTTCCTGAGATATTGGTTCAAGGTTGATAGTGACCTACTTTTAGTTATTTTGAGTTCCAGTTGCAAATTCGGAGCAATTCCCTCTAAAGGTGTTCTAGGGATATCGTGTTTATTGTGAGGTAATGGACACCTTTACCAATGACTAGCAAAACCTTTTTTCCATTCAACCGTGAATACCAAGTTTAAAAAAAAAAGGTCTTCCTGAAATATGAGTTAAGTTAATGAAATTCTTAAAGGAGGGAGTGACATTGTGCACACGAGGTGATGATGATCTTTGACCACGTCATCCTTGAATCCCTGCAGGTATTCAAGTCAAATAACAAAAATTCCCTAGAGAGGATTGAGACGTACCATCTTGATATGAATGGGTCACGTACGGAGGCATAAAAAAAAGTGTGATGGAATAGAAACCTTTATATGAAAACCACGTGGAAAAAATGTAAAAAAAAAGATAGACACACATACAGAAAAAAAAATACCAATCAAATATTTGATATTGATTTACTGAAATTTATTAAAATATTTATTGTGATAGCAAAATAATTATTTTACCTCTTCTCCTGGTAAGGCCCCAAGACTTTCCAACCCCTCAACTTGCATATTATGTGACGTTAACGTTTCCTTCTTTCTAACAATAATAGACACCATCAGGTTGCTGTTAACATACTGCCCCCTAGTGGAATTTGCTTTCAACAGTAAGTTGTTGCTTACAAATGGCATCATTAACTAATCATTTTTCCAAAAAATCTTGCATGGGGTGTCACATCATGAGACACTCTTGAGTTATTTTAAAAGAAATCAAAGCCAACCTTTTTCATATTTTATTTAATTGGAGAGGTTGTTGCAATTTTCTGCTCTGTGTTGTGCAACGATTGCTAAGGTTTTCTTCGAGAAGTGAAATCACCTCTCTGGGTGTGCAATAGAACCCCCCCCCCCCCCCCCCTTCAAATGAATCAATAAGTTCTAACTCTTTGTCTTTCCTGATGTCATCAATTTTTTTTGTTTTCCTCCCGACTGTCTCCATTTCTCTGATTCATCTCACCTCCATCTTTACCTACATGAATCCCTCTATCCCCCCCAAACCTCCTTCCTTCCTGTCATCTCTCCCCTTCCCTCCCTGTAACTCCCCTTCCGTCTCTGCTGCCCTCTCCTCCGTCTCTTCAAAGTCATCCCACACTTTGCTGTCATTGCACCGAGAATCACACATCGCTCAAAGCTGTAACATCTGACAAAACGCTGTTCACTGACATTGTCGCTAGTAACACATGGAGTGATAGTGAAAGTTCACCCAAGCAGTCATCCTGTTATCCCACCAGACACACACACAAACACACACACTACATACACTTTGACAGTTGTAGATACATCCAACTTACCTTGTAGTGGCCTCCCAATGGGACGGCAACAACTCAAAATAACAAACACAAGTGAGCGACACACACACACACACACACACACACACACACACACACACACACACACACACTCCTCTTCCTCCCTCTCTCCTACTCTGCATTAAGTGCATTCGAGTGGCTGGTAACAGTAGCAGCGTCAGGCTTTTATCGCTGTAATTTGCAGCTATACATCAGTGTGACAGTGGCCGGGGCAGGACTGTGTCAGCCCCGCTCCCAGACACTAAACTGCACTCTCTACTGACACCCGTCAAGGGCAGCCAGATAATGTAGATGTATGAATAAAACAACACAACTTTGATGTTGCAGATCACAATGCATCATTCATTCACTCACACACACACACACACACACACACACACACACACACACACACACACACACACACACACACACACACACACACACAGAAGTGAAGGATACTGTTAATTTACAGCCGCCAGGATGAGATAAGGGATGCAAGGGATAAGCAGAGCACTGGTCATGGCTGGACTTCAATCCGCAGAGCTTTGGTTAAAATATACAGTGTGCTATTTATGCAGTGGCTCACATCTGCATTCAAAGGGGAATAGCCCATGGGGTGGGGAGGAGTGTGAGGGGGGTGGCTGTACAGAGAGAGATGGTAATACAGAAGGATGGAGAAGAGGATGAGAGGGATAAAATGTCATTGCTGGGGTTGATAGACGGGAAAGGTCCATCCACTCCATCTCTGAGTATGAGGAGGATGAGAGATGAAGGAGAAGGGAGGGGGGATAAGAAGGGAGCAGAAAAAGTAGCCGCAAGGTAGAAATGAATAACTGGAGTGTGTGTTAGCAGCAGGAGTAACAGGACCGGAGCGGGATTAGGGAGGCAAAGAAATGTGGGGAAGACGCTATAATGGCACCAAGGAACAGAGGAAATAGAGAGAAAAATGTGCAGGTAGATGAAGAGCAGATCTGAATAGCAGTCTGGGGAGACAGAGGATGAGAGGATGGAGGGAGTGAAAGGGGGAGGATTGGTAAAGGTTAAGAGGGATTTTGTTAGATGTGTTTTTTTATTCCATCCTGACTGATTTTAATGGGGTCTTAAAGTCGCCGTGAGGTTACCTAGGCAACTAAAATACGGTGTTGGACTGGTGGCGGGACATTGTTATCTGTGCCGGAGAAGGGAAGAAGAAATGATCCAGCGCCGACTGTGAAACCGGCCTGCGTGTGCACATTTACTGGCATTTACACACCTTCATGTGCTTGCAGAGGCATGCAGGTGTGTGCTGTACTCGTGTGTCTGTTGTTGCCTCCTGTGTAAAGGTTGTATCAGGTGTGTGAGAGAGTGTGCAGGTGTTACTTGTTGACAACACAGTGAGTGGTAGAGAGGGGTGTGTTCTTGCATTTCTATCTTTATGAGGACCAGATAAAGAGCCATGCAACCTTTTTAAATTAACCTTTTAGTCAATGATGGGACTGAAATCAGTTTATTTCTACACAACAGACACACAATCGATTTGCTTGTTAAGTTAAATTGATTTTCAATGAAGCCCTTTTTTCTTTTCCAGTTTTGAAATGCTCTTTTGAACAATTCGTATCCTCCCAACACCAGTAAGAAGGCTTAACAGTCAAAAATGGAGGGTTTCATATTAGCTGTGTTCTATAATCCGCATTTCTTCAAGTCATCACTCCATCACCACCAGTTTCAGTCGTGCAAATTTCCTCGAGAGTGAATATATTTTTGTTTTTTTGGGGGGGGGGACATTTGAATTATTGCTCACATTATCAAAGGGCTGCTTGAATTGAAAAACTTAGAATTTAAGATGAGAATAAACTTCATTTAAGTCAGGAAAACTAATGTCTGAACAGCTGCAAATCTTGACGAATTTTAAAAACTGACTGGCTCAGTATGATTTTCAGTTTTGGATGGTATGTGCCTGCTTTAGAGATGGTAGTTTCCGTTTTATGTTGTAGTTTTTGCCCTTGTTGGAGTTGACCTTGGATCTCTCATTCAAGTTGAGATGACAAACGAGACTCAACGACGGATCATCTTACAGCCTCTTGCGGGTTTAATGCACAGATCAACCACCTCACATCTTACATACAGACAGAACCCTCCTTACAACTTGCATTCACATTTTATACCGTTCGTTGACGTCATTACTCATGTGTGTGTACGTGCTTCTCTTCAGCAAGGTGCATCCTGTTTGGCAAGGTACTGGGGTACAGGTTTACTGGAACTTTCAGTCCCTCCGTCCTCATATGACCTGAACTTAAGACCTTGTACTAACAATACCCTTTTTACTTGGAGACCAGTATATCTTACATAAACTCACGCCCCTACACCCTTGTGTTACATTTTGTGTTTACTTCCTGTTTGTTTCCTATTATTATGTTCAGCAATATAGCGCTAGTGTTTCTTCTCAGCCAATCAGTCTCCCCCCCCCCCCTTTCCCAATCTATTTCTGGTTGTGTAATGAATAATTCTGTTTTTTCAGAGTGAGTCTTTGTCAATTTCTTTATTTTCTGTCTGTTTCTCAGTCTGAGTTTGCGAGTTGCTCCTGTTTAGTCGGTTTTGTTTGCCCACGTCTTTGTTTACGCAGAGAAATTTAAATCACCAATTTTTTTTCATTCCCTGCCATTATTCCATCTCTACACGTGGGTCCATGTGCCTCCACGGCGCAACACAAAAAAAGAATGAGAAAATCCCGCAGCAACGGTATCCACCAAACAAGCCGGTAACAGCTTGATGACACAGCACTACAAGAAGATGCTGCTAGAATATGCGAGTGAGAAAAATGCAGACAACTGAAAAAACAATTAGACAGGCTGATTAACAAAGAGACGATACAAAGACTGTACAGACATTAAAAAAGAAGTACTAAAAAGATTAAACGCTTAACTTAATGTAGCATGTGTAATACAGAAAACAGCATTAACTTGTGTGAAATTTAACTGGAGAAAATAACAAGGCATCAGAAAGGAGGTTTGTGTGCTGAATGAATACTGAAATACTTCGTCCTGTATTCATATGTGTTGCATAAAAGTTGACTGGTTAATGCAAGTAGAGTAAAGTGGCCTGCCTGAACTTACACTTGATTAATACAGAATTGCATTTTATTGTTAAAGTTAAAGTTTCATCATATTCACAAATGTTTCTTTAGAACTTGCTGATGAATCACTAAACTGACTGAGGATCATTTGTCTGTAAACCAGATGTGTAGATCGTAAAGTACAAAGCTATCAATAGAGTTATGAGAGGACTCAGGAATGCAGCAGCTTCTCAAGTACAAAACATCTTTGTGCAGGAATACATTTCAGTACTTGCACCCCTTGTATTTGTGTATTGTCCTCAGGTGTGTACGTGCTTTGTGGCATGTACTGTATGTTTTTTTCGGCGTGTGCAGGAATGTGCCTTGTTTGTCAGTGCACCTGCGTACGTGTCTTTGCCGCACGTGTGCACGTGAGTGTGCGCCTCATGAATCTGTCTGTCCTGTGCTTGCACTATACGATAGAGTGTGAATCATCAGAAGCAGCAGAGCCATAAAGCCCAGAGCTGTTAGGCCAGACGGCTCCTGGAATGATCACAGGGCAGCCTTACTTCTATTTCCCAGGAAGCCATCACTACGGGAGGCTGAAGAGCTGCTGCAGCCACCGCCGCCGCCACCGCCAGTGCTACCAGGACCTGAGGGTTAGTCGGTATATAGTCACGCCTGACAGCACAGCCAATGGCCATAACGTCAGCAACAATGATTGAACATATGAAATATGTGCTCTTTGTCCGTGGTATTGGACAGGGTGGAGGTTAGAGGTAGGGTCAGGGTAAGGGTTAAGGCAAGAAGAAAATTGCCTATTTGGAAAGAAAGCCTGTCTTTCTGGTTCTGCCTCTATCTTTTTTTGAGTCGGCGTTGAAAGCTCCAACAGTTACAAACAAGATATCTGTTAGATCTCTTCTCCGCATCACAGCTTTGCTGGTTACCCCAGCAGAACACAGTAATATGAAGATATTAATAATGCATATTTGCCCACTGCCAGGGCGGATCTATATAATTGCAACAGACAAAACATTCTTCTGATACTCACTAATGCGGCATAATTTTTGAATAATAAAATAAGCTTATTTGGGATCAAAACAGCCAGCTTGCTATCATGGAAACAGATACTCTGGTGGGCTACATCTTACTTTTGATTCATCTAAATGCATAATATTATGCATTTTTTATTTTGTGCATCCTGATTAATGCAAAGATAGCCTGCATAGAAATAAAAACATATAGATTTGGCCCATTTTTGTTGATGAAATTAAAAAAAAATCATGTACACATCATCTTCTGCAGTTTCTCCACCAGCTGCAGCCTTTCCTACGCTCCTCCTTTTCTGTGCTTCTCATTTTCATCCATTCTTCAATTTTACTGTCTATAGCTAATCATTCATCAACAGGAACATCTACAGTGCATCAGTGGCACCCAGAGCTGCCATTAGAATGTAGATGTAGTCATTGTCTTGCATGCGTTAACCATTTATATTAGTTAAATGTCATTTTGTGACAAGTGTGGCTTTTTGTCATTTACCTTCTCCTTCAGCTGGAGAGACGAAATTGGGGCTCTGTGGAATAGTGAATGAGAAATAACATTATTATTGTTAAGTGTTTCATAAGTAGTTTTGCAGGAAAGCACATTCATCAGAGCTCCTGTGGAGGGAGTGGAAGAAAGAATCTTGTACAAGTGGGGGTTTGCATGATGGTTTTGTGGCACTTTTATAGACTGTTGATGAATGGGGACGGTGGAGTTGAAGCTCAATAGTGCCATCAACAGGTGCAGGGGGGCAGTGCTGCTCTATCACCAGGACTGAGCACTCATCTGGGCAATATGCAGTGAGAACTTTTGAGGTGTAATGGTGAAGATTTATCAGAAATATGATCAGGTCATAAAGAGAAATATGCCTCCGTCTCTCCAGGGTCTGGTGAAGGATATATGAGGCTCAGGGATTAAGGTAAAGATGAGGCTGGCTGGCATCCAACCTATTCTTTGCCAAGGTTAGACTATCCTCTGGCCTTTAAAACCCTGTCATCTATGCACGGGCACACACACACACACACACACACACACACACACACACACACACACACACACACTTTGGCCTTATCTTGCCTATAAGCAAGGTTAAGGTTAGTGCACACATCTGACTTCAAAATGACTTGCCTCTAGCTCTAGCGCCTCACATTCTCCTCTTACCTGATTTTTTTTTATTCTTTATGCCACACACAAACACACACACATATTTACACAAACTGGACACACAACACACCACAAAACACAGTGGAGTCTTTCCTCCATAAATAAGCGTGGTCCATCCATCACTGGGCCTCAGCGGGGCCTGAGTGCCCTCTAGCTAGTCCAACCCAGCAGCCCTGGCTGCAGCACACAGGAGGGAGCGACAAAGAAGGTCATCCTAAACCTCCACAAGGAGAGGGGTAATAATAATCGTCATCCCTCAGAATGTGTGTGGATTCCTTGATGGAGACAGCGTGAACAGAGCAAATGGCCTACGGTGTGTTTAAAGGCATCCTCTCCCTCACTTCATTCTATAGATTTTCCATCTGTCTCTGGTAAACTCTCTGACAGAGCGAAAGCTTGAATGTGTGTTGCATGTTACAGGGCAGTCAATGCAGGCAATGAGATAGAGCTTGTGTAGCGCTGCAGGGAACAGATACAGATTCACCCCTAAGATAACACCACCCAGGAGATAGAGGAAATGGGAGAGTGGAAGATGAAATGTGGGTGTTATTGTGTGTATGTGGGGGTTGGGGGTGGGGGGGGGGGTGGCAGTATCAACAAATCTGTCTACGTCCATCCAGCTTAATTTTTAATGACAAAAAGGAGATGCAAATGGAGATTCACATGCTAGGCTTTATGTTTTCTCAAAGAAGGTGAAAACAGTATTTGCTGACTGGACAAATCTAAAAAGTAAAGGTAACCCTAACCACTGCAAGATCCTTCAACTATGTTTCCCTAAGTTTTGAGGCTAAAAATGACAATGTTTAAAAAAAAAAATCCAGCCCCAAGGATGACATGTATTCGTCAGCCAGCCTGGAAGTTAGCGTCACCGTTGGTTCCCTCCAGCCAAAGCCAACGGGATCTTTGTTTTTTGATCTTTTTTCATTGCCACGAACATGTTTCATTTGGTAGAACAACATGTCAAAATATCTTAAACTAGTCTGAACCACTCGCCTTATTTCAGACACTTAACAGGAACCCCTCATGTGAGGATGTTATTATCCCTGACAGAGGGCTTTCTCTGTCCTCTTAAAACCTTTCATCTGGCTTTATTTTGTAATTTAGCTCATTCCAGGTTTGACAACTATAGATGTGATTTTACTCAACAAGTTACTTGTCCGGAGATGTCCAGTAACAATGAGGTACAAATTCCGAACTTATGGTGAAAACCTATGACCCCTTGATTCTGATAAGAACCTAGAAGAAGAAAATGAAGGACACAGACAACAGCAGGGAAGCCTCTTCTAGGCTTCAGACGGACATTGTTTGTATAGAATAGATGAAAAAATACACAGCTCGCCTTGTGTCAGACTAACCACGGGTGTTGTCGTTACAGAATCTGAGTCTCTGAAAAGAGCATATCTCAGGACTCAGTCTTGTATTGATCTGAGTGTGGCGATGCTGTTTTCACTCAGTTTGAACAGAACAGACAAATAGAGACAATGTTGAGATGGACTGACGTAACCTCTGGCAGTCGATGTTGACTGGATGTTGTTCCTTCCCCTATAAACAATAGGAAGTAGCATGAGAAGCAAATCAATTCACATTTTTCTATACTGCAATACCAGCTCTGTGTGATACTGTAAAGTGCGACACATTACGTAGTAGAAAGCTGTGTGGTATGATGTTGGTGTGGTTTAAAGATTGTTTTTTGCTTTTAACGGATCTTGATTTTAGCTATGATGAACAACTGCATATTAATGGAATAAAACAATGAGAATTTTCAAAATCGCATTTCCGCTGAATCCCCTAACCTGACTGACTGGTATCCAGACTCTAAACATTCATTTCTTTTATCGGTTTATTTGCATAAAAGGAGACGTGTCTCTTGTGCCTGCTTTCAAACCAACACTTCATGAACTAACTTGTGCACAAGCATTTTGTGGAGAAAATCTTCAAATGTCCAGCCGTACCATCGATCAGCGCCCCTGTTGTGAGACTCAAGACCCAAGCTGAACATCAAATACGCACCTTTTAGGGATGTAAAATATTTTAATATCGTTGTGAAAATGGTTTGTTTTACCCATAAAAATGGACTGAGGAAGGGCTAGCGAAGGAATGTGATTTGGGGTTCAAATAAAACTGACTGCAAATGTGCTCACGTCTCGCTCCTGCCTCACAACTACAGGGATTATAGAAAAATTACAGTGCATCACTTTTGTAGATGTTCGTACAAGAGAGAACGAGAATTGAATTAATTGCGATAATCAAAAGAAGTTCGAGACTGAAAAGATCTCCCCTGTTTGAATAAACCGATTTGCATATTCAAATACAAGATTTCAGAGAATGTGCACTACAAAAAAACCCAAAAAAAACAAAAACGATTATCCTTGGGAGGTTTCATGGGGATTTCCATTTGTCAAAATCTTGATAATCTTTGTCAACAATGTGGATAAAGTTTGATTCTAAAATTCCATAATCCGAAACTGCAAAAAAATAAGAGGCAGATTAAAACAGAACTGTCCTGAATGAAGCTTCTAAGTGCAGAATGATCTCAGAAACGCATCACGGCAGGCAACGATGACGTGAGCAGACCTGTCGACACTGAACATACCGGTAGCGCCACATTTTCTCCAGGAAAGTTTAACGCACACGTGCATTCGCACCACCAGTTCACCGTTTGACGTAAGTGGGTTGCACCTCAGAGGGTCGTGACAGGAATCGTTCACCCTCATCAGGCCTCTTTTGTCTCAGCAGACTAATTAAGGAGTAATCGCTGTCAATTACGTCAGGGAATTTATGCAACATGACACATGCTAACAGCGCTCCAGGGTCTCGTGTATGCTCGTCTTGATCAGAAACTTAATGTGGTGTCCTGCTTTATTTATAGGTGGCTCTAACCTTTAAGACTGCGGGGAATGAGTCCTGGAATGGCTGGAGACCTCTGGGATTTATGTCCCCTTGTAAAATACGATTAGTCTCAACCTCTTTGAAGCACTCTCCCTCCAGTTCAAGATGGTGTTGTAATTTGTTCAGCTGATAAAGAAGAGATTAAACAGAAACTAATGTCTCATCCCTCCATTAAAAAAAAAACGTATGTTGGTAATCCTGCTTTTTAATAAGGAATTACTTGATAATCAGTAGGGTAGATAGCTGTTCTACTTGTTTTACCGTGGTCCAAGAACATCAGCCAATATTTCCTGTAGCACAGCATTTTTGTTAGTCTTAGCATTTTGAAATGTTAATCACAAAGACTGCAGAGTTCCCTCGAACGTTGGGAGTAATTATAAAATAGAAGGCTTTTGTTTTCCTTTGACAAAGCTAACAATGTTCTTAAATAACTCTCCCACCCCTTTCCCTCCTTCCAACACCTGTTTGTAAAATGGGTCAAACAACTGGGAGCTTCTTATCAGCGAGAAGCACTTAACAGATGTATGCTGCTTGTGGCTCTCGCTGTTGCTTTATGACTAATAGCAACCTGAATGTGGTGTGTCAGAGAGATGACACTTCAATGGAAACATGTCAGACTCGTTTTGCTTCACGCTTTCTCTCTGTTACGTGTTAATGAAAGTGCTTCGCAAGAAATTTCCCTGTTTGTTTGTTTGTTTGTTTGTTTGGTTTGGTTGGTTGGTTGGTTGGACAGCCTATCACTTGGGAACTTTCAATACTTGAACTATATTCTCTCCGGTACTCCAGCTTCCTCCCACAGTCCAAAGACATCAAGAGGGGACGAGGCTGACTGATACTCTAAATTGACTGTAGGTGTGACTGTGAGTGTGAATGGTTGTCTGTCTCTATGTGTTGGTCCTGGGATGGACTGGTGACCTGTCCAGGGTGAACCCCACCTCCAGGCCCCCACGACCCTTAACAGGGTAAGCGGTAAAAACTGGATGGATTGATGGATGGATGAAATGATATAAAATTCATCAAAGTATGCTAATATTTTTCAGATATCAAACTTTACATGGAAAACTGGTCTTCTGGATCAAAGAGTCGCAATGTGATCACAGTCATTAGAATTTGATGTTCATTTAATCATTTCACATGAACAAAGAATTCGAACATGTTTAGAAAAATAAGTACCAGTGCTTCTGGCTCATCTTAGTACCGAGGTTCAGGTTGGACCTCAGGCGTGATGTCAGACCTGAATTGACTGTGCTCCAGTGGAAGAGGTGGAGTAAAGTAAAATGAATACAATTTTTTTGGTGTCTCAGCTGTTAGCAACAGCAGTTAATAACCTGTTTGATCCGTCTCAAAAGTCACATTAGTCAACATTTATCAACCAAATTTAATCAAAATTTTTCTCGTCCGTTTTTTATAGTCTGATAAAAAAAAAAATTAAAAAAAATCCGTGACACATGCTGGTGATAACATTGTTTGCTTGGTATTGTGTTAGAAAGATAGAGAGAGAAATTTCCATCCATCCATTGGTATTTTATACCTCTTATCGGTTAAGGATGGGGAGGGGGGCTGGAGCCTATCCCAGCTGACATTGGGCGAGGGGCGGGGTTCACCCTGGACTGGTCGCCAGTCCGGTGCAGGGCCGTCAGGAGCAATTAGGGGTTCAGTATCTTGCTCAAGGATACTTGGACATGGTCACAGAGGGAAGTGAGGATCAAACCAGCAACCTTTCGGTTGCTAGACGACCTCTCTACCTCTGAGCCATGCCGACCCCATGACACAAATTTGAGCTCGGCTATTTTATGCTTATGTCGTAAAACAAAGGGTCAGGTCATTTGGAAAACAATAACTTTTTTGATATAATTATTCTAAAGTTAAACAGCTCTCCAGTACATTGTCCCACCTCAGAAATTTACCTCCTCCTAGCTTCTCACTGACGCTCCGTGCTATCAAGATATTTCCATCCATACAGAGAATTTTTCTCAGTAATTATTTAATTATTCCTCACACTTAATTGACTGTTGTGTGATTTGAAGGTCAAAATGTCGCATTACACCATCTCCTCCTGGCAAGCCTTCACAGCAGCGCATGTTGTGGAAATGCATGCCTCCAACAACACATCGATCTCACGCTGTGATGACAAACACGCAACAAGCGACATGATTTTTCCAAACCTGTCTTTCCCTCACTTTGAAGACATGTGATCCTTTAATCCATACATGTTTCACTGTAGGAGCTCACCAGTATTGTTTACTTACAAGATTCATTTGAATTTATGTGTCTTCCTGAAATATTCTTTCCACAGCTTGACTATAAAAATGACACAGATCTATGGGGTGTAACATAAACTGGATTTAAAGCGGACTTAAGCATTTGGGGGTAATTATACTGAAAGAAACATACAATAATCTTGTCACGAAGTTATATTTTAACACCAAAAAAGGCTAATAGAGTTTAATGAAAGGGGAAATACGGCATCATCATCTGAATGTGGTAAATATCATTTTAAGGGCTTTTTGCACTTGCAGTGTCATTTTACAGTTGAAATTGCCCATCAATTAGTTATGACGACTAACTCAACACGACATTTTGTGTCCTTTGTACATAACCTTGGGTGAATAAAGAACTAAAAGTCCTTCATGTCCACATTTTCAGTCAGTGAACTGAGCTGCTGGATATATGCACTGGAAGCACTAAAAAGGCACTTTATAATGGTTCAAGGATACTCAGCCTGGAAGAACCTAATATATGCCTCGCTGCCAGTGCAGAGAGGACGGCGGGTCGAAGCACTCAAGGAGAGCCGAGTACAGTGTGAACACACAGAGTGTATTTACAGTGGAATAGATGGCAGATGAGATGAGGTCTGGCTTTAATAGAGCAGAGACCTGTTCTCACAGCCAGCAGCCTTCAGAGGCCTCAGAGGAGAGGTGCCAAGGAGAGGTGAGGAAGGTGTGTGTGTGTGTGTGTGTGTGTGTGTGTGTGTGTGTGTGTGTGTGTGTGTGTGTGTGTGTGTGTGTGTGTGTGTGTGTTGGGCCCCTGCAAGAATAGACTTGGATGAATAGTCACCTGTGAGGACTGTGCACAAGACCTCATTAAGGAAAAGCTGATTTTAAGGGTAAGAGGTAAACGGTCGGGTTAGAGCAACAGCTGTGTGTGTTGGTGCATGTATGTATGTATGTATGTATGTATGTATGTATGTAAGTAAGCCAGAAGAATATCTTTGTGATTTTGACATGTATGCGAAGCGTTCTGGTGCACTCTGAAGACAACGACTTATTTCTTGGACACAAATGCACATATCTGGACAACTACTTCCATTTAGAATATTATACAACATACAACCGACATGCTTTTTGCACACATCTGCTGCCAACGTTGTCTATATGGGACAGACCACAGACTTAATCACACATGATTTATTAACAGAAAGCATGTGACATTTTCAAGTGCATGCTGATCTTGCTTACATGCACACTGTGGATCTCACCGTGGGAAAGAGGGAGGGGAGAGACAGAGACAGAGAGCTCTCCCTGTATTACTGGTGACTTTTACACAGAGCAATCAAATACACACAGTCTTCCGACTCTGAATGTGGACGTATTCAATCCGACTAAGTGTTTTCCTGCATTTCTAAATTTTTTTTTTTTTTACCATTTGCAATAGGAACTGAAAAATACGTAAAATACCAAAGGATCTAGGCTATCAAAGGCTTCCTTGACAATGAGACCGATAACATTTAAATGCATATTTTTGTCTTCAAAATGATTAAAAAGTACCTTTCACAACTGCCAGATCAGACTGTAGCTTGCTAGCAGCTGTCTATCATGTAGATGAAGTTAAAAGTGATGGCAAAGCAAAGCAGTTTAAGCCACAAAATCCACCAAGAGACAACAATAAAAAAAAAAAAATCTTGAACACCAGCTTTTCCACGAAATGATTTTAATTTTAATTTTTTTTTTCTCAAACGGTTTGATTATATTTACCTTTTTTGGAAAGACCTTGGGTTCCACATAAATCTATGTCATTATAATGCATAATTTTATTTGATTTAAATGTAGGAGGAGGAGAATCCAAACCTGCAGCTCTGTTGTCACCTGCAATAATCCTCATAAGTAAACTACATAATAATGTCAGACATCGTTTTTCTTGGGCCTACATTTGGATTTCATGTTGATGTTGCAGCACATCTTCATCATCCTGTAATTGGAGGGTCCGTCGAGCATTTTTGTAACATGAACTATATAAAAACACGATCTTTGACCAGGGAAGAGGAATGACCGACCAACACACAGCTCTCACCTTCAATCACCTTTATGAAGTGAGGAAGAGGAGGGTGACTCCCCCCCCAAACACACACACAGAAATGCTGGAGTACAGGGACCCTCCTCCACCATCTCGCACACTCTGGGTCATGGTTACACCCTGCACCTCCACACCCTCTCTCACATACACTGGTTTGACAGCTGTGGAGCAGCTTGCCAGCGATGTCACGCGGAAAGCTTTTAACACAGAGAGGTGTGTAATATTCATAAGGAGTGCTCCACTTACTGTGTAATAGAAGAGTGTGAGTGTGAGCAATACTGATCTGGTCCTTTGGTGATGTGGTCTGATATAATATTAATGCTAGTTGTGTGAGATAGCTTCTACCCGATTGTTCATTCTGCCCCATTTCTCATGTTTCACCCGGCTGCTCCCACGTTACAGCAGAGCATGTTTAACGTTGACACTCCCAGCAGGGTGCTGCAATACCATAGGAGAGAGCACAAATTTGGACTGAGCTTTTTTTTTGGGGGGGGGGGGGGTGGGGGCCCATTCAGCCACTGTCGTTCTAACTAAACAGCTTTTTTTTTAAAATTCCTGCTGTAGATGTAGTGATGTGTTTGGCTGCCTGCTAGTATTATCGTTAACCATTGTGTCAAGGATGATCTCAGGACAGAACTGGAATTAAGGTTTTGTTTTAAGTTTAAAGGTTCACTTTGTGACATGTTCTGTAATTTGGAACTGTCTGTTTCCACTGCTCAATTACAAGGGAGTCAGGTTGTGTAAACACAAGTGACACATAGCTAGCATGTTCTATTGAGTGGCTTTGCTAATCTGCCATCCTCCAATGTCAAGGATTTACTGGCAATAGGGTGGAGTCAAAACAAATGAGGTTCTTACAACAATAAGTGTGTGTGTGTGTGATCTAGGGACATCTAGTGGTGACGTGGTAGACTGCAGCCCCTCATCTCACCCAACCTCTGAAGGATCATTCACATTTGAGCCTACATCGGGCTTCTCAAAACAAAAGGTGTTACACCAGAGCTACAGCTTCCTTCTGTGTTTTGAAGACAAACTCTTCCATTCATGTTTTCCTGATTCCTGGCACCCGCTTAATATCCTGTTGTTTAAAAGCTGTCACCGGCAGCATGGCTGGCTTTCAGCCACCATATTGTCCTTATTCTCTATTCTCTATTTTCTTTTGACCCCCATATTGAGAAGCACGGTGGTGCTGTGGTTGTTAACATGGTCGCCTCACAGCAAGTAGGTTCTGGGTTGGCTGGCCTGGGCCTTTCTGTGGTGCAGTTAGCACCTTCTCCCTGTGTCTGCGTGGGTTCTCTCTGGGTACTCTAGTTTCCTCCCACATGCCAAAAACATGCTGGTTAGGTTAACTAGAAACCCTAAATTGCCCATAGCTGTGAATGTTTGAATGATTGTCTGTTTCTATGTGGCCCCGCAGTGGATTGGTGACCTGTCCATTGTCTACTCTCCCTCTTGCCTGACGACTGTTGGGATAGACTCTACCCCCCCACACTCTACACCCCCCCCCCCACACACACACACACCACCACCACCACAACCCTGAAACAGGCTGAGCGCTTGATGGATGGATGGATGGAGTCCTGTGTTGCATCTTATGAGCCAGGGTTGGAGAATATTGGGGGCTTGTGATAAAACCGTTGGAAAGTCCCGCGAGCAAAGATAATGTCTTCAAACTATTAACTGCATGTATGCAGCCTTTCTTTGGTTGCAGAATTTTATTTTCATAAAATGAATGAATGAATGATTCTTAAATTTCTCAAATTACAATAATCCAGCTTAAATTCTTCGCTCTAAACCTTTGAGCGAAAGTGGGTAGGTTCGTGTGGTAATTACTGGCACTCATATAATTTAAGTACATTAGAAGAAATAGTGGATAACGCATGTTACATAATCCTTGGTTGATTTTGTTTTAGGAGACGCTGCGAGGTTGCTGATCATGACAAAAAAATAAAATAAAGCACATAGTCTCACACAAGGCACGAGGGACTGATGAATGTGGTTTGATGGGCATGAAAATGATGTGAATCATTGGCTAAGGCCTTCGCAGTCACCCACATCGAGGGGATGGATGTTGAGTTTGGTGACAGTTAAGTGTGTGAAGTTCAGTTCTGGGGATACAAACAAATCACTTCACAAGTCATTGTTGGATTTCAGGTGACACGAGATTGAAAGCGGTGCATACTAAGGGAAGGAAAGTTGAAAAAATAGACAGCGTAAAAGTGAGTGAGAATCACGAGGGGGCACAACTGTAATATGCCACGAAACTGTCAAAAGGAGTGATGCAGTGGCAGGTCAGGAGTATTTACCTCTCTTCATGTGGGGGAGCTCAGCTTGTGTATGCAGCAAGACGTTACACATGATGTACCCGTCTATCATGGCAAGTGCATTATTCTTTGCCATGTCTGTTGGGGCAGCAGCATCAGAACTGATGACACAAACATCAGGAACTGAACAGGAAGGCTGCCTCTGTGCTCTCCCGTGCAGTTTGTTTGTGGAGGAGGAAGCCACGCAAAGATGGTTGGTAGCGTGTCTCACCCCCCCTTCCAGTCAGAGTCCCAGTTGGAAATTTCAACAAACCATGAGACAATTAAAAAAATGCTAATATTAAGCGGTCAATTTTAATATACTGTTATTTCTGTGTTGAGATTCATGAAAACCTCTATATTCTGGTTTACCCACTTGAAAGCACGACATCGATCATTTTGACCTTTTTTTTTGTAATACTGTTTATATAAAAATGCTATATTATAAGCATCACACTCACTATTTTAATGGTAACGTAACAATTTTTACATTCGTGTGTTAACTGCCATACACAGTATCATGGTCGCTACCATGTTTATACGCACAAAATACTGCATAAAATGTAGTTATCATCTATCCAAGCAGCTGAAATGTCAAAATGTATTTTTTCTTTAACTTTTCTTCACCTTCTACTGGTATGCGATCCACACAGGCGTGACTCTATTCCCAGTTCTGACCTTTGCATGCACAGATGAGAGATTAGGATTGTTGAATTTCTAGGTCCTTCGCCTAAAGTCAGTTTTTTGTTTTGTTTTTTTCCTGGAATGGGATTTATGGCTAATTGCCTGAAATAAACTCTTTAGCTAACACAAGCTCAAGAAATGTCCATCTCTTGTTCTATGACATCCATCAGTGAGCACCAAACTCGATGTAGTTTGAAGCTGTTGTGTGTCTGTGAAAAGGTGCTTGCTGACAAGTGGCTCCCAGAGGTTGTGGAAGACATTAAGCATCATCATACCAAAAAACTCGAGACAAAAAGGAGAATCTGAAGTCATGCATCTATGGTGTAGGTTTTTTTTTTTTTTTTTTTTCCCCATGTCTAGTAAATGCATTTACGCATCAAAAAATTTTAGTTTTTTTCATTTATGGAAATAAACTTGCTAACAAAACCAGTTAATCTTTTTTTTTTGGCCACAGAGCTTTTTTCGTTGTTGTTGTTGTTGTGCAAAAAATCTACATCCCATTAGCTTTTGGTAAAGGGAATCCATGCTAACATCCGGGTTAGCCCACAGAAATGTCACTCCTGTGGGCGAGAGAGTGCTCACCTCCATTACTGGTTCATCTCCTGTTAATGCTTTGGATCACGTTGGTTTCTCCGTGCACTATAATGCGTATGTTCAGACTTTAAATTATTCATATAACGTATAGCCGAGACTGTTTAATATTAAAGCCCAATTCCTCACCAGCATCCACTTGACTTGCACTAATGTACAGTTTGTTCGTGTATTATATTCAGTATGTCTTCTCAGTTATTTATCTCTCTCTTATTTTCTGCTTTTCGGTCTCATTTTAAATAATTTAGCCCGTTCATTGTGTTTGTTTTCACTATTTTCTCATTTGTTTTGGTGATTTATGTGAAGCGGTTGCAGTGAGAGTTCAACATCCCTGTGGGATTAATAAAGTGCTGCATCTATGTCTTCACGTCTGCGCAGAAGAAAATCACCGCTGCAGTTTTTCAGCTCACTCTTTTCAGATTACAGAATTACAGATGCAGATGAAAGCAAAAGTGACAACACAAATGGAGGATGCCGTAGGTTGCTAATTTACACAATGTTTGTTAACAAGTTAGCGAGTGCAAGCGCAGGTGATGAATGGCGAAGGCGGTGTTGTGTGATCCGTTTCCTTTCAGTTAGTTGTCACGGTGTTCGAATTGAACAGAAAGCAAAGTGGCCAAGTGAGAACATGTGGGTTAGTGTGAATCGATGTAAATCCACCCCGCGTGGGCGTCACAAATTGAGGCAAGACCTGTTTTTACATCCTGAAGATGTTTTAACTGGACAGAAAACTTTTTTTCAGGAAAATAAAACAACAAAAGAAAAACTAGAAAGTCTTGAGCTCTAAGAATGCTAAAATAATCAGTGTGCAAATTCGGAGCTTATTTAACGATGGCACTTTTAACCCTTTTATTTCAGATCCTTGGTCGCACTCTTTACCTATTCAACAATATATTCCAAAAATGTGTATTCCCAAATCTAATTCTTCCTGTAAAACGAATGATGCTTTAGTTAGCTAGTTAGTACAAAATTGCATTTGTGACCGTTTTCTTTCCCCGGAATGCCACTGTTGTAGGCCGGCTGCCTTGAAATTTATTAATGTTGAGAAAAGAGGAATGTGACGATTCTAAATTATTTTACAGAGAACTGCTTCAGCAACAACATGGCGCACAAGACATGGACTTCATCTGTCTCTCCATGATGGGTACTGGTAATGCTCTTCGTACCGTCAGTGTGGTTTCACCCAGGTTCCAAATACACCCGATTCTTGATGTTCCAATCAAATTCTGTTCCATCATTAGTTCCCTCGTCCTGTTTCACCTCGTAATACCTCACTCAAACATTTCAACAGCGTTCACCGCTACCATCTCCCAAACATCTGGTGCTTGGGTTACCTTACTTGTTTTTTGTTTTCACTCTGTGACGGTCACTAACCTTTTGGTTGTTGGTGCTGGGAGGTTGAGCCAAAGGCAGTGGCGGACAGGCGACGTGGACCTTGGAGATATTCATTAAATGAATAAAAGACGACTACTTGGAAGAAAAATCAAACATAATGATAACATGGAGTCAGGGAGTGTGTGTGTGTGTGTGTGTGGGGGGGGGGGTGCAACGGGGATAAAAAGTCAGCAAACCAAACTAAAATACAAACTCCGTTAACGACACTACCAAGCGGTTGGGAGGAGACAAGGGCAGGGAAGGAGCTGACCAGGACTAATTAACTAAGGAGTCACAGGTGTGCTCTGAAAAATGGCGGGGAAAAAAACAGGAAGTAAAGCAGACAAGACAAGAGGAAGACGAGTTCAAAGTAAAACAGGAACTTAAAACACAGACGGCAATATGAACAAAAAAATTACAAGCAGAAAATAAAAGTCCAGAACTGATTATATAATAATACAAACTTAAATGTCAAAAACTAAAAATGAACTGACCAAAAGAGAGTGCGACAGGCTCATGCTGTGCCTTGTTGTTGCTGTCATGGAGGCAGAATAACACAAATTTTCTAGTGTCTTGTGTTTTTACTTTTTAGTTCTAATCTCAATATTCTCAGCAGCCAAGATGCACCATAACACAGTCATTTAAAAAAAACAACAAATTTAATCCAAAAAATATAATGGTGAATGCAGCCTAATGTCTTTTTGGTTCCTCTTGTTCTTCATCACATCCCCCCTCTTTCCTCACCCGTTCCTCTTGCTCGTTCTTTCCTGCTGTTTTCCGACCTAACTCCATCTCTCTGTAACTAATGGTCCTTAAACGCAGCTCCAGCTGTCGCGGCGTTGGGACTGAATCACAACAATCATGAGTTATTATCAGCGGCGTGCTGACTGATTGTGCTAATGTCCACGCTGATCGTATTAATACCAGCACTGATTGGAACACATCCATCACAATATTCCTGGCGATGAAGAGGCAATAACCGGCATTATACTGATAATGAAAGAGACTGTTAGTCTGAAGATTAAAACTAAACAGTGATAACAAGGGACTTCACATTGGAGAATTAGTGAGAGCATAAGGAGAAATGACTGCTCTTCCCCTCCCTCACTTATTCTCATGTCTCTCTGATGATGTCCTTCTTTTCTCCTTTACCTCGCAGTTCAGTTTACTAATTACCAACTAAACTCCTCATTTTTGCTCACTTTATATAATTCCCTTACAACGTCCTTTCCTGCTAACTTTTAATTCCCTCTCTACTTGTAGATACAATCCATCCCCCTTCTCCCTGTGATCGCTGGCATTTGTTTGTTAGCGGGATATGTGAAAATATAGAGGGGTTTTGATGAAAAATAGGTCATATTAGTGGGAACAAGTTCGTAACATTTGGAGGTGATCTAGATAAAACCGTAGATCCTGGATCCTGAAGACCGTTCTCGGCCATTTGAAGTGTTTTTCTGGACATTGAATTCAAATTGAGTTTGCTTGAAATCACTGAAAGAAGAATGGAAGTCATCTTTATTTTGTTTTGAATCCGTCACTCAGACGATCTATTATCAATGTACAGTAGGAAGTTACACCTGGGGGTGTAATGGATTGTGTTCCGGATCAGTGATCCGCAATACATATTTTTGGTAGCAGAGAAGAACATTTCTAAACAGAATATGATCATTTTCTGTTTCCTCATATCCTCTTTGGTGGAGGCATATTTGTTCTCTGAGTGCTTTCTAGTTCATTCTTCCCTTTATAACACTTCTGATTCCTCCTTATCTATCACACTATTTTGGTATCCTTACATCCCATCCGATTATCCTTCCTTTCTTTCCCATCAGTTTGTCGTGTTCACTCTATTTCTCAAAATCCTTCCTGCTCCTTTCCTCATTTTGTCTGTTTATTGTCAGGCAATCCTCTGTGTTCTTTTTCTCCTCCAGTTCTTCCATTCCCTCATTGTTTGACAACCCACCTGCTTTACCTCCTTATACCCCCCGGCTGTTTTTTTTCCTGCATAGCGGTAAGCAGTGCTGTCCATTTATGAGAGAGAAAGAGAGGGAGACAGAGAGAGAAAGAGAAAGAGAGAGAGAGAGAGAGAGATGGGTGGGGAGCTACAGGAGAGCGGTGTGGGAGGGAGTTTGAAGAGTTTTAATGAGCCGGTGCTCGCACTTATGACAGGATGGGTAAGTGATGAAAAATAAATCTGTGTAAGGCATGTGTGTGTGTGTGTCTGTGTGTGTGTGTGTGTGTGTGTGTGTGTGTGTGTGTGCGCGCACGCATGTGTGTAGAGATTTACATACGGATATTATTCAGGGTAGATGTATATTATCCTTTGAGATTTCATTCAGTGAGACTTACCAAGCACAGACATTTTTAACTTGTTCAATCAATACAAGTGGGCGCATGTATACCGAGTGTGTGAGTGTGTGTGTGAGTGAGTGTGTGTGTGTGTGTGTGTGTGTGCGTGTGCGTGTGCGTGTGCGTGTGTGTGTGTGTTATACTGATGAATGGCCCATCTCTTAATGTTCTCAACCACTCTGTGGACTAACTAGACTATTTAATCACCCTCTCTCATCCCTCGCCTCCTCCTCCTTCCTTACTGTTTTTGCCTCTCTGCCAAAGCTGAGTGTACTGCGGAGGTTGGACAACACTTATTGTACAATACATTACCTCTGTGTGTGTGCATACGTGTGTGTATTTGTGTTTGTGTGTGTCCCTGTGTATAGGTGGGAGAGAGCGTGAGCATCAGTCAGTGTCCAACCTGCTGCTCGTGTACCTTTTGGCTAGTTATGAAGAACAGATAGAGGTGACACACACACACACACAAACACGTGCACACCCACACAAAAACACAGACACTCACACACTATTGTTATGCTTCTGCTGACTTATACTCACGCGCTCTAACTTTTCTTAACCACCCCCGTCACCGCTAATTGCCCGACTGCAGCTAGTACCTTAACTTCGATGTTAAAACCTGACACTTTCCTAATGAGGTTCAGAAAGGGCTACACACAAATTATTCTTTTTAGTGGGGACCTTATGAGACAGTGAAGATGGATACACACACACACACACACACACACACACACACACACACACACAGAGGATCTGTAGTCTACCTGTAAATAGAGGTGATTGTTGGCACGAGAGATCGAATGCTTCTTGGCACGTGCGTGTGTGCGTGCGTGTGCGTGCGTGTGCATGTGTGTGTGTGTCTACAGGAGTAATGAGCGCTGGGCCATGGGATGCCCAAAGGCAAGGTTCCCTAACAGGGTCACACTCAAGGATGTCTGGCGCTGATCCACACGCCCACCTACAGCACATATACAACATATTTACCAGCAGAATGCAAACTGATCGAGCGGCCATTTTTTGTGCATCCCACCCACCATTGGTGTTTTCTGTCCTACTGCCCCATCCTCTCTTTCCCATGTATACACAGTGAAACAACCTCTACACGTCCCCAAAAGAACGAGAGGTTCACGCTCCACTACCCTAGACTCTCAGAGTGTAGGTTATTAATGAGAACATGTCCTAACTACATTACAGAGGAGAGGAGAGGAAAGGAGACAGACGAAGGGATATAAAAGCGATGCTGAATGGGCCGATGCACCCTTAAGGATGAAGGTACAGACAGATGTGTCCATCATATAGCTACAATGTTATTTCCTCTGTCCAGTAAGACCAGAGAGAACAAACAAGATTCCATTTGAAATTGACCAGTCAACTTCCTCACTGTATGGGAAAAGCTAAAGTCATCTAAATAACCTGAAATTACAACATATCATCCCTGTTCAAAACATTTGTATTTTCTTTGTACTTAAGAATCCAAGACCAAATGTGAAATTAATTGAATAGCCCAGATGTTCGTCTCACCAAACGTCTGAGAAGTCGTCCGTGGAAACTATTGTGAAAAGGACACTTGGCCTCTAACTGGATGAAGCATGTGTCTTTGGCTACCTTCAAACAATAACATCAACAATCTAATGAAAAAGAAGAAAATAGAAGACTGACAGATGAGTGAAAACATCCTTTCAGTTGAGAAAAGCCTTAAGTGCTGTTTTTTTGCTCCAGTTTCTCCGGTTGAGGTATGACTGATAACAGAGAAGCATCTCTGCTAACCTCTTCAGGAGCCGCCATCAATGTTTGAACACCTAAACCGCGCCAATGTCTCCTCAAAGGACACTGACTGATCAAACTACTTGAGATTTGGCTTACAGAACTCTAACTAAAGCTTTCCACAAATTAGGGGGCCGCTAACTTATACTTAGATATTTTCACTGGTTCTGTTGTCTGTGTGCAAGTATTACTTCTTAGAAAATCAAAAGTTCGGGGCGTTGTGAAGAAGAGGTACCACAACTAAGCCTGATAGTGACATCAAATCAAAATAGTTATCCATTCCGATAATGGATGTGGATTTGATTTGGAAAGTTTTGAAGAAAAGGGAATGGAGAAAGATGAAGACGAGGGCGTGGTCGAGTAAATGAGTAAAGAGGATAAATGAGGAGATAAGGAATGGAGAAAATTCAAAAAAGGATTGGGGGGAAAAAGGAAGTAGAAACAGAATGAAAGAGTGAAAGAACTGTGGACATGAAAAGAGACGAGATTTTGAAAAAGGGGACAGTAGATGGAAAATAGCTGGTGCAGGGGCGAGAGGAGAAAGTTGGACATGTGAGTGTGAGGAGAGACTGGAGACAAAACACTGGAAAAACATGAGGAGAACAGGAGGAGAGGAGAGGTGGGGAGGAGTAGGAGTACAAAAAGAGGAGATGAAGATAAAGAGACAGCCGCAGTCATGATGAGCAGAGAGTAGCATCAGTGAGTGTGCTTCTTGCTTTCCCTCCGGCTCTTCAACGTTTACAGGAGGACTCAGTGTGAGCTCTGCTAGGGAGACAGTGCCATCTAGTGTTTGGTATGTCAAGCGCTTCCTCGCCACTCCACCGCTGAGGCTTGGTCCTAACGTCTCTCTCATGCTCAGCAACATAAACTAGAGTGCATAAACATACTCCTCCCCAGCGCTTCACACTCTAACACTCTGCTGCTGGCAGTCGTTTTTCTCCCAACTCATGCATCATTATGGAGGCCGTTACACGAGCTGAGCGCAGAACGTATCTGGAAATGATAGCAGGGTGTGTGTGTGTGTGTGTGTGTGTGTGTGTGTGTGTGTGTGTGTGTGTGTGTGTATACTTGCTACATATTAAGCACCGGAACATGTTTTTAACCAACAGAGTTACAACATTTTTTGAAAAGTGATGACATTTTGGCTGGTACTCGCAACTTCAAAGGGTTTTTGGAAGGTCAAGTCTTGATTTGAGGGTCGGCATTAGAATTAGTTTCTGGTTAAGATCGGGGTCAGTGTGTGTGTGTGTGTGTGTGTGTGTTTGTGTGTGTGTGTGTGTGTGTGTGTGTGTGTTTGTGTACACAAAAATTGGGAGGACGTTTTTTGTAAAACTTAGGTTGAGTGTAATCCAAGGGAGAGGAATTGATGAAATTTTGGGTCAGAATTAGTTTCATTGCAAGATAGAGTATTTGATTGAGGGCATGTTGCAAGACTAGAGTGGATGACATCACACAGAAGTGCTAAGAAGTATCATTCTTCACTGGGATCCTCAAAGTCAGAGCACCCAGTCAGAGTTTAGGGTGATGCTGAGATTAATTTCTGAGCAACACGAACGATTTTGTAACCAAATGGGTGGAGCATTAGCTTGTAGCAGGAGCTAGCACAGGCCAGATTTGAGAAAAAAAACTACGTTATCCCAAGCTCATCTCATGCTTGGTGTGCAGAACCTGATTCTTTCGTCTCATTTGCATCAATTTCTAAGCAGTTTTTTTTTTTTTCATCAAAATGCTGGTGACAATCTGCCTCTGCGTTTGTTTTACCTGAATGTCTCTATGAGATCATCTCCCTGGAATTGCAGCTCTGGAATTGTTATGGATGGTGTTGTGCTGCATTTGCTGTGGGCCTTTTTAGGATTCAAATGTAAAAAAAAAAAAAAAAGGTGAAATCTAAATCAATCAACTAAGATTTGAATGTTTCATGTCCAAATAGTCTTGTTAATAACACCGTGGTTACCTGTAACTGCAGGTGAAGCCTCACAGCTTATTCAGCTGATTAGACCACTTTTCCCATGTTCAAGTTTACCAAACACTTGGCTGCTACTGCTGTCAATCTAACTTCAATTTTTATTCATTTTATTGTTGAAACACACAGTTTCATCATGTTTTCTTTTGAGTAATGATCTGGAGTCAATGATAGGACCATTTAGGCCGTGTTAATATAATAATATGTCAATCAAACAGTGGGTTATTATAGGTACATTTGCATATAATTACAAACGAGTACTGGCGGTTTTCATTAATTTCAATAAAGGGAACTATTACATGGAGCTTTGTGGAGGTCTGTGCTCTCTAAGTGCTCTTCTAGTTGTGTAAGTGATCTGGGGAGCATTATAGGAACACGGCGATAAGCCTGGTGTCAATGGCATCTAATCATGCTCCATGTTCCTTATCGCTCCAGGCTCAAGAGGTGGAATGAACGGTGGAGCAAGCAAGAGGAGAGGGTGAGGAAAAAGGGGGATATGGTGGGAAAGAGAAATGGAGGTGAGAGGTGGAAAGCATAAGGACAGGGTGAGGTGGCGACTGGGAGCGATGAGGGAGAGAGAAAAAGTGAGAGTCTAGGAGGGACCTGAGAGGAAAGAGCGGAGATTTAAGGGTCTGCTGCACTAAAAGCATATAAGGAGTCAGTGCCAAGCTCCGTGTTCTGATTCAAGTCACCACCCACACAGCACCAACCCCCGTCATGTAAGACTATCCACCACTTTAATGCAACTTCACACTGTGTGCACGCATGTGTGTGTTGGGGTTATCAAGAGTGCTAAGGATGGGTGGTAATTGAATAATGACAGTAACACCTCTGATGGATTACCTGTCACTCTCCCCCCTTCCCTCCCTCCATCACTGTCATCCTTCTCTTCTCTGCTGCTCTCGCCTTGCAACCTCCAGTCAAATTGTCTCCTGTCCATGCCGTCACCCATGCCAGAAAGGATAAAGACACTCGCAAACACGCAACATGTCACACTTGCACAGATTCACACATCCAAACCAAAAATGTGCATCCCTATGCACTTTAAGTCATCCTCGAAGACTAAGATGCAATCCATCCAGATTTTGGAGCCTACTAAGGTAGCTATACTGCACCTAAAACATGTATATTGCACTTTAAAGCCCTCACAAACGGGCATCTTGAGCTAATGAAGATGTTTTTCATCACTGCATCACTTCTTTGTGAGTCCAGAATGCAGGAAGAGTCAGCCACGTACATTTAGCTTGAAGCTAAAGGCACCCAATGGCCATTAAAAACAAACAACAGCATAAAATGTCAGCAAACTCTCAAGTGAATTGTCCCTTTTAATCAATATCCTCCTTATCCAACCGTCTGCTCAGTTATCCACAAACACTTTTATTTGAGCCAAAAACAAATTAACTGTAAGCCGTCGGGTGGGACGCCATAATCTTCGCGTGGCTGGCTCTTTCTGCGCTCTGGACTTACAATGAGGTGACTAAACAATGAAAATTTTAAAAATTTCAGGAGCTCAAGACACCTACTTGTTCATACTTAAAAGCAAAAAGCATTTTTATCACTTTAATGTGCAGTTGCTTTACATCTTGGCAAACAACATCCATCCAATTCATTTTCTACCACAGGAATGGTTGTCTGTCTGTATGTGTTGGCCCTGTGATGGACTGGTAACCCGTCCAGAGTGAACCCCGCTTCTTGCCTGAAGGTAGCTGGGATAGGCTCCAGCCCCCCGTGACCTTTAACAGGGTAAGTGTTAGAAAATGGATGGATGGATGGCTCTGCTAAAATCTTGTGCATTTATCTTTTTATTTCTTTCAAATAATTTATGTACAAGTGTACACTGTTCTCTTCTAAATTAAATAAACTGAACACTTTATCACCTCCCCTGTCATATCTTTTTCACAGCTGTCTAAATGCTAAAATAGAATTTGCTAATTACTGGAATCAGTAGATGACGTTCCGCTGTCATTTAAGCCTCCAGGTTGATAGGACTGTGATATGTGACTGTATTTCTCTGCTGCAATGCAGTTCCGTCGACAGCTTGCTGCAAAATGTCATTCTTCCATCACTAGCATAGACTTTCTCTGGAGGATTAGTATTGTAAACTTCCATCCGGAACATCCATGATGATGTGTCCCCAACTGACCTGTCCACCTCCCTGAGTGTCCTCATGCAGGTCTTTGTACGTGTCACCTTCATTTCTTCCTAATTCTTCTCCTTGTCCTTGTTTTTCTTGCCCAAACATCAAGCAAATAAATCATTTCTGTGCGTGTGTGTGCGTGTGTGTGCGTGTGTGTGTGTGTGTGTTCGAGAGGCAGAAAGACTGACAATGAGAGAAGGGAGTGAGACGTAGGGTGAGTGAGATGATATCAAGCAAAATTAATTTTCTCACAGATATCATATAGTCAGTATAATTAGAAGGCAGCTAGAAGGAAGAGAGGATTATTTTCTTTATCGTCATTTGTTTAATTGGTCGGGGAAAAAAAAGAAGGTTTGCAGTTCTACACATTCACATTCAAGTCTCTTTAAAGACTGTTGGACAGCATTAACAACAAACAGCACCATTGTAGCAAATAGCTGAATTAGTAAAACAGATATGGACCTTCACTAATGAGCTAAACTAAATTGCTTGTCTGATTAATTCTCACTTGGAGAGCTTCTGCCATCAATAGCCAACATCTACCATGTATAGTCAGTTAGAGAGGACATGAGGCAATATTTTATTTCAAGGAGAAGACATTTGTATGAGTGTTAACGCTCTAATTCGATAGATTTATTTCCAGTATTATAAGGTCAAAAACCACAGTTTTGACGAGGAGAACTTCATCCGAGAGAGAGAAATTACAAAAGCGGAAGATGTCAAGAAGAGCTCAGAAATATTGTCCTTGAATAATCTGTTCTACATTTCACAGTACACACGTCTGTTTATCAAGTAGGGCTATAACGGGAATGTCCATTCAACTCTTCCCAGTCTCTAATTCTCCTTCCATAAATGTGTCGCACAAATAAATGATCTTCCTCATTTACGGCTGAACTCACATGAATTTGATTGTATGAGAGTTCTTGAGAATACTAACACAAGCCTTCTGGCTCTGGGGGGGAAGGGGTGTTTTGTTTTGGTTGTTTTGGGGGTTTTTTTGGGGGGGGGTTGCAAGAACTAATTACACTGCAACATTGTTTTTGTATAAATGAAGCGTACCCTTGTTGTCCATTTTATGGTACTGTTGATCTCTGACATCTACAGGATAGCATGTCTGTCCATCCTGGGAGAAGGACCCCTCCTCTGGGATGGTTTCTGCCTGTTTCCCCTCTGTTGAATAGGTTTTTTTAGGAAGTTTTTCTTCACTCTGAATGAGGTTACAAGGACAGTGGATGTTGCATTGTGATCAGACTGTAAAGCCCTTGAGGAAAATTGTTATTCAGGGCTTGGAACTAAAATTACAAAGGTTCCTTCAGTCCATTTCCAGCTGTTCCAGTCTACGGCGCCATACGTTCTCATCGTGGACGGCTGTTTCTACTTCTAGCTGCATGTCGTCTTGAAAAGCTGAAGAGCCTAACCTCACTGTCAGCACATAGCTCATAAGCATTCATGTTACTCTGCTCTATGTATCTGTGGCATAGCAACAAACATATCACTTAGCAGACTTTGCTACACGTGACAGTTGAAATCAAACATGGCGAAACCAATCGGAAATATTAATTGGAAAAAGATCCAACTCCATACAGTAGTTCCTACAACTTCAAAAAGAACTACCACTCCAAATGGGGCCTTTTTAGGAATAAAATAATGTCCCCTTAACTAAATGTAGAGCTTGGTTCCTGCAGTTGAAACAAAAATACTTTCAAGTTTCTGTGAAAACTTCCGAAGTTCAAAACAGGGGCTTCATTATCACAAAACATATTCATGTATCCCTCTAAGTTGTTATGCATTCTAAAAACTGGGAGGGAAATGGTTTTGGTGCACATATTTTGGTAATTTCAAGTGATGTAAATGTCACAAATGAGAAAATTATTCAAGTTTTGAGATGAAACACTCGTGGGTGACCCAGGGCCTAATCTTGTTCTCCTAACTGTAATATTAATAACTATACACAATGAGCCATCACAGTCCGGTCCACCACACCAGACGTGAGAAAGCAGTGATCCGAAACTGTTCAAGCCATGGGAAAGCAGCAAGCGTATCAACTCTCTCTCTCTCTCTCTCTCTCTCTCTCTCTCTCTCTCTCTCTCTCTCTCTCTCTCTCTCTCACACACACACACACACACACACACACACACACACACACACACACACACACACACACACACACAAAACTATATAAAATGCCAGACTCACTGCCAATTAGGGCAATAAGGGCTGTGGGAATAAGTGTACTCACTCACACATACACAGTAACTGAGACTTCTAAGCTCAAAGTTAATAGCACCCAGTTGCTCAGTGTCAGAGAGAGTCTCTCTGGGAGGGGGCAGGCTGAGCTGGGGAGGGAGGGGGGTGCGTGTGTGGCACTGAAGCTAATGGAACAATCCAGGACTAATGCAGTTTCCCAGCATACATAGGAACTCGTGTGTGGAGGGACAAAGTCACATTAAAGAGTAAATCCATGTCTATCACCATAAGAATTAGAGAATATGTAAAGAACTTCATTTACCTACTATTTTATATTTTCATCCTATTCTTCTCTGTTTCCCTTTACTTTCTCCGCAGTGTCATTTTTAAATCCAATGCCAGGGATGTTTCTCAGACGTTTAAATGATTAGCCCCTCTTAACAAAGCCTTACTCCTACCAGCCAGCATATTAGAGGGTCGGGGGGAGGAAAAGGACATCATGACTGGATTGCAAGGAGAAACCAAATGCAAAAAAACAAAATGGAAGTGAGGTGGACAGAGTGTGTTACAGAAGGACACAGATGGCGAGGAGGAAAGGCAGAATGGGAGGACGGAGGCAGGGGGAAGTTGATGCGCTGGACGTCTTCCTCCTGTTTTCATCAGCAGAAGCCTGTTGGAAGAAGAAGTGTAATAATGAGAACAGCTGCAGTGGATACACAAACAAGCACATGAGACGCCCGCCACCCAGCAGCAGATCCACATAGGTACAAATACGTGGACACATACTATATAAAGACACAAACTATCACTCTTACCCTCACACTCGAAGGCTTGCAGCATGGTGGTGTAAGTGTGGCCCAGCCAAGAGCCGTAGTTACCCAGAATCCTCTGCAGGTGGTGGGTGGCGTCGCTGAAGAGCAGATCAGATTCACCATAGCCTGCTGAGCTGAACAGGCTGAAGCCCTCGGTGGTGTTGCCAAACACGTTCTGCAGGAGAATGTGTGTGACAGCACTTAATGCATGATGGTATTGTTTGCTGTGTGTGTGTGTGTGTGTGTGTGTGTGTGTGTGTGTGTGTGTGTGTGTGTGCGCGTGTGTGCATGTGTGAGTGTGGGGGGGGCAAGGAATCACCACAGTGTATATCAGTCATCCCACACATGTAGTCAGGGAGACAGATGACAGTTTGAGATGTGCTGATCAATAATACTACATCCATACACATTTAGGCCTCTGTGTGCCCCTACACACACACACACACACACACACACACACACACACACACACACACACACACACACCTGTAAGCGTTCCAGGTACTTCCAGACACGACACTTGTCCTCCATGCGCACCACCACCGCGTTGGCAGGGACAGCTGCCAGGTGGCATTGTTTGTACTCATCCAGATCTGCCTCACTTCCATCTGGACACAGAAGCTTCAGGTCCTCCAGCTCCAGATCCAGAGCCCAGGATTCTGGGTTCCTACCTAAGCAGGAGACAGGCCGAGGTACGGAAGACTGAAAAAGACTTTTAAAGAGTCTGAAACAATATATGAGGGGGTTACACAACAAGAACAAGACCACTTTTGTCTCTGGTGAACTAGTTTTGTCTACCATGGGGGAGAGATATTGAGACTATAATATGACACCTCTCAGACTCATTGATTAGCACATATCCTGCTTGTTTGACCTGCACAAAATCTACTAATACAACAATGTGGAGTTTCATGAAGCAATATCAGTGGTATAAGAGTGTGTTCATGAGCAAGTTTGAAGTGGCACAGTTCCAAACTCTGGGGCAGGAGAACACACTAAACATCTCTTGGACTCAGATGATTCCTCGAGGAACCATTCTTGGCGAAAGATGAGCTATGGTCTTACTCCAAGCCAAGTCTCTTCATTGTTAGTTGCACTCACAATGCAGGTGACTTTGAAGTCAAATGATACTTCAGATGTAGCTGTAGCTGTTTTTTGTGTTGCTAATGTAATGATAGCCTTGGGGCTCACAAAACATATGATTAACTGTCAATATGGACAGAAATCTGTTGAAATATGAATCCTCTGAGCATCACTGCATGTCATTTTTCTGTGCAATGTGGTTGTATGCTACTTTTCTATCGGAGTGACCATGTTTGTGATCAAAATGTGAAAACTCTTTATCAGGAGGTAGAATTTTTCCAAAAGAGCTATGAATGCATATTTCTTGACTGGTAACCATGATAACAACCCTCCACAGTCTCCCATACCTGACCATCCATACCAACACACCTCTGACAGAGCAAGGTTGGGTGTTCCGATGCTGAGCTAAAATAAATGGCTGCTGGTTGTAATTTCATATTTAATCACATCTAACAGACAACTCCTCCCAAAAAAAAAAAATCACAATCTTGTACATTATTTATTTTGTGTTTATTCATTATTAATGGCAACAATTTTTTTTGTAAGTGCCTTGAAAGAACTAGTCTGTGATTTTGTGAACTCAAGATTGGTTTGGAAACAGATCTTTCATATAAAAGTATATAAACAATATGATTTTTTTTTTTTGGTGCCTAAGATTTTAAAAAGCATACCCCAATTTAAGTAAATAAATAGTTAAATGAAGAAGAAGAAAAATAGGCGGACCACCTTGAATCTGTTCTCTACGTCCCTAAACAACAGCAGAGCCCTTCTGTGTTTTCTTGACCTTTGTTAATTGGTCTGACTCCGGACATATCTGAACCATATGAGAAAGCACGCTTCGTTAAACAGCTGCAGTGTTTGTGGAGCCGGTGTCTCCTTCTCAGCTGTACCAGCAGACTCTGTGATGCGTGACCGCGATAATGATCACCATTAATTTTGGATGTTGCCCAAAGCGGAGGAACAGATGCAGCAAACAGAGAATTGGGGCATTTCATTGCTGGACAAAATGCCAGACAGACAGAAGCAAATGTTATGCCACCGGCTGTGCGTCTGTCTGTGTGTTTAACAGTAATATTAAGAATAAAGAGGAACGCTGACATCTAGTGTCGTGACAGGGAGTAACACTCTCTTCTGCCAGCAAGTAACCTCAACCTTAATAATTTTAATTATGATTATAAAATTAGGGGGGCAGCATGACTTGGTGGTAGAATAGCCGTCTAGCAACTGAAGGGTTGCTGGTTCAGTCCTCACTTCCCCCAGTGACCATGTTGAAGTATCTTTGAGCAAGATAGTGAACCCCGAATAGCTCCTGATGGCCCTGCAACGGACTGGCGGCCTGTCCAGGGTGAACCCCGCCTCTCACCCAATGCCGGCTGGATGGATGGATGGATGGATGATTATATAAACTTTGATGTCATCTCTGAAAATGGATTATTTAAACACTGACCATCCAAATTGTCATAAACTGTTGTGTGTTTGACAAAGGCCACGTCGCCGAGGTTCTCGGCCACACACCTGAAAGAAAAACATCAACAATCAGACTCATTATACATCCAAACACGGATAAAAGGACAATCAGCACACAGGGAATGTTTGGATGGATTATCATCTCCTGAGGCCAGAGGTTAGCTTCCTTATCTCCAACAAACTGCGGTGCCAAAGTCAATTTTATTGCAAATGGAAACCCATTCATGTCAGTATTTGCAATCACATGATTGTTATGTTGTTGCCTGATGTTTTTTTCTCATTTCTTCAACTTTTATGTAGGATTGTGGTGGATGAAGGCTCCTCCAAAGACTTTGATTCTGTTTTGGTTCTGGTTCTGGTTCTGTTTTTTTCCCCTTGATTTTAGAATGATGTCTCAAAAAACTAGAGGATGGATTACAGTTAAATTCATTGAGAAGAAGAGGTTCTATTAGAAGGAACAAGTAATTTGTTTTTGGAGGTGAACTGGATGGAATTGTCAATCCTAGAATCTGAAGAATATCTTGGGGCAGAATGTAGATATTAGTTCCATTTTTCTGGATGACTGAATGTTAATCATATCCTCAGTCCATGTGGTTGAAAGAGGAATGTTTCACCTTCCATAAATCACCTTGCTCACATCATGGACTCGTGATAGAGAGAAATAACTATTTATGATACATAATGGTTGATATTTCCCAAACACTTTTGCTTGTGGTCCTGTATTTTAAGAAGAAAGATAATTATTAAGCTTCCAGAGATGGTATGCTGCTACTTTTGGCAGCTGTGGAGAACATTTACATTCATATTCTGCTCTAATTAATTCCTTGTTCACTATGTTTTTCATGATTCACGTTTACTTTGTTCCACCTGTGTTTTGTACGTGTGGTGGAGCTTCAACCATCAGGATAAACACAGGAGTACTGCATACTGCAGACTTCAGTTATCATCCCCCTCCAATTTGAATAAAATATGCTCTGATGAAGGTCTGACAGACCTGAAATGGTATCTATTAATTTAGATTATTTGCAGCTATAACGTTCGCAGAGGGTGAAAGTGAAATTAAAGTTTTTAAATTAAACAGTTGCAGCAGAGTTTTTATCATCTAATTAGTTGGCTCTCTTATTTTAATCTGTTTACATTCTGTTTTAATGAATAGAGGTTTTGTCTGTCACGGTAATGTAATAAGATACTTGATGCCTTGTGCAATTGTGGTTTTCTTTTTTTCAATCACTGTATCATTATTATTTTTATCATTAAATGAGTTTGCCCCGAGCAGACCGCACTAATGAATTCAGGGTGTCATTGGGGTTGTACCTCAGTGCCCCAGCCTCTCCGTAGTGCCTCTCTCGGGGGTTGTTGGCACAGATGTGTCTGTCGTTCTCATCTCCTATACAGGCCTCACACAGGTTCTTAGGATTGTTTCCTCTGGGGTCATGTCTGGGGTCTTTGACGCCTGGAACGCAGCTGTAACCGAAGAAGTTTCCAACCGCTGGTGGAGAAGATGGACAATGAGAGAGTAGATGAATGAGAGAGTCTTTTTTGAATGGATAAAAACACTGTTCATGGCAGCGTATTAAATAGATTTTAGAATGTTCCGCTGTTCAAAAAACCAGTTCAATCATCTTTTACTATGTTCCATCTTTTATATCCTGTCTGTTTGTACATCTAAACCCATTCGTTCCTTTTTATCTCTTAAATCAAATAAAATAGCTAAACTAATTTCCTAAAGCGAAATATGTACTGTGTGTAGAATGATCTATTTTTCTTCCTCATTTCATTCTGTTTTCTAATAAACACACCTTTTTCCTTCTTTCTTTTATTTTTTTCTAAGAGGCTGTTACATGTGATTTTTCCCATCGCGGGATCAATAAAGTTGATCTTATCTTTTTATCCAATGCTAAGTAAATGATGTATTTTCAGCCACAGACTAAAACATAGGAGAGAGTTTATACTAAGGTGCGTGTTGATAAAAGTGAAGGGATATTCATGTATGTTGCTTTGGAGAAAAATGAGGATGTGTGGCACAGATGAATCAGCTCTGTCAGGTGTGATTCATACAGACCTTTCATGGGATTTAGAGACGCAAGGAAAAGTTTAAAAAAAAAAAAAAAGGTTCTTACCCCTCAAAATATTCTGCTAAGACTTAAAATCATCCTTTCTTCTAATGAGTCCCCCTGTTCATTCCCGCCACCTCACACTCTTTCCTGGGTATAGCTGCTTTGTTCTCCAGTCTCCTCGGTCCATTCACCTCTACCCCCCCCACCCCATCCATCCTTCCTGCCCCATACACATATCGACTTACACACAACCTTACATCTGCACACAATACCTCCCTCTCCTTCCACTCACCTCTGGGGAAGTTGCACTGCTCTCCTACACTGATCTGGGAGGTGTTGACCAGGTAGCCAATTGGAACAGTCCACCCCACTGTAGTGCGCATGCCGGGGTGGCATGAGCTGCGTTCGTGCATCTCCAGCAGAGATAGATCTGATGAGGAGCGACGAGCCATGGCCACCACGTAGTAGCTAACGCCATCTGCAGGAACACAAGAGAGAATGCAGGAGGAAATTGTTTTTCATGATAAAGCGCTGAGATAAGAGACTAGACGGCTGTAATGAGGTGACATGTCTTAGTGAGTTTCCTGCTGTGAAGCTCAAACTCACCCACTCCATTGTGAGACTCTCCTGCTGCCACATCCAGGCCGTGGCAAAAGCCGGCAGCATAGATGTCATCTGCAAACATGGAGGCTGCATCTGCTGATCCGTTCTGAGAAAAAGACAGACAGATTTTTTTGTGTCAGATAACTGACGAATGCTTGTGATTAAAAAACAAAACAAAACAAAACATTACAGGATCGTTTAGCAAAGACAAATTTGCAACTTACAGTGATTATGTTGATTAGTAGAGTTCTTTCTCAACGTAATCCATCGCAGTAGCTTTGGAAAGTTGGACAAAAGGGAATGCAAGGCCACTGAGGTCACGCTACTACACACTGAAGACAGAGCAAAGCTTACCAGTCAGTTTGAACGTTCAGGAACGGGATCCCGTTGACCTTGCATTTGTTTTTGCCCAACTTTCTTGAGCAATTAAGCCATTTACCACTCATCACTGGTAAGTAATAAATAGGACCGTAATTTAAAAATATGAACTATTCCTTGAACAATTCCATGTCTATTTCTTCTGGTACCTTGATTTTCTCCATACAATCTCTAGTGTCCAGGCCTCGAACACATGCCAAAGCCCCTCTTACATTCCGAGCTGTGGCGTTCCCAGCTAGATCCAAACACTTCTGCTCCTCAGCCTCTGATATCACGCACCAGGAAACTGCACAAAACCAGCAGGTTCAAATTAAGATGCAAAGTTTGCTTACCTGCAAATAAAGATATGACCCCTTCCCCCTGTGTATTTTGCCACTTTGAGCCTGCACATACTTCATCATAATCCTTTTTAACATAATCTACCTGTAGTTTTTTGAGTGGAGATGCAGCTGACAGGAAGAAGAGGCAAAAAGAGGAGAAAAGCCACAGGCAGTCTTCGCAGGAGATGCTCCATGTCGACTCTGGTAGGAAACCCTCTGAAGACAATCTGTCTAGTCAGTACATCTAAGATGAGGAGCAGGTGGGGGGAAGTGGGGGGGGGGGCCACTCAACTATCACCCTTCTCTCTTGTACCACTCCCAGTTCGATAGAAAGAGGGGGAGTATGTGTAGAAAGTGGGAGTATGAGGCAGGTAGGCTGCATGTAGAAAGAAGAAAGCATTATTCCTCCATCCCCTCCCCTTAAGTCCTCAGTAATCCTTCCTCCATTTCACGAGAGTAGTATAGCATTTCCCCTTCCAATTATCCACTGAGACTTATTCCCAGCAGAGGGGATGGTGGTGGACACATGTAGGCTGGGAGCGATTCAGGTCACCTGGCACAGAGTGTCAACCAGGGGTCTTTAATTAAAAAAGCTGCAGACAATGTGGCTCCTGTGCCGGAGCTGTGCTGGTGGAGAACAGCCGGGTCTCGCTCCGACTCATTGGAGACTAAGGCCTCAGGTAGGAAAGAATAAACAGCACCGGCGATTGTTCATGGCCACGGGACCCAGCAGAGAGAAAGTATATCAGCTACTCGATACAATTCTCCCTTTGCTCTCTCTTTGCACGCACACAAAAGCACACTTTTTCTTTTAACAGTCACTGATATGACTGAGATATAAATCAATGCAGATGAATAATCAAAACAGGCAGTTTGTTGGACAGAGAAGTGAAATAAATTCATATCCTCATCATATTAGTTGCAGCATGATGCAATTTCTGAACAGCATGAATGGTCAGGAGATGAAAAATCAGATTGGTTTACATGCAGCTTTTAGAGAGAGCTTTTTTGGGTGGGGTGGGGTATTGATCCTCAAGGTGCACGACTGAGAGCACACTGAAGCACAAAGTCACTCTCAAAATCCAGCATTAACACAGCCTGGTGGAACATATTCCAGGATTTCTAGAAAGAATGCAAGGTTATCCCCAGCATTGTATGATGTGACTTATCATAATCAGAAGTAATTATCCTCATTGTTTGTTAACATCTGTTATTGTTCAATGATTAGAGTTATAATTTGTATTTGGAGGAGATGCTCTTTCTTTTATACAAGTAAAATAAGCCTGTGGCGTAAAACTAAACATTATGTAAAAATGAAAGCTATTAATTCTAATATTTTATTAGCTTAAAAAAGGTACCAAAGTATGACTTAGTACAGAGTCAGAGGTAAACGATTGAAACATTCATCTGTAATTCATGTACATGAATACAGCCATTTAGTAAAATTCCTTATCTTGGTTTAAATTTTAATTGGAAAACCTGATCTGCAAAGCAGCATGCAATTGCTGAAGAGCTGGTGGAAGACTTCAGTAAGATTGCAGAGTGGGTGGTTAAAAAGCTAAAAGGCTTAAATGAAAACACGAGCCCAAAAAATATGTAATTACTATAAATATGTTGTTCTCACTGAACATCCAGATTCTTCACTTAAATCTTTTTTCACTTGTTGATTTTTTTGTATCATTTCCATCTGTTGATTTTTATACTTATTTATTTTATATTTTACCTGTTGATTTTTTTTCTTTCTTTCTACCTGTTGGGAAAGCAGGTTGCCAGGTGTTTTGTCTCCTTAGTAGTTACTTTTATTCAAATAAGCTATTAAAAGGGGTTTGGACGGGTTATGATCATTTAAACCATTTTGTACCATTAGCGGTTTCTACTGACAGAAAGTTAAACTATATTCCATTTCATTTCTTGTCGAAATGAACGTTGAATATGATTAGCTTTGTTTTGGTGGGGCTTCTATTTGATCCCGTCTGGCAACGCCGGCCCCACAATGCATCTTGACGATAATGTTTTGGTGACGTCACGTGTAGCTGGAAGGAAAACAGCCAGTGGGTGGGCCGGGCTGTGCTTCTCTCGCCTTCTCTCATCCTGAAGTCTGTCTAACAATATAATTCAAACAAAATATACGGATACATAAACATTCCATAATGAGGTAGAGGCTGACAACCGTGTGTGCCAGGTATGTAAATGTTCTGTATCGCTCACCTTCTGGCAGCCCTCGCTTGGCTGCGCTTTGTGCCGTGCAACAGCTAGTTTAGCTCGCAGGGCTAACAGTTGCAGCGGGGCAACCGTCTGTCTGCCTGGCGCCTCCGAGGCGCCTCTGTTCGGCCAATAAAACCGCTTGTTAATGTCCTGTGGGCTGAAGGCAAACAACCAGACTGCGGTGTTTACATAGATAGTGTTACTGATATATTAGCTTCTACGTTGACGGAACGCTCAAATCAAAGGGTGTGACATTGAAGTATAAAGATTTAGCCTGCTAGCGAATTAGTTGTACTATGTACGCTAACTGTTAGCATGCAGAATAGTTAACGAAATAATTCGTTGTTCTTAGCTTGTATGCTTATAATCAACTGCTAGGTACAACACTATTTACATTAATGTCATTTAATAGCTTAAGTGGCTTCTTATGTTTCTTCTGTTACGTTTTGTCAAATACAGAACAATTAAATTCTCAATGCAATTGTCTCTGCCTCCTGCGCTCTCATTCCCTCCCTCTCCCAGAGCACTGAAACATGGGTTGTTGTGGTGTCCACGTCCTTATGCTGCTCTTCCTGCGGGCCCTGCAGGCATCAGCTGAGGGCTCAGGTACTGTGCTTTGCACCGTGTAAAATTGTAAAAACTCCTGCAGTAGCTAATCATCAAGAAACATTGTATTTTTCTTGTCAATTGTTTTATAAATTCTGAGATCCTTACACTACTAATAGCTTAGCCTCTGGACTTGGGTGTGTGATCCCATAGACCGTCCAGCCCTGTTAGCCTTAACATTGCTTAAATTATATCCCTACTCTAAATACATGAAAATGATCTGAAATGAATCTGTCCTGAGTTATTTATTTGTTCCTGACTGTTGAAAATAGGAAAATCAGTAAAAAAAAAAGAAAAGAAAAGAAATTCTTTAAAACTACTGCATCTTTTAACCATATGCATTTTTACTATTACAACCTGTCCAGGGTGTACCTGCCTCTCGCCGGTTGACGCTGGGATAGGCTCCAGCCCCCCCGCGACCCTTAATGTAGGAATAAACGGAAGACAATGGATGGATGGATGGATCTTTACTATTACTTAAATTTCAGATACTCTAAATTGTTTCTGTTGTGATAACTAATGTTCTCTCACCTCCATTCAGATAACCAACCCTAAGACTACCTAGAGCCTCCTGGGATAACATCATTTGTAGGCCACAGCTAGGAGAAAAGTTTATTCCACAATAGTAGTTTTTGTGTGTGTCAGGGATTTATATTGCAATTATGTGTGTAATTTAAAGAGAAGGATTTGTCATTTGATTTCCCCGTCTAAGTGAATGGTCACCGCTGAATTTTGGGATCAACTGCTAGAGGATGAACAGAGTACCCCCCCATGCTGCTTGTGTGTCTTTTAGACTGAGGAAACAGTCAAGTTTGTCAAGTTGTGCAGCTTGCTTTTGTGTGTGAAAGAGGAACTAGATGAGACAGAAGCATCTAATGTCTCTGTTTTTACTCAACACAGAACAGCACGATAAATTTGTATCATCTCCTCCACAGATGGACAGTTGGTGTGTCTGTGTGATAGCCCAAAATGCCTCCAGGCCACCCAGTGCCAGGGAACACAGTGCTTCTCCTCTGTCAAAGTCGGCAGCAGCGGTGTGGTGTTTGAGCGCGGTTGTCTGAAGGGGCCGGAGAAAATCCAGTTGCATTGCTCCACAGCTCCGTCTTTCCATCAGGCCATTTTCTGCTGCTCGCAGGACATGTGTAACAGCAACACCACAAGGAGCGCTCTCATGTCTCTGCTGCCTTCAGGTGCACATAAGTAACATAAAAATCTTAATTGTCAAATAAAAAAAATCATTCATTTGCATCTTCCTATGTGATATTGTTAGAAAAGTAAAAGTATGACATTATTCTTGCCCACAGCCCCAGAGGGTGAACCTGTCCGGTATCGCGTGGAGATGTTGGCTCTCTTCGTTCTGGGTCCGGTGGTGGTTCTGGCTCTGCTGTCTCTAGTGTCTGTTCTGGCCTGCAGGAGGCTCCACCACGGCCGTCTGCAGAGGCTGCAGGAGGACACTGAGCAGGGAGCCATAGACGGCCTCATCACCTCCAATGTGGGAGACAGCACCTTAGCAGTAAGAATGAGTAACATTTGTGGCTCCATTCATGTTGTCCGTGATGAATAGGAGCATCCTCTTCTTGAAAGGGATTTCTCATTTCATCAGTATTGTGCCACTGTAGGTGTATTTGCATGATTGAAGGATGATTTTGCCTACTTTTGTAACTACTCTCACTCATTTGATCCGAACAGTTTTATATAGTTTTTGTTTTGTTGTAAATCTACTTTTGTGACATTAAGTTTTTAATTGTTGCTGCACTGTTCCTTTATGAGGAATTAAATCATTCATGCAGAGAAGTGCTACATTTTTTCTCTTGTGAGTTGCCCTGATTTCCTCCTCTCGTTTGTAGTGTTCTGGTTTCAGTTCTTTATCATTTATATTTTCAGCTGTTTTTTTTGTTTGTTTTTTTTCCAATCGTGCTCCTAAAATCTGTGGTTCAGGGAAAGATTGAGGAAGACCCAACTTGACTGACATCTGTCTCCACATGTAGGACCTGCTGGATCACTCGTGCACTTCAGGCAGCGGTTCAGGTCTTCCATTCCTTGTCCAGAGAACTGTGGCCAGGCAGATCAGTCTGGTGGAGTGTGTAGGTAAGCGCAGCACACCGCTGTCCACAGACCAGTTGTGTTTTGTGTTACAGTCTATGTTATTAATAAACTGAACACCTGAGCAAAAAACACAAATAGATTCCTTATATTTGAGAAGCTTCAGTGAGGGAAAAACAAACCTACAACACAACACAGATGACAACATGACCTCCTTTGTGGAGGTAAAAATGCAAGCTGGGATGCTCTTTTAATCCTGAATATTTGCTCTGTCTATATTTTTTCTCTTTTTTTGTGGGGTTTTTTTTTTTTTTTTTTTTTTTGGCCCTCATTTGAAGGTAAGGGACGCTACGGAGAGGTGTGGCGAGGCCAGTGGCAGGGCGAGAACGTGGCTGTTAAAATCTTCTCCTCCAGAGACGAGAAGTCCTGGTTTAGAGAGACAGAGATCTACAATACGGTGCTCCTCAGACATGAAAATATACTGGGTGAGTCTTCTGCAGACGAAATGTTTGATTTCAAACTTTTGTCTTTTGGACAATACTTTGCATCACAATATTATCCAAGTAACATGCAGTCGGTGACAGAGAAACATGTCCACCGCCAGTACAAATCATTCTCGTCTCTCTCCCCCTGTCCCTCTCTCTTTGTAGGCTTCATGGCGTCTGACATGACGTCTCGTAACTCAAGCACCCAACTGTGGCTCATCACCCACTATCATGAAAATGGTTCACTGTATGACTACTTGCAGCGAGTTGCCGTGGAGACGTCGGAGGGTTTGGCCATGGCGGCATCGATAGTGTGTGGCCTGGTGCACCTCCACACTGAAATCTTTGGTACAGAGGGGAAACCGGCCATTGCTCATCGGGACCTGAAAAGCAAAAACATCCTGGTGACAAAGGAGCTGCGCTGCTGCATCGCTGACCTGGGTCAGTAGGTTACAGACTACTTTGTCTTTAGCCATTGTTCAGAGGGCCTCAGTCCAGTTTTTCAGCTATCTGCTACATTTCCTGTAGCATTAGCGTGAGCAGTAGCTAGTTTAGAGTGTCCTCCGCTGAGTGTTTTCTTCTTTTCATTTAGTTTGTTTTATGGCTTCTTTGTGATCCCTCTCTTCCACCTGGTGCGATCATGCGTCTATTTCTGTCCACTGCAGGGCGCATTGATGTTCTGTGTATTTCTGTGTGCTGCAGGCCTGGCTGTGACCCACTCACAGGCTGACAACCTGTTGGATGTTGGCAACAACCCCAAAGTGGGCACCAAACGTTACATGGCGCCTGAGGTGCTGGATGAGACCATCCAGACCGACTGCTTTGATGCCTACAAGAGGGTGGACATCTGGGCCTTTGGGCTGGTGCTGTGGGAGATAGCCAGACGCACTTACAGCAACGGTGAGGACAAGTAGACAAGCAGAGCTCTGTTCTTCTTTTGTTATGGTTCTACTCTTGCATGCCTCTTATTCAACACAAACAGAACCTGTTCTGTCGCTTGCGTTGATTACTTTTGTCATCTCATGTTGCCAGGCATCGTGGAAGAATACAAGCCTCCATTCTACGATCAGGTGCCAAATGACCCCAGCTTCGAGGACATGAGGAAGATGGTGTGTGTGGAGCAGCAGAGGCCTTTCATTCCCAATCGCTGGTTCTCTGATCCAGTAAGTCAACGTCATGAATACTTAATTTACCACTGTTTCCTTAGGGTGCTCAAAACGTACAAACCAATAAGGTCCACAATGAAGATTCTGGCTGCTGGCAAGTTGCTCTTATGAGGCAAAGCAAGGCAAGGCAATTTTATTTGTAGAGCCCGTTTTCACAAACAGTTTGTCTCAAAGGGCTTCACATGGCATCATAACAACATCCTCTACCCTTAGACCCTCACATCGACTGAGGAAAAACTCCATAGAAAACCCTTTTAACAGGGAAAAATCTGAGAAACCTCAGGGTGAGCAACAGAGGAGGGATCCCTCACCCAGGACGGACAGACCGTGCAGTAGATGTTGTTATAGAGAAGAAAACAGTTTACAATACAAAATGTGAGAAACATGGAAATGTTAATAACAGCTGAAGAAGGAAGCTTCTGGTAGGGGAGGCAGGGAGAGCAAGCCAGCTTGATGGGGGACTGGATGGCAGACTGGTTCATGGAAGGGGAGCGCAGGCCGGTGTAACAGTAGGGAATAAGAGGGGGGGGGGGCAATGCAGGCGGCGGTTGGGGCTCTGGTGGATCTGTGGAAACAGAGAGACTGCGAGACACCAAGGCCAAACTACAAAGTGCAACAAGTAGTGGTAGTGACAGTTCCAAAAATGTGCAGGGAGGAGAGGAGGAGAGGAGAGGAGGGAAGGGCTCCATGTAACCTGACGTGTCCCCCAGCAGTCTAAGCCTGTAGCAGCATAGCTATCAGTGGTTCAGAGCTACCTGAACCAGTCCTAACTGAAGGCTCTGTCATAGAGGAAGGTCTTAAGCCTGGACTTAAACGTAGTTAAAGTGTCTGCCTCTCTGACCCATGGAGAGAGCTGGTTCCACAGTAGAGGAGCCCAGTAACTAAAGGCTCTACCTCCCAGTCTGTTTTTATTGATACTGGGAATCACTAAAAGACCTGCATTCTGGGAGCGGAGTGCTCTGGTCGGACAGTAGGGACTAATGAGTTCTTTCAAATAGGATGGAGCTTTATCAATAATTGCCTTATAAGTCAGCAGAAGGATTTTGAAGTCAATTCTAGATCCTACAGGAAGCCAGTGGAGAGAAGCTAAAGTGGGAGAGATGTGTTCTCTCTTCTTAACTCCCGTCAAAACCCTCGCTGCAGCGTTCTGGACCAGCTGGAGACTCTTTAGAGAGTATTTAGGACATCCTGACAGGAGAGAGTTGCAGTAGTCCAGCCGAGAAGTGATAAATGCATGCACCAGTTTTTCAGCATCACTCTGGGAAAGGATATTCCTAATCTTAGCGATACTTCGCAGATGGAAGAAGGCGGTCCTAGTCACATGCTTTATGTGGGAGCTGAAGGAAAGGTCATGGTCAAAAATGACCCCAAGGTTCCTTGCAGTTGTACTCGGAGTTAGGGTGATGCCATCTAGAGTAGAGATCCGATTCAAGAGTGTGTCCCTGTGGTGTTTAGGTCCAAAAATGATTACCTCAGTGTTATCTGAATTGAGCATTAAGAAGTTAGAGGACATCCAGGATTTCATGTCTTTCAGGCAGTCTTGCAGATGAGTAAGCTGGCTTGTGTCATCTGGCTCCATCGACCAGTAAAATTGTGTGTCATCTGCATAACAGTGGAAGTTGATTGAGTGCTTCCGGATTATGTCACCTAATGGGAGCATGTAAAGAGTGAAGAGAACTGGTCCTAAAACTGAACCCTGTGGTACACCATATGTAACTCTGCTATACTCAGAATGGTCCTTATTAACATTAACAAACTGAAACCTGACAGATGAGTATGACTTAAACCATTTTAGGGCAGGTCCTTTAATCCTAATTTCATGGTCTAGTCTCTGTAGCAGGATGCTGTGGTCGATGGTGTCAAATGCAGCACTGAGGTCCAAAAGGACAAGCACAGAGACAAGACCTCTGTCTGAAGCTAATGAGGGTCGTAAATAATTTAGAGCCTAGTAAGACTCCCTGTTAGGTGATCTGAGGTCAGTTACATAAAAAGAGATTTTGGATAGCTGGGATTTAGAGCGTTATACCTTTGTAAACTTGTAATGACATTGTGGATATTTACTGCTACAGTTGTGCAATATTAAACAGAGTGAGAGAGAAAGAGAAAATTCCGCAGACTAACACCTTCAATGCCCTTTCACATCTGAGCACTCCCGCTGTCACAATGTCTACACGTGTCTCCTCAACAGCGTATATTTCTAGGCCAACCTGGAAGTTGGCATCACTGTGGGTTCCCTCCACTAAAAGTCAATGAGATTTTTACTGTTGATTTTGGATCATAGCAGAAAATGAGCCAAGTCATGTTCAGTTCATCAAGATAATATTTCAACACTGAACACCTCTTTTTGCTGTTAAAGGGTAAATGCAAAGGATAGGAGCACTAAGCTAACGTTAGGTTGTGAACAAACTACACTGCTGATACATGACTTCATCGGCACCACAGCTTTCTTTGGGTCTCTCACTTCAATGTGAAGATGCAAGCCCTGTAGGTTCGTTTAGACACTTTTTCACAAGCCTGGGTTTTAATGTTGCATCTAAAACAACTCAGAGGTTGGGAAGTCAGAGTTGATGTTACTAAAAACATTAAAGATGGCTGCCTTCCTCCTTTATTGTAACATAACGTGATTGATGTAAATGCGTTGTAGCTTTTGGGTGCATTACTGTCACCCACTGATCTGGAGTTTGTCATTCTTGTTTTCCTCCCTGTTGAATGCATTGTAAAACCATTGAAGCATGATATCACTGGGTTTTTCCTGTCATGTGTTATGCATCAAAACAAAACGTGAAAACATTTTTAGCTGGTTTCATCCACAGACCTTATCTCAGGCTAAACCCATTTAAAAAACACAAACTTCGACACGAGGGAACGGGATGTTAAACAATGCTCTGGTTACTTCAGGATTTCAGTCCTGTGCTGCCATGTTTCCCCGACATTGCCACCGTTTGTTTCTCTCCTAGACTCTCTCTGCTCTGGTCAAACTGATGAAGGAGTGTTGGTACCAGAACCCCTCAGCCAGGCTAACAGCACTGCGCATCAAGAAGACCCTGGATAAGATTCACAGCTCCCTGGAGAAGGGCAAAGAGTCATGAGAGGGAGCGCAGCTTCAGAGGCAGCTGCCTGATGTCATATCTGAGAAGCACTCAGTGTTTGCAGTAAGGGGGGCGGACAGACGACCACCAGAGGAAAGAATCTGTCAAGTGTCATCCAGCCTCTTCCTTTTTCTGCGGTTGCCTTCCCCCAACTTCCTCCTGACTTGAAGCCCACACAGACATTCGCATCTGTCCTTGTGGAATTGCCCAGCCTTTGTTACAGGACATAGATGAGCTGCCAGCATGTTCACACTGACCCCAACTGTGGACTGTTACTGACTGACGAACATGCCTCCCCATCCTAGTGCTTTAATGTCCGTTTAAGACTGCTCTGGCCTTCTGAAATAGAAACACTTAGTCCAGAGGGTCTCATCCAGTTCTGCGCCCCCCCCCCCCCCCGGCATGTGGTGATGGCGTTCTGCTCAGAGACAATCAGAAGAGTTTTACTGATCCAGCTTTAGTAAAACATGTAGCCACAAACACACTTGAGGAAAAGAGCCAACTGAAACAAAATCTTTCTAAAACTTTTTCAAAATAGTATGATATTTATCAAATCTACCACACTACTGAAGATGTGTAAAGCTGATGGTGCGTGAATACATATATAGGCATTTACTCTACTGGACTTAGTGTACTCATGTTGTCATTACTGTAGGAAAATGGTTTGTTAGGAAAGGAGAGGTAAGTTGTACCTGTTGAGTTTGTTTTATGGATAAAATGCTAAAGATACACACACTAAATACTTGCAAATAGGAATAAGTTGGCATCTTAATCTAAGACTAAACTGATCCTCTGTGGCTGGTTATCGAGTCTAATGTGCATTAAGACTTGTATATGGTCAAGTTGATTTTTTTTTTTTTATGAGAATGAGGTGAATTCTTTTTTCCAGTTACCTGAAAAATGAAAACACACTCCATTTGGAAAATGTTTTTTTCAAGATTAATTTTAAACTGAAAGTTGCCTATGTGTGCAGATGACTTTGTTCACAAATGCTGTTTTTGTTAAAAAAAAAAAAAGTAGCTTTGTCTTTTTTATATGTAATAAAGCATTTACTGCACTCTTGCCTAATGATTAGTCTTTCGTGTTGTGATTTTAAAACAAAAGTGACATTTTTAAATTTCAGACAATTTTGCTACACAGGCTGATTTAAATCTAGGATGCAGAGTCAACAAGCGCTCCATGATTAGTGATTTCTTAAGATCCATCTGCCCCCTGGTGGGTAAAACATTTATCACCATAAATGTGGACTTCATCGCAACGAGGACACTCACGTTAAATAAATGAGGTAGTTGGCTGGAAGTAACTTCTTTTGCAATAATATCAGCCTGGAGAGTTGGCTTCAGTGTCACAATTGAAGTAAAACTTTGTGCAATTTTTTTTACTGTTCGGCAATCACAGAACAAACCAGCCTCGGTGTTAGAGGCTTGTCTGAGCGTGTTCCTTTTTTTTGCACAAAATGTGTGCAAAGGGTGGAAAAGGATGAACTGCCACAAAACCACATCAGTCAGGTTCTAGCAAAGATGGAGCTCCGGGACTCAGGAGTGAGGGTCATTTCAGGTTGTCTGGTAGAGTCTTGTAAGGGTTGAGAATGCCTTTAGGGTCCAGCATGGCCTTGATGTTCCCCATCAAAGCGACAGCCTGACTGGGTTTGCTGTAATAGATGTAGTTCCTCTTCTTCAGGCCCAGTCCGTGCTCAGCACTGATGCTGCCCTGACAGCTGGACGTCCACTCGTACACAAACGGCTCAATGGCGTCCAGGAGATCAGGGTCTCTGGCGGGAGAGGTGATGTTCAAGTGGAGGTTCCCATCACCTGGAGGAGAGAGAGGTTTCTCAGCTAAAAGTTACTTTATTCTTAAAGGAATGTCAGCTTTTGGAGAAATGCACCTTTTTTGCTATCCTTCCCACAACCAGACAAGTGGCAGGACACCCTTCTCCCCTCTGCCGTACTAGGAAGCTGAACCCTCAGAGACCAACTGACCGCTAGTTAGCTTAGCATAGCTAGTTAGTTCTGCTTCCAAGACCTGAAGCTTCTCATCTGTGTATTCTGGCTGAACTAGATCAGGGCTCAGGACCTTGAAAGGTGATCCTCCTATTCCTCTCTCTCAAAGTAAGCCAGGATCTGTAGCTCCTAGTTGTCAAATATTTTGTTTTATGAGCCAAAGTTCTGAGGTGCCGCATCAAGTCATGGTTGAGAGAATATTTCTGTAGGTTATGGATATGATTCAGAACCCCAGTTCCATTGGAGCAGGCAGAGTGTTGGAGAAAAGTGTATTTGATGACTTTGGTGGAGGTATGCTAGCATTACCACCCTACTGTTCATTTCACTGAGCTAACTAGCTGTCAAGTGGCATCTGCGGCTCTCAATTCGAAAAATGCACACACAAAAGGAGAGAAGGGGAGCCATCTTGTCTGGCTCTGGAGAGGATGGACAATATTTATCCAACATATAATGTACTATTTATAGTGGTAATAGTAGGGAAATGATAACAGCAGACTAAGTAGTCCTCAGACTTCCCCATTGCGGTCTTACCTACGTGTCCATATCCCACAACACTCTTAGCCCGGCCCCCCAGGTGCTCCCTCATATCAGTCACCAGCTGGTAGATCTTCTCCACGGGAAGTGAGATGTCGTACTTGTAGGTGAAGCCATCGTGAGTCAGGGCCTCTGTGACACGTTCACGCATCGACCACAGAGCCTTCACATCCGCGAACGGGCAACGTGGAGATAGAGTGGGTCATTATTTTTAAGCGCTCGCCCTCAGTTTATGCTGTTGTAATGTTTCATTTAAGAAAATCGACTTATCAAGACATTTTTAAACAAAAAAAACAAACAAACAAACATAAGAACCTGCTTAATATCCAATTTAGGTCTGATAGTCATTCACCATTTTGAGGAGCCATCTTGTAACTGTCTGGTTATGGTTACAGCTAGTTAAAAAAGATGTACCTTTATTTTTGAGTCTTCAGTTGCCACTGTCCCATCAGTAACTAGTGATGATGTCATCGCCTGCTCTAAAAAGTTATGGAGCTTTTCCCCATCATGCACCGGGTCAGATCCAGATGTTTCTATGACAACGTAGAACGGGCAATCTACAAAATCAAGCAAAAGAGTTGCCGTGTGTGTTTGTGTGTATAATTATTTCACAAAACTGATAATGTCTTTGTGTGTGTATATACCAGAGATGGGATTAGGTAACTTGAGGTGTGTATTCAGCAACCTCATGCATTCACTGTCCAAGAATTCAAAGGCTGACAGAATTTCTCCCAGCATGCCTTTGCAGAGCTGAAATGTCTTCAGGAGCTGGTCGAATGTCTCACAGCCTAACAACAGAAACAACAATGGTATAATTTAGCCGCTGAGCATAAACTCGTATTGCTAAAGTTACAATTGTCAACTTTTTGTGTTGTAAATAAGAGAAGAAAAAAAAATCTACCAAGAAAAACCACATTGACAGAATTGGGTTTGCGGGGACAGAGGATGGAGACTGCTGTGATGACCCCCAGTGTGCCTTCTGACCCTATGAAGAGCTGTTTGAGGTCATATCCCGTGTTGTCTTTCCTCAGAGTGGCCAAGCAATCCAACAGCTGTCCGTCAGCCAACACCTGGAATTACAGAACACAGAATATTCTATCATCTCCTCTGCTATTTTAATCTCATCATAAATTCCTCATTTCTGTCCTGAACTCACCACTTCCAGACCCAGAACAGTCCCATGCAACGAGCCGTACCGCAGGAGCCGGAGTCCACCTGCATTAGTCGCAACGTTTCCCCCAATTTGGCAACTACCTTTTGCCCCCAAATCTAAAGGCATGACGTAGTCTCTCTCCTCCAAGTAGAGAGACAAGTTCTCCAGGACACAACCGGCCTGGCAAGTAAGAATACCTGATAGATGGAGAGAACCAACACTGAAGGTCATACACGTTTTACAAAAGCAGACTTTTCAGTCTTATGAGACTGACCAGAAATACTATCGAAGCTGAGGATGTTGTTCATGAGGGAGGTGGAGAGAATGATCTCATCATAAACAGGCACACTGCCTCCGACCAGCCCGGTGTTGCCGCCTTGCGTGTTCACCGCCAAGTTACGACTGGAACAATACCTGCAGGAGGAAAGGAAGAGTGAGGTAGTGAAACATGATAGGGGTTTGTTACTGTAATCAATCCACACATTGTTTGTGCTTGACCTGAGAATTTGAGACACTTCCTCTGTTGACTGAGGTCTCAGCAACACTTCACCTGAACCTGCACATGAGCATTAGTGAATCAGAATAATGAGACAAGTGGAATAAACTTCATTCACTGCTAGGCCTCACCTTTTACTGATTTTAACCAGTCAATATTACTGGACTCCAACAAGTCTGGGTCAATGATGGTTCTGCCTGGTAGGATCTTTCTGAAGAACTCTAAATCCTCCTGAGTCACTCTGGAGAACGGCAGCCTCTCTGGGGCTGCAGCCGGCGACTTCTTGGGCCCATCCTCCCTGGTGTGCAGCTTTCGGCTGCAGCAGGCTCCGTGTGCGCTCGGGAGCCGTCTGTGGAGGTTTGCAGGTGAAAGTCTGGGTGTGGCTGTAAATGAGAGTTTGCTGAGGGGTCTCAGTCTCAGCATCCTGAGCAAAATCCCAGCCATGACTGCAGAGAGGTGATAACGTGGGAAATTAGCACAAATTTAAATACACCATTTCCACTTATCTACCAGCTGTTTAGCCAAAGTTGGCCCTTGTAATGTAGTAATAAAGGTATCAGAAGAAGTCTGCTTTTGTGCAAAATCCAGCTTCTTGTTAGCTGATTACACAGGATAATTTCTTCAATATATCATATAAGAGATTATAGTACAGACATCAGCTCTAGATAGATGCATGATTGACGTATTTTCGTCTTTAAAGCTAACTGTAATAAACAACGAGGCTTGTTTCTACATGCTGCAGGCAATAATGCAAAGAAACCACACTAAATATATCAACAACAGGAAAATCACGGTTGTCACTGGTTTAAGCACTAGCCAGATGCACTATCAGTCACTTAGCTCAAAGTTATACAAAAGTTATCGCTTAAGTCCATGGTAACTTACAGTCACTGTTCACCTAACAGTCCGCACCGTTGTGTCCATGTCGGTTACAAAAGGTGTCATCGCTTTGTGTGAAATACGTTGCTAAGTTCAAGGCCAGTTGAGAAACATGTCAGGAGGTGTTGTTGACAACTAGCATGTTAGCTAGCGCGACGAGGAAGCGGTTGAAAGGTCACCGAGAGGATGAGCCAATCAGAATCCTCCTTTCATATTGAGCCAATGAGGGAGCATCTTCTTCTTCCTCCTCCTCCTCCAGTGGTGAAAGTTCATTTACTCAAGTCATGTATTTTTTAAAGTACTTTTCTTGAGCACTTTCATTTTCTGCAAAGTCATACTTGTACGGAACGAAATTTCAGAAAGAAAGGTACTTCTTTTTATTCCAGTTCATATCCGAGTCGCAGAGGAGTGAATGTAATACTAACGACAATAGAATCTTTAATAAAACCGACACTATCGTACAGTAAAATTTCATTTACAGAATAAAAAATATTTCACTATTTCCAGTAATACGCTAATAACAATTTATCCTCAAGTCCCGTATTCCTTGTCTTTGTTCTCGTTGTATATGCACAAACTGCACCAGTTCTTGTGAACATTCTAATTCAAAGATTTATTGTGGTGTTCCTATGTCTACTTAATGTTTTATGAAATAAAAAAGGTGGTGTTACTAAGGTGAATCATATCTAATGATGCATAAATGTTCACCATGTTTTAATGTCCAACGAATGTACATTTTTGTAAAAGTTATACTCTCTAGTACTGTATGGATACAACATACTTCGTATTACTGTTCTGGTTTTCTGAATATTTCCATCAAAATAAAGCCAGTCCGAGTTTCACGTCGTTCTTACCGTGGGTTGATTTGACTGAAGGTCCTGAGGTGAAATCAGTTTCGTGAACGTAAGGATGTCTGACGCGAAGTCGGTACAAACCGTCTTCATCTCGAGGTTGAAAGAAAACAATGTGAAAGTGTCTACACAGACGAGGACTGCACGAGTATTCGTCATAGGACGCGCGAAAGACGGTTAATAAGTTTGTCGTGACGTCACTGCCTATCACACCTGTGCCGAATTAATAACTAAACGAAAACAACTCGTTCTCTCAATCAGCTCCAAAACGGCTCCGACAACTGTAATATAAATATCGTAAATATACCTTTGTTACGTTTGGACATTACAGAATTATTTACTGACTACGAATTTTTTGAAACTTGACTGTCGAGACCTACACGTTGGACCCGGTGTTATACACTATTACTTAACATAATGGTATTTACAAGAAATGTTCAGCTGTTGACCTCAAACATTAAAGCTTGACAGTTATTAAAGTCCATCAATATAAACATTATATGCAGGATGCTTAGCCCCAGGCAAAGCTCAGCTCACTGCAGAGGAAATAACGTTATTTTAGACAAATAATTTCAGCACTTTGAACCCAAGACAGTTTAAAACAAAGCAGAAATATATTGAAGCAATTAAATACAAGCTGGGCGTAGTTATCAAAGATGTAGAATCTGCTACTTTTTGCTATCCAAGTCAGTATCTGCTGGCTGGAATATTTATTTATACCATTAAATAACAATTGACCTACTTGGATTCAATTGTACAAACAATTAATGCACATTTTCTTGTTTTGGTTATTTGTATTCTATCAATTCTGTTACACAAAATTAATACAATAGGATCTTTTGAAAGCCTGACAAAATCTTATTTATTCTCATGCATCCTGTAAAAATACACAGCATGCAACATCATCTTTTTCATCTCAGCTCCCAGTAACAGATGCAGAACTTCCTCTGCTCCTGTAACTGATTTCCCCTTCGCTGCAGAACACAGCTTCAGGTTCACATTAACAGTCTTCTTTCTGTGTTCCACGTAAACAACGTGAGGGAGAACAGATGGAGAACACTATGAATCAAGTCCAAAAATAGTAGTACCTTATAGAACATGAGCCTGATCTGAAGGGATCACACACAACAATACTTACACAAGTCAATTCTGCAAACCCCCCCTAAAAAAAAAAAAAAAAATAATAATGAAGAGGAAAAGTCTTGGTGAACACCACCCTCTGAGCTGTACAGGTGTGTACAGCATGCTAACTTCTAGCTGAAAACATGGTTAACGGAGAAACATCAGGACACTCAAACTGGTGTTTACATCTCATTCACAGAAGAACTCAAATGTGTGACGTGGACGGTAATCCACAAGTGTTCCTTTTGTTTCAAGGTGTAGCACTTCTCTCTGCAAAAGGAGCCTTTGACGCTACTCCTCGTGTCCTTCGCAATATCACATCTCTGCAGAAGATGCACCCCCCCCCACCCCCCCCACCAAACCCTCTGGAGTTCATTCCATGGAAAGATCTCAGATTATAAGACTTCTCTTCCCACCGCGACACTTCACAATGATGACCAGCCTCACGGATATTTCCAGCAGGTGGCGTGGCGTGACGTTTGCCTCTGATGATCAGAGAATCCAGCTCAGCAGCATGAACCAGTCCTGCCTCAGTGTGTGTTTACTCTTCACGCCAACTCATCCGGCTCAGCTGTGGTAGTTAGGAGAGGGATGGTCCACGCTGAGCTGCTGATGGTCGTACTCCGATATGAGCTTCTTGATGTGGGCCAGTTTGTTGTGTAGATATTCACAGCGAATCTTGTCCTGGTTGTAGTTGGGGTTGGACTGAAGGAGCAAAAAATAAAACATTAAAACCACTTACTTGTAACACAAAAACTAGTTGGTCAATTGTTGGTCACAATAGCCAATGTGGAGATAAATAACAATAGTTTTACCTTTTTTATGTGGCGATAATTTTGAAGAATCTGATTATGAACCGTCTGCAAGAGAGATTACAGGAACATTACTGTCTGTTAAAATACTGCAGTTATATGTCATATTACCACTGCCAGAAATTAGGTCATGGGACACATGACTAGATGTAGGAATCAATGAAAATCTGCATCTGATGGCATCGCCCCTCCTTGGCAGAGGTATTTGTCAGCTGACATGTGCGTGACACACCCTCACAAAAACTCCTGTCACTTGAACACTGGAAAGACGACCGATGCATTTCAAAAACATGAAGAATAAACTGCAGTCGCCTTAAATTTCCATCAACCTTTCTACAGCGATTGATTTAAAAAAAAAAAAAAAAAGATTTAAAATAAGTGAAACATTTTTGGAGTGATTAAATATCTCCCTTTTACTAAAAGCACCCAGGAACAGGTAGAGTCTGTTCCAGAGACTGTAACGAAAGTTTGTTTTTTTTCCACCAGTTTGACTAAAAGAACTCCTGCAACTGCCTTTTGAATGAGCTGAAGCTTTTTTTGATGGTCAAAAGGCCAGCGCAGCAGTCAAACCTGCCAGAAATAAAAGTGTGTCCCAGGTTTTCCAGGTCGGCTTTGGAAATGAGCTCTCTGAGTTTGGCTATATTTGTAAGATAATTTAAAAAAAAAAGAATGTGATCTTCTTACTGCTTTATGTGGCCATGAAGATAAAGATCGGGAATATTTTGGAATTTTTATTTAGTTGAATTATTAGAAACACAACATGTGTACAGATGAGGACATCAGTTTTGGTTGATTACTTTGTAATGTGCCTTATTATTACATTTACATAATAAAAACTCTGCAATTTGTAAAAAAAAAAAAAAAAAAAACCCACTGCAATATGTAGTAATTTATTACAAAACGCTGGGAAATTTATTGCCTATTGCATTCATGCTGTTTCTTACAAAATGCGTCAGATTACTGCATCGTGTGTTGTTCCAAGCCTTCTTGGCTTGTTAGAGGTCAGGGTTGCTCTAACTAGTCACTACAGTCACTAGAGCTCTCCAGCTGCGGGTTTTAGATGAGTAAAGTGGGTCAGGCGAACTTCGTCACCTCTTCTCATCGTTCCTGTTGGTAAAACAAAGCTGTCTTTCAGGCTGGTTCACAATGATGGCACTCCTCTCTCATCTAGCGCGGAGACACAATGTACCCACACTGAAGGCATTTGGACTTCTTATACGTCTGTCTGAAATTAACTATTTGAATCAATCAACGTCAACTGAAGCAGCTTGAAGCCAACACGTGGGTGACATTTGATTTTATTTTTTCCTGAAGTGAATAATACACTTCCATAGAGCTGTGTGTGTGTGTGTGTGTGTGTTACCTTGTATTTATGTGATTCGTGGTGCAGCTGCTTGAGCTGAGTGTCCAGGTCCATGAACTGCCGCGTCACCTTGTCGATCCGAGCGTGCAGATCTCTGTACTCGTTGTACTCCTTGTTAAACTCCTGCTTGTAGCTCTGTCTCTGCTCATGGCTGCGGATCACCGTGAAGGTCCTTCACAGAGACGGGGAAAGACAGGTGAGGTCACGGAGGAAACCTTAACATGAGAGTTCATTTGAAATAATCTACGTACGTTAGATAATGTGGTGTCTCCTGGGAGTCAAACATGATTTCATCAGGTTCTGGGGAGGAAGCACAATGTTCGTTAAGGGAAACTGAAAATGTGACATCGGAGGTCAAGAGAAACCTGCCATCCCTCACCTGAGCTGTCCAGAGCACCTTCGTTGCTTACATCTCCTGGACTGTGATCTCTTCTACTTCTTTCTTTCTTGTCTTTCCGCCTTGCCTTCTCCTTGACACACATTAAAAATCCCAAATCAAAAATATGTACAATCAGCATTTCAACAACAGTAAATCAGATTACTCACCTGGTCTCTGTGTTTGTGTTTGTGTTTGCTCTTCTTCTTTTTGATTGTGTGTTTGTCCTGCTCAGTCACGTTAAGACGATCTGAGACCGCTTGAGGGGGATCTGCTGGGCCTACAGGCTCCTCCTGACCACAGGACGTTGGCTTTAACCTGTCGGCAGCCTCTGCTTCCTGCTGACAGGCTGATGACAAGGAGTCCAAAAGTTTCCGGGGATCAAGTGAGTGCTTGCGTTCGTCTTCCTCTGCCGTTGCTCGTTTGACGTCTTTGTGAGCTGCTCTTTCAGATGACCTTGCTGATGACTTGTCGCTGGCTGTTCTGCTAGACAAGTGGGATATCCTGAGTTTCTTGGTGGCAGGAGGGTCGATGTACTCCTCTGGCAGAAAATGTTTTGGACGGTGGGCTGGGGAGGAGTTGGGTGTGTCTCGCAGAGGACTGACCTGGGCCTCCGGGACTGAGAGGAGGTTCGGCTGTGGTTGAAACAATCTCCTGCACAACAAGGAGAACGTGACACATTTGCTTTAACTTGCACTGACTGAAAAGATGTTTCAGAAGCTGGTTAAGTTCTAGCAGTTCTAATTTGGGAGCTTTGCTTTTTAGATGAGACTTCTTCTCGTCTTCATTTCTGGAAACGCTGCTGAAAATCGAACATTAGACCCCTCCATAACTGTCAATCTGAAATGGTTCCAGAGGTCACAGTGGTTTCTGGGTCTGTTGGTCAAACATTAATTCAATTGAAGTGTCCTTCCAGATGGAACATGGATGATGGTGCAGGGACTGTGACGTCATCCGTGTTACCTGACAAGGATTCGTTTGAGAAGCTGCTGGTCCCCTGACGTGTAGCCCGGCCAGTCCTTCTGTAGCTCCTTATAAAGACCGTTCTTCAGCACAAAAGTCTTGTCTCGACTGTTCAACTGGCCCACCTGCAACACACACACACACACACACACACACACACACGAGTGTTCAAAATTCAGAGATGACGTGTCAAACTTTAGCAAGGAAGTGAAGCAGCATTTGTAGCCAGTGTGTCATCTTAAAATGCCTGAGTTTCTCAACTGAAAATATTTTCCCTCTAAATCTCCGATGTTTCTCGTGTACTTGCTGGGAATACCTTTTTTTCAATAAGAACTGTGTTTATTCAACTAAATCTGAAAGGTGCTCACCTCCATCAGTACAGAGTCAAGCATGTCTTTGTCTCCTGCTGTCAGTCCATCTTTCTGCAGTCTCAGGATCAGCTCGGGCTTCTTGTAAGGTCTCAGAGCCAGCAGGTGTATGACCCTCTCTCTGATCAGCCTCCCCTGCACCGCACCATCACTCCTCCTGTTTGATGCACAGGCGCCCTTCTTCACCTTAGACATGCCGCCCCCTGTCCTAGTGGTGCTGAAGAGGGACTGGGACGAGCGGTGAGGTTTGGTCAGGCTGGCCAGCGCTGGAGCCGGGGCACGCACCGTGACCTTCTTACCTGCAGGGAAGCAGCAAATCTCACATCAAACACGCAGCACATCCAAAAGAAAGCAAGAATATCTTCAAACGCCATCTTGTGAAGTTCACAGAAGCCTGACTGAGGCTTCCACCATCAAAGGTAACCTTGTGCAGCCGTCTGCTTCTTCTTTCCCCTTGTTTTTAAAATGTTGCTCACAGTCACTACCTGTGTGTGTGGCTGCTGCTTTAAAAGAGCTTTCAACCTACATCTGACAGGAAGTGGGACATCAGATTTGTCCTCCGGCAGAAGTGAGGATGGATGACTTCATCTCCTTAGAAACCCACATTAGGGTTACCATGATAAACACGCATCTCAAAGAAGAAGAGATCAAATCTTCAAAACTAGAGTGTATGAGCGTGTTTACTGAAATGAGGTGACAGAGGATCACTGGTTTGATCACGTGGATGCATGTACGTGCATCTGAGAGTCTCTGGATTATTCAAGTAATGATTAAATAAAGTAGCAATACAAACCCACACAGTGTATGAGCACGATACAGAAAATATACAGAAAACAGCAAGTTTACTTTTAGCAAAAAGGACAAAATCTTACAGGGATGGCCGACTGTGTGTGTTTTTTTAAAAATTATTTGTCTGCATGCAGATGCGAGCGTTTCCTTCGCGTCCTACCCTGGTAGCGCCCGCCATGTTTGATGACGATGGTGCCTCGGCTTCGAGTCTCCTCCTCGACTTGCGCCATGCTCTGAAGGGCTTTATCGTACGAGTCATCTGTAGCTTTAACCGTCATCTTTTTCTGAATCACCCCGAGACATGACAGCTCCTCGGCAGCACTGAGGGAGGGAGGACAGAAGGTCAGGGTTTCTGACATGTTTACTCCCTCAATAAGATGGTTCCAGTGTGTAGTTTAGATGGGATCATAGATCATAGATCACTCAGAAAAAACAACAACCCATACCACCACACAGGAGGCTACATAGATGCAGAACATGAAATGATGTCATGAACACTCTGACCACGATGATTTCTGGAAGTTGGAAGTTTCTGAATTCTTTCAACCATTTGTCACTTCGGGAGTTTGGAAATTCATTTATGAGGCAATGATTACCTCTCGATTACTTGAGTAGTTGTTGTTTTCTTCTTAAGTGTCTTGAATAACGTATTGAGAGTAAAATAGTTTTCGCTTCTTGTTTTTTCATACAAGAAACGACACTTTCAGTCATTTGCTTCCCTACCAGCTAACAATTTTGTCTCCTAAAAGTAACATTTATTTAGCGAATATTTATATTTTTTGTGGTACATTTCTTTTCCCACTTCGTACATGGTTTTGCCAGTGCGTATTGCAGTATTTGATGTTGGGTTTTAATTGAAAGGCTCTCACTGGTAGCATGTGCAGATTTCCGAGGCTCCAGAGGAAGATTCAACTAATTTGCCTTTTTAAAAAAAACAAAACAAAACAAAAAAAAAAACTCATAAAAATCCCTGAACTGTGATTCGTATAAACTCTGGGATGAAGCACTTCTGTTCAGCTTGGCTTTACTTTTTGTGAATGGTGTTTATGAAAATGTCTCAGCAGCTTTAAACTGACAAACCCAACATACATACATGAATACAATGTATTTTCTAGCCTTTTACCCGGTGCTGTGCTGTTGAATGCAGTCAAAGCTTCCGTTTGGGTTGTCCTGGGCAACATTAGTCATGCCGAACATGAAAACCCTGGTGTCACCTCCATCCTTTGAGCAGGGAATTGTGATTCTCTGTAACACGAGAAGAACGTCAAAGTGCTGTAGTGACAGCCAGAGATTTATAATTGCGCGTGCAATAAAAATGAATGTCACGTTGCGCGTGACGACAGAGGGACCAGTTGTTCTTACCCCTTGGTTTCCAGTAAAACAGATGGTGGGATGAGAAGACCAGCCCTGCAGGAAAACAACGATGAGGGACTCTATGAGCATTCACATACATACACATGTATATTGTTGCTATGAACTGCACTGTTATAGCTGAGGTTCGCTGTAAATCAATTTGCAACTTTGATAAAACAACAGGAAGAAAAGCAGGAAGAAAAGCAAGGAAGGGGTAGAGGTTTTCCTTCAATTTAAATCTTTTTCAATTACTTGTTTGAAATATTTGAATCTATTTATTTTCACATGTGCATATTATGTTATAATTCATTCATTCATTCAATGAGATTTTACTCCTTCAGGTGAGCTGTGACCTGTCGTTGGCACCATCTGCCGTAGCATTTGTAGAAAGGATTTCAAACTATGAATCCAAAGGCTATCAATCCAAAAGGGGGCACGTCCTTTCATACAAGCATTCTGATCCTGTCCTTACTCACAGATCTAACGTTTTTTTTTTGTTTTTTTTTAATTTCCACCATCACGACGTGTTTCAGGAGGGAAATTAGCTGTTTAGTAACTGCAGAGTTGCTGTTTTTTCCGACCATCCCTTTAGAGACTGTGCCGACGTGTCGTTGAGCACGGTACTGAACCACTAATTGCTCCTGATGAAGTCAGCCGGCACCTTGCACGGCCACATCATCAGAATGTGCGTGACTGAGGCAACACTGTAAATCACTGAGTGTCATGAAGGTAGAAAGACACCACATAAATCCTCTCTCACAGCTTGGCGGGCGTTGGACATTTTCTAGCCCATCCAACTGTTAAAAGGCATAATGGAGGGATTATATATCTCATGTGGCCCGGGAGCCCTTCAGGGACCCTTGGGAGGAGCTAGAATGCATTCCATGTCGTGCTGTGATACTTAAGTGCTCCTTGAATGAATGTTATTAGATTTCAAGGAGGCTCCGCTGAGAAAATACAGCAGCTTCTCACATGAAAATATGGTGAATGATCGTGCTCAATCACACTTTAAAAACATGAATGGAAAGTATTTACAGGTTGAGGACAGGATCGCACCTGTTGATGTGGGAGAGAAGATTATTAGCCAGGCTTTGGGCGGAGGTGCTTTTGTCTCAGGCCAAGTAAAGTTCTGAGCAGACACAGTAAATGAGGAAGCTAGATAGATGCTGGAAATACAAGGTGACATGAGAAGGGTGATTTTTTTTCAGCAGAAAGGAGGTAGTTGTGATGTCTTCACTTGAGGAGCTTCCTGTCCTCGCTTTACAGGGAATTGTAGAAAAGAGGAAGTTGACATGATCGTTCTCTGCTTCAGACTTCCTGTGGTGTGTGATTCACTTGTGATTATCTGGGTCAAATTAGGTTGAGACTGTCCATCTGCTTGTCCCCCTCTGGAGGAGGAAAACTGGCTGCAAAAATATCTCATAAAATGGATTTCTATTTATATATTTTCAGCCCATTTTCTCCTGTACTCCGACCTTGATTAGAGATGCTTGTTACAATCATCACACAGGTTTCCGCATTGTATTATGCAACACATTTCTCTGCTCAAGGAGGCTGATAGGAGACAACAACCAGGGGGAGATACCGCTCAACTTCGGCTCTAATGAGAAGCACGAACCCGCTTCGGTCCTAAGTAGAGGCTCATTTTACTAAGTGGTGCAACAAATTCAAACACAACTGTGTGAACAAGACAAGCACTCGAGGGTAAAGAGGTTTAAATAACCTACCTTGCTGTTGTGAAAGGTGCTAATGGCTCTTGCCGCGCTGTCAGTGAGTTTAACATGAAAAACGGAGAGTCCGCGGCTCAGTTTACCGCTGGACAGCCCGTAACACTGCTGCTCCTTTAGCGCCGACATCCCGCCGCAACCCCGCAGCTGCCAGGCTTAACCCGCACCGAACCAAGCCGGTCCAGATAAATAAACATTGACGAAAGAAGCCAGAGAAAGGCTGGACGCTACCCTGTTGCTGCTCCTCTCCGCTGCGCGCTCTTCGCCAGCACACCGCATGACGTCATTACGGCTTAACTAAGAGTCGATTTAATTGGCCAGGACACATAAATAAACCGTTACGTAGAACCTACGTCAGCACTTCCACTTTCTGCCGCCTGTCGCGCAGTAATTTCCTGCCTTTCAGATCTGATCTGATCTGTGGATTTCTTCCATGTGATTGTGAGGTCACTCTAGCGTCAGCGCAGCTTCCTGACTTTCGTCTCCCAGCCAATGCCACAGCAAAACATGCCACATTAGTTTAACTACTTTGTAATTGCTTGGAATTTCTATCTTTTATGTTCACTTAACTGTGTAATTGTGAGCTTGGCACACAGAGATGCTGTGATATGCTAAACTTCCTTCCTTTTTTTTCTGACCTCTTAGAAAACATGAATTTGAAGCTGTTTCTCCCTTCAGGAGGAGGAGTCTGGAGGTGTTTCCAGCTTCAATATTAAGTCTGTATCCAGCGTTTAGGTGTGATGTCACAACCCAGTTTGGGATCCAAAAAATGAAAAACAAACAAACAAACAAACCATCAGATTTCCACAACTAACGTTGAATATCCAGAATACATTGTGACAAGTAAAAATGGCATATCAGATAAAAGAACTATGACTAAGAACAATGCTAGTTTTCACCAAAAAAAAGAACATTAAAATCATGCTAAAAGAGAATGATGAGAATTGAATAAACAAAGTATGTTTAAAGAAGCGCAAAGCAAGGAAAAAGGCTAAAGTCAAGAAATAAGTTTTAAGCTTTCTTTTAAAAACAGCTAGTGAGCTGATATCTGCTGGCGTTCAACAGCCTCGGGGCATAGCTTACAAAAACTGCATTTATGGTAAGACGACTGGCCATATGCGTACACATGTGTATCCAGTGATACACATGTATACGCAACTTGTGACGTCACAACCCACGTTCCTCTCAAGTCAGACTCTCAAAGACCACCGAGGGAATTACCAATTTCATCGAATACATCGTTCAAATGGGGGAAACATTTAAGGAGAGAGAAATAAAGGTATACAAAATGTAAATATGCATTGATGTGCAATATCAATTGACAACTATGAGTATGTTTAACCTTTCAATCCAACTGTCTCATATTAATAAAAAAAAAAAAACAGTATCACCTATCAACAGCTAAGTATTTTGCAGTTTGGCCTCCTCACAGATGAAGTCAACTTCAGTTTAATAATAGATTTCATGTGCGTGCAAATGGGCAATGAAGAAAATACAAAATCTGAACAGAAGCTGAGAATGTTCTTCTTATGAAAAGCGTAAGCAAGCAAGTACATTTAATCCAGATATGTCAGGTTTTGTCGAGATTATTAAGATACTTGTCAGTCGGTTTACTACTCTCCTGTGGGTTTCCCCCATCCTGAATGCTTCTTGGTACTTCCCTTTGTCTTTGTCAGTCACCATGAAATCAGCTATTTTGTGATACGCCTTAAATTATTTCCATTTTAAGAGACTGATATGCGGCGCGGTGGTGCAGTGGTCAGCACCGTCACCTCACAGCAAGAAGGTTCCAGGTTCGAGTCCCGGTTCCAGCACAGGATCTTTCTGTGTGGAGTCTCCATGTTCTCCCTGTTCCTGTGTGGGTTCTCTCTGGTACTCCAGCTTCCTCCCACAGTCCAAAGACATCAAGAGGGGACGAGGCTGATTGATACTCTAAATTGACCGTAGGTGTGACTGTGAGTGTGAATGGTTGTCTGTCTCTATGTGTTGGCCCTGTGATGGACTGGCGACCTGTCCAGGGTGAACCCCGCCTCTCACTCGAGGCTTCACCCTCCCCCCCACCCCCTTGACAGGATAAGAGTGAGAAGATGGATGGATGGAGACTGACATGAGTTTCTGTGAACCTTTCCAGCGACACATGAGAGAAGTTCCACATCAAATCTTTATAATGGTTTACTGCAGCTCTTGACATGAGAATTTGAACGAAACTACAAAGACGTTCATCAGTGTTTGGCCTAAAGGTAGCAGATATTCTGAAGTGGTGACGAGGGTCGCCATGCCTGTTAAAAAAAGTCGAAACCCTCTTCCAGTCTAATTCCATTTTTTTTTAAATGTATTCCATCTAAATTGGACTTTGGGGAACCATGTTGGTAGCACATGCACACTATGTTCTTCTTCTGATGTTCTAATTCCAGCATGTTTAGGGGAAAAAAAGCAGGAATAACTCAAAACGACGGCTTGACACTAATTTTGTTAGCTGTTGGATTTAATTGCGCACATTTGGTATTTGATGCTTTGTTGAAGTGTTTATCTTTGCCTCTCAATTCTCCCCTTTTGAATCAATCCAAATGCACTAATAGAACAGCAAACAAAAGACAAATGCAATACAGAGGACAAGTGCATCGCACATTTTCAGATTTGCTTGCGTGTGTGTGTGTGTGCGCGCGCGCGTGTGTGTGTGTGCGCGCACGCGCGTGTGTGTGTGTGTGTTTGAAGCAGATGGCAGTCACAGGTAGATAAAGGCTGTTCAAAGCTGACTCATATCAAAGGAACTCTGGGTCTTTGTAGCACAGTCAGTGTCTGCAACAGGTGACATTTTGGGGCTCAAAACCGTTCCGAACTTTAAACAGTGGCCCCACCAAACCAGCCGCTACTGAGAGGAGAGATCAGGTCACAGACTAGAGACAGAAGCAGGAGATGATGTTAATATTTTGGGGATGATTTAACTTCATGGACTGGAGATGAGGTTTGAAACGGAATAGATACTTCGACCAAGAGAGTGTCAAGGTGAGCTCATTCTTTACTTTGGACGTGTTTCCTTCATAGCAGCCTTTAAGTCTGAGTAAAGACTTCAAATAGTTGGCGGATGGTGATGCAGGAGGAACTGCTGCACTTTTGCAACTGGTGATGTTTGGTTGAGCAGGTCCCTTAGTACTGTAGCACACGCTACCCTGGATAATGTCTTCAAGCCAACATGTGTGTTTAGATGCTTTTAGGATTGAATCACTTTATTTACCTGAAGATGACGTGCCTCAGTCCCTAGAAACACTTCCAGCCTCATTTTGAAGTTTTACCTCTTTTTTTGTTGTTGTAGTAAGTAAGTTCATCTTTATATCACACTTTTCACGAAAATCCAGATTTTATTTATTTATTTTTTTTTTAGCATTCAGACGATGTCTGGGGCACACTGGTGTTTAGAATACATCGTACATGTTTCCCTTCACCTTCTCTCCAGACCATGGGGGACCCTCTGTTCGACTGCAGCCCCCTTGTCAGTGCAGCAGCCTCAGGTAAGTTCCGTCTGGTCCGCTTGCTGGTGGAAGGTGGAGCGCAGGTCAACGGGCGGAACCCCCAAGGAGAGACGGCTCTGCTGGCTGCCTGTAAGGCCCTGAGAGGGGAACCTGCGGGACCAGAGACACTTCGAGTCCTCACATACCTGCTCCAGAACAAGGTCAGAACATCCTCATCATTGCACATTCAATTTAAGCTGCTAACAATAATTTGATTTAATATATTATTGAAAAATAAAGGTCATTTTCAGTGCATTCATTGTGACCTGAGTGTCAACAAATTTGCATAAACTTTGCTTTTCTGAACATTTTGGCTCTGTAGAATAGAAATCTGAGGTTACATAATCACTGATGAACAGAGGAATGTGTATTCATATCTGAGATTCAGAACACAAAAGCATGAACACAGAAACCAGGAAACATTCAAACAAGGTTTTAAGGGAAAATGTTAATCTAAAGTTTAATGAATTTTTTATTTATTTATTTTTTTTCAAATAATGTCTTGGGAGAGTCATGACAATAGAGGATGCTTTATGTTCCTGAATGTTTATAAATGAATATTTTCAAATATTTTGTGTCAAAAACATGCTTGGATTAAATCCTTTACGTGTTACATGTGTTGTGTACCGGCAGTCACAGGACTCTTGTGTTGTTGAAAAATTTGTTCAGAATTGTTGCCTGAATTTTATTTTTATAAAAATTCTAAGCGCGTTATCTTGCTCTAAGATAATAGAATTCAGGGACTAAATTCTTTCCTGAGAAAATTTTAAGAATGACAGAAAAATGATAAAAATGATGATTTTAAGGAGGTTTTAGAGAATTTTGTCCTGTTTTTTTTTTTAATCTGCGAAAAGCAAGAAAAGAAATAACAAAACCCCATCAAAAGGCTCATAAGTACTTATTCAAACTCCACTGCCAAGACTACAAATACAAATAAAGTTGTACTCTAATTCATCTTTTCATTCACTTCAGGCTGATCCAAACACCCAGGACCGGGCGGGCCGTACGGCTCTGATGTACGCCTGCATGGAGCGAGCAGGAGCCCAGGTGGCGTCCGCCCTGCTGTCTGCTGGAGCCGACCCCAGCATGGAGGACCACTCTGGGGCCTCAGCTCTGGTCTATGCCATCAACACGCAGCATCAGCCCACACTGAAGGTCAGTCAGGAACAGGAAATCAAAATCAATACACACAATGGAGGGATGAAGGGATGAAGGGAAGAAGACAGGCTGCTAGGACTTTGTTTATATGTGTACATATAGTGAGTCTGAGTAATTTGGAGGTAAACAGAGGGGGAATATTTATCTTCAGGCTCAAATTTCTTCCAAAATAAAAGCATGCTATTTGACTGATCTGATATATTTTTTAATTGTTTTGATAAAAGACATTCCCATCTGACAAATATGAAGGACATTCCTTGAAAGTAGATCCTGAATGTCTCTGAATTTCATTCATTTTGTGCAAACAACCGTCTTTAGGTATTAATGGATGCCTGCCGAGCTAGAGGTTGTGACATCATCATCATCGCCACGGAAATGGGTACGAATGGAGGCCCAGTGACCCGACGTTACCTGAATGTTCCTCCCTCCCCCGACACCTCGCCCGTGTCCTGCATGTCTCCGTCGGACATCATCCTGAAGACGGGCTCTCCCAGCTCACCTGAGGGTGAAAACATCTTCAACTTCCGAGGAACTAGTAAGAGAAACTTATCAGATTCGTTGATGGAGGAGTTTCAGGAAGTTTTGCAGGATTTAGGTCAGTTACAGTATATTTATGATCATCCTGCAGATATTTGACAAGTATTCCAGACAAATTTTTACTTACTGCGATGAACTTTTTTTCTGCCACTGAGCGTGCGCATACTGAATAGATGGTTTTCACCTTAAATACAAATAGTCTGGAAAAAAAAAAGTCTGTCCACACCCACTAAAACTCTCATTTTCAGGGTCTGCAGCAGAAACATGACCTCAGACATAGAGAAAGAAACAAACAGCAACAAAAACAACCTTGTGAAATGACTTGACTTTTGCTTATTAAGTTTAAATAAGAAAAGAAATGAACAACACATAAATGATATGAATTTTGCACCGCGTTTTTATGTTTATAAGGAAGGAAAAAGATGCTGAAAGTCATCAGAAAAACCGGAGAGAGCACAAACCACTGCTACCACCGCTTTTCACGATACGCTCCAATAAATGGACTTTAAGATTGATCCGTCTCCCATTTCATGATCGGAAATCAAATTATATCTGGTTAAGTTTTTTTCCCCCAGTGTACTGTGCAACGTTGCGTGTGTTGTCGGGCTTTTGTACTCGGAGGCGTTAAACCAGTTGCCTCGGTAGCAGCAGACAATACGCCCATCCTGGATGTTTGACAGAGGCAAGTCCAGGCAGAAGAGGACACATGTCTGGTGCTTGAAATCACTGGCAGTGCGTTCATTCCTGACGGAGGAGAGCCTGCTGGTGCGTTCCGAGGAAAGTAACACTGGAACTGAGAGGAAAATGGCTGCAAATAAATGTTTGGGGTTTTTTTTGTCTTCTAAACGGAGGTTTCATCTCAGCGGTTATACTTTCATGCTAATTTGCAAATCTGAACAAGCAAACATTGTAAATGAAGGGGTCGCCGTGGTAACAAAGTTGATCAAATAGTGACGCAGTTTTTCTTCCATCAGGTAAAAGATGGAGCAGCAGCAGCAGCAGCAGACATCCCTCCTGTGAGCTGAGCCCCGTGAGCCGTTGCAGCACCCCCCCACCCAGACCCCGGGTGTCATCTGAACCGTGGCTGACCATTCACAACCTGGCCTGCCTGAACAGAGCTTATGAGGAGGGCACGAGGGCGAGGAACCACCAGGAGGAGGAGAGGGATAGAGACGATTTGAGGAGGGATAGAAGAGGGGAGGAGGGTGAGGGGTCACAGCTTCATCAGTCTAGGGTGGAAGAGAGGATGCTGGTTCAAAGGGGGGATAACAGATGTGGAGGAGAGAATTACAACAGCTGCAACCAGGATTTCTTCACCGGGGTGTCTCAGTCAGTCCTCTCCCTGCCAGAGATGTGTTCATCTCATCCTCCGTGGAGGTGTCTGACCCCTGAAGGATCAACCTCAGAGCAAATGGCTCCAAAAAGCTCTGTTGATACACTCCCCGCCTGCCCACCTCCGTACTCCCGGCTCCGCAGGAACACTCTCCCCTCCGTCACAGTGGTCCCAACTCTGCTTCACCTTCCTCCTCTCTCACACTCTCACCTCCAAGTTCCTGGCCAGGTTTCATCCTCCTTGAGCAGGAGTATGGTGTTCCTGCCTCACCCACCGAATTCACCTCCGCCTTCTCCATGCAGAGCACCAGTGATACCGCCACTGCCGCCCCTCGCCTCCTCAGTCACCTCCCTGGTTGCTCCTCCTCCTTTATCTTGCTCCAGTGAGAGGAGCAGGAGGTCACATCACAGTGGAGGAGAATAAATTCACCCTTTCACCTGTAAGGGTTTCACCTGGTGGAGGGAGTTCAGATGTTCACAGATGGAAGTGAGTGTGAAGTTCTTACGTTGTCACAAGCTGTGAACTGAGCGAGAACGAAAGCAAGTTTATACCTCCCCACTACCCCCCCCCCCATTTATGAATTTGATTCTTGAAATATAGAGACAAAATAGTAAAATTCCCCCAACCTACCACATCCTTGATTTAATCACACTCGATGTCATATCCTTCTGAAATCTGATGTCATTTTCGTTCACTTTCATTCACCAACACTTCACTGGAACTGACTGGCGCTTCCCTGAGTGGGCGGGGAAACCTTTGACCTACATTAGCTGTCAGAGCGACATTCGAACTACAGCTGAATCCATCCGTCAGCAAACACAGTGGTCAGCAAAAGTGAATTTTGATTATGAAGTGATAGTCATGCCTCTCCCTGGTGTCGCCCTGGTTTTTAATCTTTTACCGTTTTCTGAATGATCTGTAGATTGTTGATGGAAGCTGCCATCATGACAGACAATGTTTAAGACTAGCAATCGATGTCTGTTCCAACTTTCCAACATGGAAAAACCCGGAATTTACAACATATTTGTAATGTCACAGCGCAGTTGACCTTTGACCCTCAATCAGCCTGTTCTTTTGTCCAAGTGGGATTGGGCAATTATTGTATTAGCAATTATTTCCGAAAAATAAAGACAGTTTAAAGGATTTTCTTTTAAATCGTCAGATTTAAAAAAAAAAAATGCATTAGTAACCACTGATTCGTATATTCCTTTGTGATCAATTGTTTTTCTTAATTTTTCAAAATTGCCTGGATTAAGTATGGCGACAAAGCATTTTAAGAAAAAAAAAGACAAGAAGATATATGTATTATACCCACTTCTTGCTTAATCATATGGAATATTAGTTTATTTAATCTCAGAATATTTAGAACTGATTTCCATGGAATTTTAAACCATAAATTCCAGCTCAGACTTACCATCCTTCTACAAATCCAGGTAAAGGTTCATGGCAAAAGGAGTGAAGTCATTTTATTTGTTTTTAATATGTATCTACAACAAGGGGGACACAGGCAAAAACGACTGACAACTTGATGAAAATTAAAAACAAAAAACAAAAAACAAAAAAAAATACATTTATTATCAATGCAGTTTTCCCACCTTTTTTTCCAATAACATTTTTTTTTGTCTAAAGAAACTTTACAATATAAAGAAACATACGAAGAAGGAACCTCTTATTTTACTACACGAGACATTTAGGATCTGAAACTACCCTAACATGAGATACAAAGCAACTCCCCAAGGACAGACTGCCTCATATTCAATACTGCTTTGTCATCAAGAGGAAAAATGAGGAACTGAACAGAAAAAAAAAAAAAAATCCCACCCCTCATTCCTCTCTTAACCCCTCCCTTCCCCTTAAATGTTACAGTATTTTACATCAGCACAATAGAAATACAGAAATGATCAACGTAGTGACAGATTTACTTCCGGGGGTAGAAAGAGAGAAGTTTGACTGCATCAACGTACAGGGGAGGAAACTTTGCCTTACCTCTTCTCAGTAACTTTTCTCTTCTTTACATCCCCCCACCCCCCCAACATTTCTCCCAACCCCATTTTAAATAGAGTAGAAATTAAAAAAAAAAAAAAATCCTTCATAGTTAAAGTTTTGTGTTCTGGTCCCTGGTGGTTCGGACTGAGAGCCAGTGTCCTATATGTGCCCTGTTGAAGGGATCTGTAGCTGAAATGCAGTGATGGCCAAGAAAAGATGACTTATTGAGAAAAAGAAAAAGAAAAACTGGCCTCTTTTCTTACACTGTCAAAATGGTGAAAAGATTATTTTTAACCTCATTTCAGCATTTTCCAAAAACAAAAATTAAAAAAAAAAAAAAAAAAAAAAGAGCCAGAGGAGGATGGCTTTCGGACCAATTTAAAGACTTATGAGAAAATGTGTGTGTGTGTGTGTGTGTGATAGTGACTTAGCTAAAAGGTGTTTCACACACATTCTTTAAAACTGTCCTCCCTCGACACGACAGCTCCAACGCACAGTAAAGCCACGATTTTTAGTCTGTGATGAGGTGAGATAGCATATAATTCTATAGCAGCTCCAGTTTCTCAGCAGACATCTCTGAACAAATACGCACAGTTGCCCCGAAATCAGCACAGTTCTGATCAAACTGTTCATATCGTGATTTGAAATATCAAAACATGTCAATGATATCAAAATGCACTTTACAGTATTTACAAAAAAAAAAAAAAAATTTTTTTTTTGTTGAAGAATTGAAACCAAAAGATGGAGAGTTGTACAAAAACAAACAAAAATAAAATCAGAGCGGAATGCTGTGTGACCGTGTGTGTCGATGCTGGACGGGGAGGGGGACGGGGGGGGGGGGGGGGGGGGCACTCGTTACAGTCAACAGAGCAATGCTGTGCCACTTCCTGACTTCTTCTGAATCTTTAAAAGTTCTTCTATAACTGTAAAGAGAGAACGCTGCGCAGATTAGGGGTGTGTGTGTGTCTGTGTGTGTGTGTGAGAGAAAAGCAAATGGGTAGAGATCACAGACATACAGTACATCACAGTGAGTTGAAGACTTGCCAGGAAGTGAAGCAAACAAACAAAAACAAAACAACCCCCCCTCCCCCCAAAAAAACCAAAACAAAACAATCCAAGTGTTCACTACACGTCAGCAGAGAGACAAGAACGCAGCTTACGTACATGTCGGAGTGAACAGTGACCTTATGGAAGCAGCATGAGTGTGTGTGTGTGAGTGTGTTTGTGTGTGTGTGTGTGTCTGGGGGGGGGTTCTGAAAACACCTGCAGAGGGAGAAGGGTGGGTGGGGGCTTTGATGGAAGGGTCTGATGATATCACTGTTGCTGCTGCTGACTGGATCTGCATATTTACACAGTTGCTACTAGTTCTGCAGTTAACAAAAACCCAGGGATAACACTTAAAAAAAAGGTAACTGTAACTCATTAGACAAATTAAAGTACATAAATAAATAGAGCTGTGCATTTCTCTGCATGAAGCTACTAAAAGAGGAGCAGTTTCTTCTTCTGGTGTGGATAAAAAAGTTTTTTTTTTTTTTAAGGACGCTGCAAAACCCTCTGATTAAGTTTCAAAAGAAGGCCAATTAGTACCATGATGGATACCTGTAGGGGGCAGTGTGGTCACACCTCTGAATATTTGTGAATTATTACAAATAATTTCTGATTTGTGTGCACATATGCCGTCTTCATGAAAGTAATGTGCCCTTAGAAATAAAAAGAAATTAGAACCTAATCTTAAAAACAACCATACCAATATAATTAATAACAATAATAAAAATAGCAATGATACAATACATACACAAAAAAAGAAAATAAAAGTTCACTGATCATCACAACACCTCTGTTAAAAATGTACATACAGAGAGAGAACAATGTCAGGGGCAAAGGGGTCATTTCATTTGACCCTTCACTGAAAAAACTGACAATAAAAATTAAAAAAGTCCAAAATTATTGTGGTTGAGAAGCTTCCAGGCAGCTGCTGAGAGACTTGACATTGTGTCCTCACGGGAGGGCTGAGTTATTCAGTCTCCTTTCAAAACCCTCGTTCTCTCTTGTTTGTCCTCATCCCCTCGCTTATTGTCTAGACCCTGACAGGAAGCCAGGGAGGCTGGGGCCGGAGTCAGAGAAGAGGTTCTTCCTGTTGCTCTGTGACTGCTTCCTATTCAGACCGCTGGCCATCTTGCATGCTCCAGGAGGGCCCCTCTTAATTAGAGTCCCAGCATGTTCGAGGGCTGTCCCAGAGGGCTGCGTGGCCGTTCAGTTCCCGAGTGAGAAGGAGGGAAAAAGCAGGATCCCGTATAGGGGGGGAGGGAGGAGGAGGAGGAGGAGGAGGAGGGCAGAGGATGTGTGTGAGGAAGGTTGGTGGTCCAATCCGAGGTGAGGTAAGGATTGAAGAAAAATAAAATCAGGTGCAGGGATATAAAAATAGGAGGAAAAATAAACAAAAATACAAAAAAAAAAAATAAAGGAAAAAATAAAATCACACACTCATCGTCATGTTGGGAGAATACTGAAAAGAGAGAGAGGGGGAAAGGGGAGGAGGGCACAGATGAGTGGATATGTAACTACCATTTAAAACACCAAGGGGCGCTCAGACCCAGCCCTGCAAAGCTAGAGGAAGGACAGACGTGAGGTCCAGCCAGGATGTAACACATCTGACTCAAGTAATCAACACGGCAGTAGCTCATGTAACGGATTATGAAGGCTGGGTACTGACAGGAAGAAAATCAACAGTATTTGTCTTTTCTTTTAAACTTGGGTTTATATTTTCAAAACCATTCTTTAGTTATCTTTTGTCGGATTTAGCAGCAACCAAGATTTTGTGCAGCTGCTTGTATTTTAAGCTCAAATATTTAGGTTGTCAAAGTGAGAAATCTCACTAATACTGAACATTTCCCAGCCCTGTTGTTGATTAGTTGAATCGGGGGTGTTAGGGCCCCACTTGAACTCTGGCTCGCACCCCCCCCTGGCTCTCCAGGCCGAGGGTCACAGCCCACGATATTACACAAAACCAGGATAAGTACCCCCCTCCACCTGTAGTACATCTAACCTGGCCTGATCAAGAAGCTGAAAACATTCAAATCCTCAATTTGTCCTTAATATACTTTCCTAATGACACATTGATTTTGTCAAATGAAATCACATCACTGGTTCACAGGGTCAAGAATGAGTTTCTAAGTGATTAGTAAGCGGCTGCAATGCAAGCAGAACATATGCTGTTGATTTGTAGATGCATTAAACCTGGTCGTGTGCTCCAGCAAGAACTCAGTCTCTTATGTTGCATCTCACAATTTTCAGTTTCCCAAATCATGCTGCACTGCAGAGACTTGACCTGGTCCAGGGGTTCAGGTCTGGTTCATTGTCAGTCAAATCAGGTTCAGGTCTATTGTGAGGGTGTCTACAACTTTAGTGAATTGAAGCGGATTCCCTATAAGCTTGAGATCGGGGTGGGGGATGGGGGGGGGGGGGGCGTGTGTGTTTGGACAGTTCCTGAGTCCTTTTTGGATCAAGGGGCCTGATAGTGATCAAATGCATGCTGATTTTTCACAGTTACAGTTGGGTGTCAACATTTATTTTGCTCCCAAAGTCTGGTCCGACGTGTCTGCGTCCTCTGAGACCAGGTTTGACTGTGCTCAGGTCCTTGACCAAATTACAAACTACAGTTGAACCTCAGCAACAAAGGTCTGATTGGTGTTGTGTTTCCTCTGGATAAACAAAAAAATAGGATGTGTGTGACACATTAATACCACTACGAGCTATCCGGATGACACACAATCTCGACGCAACTTTAAACGTTCCGGCCAACCCTCTGCTTGCATTCTTCCACTGGTATGTCAGGACATCGAGGAGAACTGTTAAGGGTCATGAGATTCCATTCACTCACTCTACTTACACTTTCACTTTGGAATGGGTTCAAGAAGTTCCCGCCCATTTCGCCATCATCTCTCGGCGTTCCAGGAGGGTTATTCATGCCCCCCATGTTATTAGGGGAACTCTGGAAGGGGCAGGGGGAGAGGGAGGAAAAACTGATGACATTGCTTCTTATACAACACCGTTCTTTTATGTGAACATTTTAAGGTCATTTCACACCTTGTTTTTGTTTTCTCTGGTTTTAGTTGAAGAGCTTGTAAAATTTTTTCAATTCGCTATCACAGAAAAATCTTAGTGAAGGGGATCATATCAGTATAAACCACTTGAGCACGATCACCCGGTTTATGGGTCAGGAGCATGACAGTAAATACAGCAGAGAGCATCTGCATTCTGAAGTTGTCACATTTTTTACTACTTTTTCCGACAAAGCCAACTGATCAAAGCCCCACCGGTTACAGGGGCTGCTTAGCTCGAGCCTGTAGAGTTCATCTCACAGCTGGATCAAATCACATCCATACCACAATGAACTGTACCAGAGTTTGTGTCTAACTGGAGGAAGGCTGCCTCTGTAACTGTCTGCAGCCCACTACAATGGCTGATTTAGTAACAAAAAAATAAATCCAAACCTACTAGAATACCCTTCCTAGGCAGGATTTTAGTGCGAACAAGAGAATATAGAAGGTTTTCATTCACCTTTGGCAAGCCATCCATATCCCCAGACCCTGCAGAAGCAAAGAGAAGGATAAACTTAATACAAATTTCAAAAGCAGGTTCATTTCTACACACATCACTCTGCATGAACCCACCTAGTGATCCGTTCATGTGGTGTGGCTCCATGGCTCCCATGGCTCCCATGGGCCCGTCAGGTCCGGGTCCCATTGGGAACTAATGGACGCATGCAGACGTAAACATTCATCTTCATGGAACAGTGAACTTTTCAGTTAAGTATTTAATTCATTCAGTCTAATAATACTCAGTTCTTACTGAGCTGGATTACTTTATGTGGGATTGCATAATCGTGACCTCATCAACCACAACTAGGAATCAGAAGTAATCTGGAGTATCTTGAAGTGTCAGACAACACAAGATAAAAACAAAAACACGAGGATGAAGCCAGACTCACATTGGGTCTGTTGCCTCCTGGTCCAATAGGGTTCATCATTGTATAGATGTTTTCACTGGAGTTAGTTGAATCTAGGAAAAAAACAAAAACAAAACACGTCAGTTACACCTTACTAGCAGATATCAGGCTTTTTTTTTAAATAAAAATAATAAAATAGTAATTATCAACTAAGTAATTAACAGACGTGCTAAATGGGAACAATCAAAAGCATAGTGGTGTTTGGTGAGGGGACACATTCATGCTTGGTCAGTGAAGGGGATTATGGAGAAGATGTCTATTACAGGTGTTAGTGCAGGGGACAAAGTTAGGTGACGCACCACCTGGGCTGGGCATGATGGGAGTTCCAGGTGGGCCCCCTCCGCCTGGAGGACCCTGGGGATCAAGCCAGTGATATAAACGTTAAAAATGCCGATCATCAGAACATGAATGAGCTGCATCATTATATCATACTGAGAAGAGCTGAGCTGCTCCGGGCCGATGAGAAACTCACCACATAGTTTCCTGGGGATGAGGAGGAGTAGGCTATCTGCAGAGGGAAACATGTCAGGGGGAGGTTACACTAAACGTCTAGAGAGGAGAAGCTAAATAACATACAAATGCAGTTCAACCACATTTTGCTGAACCGATTTACATTTTCAAGCTTGTAATTTTGAAAGTGAAAATGCCAAAAAGTTGAAAACGAGACCAAAGTTTGAAAACAATGCGTCATGTAATTCCCATCTTATCAAAACTGATATCAGACAAAAGGATGTGGTGCCAGTATCCAAGTACTTAGTAACTTTCTAGTATTTTTAGAAGGATTCCCAGCCCTAATGCTTGACCACATGGTTCATTTTGAGGCTGTTTTTTTCTAGCTTTGTCAGGTAAATATTCAAAATAAGTGTACAGACATTTGGTCACAAGCACCACTCACTTACTCACATATGTCTATACTGTATTGATACTGTATGTCAGTAATATAAGAACTACATTCCCAGAGAAATTCAACATCTAGCATGTGACTTACAGAGTTCGCATTAGGTCCTGGCCAAGGCCCTCTTCCTCCAGGACCCCTGATAATTGAAAGAGAAGAAAGAGCAAGGTGAAAATGGTGGAATGAAATATAATAAATCAACTCTGAAAAGGCTGAAGCAGAAACAGTTACTGGCTCTCTTGTTTGAACTTACATGTTCATTCCCGGCATGGGGCCGCCCATCGAGTTGGGGGGAGGCCTCATACCCCCGTAATTCTGTTACGAAAACACACGGAGAGAAGATGTCGAGAGAGGTTCTACTGGTCCTCAGTAACAGACTTCTTCTGTCTCATTTGTTTCTTTCACTTACAGTGATACTGTTCATTAATTATTACATGTATATCACCATAACTGGACTGATACCTGCAGCAACACCCTCGACCAGCTCCAAATTATTTATCAGTTCCTCTTGTTGATGCCGCCATGTTTTTTCTGACGGTTGCGTTTGTGCGTTTAAAAAAACCCAACAGAGTCGTGCTCGAGAAACACAGCAAGTGCGGTTTCGCTTAACCAGGGAAGATGACAGCAGTGCCGGTTTTATTGTCATTAAAATGATCATATCCAGCAGAAACACCAGCAATATACTGAAACATAATTCTACTGAACATGAGCTTCATTTCCGGAAATGTTTTATATTTGACACTCACACAGGTTAAGAGCCACAGCTGATTTTTTTTTGTCCTTTGACTAAAAAGGAAACGAAAGCTGCACCAATATTGTGTTATTTCATCCAGTTCCATGATATTGTTGCTACAATCAGCCTTCACCCTAGTGAAGGCACCCAGTCAGACACCCCCACCAGCTTCCATGTCATTTTGAGAGAAGTGGAACGGTCATTTATTTTAAAGTGTTCAAATGTTACAAGACAATTGCGTAGAATCTCTTGAAATATCCTGCAAACAGTCAACCTTCTGTTCTCCACTGCTTCCTGACTCAGAGAGTAGAAGTGCTTAATATCTTGTACAAAGGATCAATAAGGGAATCAAAAAAATACCATTCTGAATCTTTACAAGATTTCAACTCGTATTCAATGATAAATTCAAGTGTGTGTGCATACCTGTGGGCCCATGGCCATTCCTCGAGGTGGGTTCATTCTCATCGGACCACCCATGTTAGGATGTCCTGAAAAGAAGAGACCCCCAGAGTCAGGAGTGCTGAAATGACCCCACATATGGCTTGTCTCCTAAAGTCAGGAATTAAGACACGCAACAGACTACGCTCCATCCTAATCCCATTAGTTATAACCCTCTGGCTACCCAGGCTATAATCTCCAGCTAAAATCACCACAGACCCCCCTTCCTGAGAACGATGCAACTGACATTCAAGTCCACACATGGAAAAATAAATTTCTGTTAGGACTGAAATATACAACAATCTGATAGACAAAGAAGAAGAAAGAAAATAAAGAACCAAAATAAGAAGTAAAGGTCATTTGACAAAAATGATTCAACATTCGTTGGGTGCAGCTCCTCTACTTTACAGCTTTTCCTTTAATTCAGTAGTTAAGAAGAAATTAATCCCTGAGAGCTTTTGTAAAATGTGTTAACACGAAGTAAAATGAGAAAAGAATTTTTTTTTCTCTGTCACCAATACTAATAAGTACTTTTTTTCAAGAATGACTAGATAAATTTCTCTGAATCATGAAAATAATCAGTTAAAGCCTCGGTAGGGTCATCCTCTCCTACAAACACATTATCTGTGATTAAAATTTTACACATTTCATATTGAAAATATCCCAGTTTAAGACTTTGACAGCTGCTCTTCTTCTACCTTGCGGTCTTGTCGGGTCCAAGCTGTTTGGCAGGAGAGGCTGAGATCCTGGGATTCCTCCAGGAGGCTGAGAAAAGGGGCAGACATGATTAAAATACAGACTGACAAACAAATAAACAAACAAAAAAATTCAGAAAACAAAAAAAAGTGACTCAATTACCTGATTTGGCATTCGGAGTGAAGGGCGCGGTCCACCTGGATACCGCGGTGACATGAAAGGCTGCAGAGAAAATGGAGGAGGGAAGTGAAAAAAATGGGAAATGAGGGGAAAAAAGGGACACACAGAGAGAAAAACGACATTTTCATTATTGATAAATCCAAGAGCACTCAAACAGGGGTAGCGCAGAGGACACACAGATGGACACAGTGTGATCGGGGGAGATGGAGGATGACACTGAAAGCTTGCAAATTCATCAACACATGGAAACAAAACAATGAAAGCACTTACTCAGACGTCTGTTTCATTACTGTGATCACGTATACTCAAAAAAATGCACTGGAAGCAAGGATTTGTTAGTGTGTGTGTGTGTGTGTGTGTGTGTGTGTGTGTGTGTGTGTGTGTGTGTGTGTGTGTGTGTTTGTGCATGTGTGTAAAGACAGCAAAGCTTCCTGCACACCCTGCTCTTGCTGTGGTGTAAGCCGACTCAGCCCTGTGGTCTGCCTGGTGTAGTTAGACACCTCAGGCTAACAACACCATTCAAAAACCTTGGAGGAAGCATGTTCACACTCTCTCGCACACAAGACAGAAACCAGAAACCACAAGAATGAATATCCGGGCTGCCGCAGTTAATGGGGCGAGGGTTACCTTTCCCTACACCGTGGCGCTGGTCGCAACGGTTCTGGAAACTTATTGAAACACTGATGGAAAGTTTCTTAAATGCCTAATATCAATGGAATCTTATCTATCAAATTCACACAAAACGATAATTGTCCAACATGCATGTGTTTTGTACACATGTATATATAGTGCCTGCACCCTTTTTTATTCATAAGTTGCGAGAAAAAGTAGGCAGAAGGGAGAGCTGCGTGTGTGTTTAAAGCACATGAGCAGATAAGTGTGCAACCCCCCACAAGCTGCTCCGGGGGAGGGGTAAGGAGTGAATTATTCATTCCACACAGGGACAGACGACTCTGGGCCTCAGAGAAGAGCAAGGCCTGCTGCCTCTGGATGCGCGGCTTTCACAACGGAGCTGGGCAACTGGAGGGGATAACATCTACAGGGAGTTAGCCAGAATGAAACTGGAACTAACGGGGCTGGAGGGTAGACGTGTGCGAGCAGTGAATGGAAGAAAGAGGGAGAGAGAGAGGGAGGGAGGGGGTGAGAGGGGCTTGTGTGTGGGTGAGAGGGGTGGGGGACTTGGAGAAAATGAAAGAAAGAGGGGTGTTTGAGAGGAAGTGTTTGCATCTTACCTGGCCATGGGGTCCCATCATTGGGTTGCTGGGGTTGTGTGGGGGGGGCTGTGCATGGGGGGACTGTTGAGAGCCGGGTGGTCCCTTTAAGAAAGAAGAGTGATATCAGAGAGGGGAGGGGCCATGGGGGGTTTTACACCTGGAGGAATTACCCGATCAAAGTAACAGAGAGAGAGGATGACCAGAGGGGGGGAGGAGTCAGCAAGGATTCTTTAGGTTGAGGAGGAAGAGGAGCAGGAGGGGGGAAGAAAAATAATGGACAATTTGGGCAAATTTGAAATCTGCAGTGAAATACTAATATGCTCCTTCACAATAAAACACAGGTTTAAACACAAAACCAGTAGGAAGAGTTTTGATTGGTCCAAACAAGCGCACAGCAACAGGCATAAATAATTAGCAGCTAAGAATCCACTCATCAATACACCGTCCATCTCACTGCAAGGGCCAGACCCCTACACCTCCAGTGGATTACATGTAGTTCCACTCTACATCACATGGGGGCAGTGTTGCCAAAGGCTCATTGCAACAGGACAGGATGCAACAGGACAGGCACTAGTAGCAACTTCAAACTAAAATAGAAATGATACTGATAAAAGTTTGGAGTTTTTTTTTCCCCTTGCTCATTGCATATTTAGTATGTCCTCGGCATCTCCACACACACATAAACACACACACTCCTCTGTTATTGTTGACATTTCACTCTAACACAAGAGGTTAATGACCCTTACTAAATAACTCATTATGCAACACTCTCTCATGTGTTCCTTCTCTGTGAGGGTCTTCATCTCTTTACTTTTCGTTCTCGTTGTCCAGGGGAATTAAAGCTGAGACATTTTCCATGTATAGTTAGCCAGCTAGCTCATCTGTGGGTCTGAGGTGTAAACTACTTTTAAAATGAACAACTTACCTCAACATGCTTCAGTCAATAACAATGACTACGGAACCTCGACCATAACTTTCCAAATGTAAATGTTCATCTATAGCTGTCATATTATATACTTTTATTTATACTATGGAAAGTTCCTTTATTTGAGCACTTGTATTGTTTATAATATTTGTATTTCTCAAAGTGGTTTTAGAGTTGGCACAGTTATACACACACACACACACACACACACACACACATATTTACACACACACACATATGTTATATACATATATATATATATATATATATAAATATACACATTACACACACACACACACACACACACACACGTGTACAATGAAGCATGTTTGCAGCGGATGACCAAAGTTTTATGTTACAAGGTCCCTTGAACACAACATACACACAAACACACATGCACAAACATGCAATCACTCCCCCACCAATGTTATAAATAGCACCTCCATGCCTCTCTCTCCTCACCCTCTCCCCCCACCCTCTCTCCCTTGCCTATTCACAGCTCCACTCTCATTAGTCCACCACCACTCCTCACCACCACTGTTGCCTCACTTGCAGCAGGAAAACAATAGAGTGGTAGGTAGCCACAGAAACAAACATGGGGGCCGCAATCCTGGTGGCACTGATCTTTCACATTTCCCCTCTCCTCCTCCTCCTTCTCTCGCACCCCTCTTCATCTCTTTCCATCCTTCCCTCTCTCCATCGTGTCACTTGCTTTTTCTCTCCTACTCTTCTCCGCCACCTTATCATGCTCCTGCCAAATGCCAGCGCTGTCCATCACACCGCAGCCTCACTGAGAATGTGTGTGTTGTTTGCGCCGCTACACGGAAGTGTGTTCGTGAATGTATTGGTGTGTGTGTGTATTTTTTTTCAGTGTACTGGCAGCGTTTGTGTTTCTCATTCTCTCCACTCAACAGGCAGCCATCTCCCACACTAAAACCTTTCCCTTCACAGAGCCGGGACAGGTCAGAGACAGAGACGGAGATGGAGGAGTGGAGAGGATGAATACAGGATGGTTGAATCACAAATCGCTTCAACAGCCTAGCGAGAGCCAGCCACAGATGAATGAATGGTGGGAGCCTCGGAGGCTCTGGTGGGTGTCAATATCAAGAATGGAATAAACAGTGTTCGGAGAAATATGGTAAGAGGCAAAAAAAGAAGTGGGGGAGTTGAAATCGTAATTGTGATCAAGCTAAGTTATTGATTTTAAATTGAAGGGCTTAATTAAAATGGCAAGACCTACGCTGGAATTTAAAGCTGACAATAACATCAATTCTTTACATTTACAAATATATATTTATATTTTTGATTAATATCCGTTTTAAGATATTTTAAACAAATAGAAACTTGAAGTAAGAAAATTACATTTTTCATGTTGTGATAAAAAAACACGATATTAAACAGAAACGGACGATAATACTAACAATGACCGGCAATTTGACACACTGAGATCTTCGCTATGAGAGAATACCCTCCTGTAGATATACAAGTCTGTTGATTACAGTCAAATCTAAATTAAAGTACGCTGTAAAATACCAAATGAAAGTTAACTAAGGATGGAGCCACTATTTCTGCAAAAAAACAAGACTACAGGTTTGACAGTAAATCAAGTTGCACTATAGTGGATATTTAGGGCTTCAAGACATTAAACAACCTGCTCATTTTAACTCAAAAGGGCCCAACTAAGTCTTTTATTCAGCTTAGACAGCGATATGTGAATTGAGTGGAGATATAGATGGATAAGTTGATGAGAACATGACCGGGAAGGGGAGGGGGCATACCTGGAAGAAGCCTGGAGGCATGGGACCACCTGGCATGGCATCGTTGGGCGGCATGTTGCCCATCACTGGGCTTGGCGCTGCTGCTGCGCTCTGAAATACAAGAAACAAATGATTAAATGTGATGTTTAGTGTGTGTTTCTCCACTGGTGCATATATAGCGATATAGCAATATTTATGTACATGATGCACTATCTACTACATTACTATGGGGGGCAGTGTCTGCACCTGCAATCACAGCAAACTTCTGCCCCCCCCCCCCCCCCCCCATCTAAAGTTAGTGTCGTCTGTTACAACCCATTAAATCTCTTAAGAGGGAAAGCAGACGAGATCAGGGCACATCATCAAATGAAGTTAGAGGAGAAATCTCAGCTCAAATGTTTATTTCTATACGGTGCTGAAACATAACCGTTTCTCTTCGAAGGTACAGAGGCTGCACCGTCCTGTCGTCTGCCACGGGAGACGAGCACTTTTCTGCTTTATACACTGTGGCTCCAGTCAAAATGAATGAGTTCACACAAAATACAATGCCTCAATTGAGTAGATTCATGCAGATTTATGCATTCATTTATGTTGGCTCATCTCTTCTAATGCAACAATTATTATTGTTATTCAACTGGGACAATTCAACATGAGACATGACTATAACAATAACATGGAGATTTTGTTGATCTTTTGGTGCTGTTGCTGGTCAAATTCAAAACAAATTGATTCAAGCATGCAAATATTTTTTCCATGGTAATTTTGAGGGTAAAACTACTTTTTTTATAGTTCTAAGATAACATTGGAACATAATGTAAATATTGGTCAATTTTTAAGTATCTATAATACACAGTGGTGCAGTGGTTAGCACTGAAATCCTGCAGCAAGAAGGTTCTGAGTTCGAGTCCCGGCCCGGGCACAGGGTCTTTCTGTGTGGAGTTTGCATGTTCTCCCTGTGCCTCACAGGGGGCTGGAGCCTATCCTGGCAGCCTTCAGGCGAGAGGCGGGGTTCACCCTGGACAGGTCACCAGTCCATCACAGGGCCAACACATAGAGACAGACAACCATTCACACTCACAGTCACACCTACAGTCAATTTAGAGTATCAATCAGCCTCGTCCCCTCTTGATGTCTTTGGACTGTGGGAGGAAGCTGGAGTACCAGAGAGAACCCACACAGGAACAGGGAGAACATGCAGACTCCACACAGAAAGATCCTGTGCTGGAGCTGGGACTGGAACCCAGAACCTTTTTCCCTTACATGTTCGTACACAGAAATATCAGCATCAGTAACCCCTGGCACCGGCCATGTCAACAAAAATTTCAGTAGTGTGGATTCTTAGGTCATTTGATCAACAAATGGTCAAGTCATTTTTAACTTTTGGTTTGAGAAAACATCTTGATGAAAGTATTTCAAGTGTAATGGACTGAACTTAGGGCTGATTGTTTCAGCAGATATAACATCAACTGTTCCAATGGTAATATGACTGGAAACACAAGTTAGAAGAAAGCGTCTCTATATTAGCGTCTTACGTCTTTAACCTACCAAAGTAAAATACCATGTCATCACCCAATAAGAGAGTGTGTGCAGTTTTTACAATTTGATAGGAGAAGAAATTTGGGATGTACAACTGTGTCTATCCATAATTATGAAGCACAGGTTAAAAATCACGGATAAACCAATTATCCATTTGGCCAATAATTGGCTTTGATGTTTCTCATTTTTCCTTGTTAGCTATTTTTTTCTACTGGGAACTCATCACACTTCAATTTCTGATGTACGACCACATTGGTTGGTTGCAGTTATCCACGTTCTATCATAAATCCATATATTTAGCTTTACCATTGTCAGCTGACCTATACATAATTTTAACCTGGAAAAATTATTCTGAAACCTAGGAATAAGAAATGTTCAAATTTAGAGGACAAGCAAAGGAGAAAAAAAAAACAACAATCTGTGCAAGAAGAATGCAAGAAGGAGGCCTAATGAGAGTGTCCAGTAAACTTTTGGTAATCATATTAATACTTGTCCATTGTTTCCCATCTCCTTTGTTAGTCAAACAATAAGGAAGAACAAATCTAGAATGTAGACTCTGGCATCGTGGGGGGGGGGGGGGGGGGGGGGGGGGTCAGCCTGGGAGTTAAATGTGATATAACTGTATTCTTGTCAACACACATAGACTGAGACGCATGTTCAAAGTGCTTACATAAGCACGCCGGAACAAACACATGCAAGCACATGGACGACCAAACACACGCACACGCAAAACCACACACACACGCACACGCAAAACCACACACACACGCACACGCAAAACCACACACACACACACGCGCAAAACCACACACACACACACACACACACACACACACACACACACACACACAGTTGCATCACAGGCTCATAAAGTGCCGCCATTCAGTACAGCGGCAGACAGTGGAGAATGGTAGGACCAGAACAAGGAGGGGGTTTAAGACCCAGGGGAGGGAATCATTCTCACAAACACACACACACACACACACACACACACACACACACACTACATCCACCAGCATGCACACCTAACAAACACACTACATCCATGTGACACATACTGTATGCTTGGACAACAACGCATAGTACCAATTACACGCATGTACACAAATACACTCGCTGCCCTTCTCCTGATGATCTGAAACCAACACACACAAAAAGTGAAAAATCACACACATACACACTCAAACACACCTCCCCCATCTTTATGCTAATTCTGCTAGTGAACATGAGCAGGCCACTGAGTCCCTGGGGAAGACGCAGGGTCGGCTGCCTCCTTCTCTCCCTCTCCATCCTCCCCTCCCTCTCATCCATCTCACTCAGCCTCTTCTTTCGCACACTTTTTCCCTCCATCTTCTCTTTCTTCATGACCCTCCTCGCTTCTTTTCCTGACACTAGCAAACACACATGCACACACACAGACACAATCTTCCACACACACCTTCCCAGTGACCCAACCCCAGTGCTATTCCTCCCTATCACAACCTCTCCTTCCCTCAGCCCTCCCAGTAGGGCGTCAGCAGCTTGCAGAAGCTGTTGCTATGGAGACAGGTCCTATCTGCACTCTGTCCCCCTGGCATCCCCCGCTCCAGGAGCAAAGAGAGAGGGAGTGTGTGAGAGAGAGAAAGAGAGCGAGAGAGAAAGAGACAGAAACAGAGAGAGGATAAGATGATGAGGGAGGAGAGAGAGGAGCCATAAGAGAAAAAAGGAGAGTTAGTAAAAAATGAGTGAGACAGAAGAAAAAAGATCATGGGGAGAAAAAAAGTAGAAAAAAGCACAGGGATAGAGATTTATATTCATAACCAATAACATAAATGTTATAAACAATTAACAACCACTATTAATGCTTATACAGTCTCCACTTTGCTGAATGCAAACTGAAAGCAAACAGAAAGTGCACTTGCCACCAGCAAAGCATAAGGTAGATTTAGTATGCAGTCGGCCTTTATTAAAACCAACTGGCCTGGGGAAATACAAAAGAATTCAACCGTGCTTTTTCAGTTCTGTAGTGGCGCCCACAGTATCGCCTATATCTACCTTTCCATTTCAGCTCCACGCTCAGAAGTGGGAGCTGATGACAAAACCCTGTGACAAGGGTTTCTGCTTAAATCAGAATAGGTTGGTTCACTGAGAAAGTAAATCTATATGTCTTGTTGTCACCGGTGCAGGTAAACAGTGACTGTTAATGTAGGCTGACGAGACAGAGACAAAGTTTAAGAAAACAGAACAATCCACGTTAGTGCTGCAGTAATTAGTTGATAAAAACGAACCTGGATGCACTTGAGTTCAATTATTCATTTTCAGGATGAATGTATGGAAAAGAAATGAAGTGTGTTAAAGAAGTGCCGAGTGGCAGCACAACTTGAAAAGGGCTTTAATGCCTGACATGCGGCAGGAAGGAGAAGAATAAGTTTCTTTCATTGAAGCTGACTGAAAGTTCAACAAAACCCCAGGGAGTCGTTTTCAAATGTCTGGGAATATTTACACTGCTTTAACTGTAAACTATATTTTAATGGCCTTCCTCCGCAGCGCTACACAAACACAGCGTCAAAGCGTCCCGGAGCCAAGTCTGAACAAAAATATTAGGCAAGTTTTTTATTTTTTTGCTTAATTTTGAATTTCTATCGATAATACAACATCTGGACCTGAACTGTAGCTCATCGTTGTGGCCGGTGTTGGATGGAAAACTGCTGACAAAAGCACTTTTTGGGTGTAATTTAATATTGTCAGTCTCCTAAAAACAATATTCAAGAATCTACACACACTCAAGAAAAACTACACAAACTATAGACTATGTTAAGAACTGAATAGCTAAATTACATGTGATGCCGTTCTCTTGCTCGCTCTGTTTGTCTCTGTCTGTTTCCCTTTTCTAGCTACTGCGCACTTGCTAAAAAATGGAGACTTTCCGTTAGGACATGTATCATGCATTGTGATCACAGCTTTCCTTGCAAATGAGAGTGAACACACTAAAGTAATGATCATTCAATTGATCAACGCTTGCGCATTCAGCTTGATATCCATATATTTCAACTAAATATCAGTCGATTAGTACACACAAGGGCTAAATACACCCCAGGACCAGACCCACAGGCCATTATACGTGGAAGCACAACCTCACCCCCCCCCCGCCCCCCCAAGAAATTAATAAAAGGCAGCATTATTGTAATAAGTACATTTGCGAATGACAATGAGTCTGCGTTGCTGTTGACCTCAGTTCCAACAGAGGGCGCCATTTAAACTGAGTTAAAAACCTCAAGTTGATTCTTGCTTGCTCAAGCTGAGTATCTATTGAATCAGAGTTACAATGCAAAAAACAACAAAAAACAACAACATTGACCTGGAATATAGTGTTTTTTATCAAGAGTGTCGTAAGCAATCCAATAATAAGTGGACTGTCTTTACTACAGGAGTGAACACGCTCAATGAGCCCTTAGAGCACTCCCATCACTGAAACCACAGTCACATCAGGCTACATTCTTGTAGTAGTGTGAGTGGTAACTGCATCTTCTGCTGATGGCCTCCATTTAAATGGAAATACACACTGATAAACATGCTAACAGCAGGATATTAATTCTTGCAACATCCGGTCATGTGAAAAGCCCATAGAGAAGTATTACAGCTGCATCAAACATCTTGGGTGGTTTGGTTTGTCAGGAGCATGCAGGGGAACAGTCTTGGCCTGGATCACTGGGATTTTTTTCCTTTCTCGATTGATAAACATAGGAAATGCATTGCTGACTTTGCGTTTCCTTAACAGAACTCAACCTAGCTGGCCCATCAGCTGATCTCTCTCTGTCTTTCTGCTCAAACAATTAACAAACCAGACAGGTCATCAAAACAAAACTGAAGTCCCCTAAGTATTAGAATTGAACGTGACCGACTGAGTGGACGCATTCATCAAAATTTTCTATAGCAGCAAATCAACATGCGTTTCATTCCTCCACGAACTGAACGACGTACTCATGAGTAATAAATACAAACAAACATTCTACTACATACTGTCACCGGAAAATAAGCTGATCAAAAAGAACAAAATAGGAATAATTGTGAGTTTTTGTTGTTGCCTGCAGAGTGAGGAAGTGAGATCTGTTTACAAGTGGTCACCGGAGACTTATGGAGACATATTTAAAAGCCAGGTGTGAACACACTTGAGAGCTGACCTCGTGTGATTGGATCACAAGACGACGGACCTTAACACTATTTTTACACAAGGCCTGAGAGAGTTATTGCAGGCATTAAACATTATCACACCGAAGAAAGAAGAGCCCCTAAGATGGTTGTAGCAATGTTGAGGTCGTGTTTTCCATGGTGTCATTTGTCAGAGCCTGATGTTTTTCACTTTGAGCGACTGCTTTTACTCTTCAAAAATGATAAAACTTTTGTTCAATTATGAAGATAATCCAGGTGAACAAAACGTGAACTTTGAGTCTTTTGTTTGAGATTATTTTCTACAATGATCCAAAATCAAATGTAAAAGTCCCATTAAATTTTTGCTTCAGGGAACCAACAGCAATGCTAACTTCTGGGTTTGCCTACAAAAAAAACAAAAAAAAATCTATATCTATCTATCTATCTATCTATCTATATATATCTCTTCCTGTGGCCCTGTCTGCTGTTTTAAACTTCATGATGGAAAATGGAATCTTTCAGTTAAGTGATGTTAGTAAGGTGAAACCTGAGTCACCTGCAGCCTTGTGCAGGGAGGTTCTGTCATGGGCATCTTTCAGTCTTTTCTAATATTGACTAGCCAAACACTTTTTGGCAGATTAATTAATGAAAATCATTGGTGGAAATCTTAAAAATCACCACAAAAAGTTACTGAATGTTACTGAAACAGTTCCATCAGCTGGCTGGTTCCTCTTGTGTTCAGCTCTTATTTTGAGGTAATTTCACTGCAGCTTCCTGTGGGTTAGAGTGGAGTTACCTCATCTGTTTAAGTCCGTGGGAAGCAGGTTTAGATCTCGCTTCAGGCTGACAACTGCACACACATGCGACGTAAATCTACAACCTTTGATGTCAATGATAAACATTAATTGAGCTTTAGTCAAGACAACACAAAGTCAAGTGTTATCCACCCCCGCGTGGGAATATGATGATGTCTTTTTGGCAAAACATTTGAAATTGACTGATGCTTTAATCCAAAATCTTGTGAAGACATGTCACGCTTGATTTTCCTCCTTAGACAGAAGCCACAGTGTTGATGAATAATCTACCAGAGAACAAAAGACTAATGATCTGATTGGCTGGTGCCGTACAGTATGTAGATGGTCTATACAGAAAAGCATTGATCCCTCCCTCTCCATTTTCCTCTACCCCCTCCCCATGCATAGGACCTACCGGACAGATCAATAGTGCTCAACACATTATTGACCTCTGCCTGATACCTTTCACAGGGATAAAGACAGAGACATAAACACTAGATGGAAAGAGGAGAGGGTAGAAAGAGACAGGATGTATCCAAGTGTGTGTGGTTTTGTGTGTGTGTGTGTCTGTATTTATGTGTGTCCCTGCCTGGAGAGGGTACTAATCTACATTCTGGTTCACACTGATATGTACCTCATCACTGTCTCCTTGACCTGCTGTCCTTAGCACAGAGAACCAGGGAGGGGAGGAGCAGAAGGAGTAAGGATGGAGGAGAGAGGGAGTGTGTGGAGACGGGAGGAGAAATAGCTGACTGTAGTGATCTAGCTAATTTATCAGCCCAGTCAAAACAGTGTGATTCGCTCTGGAGCAACAGGATATGGATGCTACTCTCACCATTACATCTGACAAACAAATGCATGCACGCGCACACACATGCACACACACAATCTCTGAAAGCCCAGCTGGTCCTCCAAACTGGCATACCAAACACACACTCCCCCCAAAAGCTGCTGCCAAGGTAGTGGTACTGAACCAGACAAGACGGACTCGTGCACCCACAGACACACACATGCATACGCACGCCGGATGACAACACTAATACATGCTGCAGACACAACATCCACTTAGCTAGCACTTCAGAGAAAGCAGAGAGGCCAAGGAAATGAAAAGAATGTGAAAAACTGTGCCCCACAATGCATGTTCAGCTAAAGAGGAGAAGGAATTTGGGCACATCCACTGATGATACATGTCATCTTACAGTAATCACTGTTTTTTCTAGTTTGAAGCTCACATGCTAATAAAAAGTCAGGACCAGCTGCACAACAGTGCCCCGTCAGATGATTTGAAGTTAGAGTATCATTCCCTTCAACCAGGTTTTAATCTAGCTTCATAGGGGCACTGCGAAGACACAGCATCAGTGCAAGTGAAGGGAAAACTTCTCAAGTCCTTAAGACAGGAAGCATACAGTTTTGACAGCTGGTTCCTTAGAAACCTTGTAAGAACAGTCATATTCATGTCATCCTGGTTTGCTACTTTGTCGAGCATGGAGTTCTGTTTGGTGCAAATCTTGACCAAAGGCAGTGGATAGCCTTAATTCAATTTCAATTTTAATGTGCGGGAGTAAATATTAGCAGTTATGAAACGGGCCCAAATATTCCATTAACAATCAAAACAGTCACGGGAAAAGCGCTTCACATAACCACCCGAATCAGAAGTGACAGACCTGATCAGAAGAAACTGTAAATCACAATGCAAAATGTAAACTGTGTCTGATCATTTCTCACTGGTTGGAATAAATTGGTGACCAACTTTCTAGGAGACACAAAACTATGGCATGACCCAAACAACACTTTTGCTAGAGTCCCTACAATTTTTTAAGTTTTCCAGCATCCCGATGGCTGAAAAAGCAGAAAATAACAAGTTGTTCAAACATGTGTTTGAAAAAAACTGAACAAAGCAGGAATTCACAGAATCATAAACGCAAATTTAAAAACAACTGCAGATAGCCGCTTTTAAAAAAAATAAACCTTGTTCCCAGTTAACCTATTATTCTCTATGACATTCATGTTGCCATGGCTGCAGGGGGTATAACTTCTTTATGCATGTCCAAAAAAAAGTTGCATTTTAATTAAACGCTCTGGAGCATGTCAACATATATCTCATAGAAATCATGTTATTTGGGGGTCTGTGTAAAGAGTTGGGTTGGAATTGCTGATCAGAATGATTTCAAATCAGACTGACAAAATATCATATACAAAAATGCAGACAGTGACTGACTGAGACAGAGCACTCATCACAACCCATTTAAAATGTCCCATGATGAAGAAACCTAGGTATATGTTGCCCAAACACCCTCAGATTACTATGAAACATCAACATATCTCAGTATAGAAAAATGCAGATTGTTCAAAACAATTCCCACAATCTATTGATGTTTCTCATTAACTGCCAGAATCCCACTTTTCCCCAAACATTAGACGAAATTCTGCCTTCACTCAGGTAAAACTGGAGGCTGCACAGCATAGGCATTTACAGTTTATGCTAATTTTATCGCACAGATAATTATAAAGTTTAGTGAAGCTCTTTTCAACTTGTTTCCATAACAGCATTCAGATGCTTCTGGTGGAAGGAGAGAAGAAAACAGAGGCAGGATGAGAGACAAACTGGGCCTGGGTGATAAAACGGACAAACATCAACAAGATAAAATATCAAATCATTATTAATGTCCCATTTTTGATTAAGATGAGAAGATTTAATCACTGTATTTTATCGGTCACTTATGAAAAAAGAACTATAGTGACCTGACCTGTTGCACATTGGCTTGCAAACCCCATTACACACTGCCATGCGGATGAAACATGTTGGTAGTCAAATCTGTATGTTAACATCACCATGGTTTCTTTGACTGAGAGCCTTTAGGATTTTTACACTGGATTTTGAATTATTACTAAAAAAAAAAAGTTCTGCCTTCTGATATTTTTGACACTTGCATGCTTTGTACATAATGATAATCTTAACAAATGAATTTTTTTTCCTGCTTTCGCTATCATGACAAAAAACTCTCATATGTACTACATGACACGGTACATACAGAGGTATCTTATGTGGTAGAATAAAACGTTTACATTTTTTACACAACACTGTGACAACATTGATCTTATTTCAGGCATTCAATCATGAGCCCATTCAAAAAAATCCCATTATCCTAGACACAAAGGAACTGGACATTCAACTTCACGGTTTTAGCCCTCATTCCAATGCAATTCTGCTAATAAACCACAGCTAGCTTGAGGTTTATTCAACCTAACTTCGTGCATGTCTTATGTACTGTCTTGGTGGTAAGAATTTCATTTACTGAAATAAAATCAAACATTGATACTAACAGCAATATGTTTTTACGAACCTGCAAAAAAGCTATAGGTAATGGGGAAGAACAAATTACAGTTTTGGGTTTTTTTTTAAATAGAGAATACTAGGAACGTTGGTGAATACACAAGATGCTTTCAAATACTGCAAATGTGGAACAAGAGCAAACAGTGTTTAGTTTCAACTTTTCAAGAACGTTACAGACAGTAACTATAGTGCTGACAAACACATTTCCAATTGTTATATGTAGGAAGTGATATACACCAAATGCTATACAGCATTTAAATGACTATGAGGAATATAATGTTTCATCCAGTTTAATAAAATAGCCAGCTGAAGCTAGCATCCTCTGGACCATTTTCCACACACAGCTGTCTGTATGGGTTTACATTCATCTCCTATAATTACCAGCCTTAAAATAAAAAGGAAATGAGGCCTATCTTTATCTTCTCTTTCTCTCCCCGTTATGACATTTGCCCAGTCAGCTCCATTTTCAAATACCTCGACTGTTTGTGTGTCTTCTTGTTGTCTGCGCTGCCCTCTTTCTACAGCTTTACTAGGCATTGTGAGTAAACAGCTAGATTAGCCAATCAATCTTCTCTCGGGGAACAGAGGTAGTAGAGGAGCTGGTGAGAGAGCGAGGCGGGGGTCAGAGACGAGATAGGGGGAAAAGGGAGAGAGGGGGAAAAGAGGAGGTGAGTTGAAGAGAGGGGGTGATAAGGTGAATGAGATGAGGAGGGGGACGTGCAGGAAAGAAGAAGAGTAAAACAAGAGGGAGGGCAGCACAGAAACAGAGGGGAGGGGAGAAGATATGCAGATCTGAGGGTGTCGCAGAGAAACAACCTGCGATAAAACACGATGCGTACGGGCTGTGGTTGCACAAAATGCAAGACAGAAGGAGGTGGCAGGAAGGAGTGTTGGAGAAATCACAAACGTGGGCAGATGTGTGAAGGAAAGGTGAAAAGGAACAGTGCAGGAAGAAAAAGAGAAAAATAGTGGGAATTGGTTGACAAAGTGGATTAACTGCTGGTAGGGATTTTACACTCCGCATGCAAACACATCACTTTATGTCACATTGTATTGTGCTAGGATAAATCACTGGTTCTGGTGCTAAACGTGAGTGATTTGGCAGCTTTGCCACTCATAAGCCTGTTTCCATTTAATTGTCGAGTGATTTCTGAGGAAACTTTGGTAATGTCACAATATCGGCAATGCAAAGTAGGTGCAATTCCATCAACTGGTTTGGAGCAAATAAACTGGGCAAGCATGTTTTCATCAGAAGATGGCAGCGAAGACAACGTAACACATGGCTGAAACAGAGTAGAAGAGGTCATCCTAACCATCTTGGCTTGCATTTACTATGTTCCATGCTCACGGAGATTAAGACACTTCAGGGAAAATCTAGGAAGATGCTCGCAGCTAAAACAGCTGGTAAATTATGTGAGGTTACGTTATTCTAGGATTAGTTTTTACTCTAAGAGGACGTGTCCATCGCCCATTCTCTGCATTCACTCTTTTTAGGGGAAAGCGACAAAGCACCTCAAGCAAGCATAGAACTTGAGGGATTGTTTTTAAGTTTTTGCCGTCTTCAAACTTTTGAGATGTAATACACAATGTGCATCAGAATTCATTGATGTAAGCATGACTACTCATTGTTGTCACACAGCAGCACAGATTGTTTCAGTTTGGTTCTACTGAGTAAATGGTAAAGATATGGAGGTAGTTAACAGAAAAAAAAGCACAGATTTGAGAAAGCAAAAACAAAACAATTTTAAAAGGATAAATGGTTATTTTTTTTCTTTTACATCATCTCATGAGCCATCAGAAACTTTAAATAATGCATGAAGACTAAAAGACTCACTAAAAGCCTGATCAAATAGATTAACTAGAAGGGCACTCTGTCAAGTGCATGCCTCCTCCAAGGCCAATGTTTAAAAAAAAAAGGTAGGTTTTCTCTGTGTGAGAAGGGATCTGCTCACCAAAATATGATGGCTTCTTCTTTGGTTCTTGTGGCACCTGTTTAATTTTATTACCTGAATATCAGCCTGGTAGTTTTTGCACAATCCTGCTGATAGATGGATGGGCAAACAAACCAAAAGAAGTAGATGAATATAAAAAAAAATGACATTAAACTCTACACTTGGGAAACACTGCCTCCTTCCATTCTGGTGATTCCAAATACTGTCTAGTGAAGATGATTTAAGCAACTGGGTGCAACAAAACACAACATCAACTAGCAACTAAATTAAGATAACAGTCAAACATCACTTTTATAATCAGTGTCAGGGAAAAAAAGTTGAGTCTATTTGCTGCGTCTCTGCACCCAGCAGAGAGAACTGTGATAATACCTCGTAAATGCTGGCTAGCAATCTACAGTGGCAATCCTCAAAAGACTAAGGAACTCTTTTGAGATAAGGTGAAATATTTCCTTTCTTCCGATGCCTCTAGCCGGCTCATTCTTTTGAAACCAGTAGAAAGGACCTGTGCTCAGAGACTAGCCTCAGGGGGCGAGAGCCAAAATTAAACCAGTCCCGTCTCCTTCACTTTATCACTGCTACGAACACACAGCAAGCCACCATGTAGCATAACCGTCTACATTCATACAGTCACACACACATGCGGGGTTAACTGGCACTGAGGGTGTGAGCCCCTCCACCCTCCTTGTATGGGTTGGTTGCCAAAGATGCCACACGTCCAAAAATACACACACACACACACGCACACACACACACACACACACACGCACACACAAATCCCTGGCTTAGCCTCAGCCCAGTGCTGGGATTACCGGATTAGAACTCTATTCCATTATCTCCCCACACTAAACAGCACACACACAATGCCACACTGTCTTGACCAGAGCTGACAGGCCGAAGATAGATGCACAGTATCAATCATAACACATGACATCCCCACACACACGCGCACACACACACACACACACACACACACACACACGCTTTCTCTCCCCACTGCAGATGGAACTATTCTTCTTAACATTCTCATTAAGATTTACGGAGTAGATGTTATTAGTGGAAATTCTTGTGAAACATAACTCAGGCCATCTGTGACAGCGTTCAGCCACCTGCTTACATGTGTATGGCTCTGATGCCACATCAACTCCAGAAAGGTTGTTCAATAGCTGACCCCAACTTCTGACCTCTGACCTCCATGTGGAGCAGGACATTAGAAACACTCAAGAGGTGTCAATTCCTCAGGACACACATACTCAAATAAAACTTACAAGTCTGACAATGCTGTACAAAAATTACAACGAAAAAGGCATTTTGCTAAGATAGGTCCCTCGTAATTATCAGGAACCAAACAAAATGCACATTAATCAATACTTTCGCTTTTAACGTACCTAACTGCACCATTCATATCCAGGTATTTTGCTGGGAACTTAATGAAACAAAGAGATGCACATTTGTACCATCATATACGTCTGGAAGTATGTCCAGACTTCCATGGAAAACTGCCTCAATTTTTTTTGTGAAAGAAAAAAAAAAAGGTCCATCAAAGGAAAACGTCTGTTGTTTGATTCAGATCTGCACAAACATTTCACAGGTTCGTCCTTGGGCCACCAATGTGTGTTTCACCAAAAATTAAACCTGGCCAGTAGATTTGTGTAATCCTACCGACAGATGGACATTCAAAGCAAGGTAATTATGATTGTCTCAGCCAGACGTTGGACATTGTGATTTCATTTTGGAATGAAAATGTTCCCTCTGTAACTTTTTTTCTACCTTTACGGTTGCTGTTTTTTTCTGTTTCTGTAGCTTCATCACATTGCATTTGTAATTGAGCCGCTGAAAAAAGGTGAGGGAAGTCCAACAATTGCAAAATCATGAACAAGCAAACAGCTATTCCAAAAATGTGTGCTGGAATGTCTGATCAGGTGACAAACAGTGTCAACTGCAGGACTGATTTGTCTTTTTTTGTGTGTAGTTATTGTGTTTTTTGCGAATATGGCAATTATTTTCTTCTTTAGGATTTAGGAAGTTGCTCCACAATGAAAAATTAATAAATGTAGCAGGATGTGTGAACTACATGAAGATATAGATTACTTAGGATGTAAAAAAGTCTGCAATAAATCAGTAAATAAATAAATAAATAAAACCACACTGAACATCAGTTGGATTAATGATCAGATTACCAGGTATTCTCATATATAATGCAATATATTACTACTGACAGGAGTGGCAAGGCTCAGAGGTAGAGTGGCTGTCTAGCAACCAAAGGGTCGCTGGTTCGACCCTAACTTCCACTGGTGACCATGTCAAAGTATCCTTGAGCAAGATTCTGAGCCCCTAATTGCTCCTGACGGCCCTGCGACCCATCCAGAGTGAACCCTGCCTCTGGCACAAAGTCAGCTGGGATAGGCTCCAGCCCCTGCAGCCCTTAATGGATAAGCGGCATAGAAAATGGATGGATGGTTGGATGGATGGAAGGATAGATGGATATTACTATTGAAAAAAGGCCTTCGGAATATAATGATTCATTTTTTTCCTCCTTATTGCCAGTTCTGATGTGTTTATATAATGTATTTATGTGTCTCTTGAGCAAGTATACAAATAGTTAAATACCTGATTCCTCAGCCTGCAAGGTTGACTGTTTATCCGTCAAAAGAAAGGAACAGCAACAGAGGCTGTCTGTCACTTACATAGTCATGGAAGGCCTTGGCCTCGCTGGAGTGCTCGCATGTCTCCCTTCGGTCTGGTGCTGCACAATACAAGTCCCAGAATACACTGAAATGGAGGAGAGGGGAGAGGAGGTCAAAAGGTCACCAAACACGGTAATACAAGCAAATGTGTAACAGCTATTCATAACCCATTCACACACTCTCACTATCACCACAGTGCTCTTAAACCGCCTCTTACACACTTGAGCATCATTGTGAGGGGGACACAGTGCCGGTGTCACCCCCTCAATCAACCTCACACTCACTCCAGTTACACACACACACACACACACTTACATTACCACACTTACAGGAACATTTGGCTGACTGCATCAATCCCTTCACCTTAAACTGAACCGTACGAATAAGCCAATTATTGTTAACTAAATCCCCTTACCAGCAATAACTGGTAAATGGACTCACTGGGGGGTGGGGAATTTATTCGTTACTTGGTCCTCACAGGTAGACAATTTGAGACACACACACACATAAACTGTGTCTACACAAACATTAGTTTCAGTAGATTCACACAGTGAAAGCACACAAACATGTACCAGTAACACGAAGCGCGAGTGTCTAAGAGGTCCTAATTGGATCAGTCTTTGTGTATTGATTGGGTGGAAGTGCTATAAACAGGCTGAAACAGGGACGCGGTTAACGAGAGACCTAATCAGGCAGCCACTTCACATGTCCTGGTAAACAGCAGCGCAGACAGACATTCTGACTCCCAAACATCTGGAATTTTTTTGTACACTTCATAAGGCAACTAATTTTGAGCTGTAGTCTGATTTGTTTGAGGACATTAATTGGAATTTATGGATGTTTTGATCTGAAAAGTCGACTAATTATCCAACTTGACCTCCTTTCTTGATGAGGTCGGAGGGCACGGTCAGCAACGGTGTTGCATCGTTTACAAGCATGTCAATTTGCTGTTGAAGGACATCAACAAGGAAATGTAACCCAAAAATGAATCCAAAAACAAAAGTTCCAGCTTAAAAAGGGAAGTGTGAGGAAGGAGGTGAACACATCAAATTTGAAGGTTAAGTGAAGTGTGTATAAATGAGAGATGCTTTTACCTTGTAAGAGTGAGCCGATAGTGTGTGCTAATTTTTTATTCACATTTCTTAAGACAAAGACAGAATCTCAAGGTTGAAGTCCAAAAACAAACAAATAAACAAACTAATAATCAAAACTTTGTGATTTTCATTGGTTTTGTTCACCCATTTTTACTTCCTTCAAGCATGTGATCACCTGTATTTATTCGTCAACTTAAGCTCATGTACAAAAATTTCACCAAAATTCATCCACAACTTCTGAGTTGGATCCTAATCTTGTGACATGTATAGTATTTATATCATGCCAATATCATGAAACCAGATGCACCTAATACCATGTGTGTTCAAACGGAGCTCACACTCATCACATTGAAGCAGAAAAAATTACACTCACCACGAGTCTTAATTGGCTCCCACATCGGTTCAATTCACTCCCAAAGCAAGAACATTTTCATTAGGGAGGATTTTTCCCTCATGGTTACTGTTCTGAGTGTTTGCATGTCATGTATGTAGTTGTGTTTTATTCACACGGATATTGGCACTATATAAAAAGCTACAGATGTCCTGCTGCCTTAGTTGAGGTATGTGATCTATGAGTGCCCTCTAGTCTTTTGAATGAAACATGTCTTTGGCTTTCATATTGCTTACGGCACTCTCTCTCACTCCTGAAAAGTGACACTGGATAAGTGTAATTTAAAAGTCCACTGAAGTGTATGTGAAGTCTTTAATTTTACATCCACTGACTTCAGTATTATCTTTGTTAATTTTCTGCTTAATGTGAAAGTGAACCATTCTAAATCCAGCAGCACTGTTTCAGATCTCTGTTTGCCTTCTAGGGATAAAGTAAACGATCATTTATCAATAGCCACGATGTAATTAAGCTGCAAGCTCTAGAATGATGGATGACGATTATGTGATTCATACATGCAATACGATATAATTTATTCTGCTACATATACTCACTGGTACCAAACTGAAATGTAAAAGAACTGTTTAACGGCCAAGACCAAATGTGTAAAATGTGGATGTGAAACAGTTACAGTTTCAACTGATCACAATTTAGGCCCCATCCACACGAAGACAAACCGATGTCTAAACGCATACGTTTTTTGCCGAATCTGCGTATCATCCATACGAAGACAGCGTTTTGGGGGTCTGTAAACAATCCTTTTTGAAACCAGGTTCCAGAGTGGGAAAGATTTTTGAGACGTCGTATACGCAGCTCCATGATTACTGGCTCTCCGCAACTTTTCAGATATCACTTGCGTCATAGTTTCATGTCTTCATTGACACGCATGCGCCACATGCGGCAACGACAACAACAATGGCGGCGTACAGTGTAGCATATGTGCTGATGAAGCTAGTGACCTGTCTGTTTACGCTTGTTTCTGTCATGTCATTGCAGCGGCCCTAGAGGTCTGGCATGTGCTTTACAGCGTTTTCATGTGTATCGAGTGCATTCATGAGATGCCTGCGTCTTTATGACGATGGTTTTTGAAACTGTTAAGCGTTTTATCTTTGTGTGTATGAAGCCTTAGTTTTGCTTGACTAGTCTCAAGAGTACCTAGGCTTAATCCAAGTCTCCATAGTCTTTTCTAATATCTACAGTCATACATGTGTTTGGACTGGGCTCCACTTCATTTAAACTCTATTACAATCTGCTTAATCTGAAACATTTGGTAACATTACAGAGGAACCCTTGGCATTCCTCAGGAGACAGATTCCTATACTGCATAATGTCAAAACTGGAAATCTGTTTTAATATAACATTAGTAGGATGAGAGAGAAGTCTGATGGGTGTTTGCTTGTTCAGAGTAATTGAGTTTTACAGTAATATTTTTGGGAATGCACATTTGTAAAATCAAAGCTTCTCCTGATTTCTCTGTAAATGTGAGCCATGTTTGATAGTGCCTTCTGAAAACAAGTGAATTTCACTTGTGTTTATGGCTGATTAGTGTTTAAGGTGTTGACCCCTGGGGTCAAATCTTAGCTAGGGGCAGAAATGACAGGAGGGGGGGAGGAGGAATACAGCGGGACCAGAGATGGCACAAAGGAAGTTGGAATGCGACGGGTTAATCTGCTAAGAATCCTTCTCCTGCATGAACAAAGGAGAAAAGTGGGAGGTGGGGGGTAACACAAAGGGTGACGAGAGGGTGAGGAGGGGGAGGGGAGTATGGGAGGGGGGCATTCCCAAACCATCTGGGGCTATTGTTTCAGGAACAAGGGTGAACGATGGAAAACTGGAGGAGGGGAGAGGACGGAGTGGGAGGGTCACGCCCTCAGTGAGTCTGGTCAACCCCAAGGCTGAGACTCTGCTAGACCTCTCTGAAGCCCCTTGCACACTGCACCAAAAACACGCGTGAACACGGGTGTTTGGGCACTCTGAAAGGGTAGATTTGGCATTTCGACCCACGTCAACCAACTCGCCAAGCAACCCGGGTGTTTAGTGGCTTGGCTCGGCTCGCCTGCAGTGTGAAGAAGGCAATCCACGTTTTCGCAGGTTTCACACGACCTTCCTGTCGCATTCTGATTTTGTCACTGTGCCGCCTGTCAGGCCGTCATTGTGGAAGCTCCGGGGAAAAAAAAAAAAAATTTTTTTAAATTGGGCTGTGCTGCGAGAGCTGCTCACTCATCTCTCAATTAAGTTTTGGCCTCTGCCATAAGATCAGTCTTCCTGTTGATGTCCCAGAGACTCCATTTCACTCCTTTTTTTTCTTTTTTTTAAAAACAATTTACATGTGTATGATCTTACTGAATTAATCTCTGCTTGGGAACTTCCACCTATCGGGGTACCCTAAGGTGAACTGCGCAAGCGCTACTGTGTTTATAAACAACTTGTATCGCAATCTTCACATCTTTTTTATCGATTATGGCAGCGCACTTGCAAGATCGTGAAGTCCGCGAACTGCTCATCATCCGCAGTGAAGAGGAGATCCGGCGGCAGATTTCTGGAACCGTATGATACACGGCGCAGTTTTTTGTGTAATGATTAAGTTGCTGGCGCGATGACATACGAGAGAGAAAAACAAAGGCACGCAGCCTCACAGTCTGCTGGAAGTTTGAATGCACCTGAATGCCGAGCAAATGCGGGTACAAAAACCGCTTTGACACGCGTTTTTCAGTGTGAAAGGAGTATGAGTCAAACAAAAAACATGAATTGGCGTGGGTGCAAGATGGTCAGCCATCTTTGACAGCTACTTCCTGTTTTCCCTCCATGTCTTAATAAGACAGTTATTGTAGATCTTCGCTCCACGATTATACCTGTGCCATTTTACGACAGCTAGTTTTGTAGACTAGTGTTATAGTACATAAAAAAAAATCGAATATTAACAAATCAAAACATATCCAGCGCCCCTAAATTAAGCAGGCTAGGAAACTGCACAAAATGGCTGTTCAAGAAAGTGAATCCTCATTAATAGAAGATTTATTATTGGACTGTTGCTTTAGTTTTGTAAAGCCGTACCTAACAAACGGCCAGAGCGTACATCTGGGTCATCAGCTTTTTTTTTTTTTTTTTTGAATAACTGTGACGTAAATTTTCATAGAATTTTTGAAAAGTCACAAAAAAAGGACATGGAATTGTTTTACCATCAAATGGTTTTTGGCACAAATAAACAAGGTTGTACGATATATATATTATTATTGCCAGCAGATAGCAGTATAGGCAATGTTACGCATGATTGCAACAAACAGTCAAAGACGGAGAGGGTCATCCTAGCCGTAAATAGCCAACTTCCCAGGGGGAAAAAAACGGTCAAGTTGTCCTGAAAAATTTCAGAAGACAATCAGCTGGTCAGTCATGCAGGCTAAACACTCGCTACATCAGAACTTCTTCCAAAAAAAAAAAAAGGGGGGGGGGGTGCCACTCTCATTTTGTACAATTACTCTTTTTTGTGTTAAATTATATGTATATGTTTCAATCAGCTTTTTCTGAAATTAAACCTCAATATGTGTATCAAAATATGTTGATAGAAACAAGTTTATTTTATAAAATGGCATCATTTCGATTAAAAAAAATGAAAAGCAAGGGCTATTATTTTTGGTTCATCTGGTGTTCCTACAGTTCTCCCTAGCTGAGATTAGAGGTGAACTCTACTACTTCAACTATAATTTGGTTTTATTTTGACATGGTGGGCAAACAGGAAGTAACCGTCCAAGATGGAAAGCCTTCTCTCATTCATGTGTACTCTCGTTTTCTGGATGACTCAGATTGTAGAGTGACTCTCCCATCTTTGGAAGTCATTTTTTGTGTTTCTGAACCGCATGAATACATTCTATGCATGTATGCTTTAAGACTGGATACATACTCGAGTAAACACAACAAATAAGAAGAAAAACAAGAGAAAAGTGGCTGCTCATGCTTGAAAACAAGTCTTAATGACTTTTCAGAAAATTGGCAAAGGAAAGTGCAAATTTATGCATTTTTTTCCCTCCACTGCTAGTCTGCGAATATTCAGAGTTGGTTCATTGAGATAAGAGTTTTTCTGTCTCTCCTCCAGTGCACAGAAACAACACCGTTTCATTTAGTCATTAATTCAATCCATACAAATACTTGGGTTTACCTTCAGAATTTAAATACCGATTGAATATTAGTTTCTTGGTTACTCAAGGACTACCACAAGTTATTTCAATGAACCGATGGGATACTTCCAAAGATACACAAAAATGTTGTTGCAAACAAGGCTAGTGAAAGTAACACTCACCACCACCACGAATGGAGAAATCCAGGAGGCTCCCCTAATGTAATATTCTTCTCCCATCGAATCTAGACAAGAGAAGAGAGGAGAGGACAGGAGAGAAGAGAGGAGAGGAGGAGAGGTGTCACTTGCGGCCACTAGAGAGGATTATGTCTGCAGTTCCAGGGGTTAAGAACATATAATCAGTCAGTCTCCAACGTTCAATGGCCTCGGATGTGAAGATAGACATCTTTCTGCCTGTGACCATCTCCATCTTCCTCACTTCCCTCTCTTACATCTCAGGTACCATCACACATACTCACCCGCCAATTAATTAGGTACACATACATCAAATTGATGCAGTTTAATATAGCAGCTGTGTAATAAATCCTCTTCTCATACGGCTTATAATGTTCATTTTGTCTATCCCACCGGTATGAATAAGCTATGACAGCTCTCAGCGTAATTCAAAAGCAACACAAAAATAAATTTCTCAAATACATTATATAAACTGAACATAACCCCTTATGACAGGTGAATTTATTGCAGGGCTGTTTTACTGCACTTTACTTGTGACATTACTGATACCAGTATCAGACATGCCTCTGATACAGCCTGTAATGTGGTACCAGCTAGTATGCAAGTCTATGCACTCATCAGGCACCATGTGACAGTTGTATAGATGTTCACTTTGCTCTTGACCAGTTTAGCATACAGGAAGTTCTTTCCCATGTCAAAACAATAGTAAAAAGCTTGAATTGTAGTTGTGAGCTGGGTCGACACCATAGCCTTAGCACCTGACTTTTACCTTGAGAGAGCATTTGTACTTCTGCACTGGCGTGGTTGGGTCGGCTGCATTTAAAAACACCTTAACAGTTGTTGGTTACAGGGTTCCTATGTCACTGTGTCCAATTTTTCCACGTACAAACAATTGCTACCATAACTGAGCAAATAGCTGTCAAACAAAAATTACATTACCAAAATAATCAGAGATGAGATACTAAGTATTGGAAACGTTGGAAATAGGGTGCAAATACTAGCATAATTCAAAGATCGCCTATCAGAATTGAAGTTCTCAATTTACCTACTGATTCAAATTCCCTTCTAGAGATGCATGACAATACCAGCAGGTCATCGTCAGGCGGTGGCCATCTTTAAATATATCTTGCACCAGAATCAGATTGAAACTTAAAAAATGGGCATTGGTACATCTCTAGAATAAAAAAAAAAAAATAGAGTTCAGCCAATTCAATGCAGAGGTATAGATCATGCCCAAGCCTACAGTGGAGGTTGCACTGTGCTGCAACTTTCAACTACATAATATCAGAAAATCTCTACCTACACTGCATCACTTTGACTCTGTTTACTGTAACAAACCTCATTGTGTGGTACACATGTAGATCGTGGCTGGAACTCACAGTGCAATTAAAATTAAAGGCCTGTTTGGAACAGAGAGGCTGTTTAACTGGAGATCTAACAGATCCACATTCCACCGGTGCTCTAACATCAAGATTCACTGTGGTATACCGTAAGCAGGATGTGGTGTAACTTTATAGGATTTGCTCATGAAAAATGGATGCCACACCTTGCGCTCATGTAATCATCATGAGTACAACTACACTGACAACATACATGTGAGAGGAGTCGACGATGTGCTGCCACTGTAGCAGAGTTATGTTATCTACAGCTTTGCTAACAAAGAATGAAGCCGATTTACATTCTTAAGTCGCTCAGGCCCATTTTTCAGGTTAGGGTGTGGGTGACTTGCTATTTCATCTCCTCAACTTTGAGTGAAATTGCAATTCTTGAAAGGCAGAAAGAATTAGCAGACTTTAAGCAGAACAGTCAAGAGTTTCTATTCATAAACTACTTAGTCTTACCTCAGACAGGAAGGTCTGTGCGGACTTCTGTGCTCCCACATGTAGCAGGTACTCGTACACATACAATGCTAATCTGAAATGCAAAGAGAAAAAAAAATATTGGTGACCAAATTTAGTTTGCCGAAGAAAATAGAGTCAGACATTGCTTGTGTGCAAATTTGATCCGTATCCTACAACTAATGAAATGATGAAATGAAATTGAAGGCAGACAACTTCACTGTCTCCAAATTGACCAAAGAAAATCAAGAAAATCATCCAAAGGAAAACCATAGACGACTAAAATGAGTTCATGTAGTTTGAGATGATGTTTCATCAGAAATTCAACCAGTGATGATTGTGATGTTTCAAAAAATAAGTGGTTTTTTTTTTCAGTATGCAAACTTACCAAGACATTTGGCAAATAAAGCAAAACTTTCATTTCTTTTTGCTTTTTGGTCAAAACTGATATGTTAGGTTTTTCAGTTGCTAATGCCGACATTTTTAAGAGCAGGAACAAGAAGTGCAGATATAGTATATTGTTATTTTCATCTAATTCTAAGAAAAAATATGATTCACTGATTCACTTAAATTAACATTTATTCGTCAGAAACAACTGTCTGCTGGGTTAGGATATAGGCTTTTTTTAAAAAAAAAAAAATCAAATCAATATAACCACTAAATAAACACTCAGCTGTAAACGAAAAAAAAAAAGTGAAATTTGTGGAGAAAAAAAACCAAACAATTTATGACTGAAAAATAAAGCTTCTGCTGACTTATCATTAAGCATTAGGGCCTGACCTATACGGGCTACCGCTATAGTGAATTTTTGTGCAGGACTGATAACAGACCCTTTCAATGCTCATTGTGCATCGTGCAGCTTTGTACCAATATGACGACTTCGAGGTAGAAGGCTAAAGACGATTTAAATAACCACTGAAATAAAATGGTAAAATAAATGGGGCGAAGGTGTCGGCGTGTTCTCTGCTGGACACTATATGTAACACAATATTGAAATCACTATAGGCATGGTTTTATGCATTTAATGAGCTGTAAAAAAAACAAGTTTAATGGCAGAGCATATCCAAAAACATATACACCGATATGATAAAACTGTGATAGGCCTGGGAAAGGCCGATAGCAGCCAATAAATCATCTGGCTCTATTTAGCATTTGAGCATTTATCGGCAGAGAACCGTCTCCTTGTATTTGTGAGAAGGGACATTTGTAAACCCAAATGAGTGCAAAATAATAATAAGCAAACAATGTGACCTCAGGCATCAGCCAATGCAGACAGTCTAATGAACTGGCTCATTTTCTTTAGTGTGGTATTCAGTGACAAAACATGAACATTTAAGATTTAGCATTCTAGTCCGAATATTAATATATAACTTCTACATGGTTGTATGCTGAATGAATGAATGAAAACAGAAGCAACAGTTTCATATACACATATTCTTCACAATAAATTTCCATGTTGTTTCACGACTTTTCACACCACTGAGGAAAACTTTCATGACCACACGTTCATGTGTTTCTCAGAAAAAATAATCAGGAAATCATGTCAAAAATTCCCAGCAAAATCAATGACAGGCTACATGGTTGGATACAATATAAAGTACATCAAAGTTTGTCAGAGGAGATTTTCCTCAGACAATCTTTATTCCAACCACATATTCTAATATTTAGGTATTTGTGAAGCACACGTGCAGGAAAGCATGACTTCTTCAGAATTTTCTGGCTTCTTTTTGTTTCAAAAACATTTCCGGGCATGGAAAGTGATATCTTCAAATTCCATGACCTTACAGAGTTTTTCAAAAGCGTATGAACCCTGATGTAATTAAAACATGTTCAATCGGTCAGCAATCTTCAGTCCCATTACATCTGACTTGAAAGTCACAAACAAGTACTACTTCGGGGTCAGGAAAGGGGGGGGGGGGGGGGGGGGGCAGGAAATACAGCCCCAGACCTAAAACTAGCTCTACATTCCTAAGGTTAAAATATAGGTCAAGCTCCAGTGAACCTCTAAAAATGTCCCTGTGATGATCACAGAAAGTTCTCAAATCACAACGCAACTCTCACAACGCACTTGTAGAAAATAAAAATTGTCTTCCACAAATCAGCAGAGCTACAACATAACAACAGCTGACAACACGTGAACATGGCAATCCACCAGGGTCTATTAACAGACAAGAATCATGCTGTGGAGTGGGAAACCCCTATTGACCTAACATTGTACTCCTAACTCCTTCACTTAGTCAAGTTTAATAGGCTGTTAATGGACCATCAATCGACCGGCAGCGTGCGTATGACAGTGCCCCATGTGCCCGGAGCAGACCGTCCTCTTGACAGGCCAATACAGTCCTAATGAGAAGGACAGTTGCTCAGTGTCATCTTTGCCATCATTACTCAATGAACTGATCAATGAAACATGGTTTTGAGATAATCAGGCTGCTGTGTGTCGCTTGTTTTGACAACCCTTTTTCAACACACTCTTGGCTTGTACTGTTTAAATGGTGGGGTGAAAGTAATGTCTATTTAAGCACATTAAGCTCATTTAAGCCTCTTAAGATGATATATTCCGTAGTTCGACAATACAATGTTTTAATAGGCTCGCGATAAGCTCTTGGTATTGCCACGTTCTAAAGCAATTAAGTATGATACACTTTCATAACTTAATTTGACAAAGCTGAACTTGCAAATTTCTACATAACCAGGCTGCCGACATTCTCAGTGACACTGTAAAACCCCCTCAAGCTTTCTAGCAACTTACTGAAGGTGCGTCTCTGGAGAAAAGGAAAAAGCCTTTTTTGATGTTCTTTTGCACAGGTGACTTGGGAATGAAGATGGGGAGCTCCTTAAAATACAACTCAAACTGCATGATAATTGAGATCATTTTAAATACAACGGTTTTTAAAAAGTGAACAGGGGTGCAGTAGGAGTGGGTAAAAACACGTCATTGGGAGGTGCACAGCGATTCTTAGTTGAATTATAAAGATAATGCTGAAAAAGTAACCAATTGTGAAATTCTATATCAACCAATTTTTAAAATAATAATTTTACTGATAGCCAATGCCAGTACTGACTGGGTTTTTTTTTGTCAGTGTTGTTTTTGTCTTTGTCTATTTCCACTCCTACTTTTGTGCCAATGTAAAAAGCCAAAATCCCAAGTAACTTTTTAAAATGTCTTTACATATCAACACATGAACATCAGTGATATCAATCTTTGCTAATGGGCCAATTTTAACGAGGCCAACATTGGTCGACAAACAATACTTATCATCTGCGAAAAATTAATAATTAATTAAAAGTAGTGCTGCAAACAATACAGCAATATCATGTGATGAGTGACAATCAGTCGCAAGGTTAAAATATTTGTATTTAGTTGTACGGGGGGGTAAAGCAAATACATGTGTAGTATTGAAAGAGAAACTGCATGAAAACTGGTTAGAGGAATCAATTCTATTATTATTTATTTTATTAAAAAAAGTCTCAGCTAAGATTAGAGGTACAAGTCTCTGCAACACCATTTCTTGCATTTGAGAGTTCTTGTATGACTCCTGCTTGCAGAACTCTGAGGTCCTCTGTGTTTGCATAACTGTGTCGGACGTTTTTGTGGTACATGGGTGAGGCGCCATCAAACCCCCTGTCACAGAGAGATGTGCGATTAGCCTACACAGGGTATAAGTGGCAAGGGTGTGACGCTCTGCTGTGTGCTGCTCATTCCTCTCCGTTAACATCAGTGCTTCGGGGAGGAAGTAGTTGTCAAACTCTGTCAGATGATTGATTTGCTTTTAAGTCAAATTACTGCCTTTCCAGATAGATTTGGGGGCATTAATGAGTTAACGTTCACAGCACTAATTAAAAGTTGATTATTCTCAATGGATTGCAACATAAATTGGATTTATTTCATTCAGAAAACAACAAATTCCATCAAATACTGTCAAAGACAATTTGTTGTTTTAAGCGATGGCTCGGCAAAAATCTCTGCAAGTAAGGACAGATGCAATGAACTAGGATAGTCAATATACATGTTTTTTTTTTAAATTCAAAACAGAGATGGATCAATAATAATCAATTGATTTCATAGTCTCAACTGAATCAAATTAGAAAAATGCCTGAAAGGTCTCACTTCTAGTGAGTAGTACGGGATGATGAGGATTTACTCTCATTATACTTTTATTGAAGTTTCTGTTTATTGTTATGCAGACTTTGTGTGAGTAAAATGTCTTTAACTTGCATGGTATGTCTTTTTATGAAAGCTCATTTAAAACAAATGGTACAAATTAGCTTAGGCTGTAAATGCTATAATATGAGGCGTACTTCCCTTAAGTTAATATTCCATGCTTATGCATATTACCCCATAAAAAATAAACATAAACAAATGAGCAAAAAGTAAGTATCCACATGGGGAATACTAGCAAAGCACTACAGCTTTCTGTGAGGTCAAAGTAAAAATGCACTCAACTTAAGTCACTACTATCTCTGCTAATTACACTGGAATCAAGATAGGAGAAAAAAGAATAGGCAACTATTGCTGTGGAGGAGTGGGATGGAGAGAATGAGCTGGGCTTGACCTCCTGGTACTAGTTATTGTTAAGAAAGTGTATAGAATATGCATTATTCATGTGCAAAATATGTGAATTAGCAAATAGACAGAGAGAGCTGCGTGGAGACTATGATCACATCCTGTCCCTCACGTGGAAACAACAAAAACTGTAAACATCAACACAGCTGGAGGCCTGATTTACATGTTACATGTTTGCGAATGACGGAGCAAAGCAGAATATCCAAACCGGACACAAAGTTCTCCTTCTACTTCTGTACGGAATGGACGTAAATGACCTTTAGATCTCGGTATTGGAGGGGTGGGGGGGTCCCAACCAGCACCAGGCTGTGGAATAACAAGTCCCCATCAGACTAGTCTTGCTCTTACACCATTCATATCTTGAGTGAATCAACACGGGCACATATGAATGAGTGAATGCATGTAATCTGTTCTGGCCTTAAGATATTTCAAACAACTTATCCAGAACTGAGAGGGAAACGATAGCAGCAACTGGGTTATTAGGGATGAAACAGTTTCCTCTTGTTTGAAGGGGACCTGTGAGGCTTTTCCTTAGTTTCATAAATAATAATACAATGTCTGGTGTAAATATTAAGTATGGCCCATGTTTTGGGTAGAGAGGTATAAAAGTAACCCCTGTGCTTTGAGCAGTTTTCCTACTTTCATATCAAGCTGACATCTTGTCACAATTACCTTTATATAGTCACCAACACACGATATTTTTGTGTGTTTCTACTTTTGCTATGTGTAAGCATCTGTACTACTGCCTTTGATTGACCTTTTGTGAATTAAGTGTTTGAAGATTGATTTAAATCCTCTTCAGGCACAGCACGCCCCCCAAAACACATAGGTATGAAGTTAGAAGTAATGTTGGCCTTGAACGTAGCAGCAGAGTGTGTACAGCAGTGTGGGGAAGTAGCAGTGTTACTAGTTTAACAGTGTTTCTCAGTACTGTGCCGCTGGTAGCACGGTCTTCTTAGCATCCACACAAACCATGGCACCCTGAGTCTTAAACTCCAGCACAGAGGAACTTTCCGCTACCCGTCTGAAATAAAGGTGCTGAGATCATTATCTGACCCTGCCACTGTAAATGTACAGGTTGGCCTGTTGGTCACAAGTTTAGCTTCCCACATGCCTCAAGTAAACACCGCGTAGACGCAAAGCTAACCACAATTTCAGCCAAGGCTTACTTAAGGTGGACTGATGTTAAAAGTGGACCACTTAATACTTACTCTATGCTTCTTTCCTGGATAATTCACCTATCGTGAAGACCCGCCCCCTTCTCTGTCAATGTCGGAACAATAATCAGAGGGGTTCTTCATAACATTTGGAAACAGCTGAGCTGACTGTGTAGTCTACCACATAGTTCAATCCACCGGAGACATTTGGCTCTGTTGGGGTGTGGTTTGGCGGACGGGATAAAACATGTTAATTGGCCTCTCAGGATACCTCATATCAGAGTCCAATAATCCCATGTGCACCATTTTACCATGTTTAACTAATAAACCAAAGTAAAACCAGACGCAAGTCACGTATACTGATGGTTATCTATGGCGTTCTATGTGCAGGATGTCCAAGTGTACTGTGTAGTGGCTACAACCTGTGATTGGCTCGTATGCACTCAAGGGCGGGTCTTAGCAATGTGTCAATTAGTGGTGAACAGCAACTGGCTTCTATTGACTAGACTGTATCACAACAGCTCCCTTTGCCTGAGACGTGACATTAGTTCTTGTGATTCAGTTACACAATTAACTTGTATTAGGCTTCATTCATGAAATGATTATATCTACAGATCTGTTCTTTCACACTGAAGGACATTTTTAACCCCCTTGCCAGTTTTACAGACAGACAGTCTGTAATTCCTGGTGATAATCACTTACAAGTAGTACAACAGGCGTGCAAGGAGTTACAAATAGCATATAGGTCATCGACAGCCTCATGAAATGACTAAAATGATGCTGTGAAGGATTCGAACAAAATAAAAAACTAAACACATTTTTTTTTTGTCTAATTCTAAAATAGCTGGCGAAATTAAGTCAAGAAAATTAGACGTTAAAGCTGGTTTTACAAGCTACTTGCCCTCTCATAACCTCTGACAAGGAGGTTATATGATCAACAGTCTGTGTTTGTCAGTTTCTCTTTTTGTTTGTAAGCAAGATACCTGAAAAACAAATGGATGGATTTTGATCAAATTCAGTGAAAAGTAAGGTGGTATTACATGGAACAAATGAGTAATTTTTGGATGCGACCTGGACCAAATTGAGATCCTGGACCCTGAAGACTATTCCAGGCCATTGGCAGGATACAGCTAGTAGCTGTATTGAGTCCATGTGTAATTGTTTAAAAAAAAAATTTTATGGTTTCAGGAAATCATCCTGATCATATTCTGGACTTGTGATCCAGAGGACCCAATTTCACTAGTTGAGGGGAACATTTGTGAATAGATTTGATGACATGACGTCAATATTCTCCTTGTTGGAGGTTTATGCTTTCTGAAAACTTCTAGTTGGTTGGTGTGCTGCAGTTAAGCAGCTAGGTAGCCTGGTAACTGATGTTAGCTGTGATTATTTGTTTGGTTGCTCATTCAACACGCTACGGTGCAGCAGGACATTATGTGTGTTCATTTTGTTAAAGCTAGATAAGGAGACCGACAGGGAAGCTAGTATGGGTTATTGTTCAGTGTCTCTGGTCTTCTTGGCCCCATCTCACACACTACATTACTATTTTATATATGGTCACCTGCTACATAAAGAGAGTGATGCAGCTTTTCATCAAAATAACAGAAAACATACAAATTAAAAATTTCCTCCTGTAGTTTCGAACAACCCCCTGAATGGAGTTGCAGTCACATATGCTGCAGTGGACAAAATAGCACAATCTAACTTCGGCTGGACTTCAAGAGGCCAAATCCTGCCGATCTGCCAACAGAGCGTCTCTCACACACACAGACACACACACTCTTGACCACACAGCCAGGGGAATCTGACCACTTTTTGTGGCTCCTAGCAATTTGTAGGTCACAAAGCTCTCTGTGACCGCTGGTGTAGAGTGTAAGTCGCTGCCACTCGCAGGTCAGTCTTGTAACAGGCCACACACACACACAAATCAGGGCGCATTTTACTTCTGAACTTAAATATTCACTCATCATTCACATCCAGACAGATATTAACAATTTTAAATTCTTAGAAGATGCTCAAAGGAAGCTTTAGAATACAACAAATGCATAAAATATTAATATTGTTTACATCTCCCGGTGCGCTGCAGTTTCACATCCTTGCTTTAGACGGCAGTTTGACTTGTAGGGTAGGACTTGGTCTGATGTCTGTGGATAGGAGGATCACACTGCTCAGCCACCCCCCCCCCCCCCCCCAAGAGCCGTTCAATGAAATTTTTATGTGTGGTGTGTGTGTGTGTTTTGTGTGGGTTGCAAAAGGGGCTGCGTATGTGTGTGTGTGTGTGCACCTGGCCTACTGCATTATTAAAGTTCAGAAGCTCGCTAGCGTACAGGAAAGGAAGACAAGTTTGAGGAGGAGAAAGAAGAAAATGACGAATGAGTGAAGCTATACAAAAGTGGAGAAAATTAAGCTTCGACTGGAACATGGGGGGTGTGGCCCATTTTATAGAGGTATAAACAGTAGGTGGTACATGAGATCAGAAGAAGCGTCAAGTCATGATTTAGAGGGAAAGAGCCAGGCAGGATGAAAATCAAGCAACCAATATTTCAAAGTTTTTTTATGGTTCTTTGGCCTGGGTTTTACTCCACAATCACACTCCTTTCTAATATCAGCCACCTTTCCTCACCCTCATCCTTGTGTGGAGATGAAAATTTTCACTCTGTCACGCCATGTGAGGTAACCTCCTGACCTCTGTCGCCACCAGTCCCTCTTACACTCGGAAGACGGGACATCAGCATGCCCATAAAAGTCAGATATCTCCCTGATGTCCACGTCCGGCACACACCTAACATCCTGCATGAAGCTCCTGACAAAACCCCCTGTTTAAACATGGATGAGTCTGCCCACCACATCTCTCTCTCTCTCTCTCTCTCTCTCTCTCTCTCTCTCTCTCTCTCTCTCTCACACACACACACACACACACACACACACACACACAACTCTGACGCAAAGCTGAGAGCAGCTGCTTCAGTCTGTCTCAATAATTCAACACTGATGAAGAGCAGCAAAGGATGGGAGGTGAGAGGTTGAGGGTGAAAAAAAACGACATTTGAAGATGAGTTAACAATAAATGTGAGGTTGGAGGCGCCTGCTGAACTTTTACAACATCAAATGTGATGATTCTGTCCCAGTCCAGTTCCCCATCCAGCTGAGGAGTGGGCTGGTGTGTACAACCCATCCAGTGCGAGGAGGAAGAAGCTCACCTGTGTGGAGCTTTTTACCTCATATGTCTTCATGAACGAAAGTATAACAATACCCGCAAGCTTTCTTTGTTAAGGCTCAATCTGGGTTTTTCAAATAATACGCAAGAGTGAGTGTTTTGCATCAATTTAAAGCTCTCCTGGTTTATTGAAGTGCTGCTAACCTTACGGCGCATCTCCACAGCGAACAACAGGCATCGAGACGGTGGCATGCAGACAAAGAGATTGGAGGCTACCGCTGCCCAAGCTAACACCACCTAAGTTTCTTCACGTAAAAGCTTCTAAAACCATCCATGCTGAAGTCTGCTATCCGGTTCTAACACGCACTTTATCTGCAGCTCTCCTTCGCACAACTCGGGGAGAAAATAAGAACGGGCCACCAAGTTGTGGAGGTCCTCCTGCACGGAGATATCTATCCGCTGACCGAGAACTCACACATGGGTACATTCAGTCAGGGTGTGCGGGGAAATTCACCAACAACGTTCCTGCACTACTTTGTAACAAAAGCCCCAAACAGCTGTAATCTATTTTTACCTGCTGCTCGAGCGGGGCGACACAAAAGCCAGCTAGCTACAATGCACAGCCGAATGCATTGTTCCTCACACTGGGGCGAGGGTGGACTGGGCTGGGGGGTCCCCGTCAACCGGGAGTGCACATTTAGGTGTTAAAACTAGAAACACGTGCAGTAACACTCCGCCTAGTAGAAGCGGTACAACTTTAAAAAGTGTGTTTATTATTAGACAGAAACACGAGAGAAACTGGCTGTGTAGTTAGTTAGCTAGCAGCTGAGGCTAACTTAGCTAACCATGCCTGTGTAGTTAAGAGGAGGTAAGCTAAATAAACTATCGCAGCATCACTTTTTTTGTTGCCCGACTGAAAACAAAAATAGCTAAAGTGACTGCTTCACATCTGTTAGCAAGTTTAGCCAGCTAGCACAGTATTCCAGGTTGGATGTCTTGTGACAGAGCAATAATGTACTTACTTTTCTCTTGCTTGGCTATCGGATGGGACCACAGCTCCTTTACCCTTGCCGTACATCTTGGAAGCTGTTCTGCTACTTTATTTTATCCCACTCGACACCTGTCAAAGAAAGCTACCAAGAAAACCTACTATCTCCATAGCTACCCAGTTAGTGTTGTCTCCCTCTCTCTCTCTCTCTCTCTCTCTCTCGCTCTCGCTCTCTCTCTCTTGCGCCTTCTTTGCTCCGGTTTCTTTTTTTTCTACATCCCCAACATTGCCCACAAATCAGGCAGGGTTTCAGCCGGGGGGAACTTGAAACAGTCCGCTGGTGGAGCTTTTTTTTTTTCAATCGCTGTTCCTGGATTCAGCTCACGCCCCCCCTGTTGTGGGATGGTGGGGGCTTCTTAAAGCCACAGTGTCTCAGTTTTTGTCGCTCAAGTTCAAGTTGTCTTCTGGAGACCTTCAAGTTCAGGCATTATGTTGCTTGAGTTTGAGAGAAATGATTGACGATGAAAGCTGTCACCTGATCGACAGCTTCCTTTGTTTAAATACAACATTTTACAGCTTAATTTGTGTCCTAATGTCACACCAGAAGGAAGCCCCACTGGTTCAGCCCCCCCATGTGCCCCTGTGGTTAGCTTGAGTATCTGTCCTGCAGAGTGGGTAACGTTTACCCCACCACTTAATCCACTCATAGTGGAGGTGCCTCTTATTAATTTCCCCCACAGACCCTCCATAGTCCCCTTGATTGAAGTCATGAAGTTACCTGATTATGCAACTGGAGGTCGAGGGCCATAGCGCTTTTGTTATTTTACATACTAGGTCACTGTTGCCCAATCTGGGGTCCAGGGACTACCAAGGATCCTCACAGATGTCTCCACTGAACGAGGATAAGTTTAGTTTTGCTGTCAAGTGATAGTTTCCATCAATTTTCCTCTTTAAGGGCATCTGCTGCAGGTTTCGCCGTGTGTGTATGGGTTTGATGTTTGAAAAATGCATTTTAGATATTTCTGAAGAAGAATTTGATGTTTTAGTGCCTCCGGCAGACAAACAATCTAGACAGATTTTGCTTGGTTTTTGTTCTCCATTATAATTTGAAACACTAAAGCATCACTTTACATTACTTTGCATATTTATTTAACATACTCAAGTTGTTTATACCACCCTAAAAAAATCTGCATATTTCATGAAACCAATAAAACCATAGAAAATCAAACACATACTTAAAATCACAATGAATAATTTGTTGTTGCCATCGGTACAGAATTTACTTTGGTAGTCTCCCAGTTAGCTAACAAGTAATAATGTTTTGTCACCTCAGTATGTAAAATTTAGTTATTTCCATTTCAAATAAATACTTAATTAGTGATACTGGAACACAAGTTAAGGTTAGTCTTAACTATTAAATCTATATCTTGGTTGGTGGATAAGACAAGAGCAACCGTAAAGACAACTTTAGCCTTGGAAAGTGTGTACTTCACTTTAATGCCCTCTTGGAAGAGCAGGGGAAAAAAAATCCCATCCAATGTGATTGACACTTCAGGACTACTTTCTTCTGTGACGTATCCCTCCACCAATATATCTATCCTCAACACAAGATGTAGCATGTGTTACAGGCCGAAATCTACTGTCAGTAGAGTGAGCAGCAATCATGAACCATTTAACAAATACAGTTGAGCATTCAGACAATTTCCAAATAAAATAAATCAAACATAAATCTCATCTTTCATCATAATTAGTAGAAACGTTACTAGAATCACAGTTAAAATAATATACAACTACTGTGCTCATGTAGTATCCAGGTATGTAACTGCGTAGACGTCTGTGTCATATCCCTTTAAGAGTGTGTAGAGGGCAGTTGCAGTGTGTGTGTGTGTGTGTGTGTGTGTGTGTGTGTGTGTGTGTGTGTGTGTGTGTAAGGCAGGGACAGGCAGTGTGCTCTGTTTTTGTGCTACTAGCTGTGGGAAGGGCACAGCTGACTGTGTGTGTCTGCGCGCGCACACATGTGCGGCTTCATATGTGTGTAGAGACGAGTGCACATACTTGTGTGTTTGAGAGAGTCAGCAAGGGAAAGAGAGAAGATACATTTCTCTCTCGCTCTGTGTGTGTGTGTGTGTGTGTGTATTAGGGCTTGTTTACGTGTGAATACACACATCTCATGATGAGCAGACGTAATATAAAAGAAATGAACCAACAGGAGAAAGGAGGCAAGAATTGTTTTAGAGGACTGAGTACAAGTCACTGCTGTAACAAAAGTACACTCGATACAAAGTCATGTGATTTTACAACACACATTATACTATCAATATGTACACTTGATTTAAAGTTCTTTCACTTGGTTATGAAGCTCTTAATGATCTATCGCTCTCTTACTTTTCTAACTCATTTATATCCCATCGTGAGCGCTCTGATACGGTGGCCCAGAGAGTTCAACAAACTGCAAACACGAAAACGAAAAATCAATTTGACAACACACGAACCGCATTCAGAACTCGCGCCGTGACGCGCATTACCGAAAGAATGCACATTCCACTAATCAGCAGAATTGTTTCAGAAAGGTACCTAAATGTGATGAATGCATTTTTACCCTCTTGTGAGTTTGATGAAGTCAGCTCTCCGTCAGCAGTGTCAGAAAATGATCTAAATGTAAATGTTTTTGGTCTATTTTATACTTCTTTTAACCAGATTTAGACATGTTCATCACTTTTAAGAGTCCCCAACACTTCCACTGTTCTTGCAATAAATTGGCGTTGTGTGCTCACATCACCTTTAATAGCAATTCCCCAACGCATTAAAAAATTCCACCAAAATAAAACCGGGGAGGCTGCTTTCGTCCACTATGAACTTAAATTGTGCAGCACAATACAAAATATAGTATGAGACATGTGTTCAGATTCCATTTTGTTGGCTGGAAAAAAAATCAATTTAGCTTTTAATCAGCATTGCTTTCCTTCAATTAATTTTATCTGTTCTTTGTCTATATCGCCATTTTATGCATTCACAAATGTGTATATATATATATATATATATATGTTTTATTTTCTTCTTTTTTCTCATTGTTTTCTATAATTTGCTGAAATGTTCAGGCTCTTTCAGCTGTGGGAGAGAGTTATCGCAATAAATTATCATTATTACAAAACTGAATGCATAGGGAGACTCATTTTTTTAATTGTTTGGCATTGTTGGCATATGTTTCAAACTACATTCCACACTAGGCTAGAAAAATCATAACCCCAGTAAAGTCTCTTTTTGTAAAGTTTTCCATCCACACCCAATGCATTAAAAACCTGAAAACTATAGATTATTAGAGGTGAAAGTCTCATTTTTCCTGATTCACTTGGCGAATACTTACATTAAGGTCTTGTTCAAGTCTGATATGAAAGGAATACATCCAGGCCAGTAAGCACCATGGAAAATTCTCCCCGACATAACTGGAGGTTTGCTTTAAATTCGGTCTCACTGATACGGTAAAAGTAAGTACATGAATCCTCCAACAAACGTCTGCTTTTCTGCGTACATTTTAATTTCGGCCGGGAGTTAAAGTAAACGTGTTTGTCCTCCAGGGAGTAGACCTGCTGCTTCCTGTCCCGCTCTCTCTCACCCCATCATTGACCATCTCTCAAGCCTCTTGCCTGAAATTAACCAACCAAACCAAACCAACCTCCCATCAGTAGGCAGCTGCTAACTCTAAGAAGCTGAATGTGGTTGGGGATTATTCTGCATTTGGGGCAACTTGCAAGTACAGGATGCATATTGATTCAATACAGGGCACATTGTAAGTGTAAAAAATGGGACAATTCTGTATACTGTATTACAGGACAGGTGAAAATCCTACTAAATATTGTATTTTGCCTTTCAGGTGCTCACAGATATGTCTCTTTAGCTCACAAAGACATATTTCCCCCTCCTGCATAATTTCTTTAGTGACTCCAGAATGCAGCAAGCACCAGCAATGTATATTTAGCTGGAAGCTAATAGCGACGCTCAGCGAACAACAACTCCCAAGTACATCATCCAGAATAATTCATATCTTCTTGCTGAGTAATCCACAACAACAATTTGATTTAAGCTTAAAATGAACTGATTATAGGCAACACGGTGGTGCAGTGGTTAGCAGTGTTGCCTCACAGCAAGAAGGTTCTGGTTCAGGCCCCAGCTCGAGCACGGGATCTTTCTGTGAGGAGTCTGCATGTTCTCCCTGCGTGGGTTCTCTCCAGGTACTCCTGCTTCCTCCCACTGTAGGTGTGGCTGTGAGTGTGAATGGTTCTCTGTCTATATGTGATGGACTGGTGACCCGTCCAGGGTGAACTCCGCCTCTCACACGAAGGCAGCTGGAATAGGCTCCAGCCCCCCCTCCCCCTGCGACCCTTAACAGGAATAAGCAGTAATAAAAATGGATGGATGAACTGATTATAATACTTCTAGTTTGTTGCTTAATCATATATATATAGATATAGATATATGTATGTATATCTATGTATATATCTATAGGTATCTATGTATCTATAATAGAAGTAGTGTATCTATGTAATAATAATAATAGTAATAATAATAATAATAGAAGTAATGTAATGTACACACACACATATATGTACAGTATATACACACACATATATATATATATATATATATATATATATATATATATATATATAAACATGATCATTTTCATTCTTACAACAGTCTAAGTTAATTAAACCTCTGTTCAGTCACCCTCTCACACTCATCTATATTATTTATTAACAAAGTTGAAATCAAAATTGAATGTTATGATTTATATATAATACATTTTTTGGGTCCAACCTCTCAACAACCATAGACACCACAGTGATATCTTAATGTCCGCTGTAATATTTTTACATAACTAAGATATCAATCAAATCACTATTTTGGGATCTCAAAGTCATCTGACTAATTAAATGCAACTTAATGGCAAAGGGTGTATTATGCAACATCCGTTACAGTGGCTTAAGGGCGAGCAGAAGAAGCTTTTTCAAATGTAGCCGTCTTGATAAGGACACAAGAGAACAAGGGGGAGGGAAAAGTGATGGTGGAGGTATCTTTTAAGCTCTAGACCACAAACTCTATCACTGTCTCATCATAGCACCAGTATTGATCCAAGAACCCAGCGATTCTCTGGAACACTGGCTCTTCCCCATTGTGTGCTTTCTCCATTTCCCCTGTTTTATCAAATGCATATGAGCAGATATGATTGTTGATGTTTCAATCACACAAGTCTTTTCGGTCTGTTTCCATTCAGTGACTTCTCAGTTTTTGTCAGGTGTTGAATATTTTATCCAATTTCATTAGTTTAGCCTTTAGTAGCTTGTTTCGTACAGTTGATTAAAAATGTCTAAGCAATTCCAATGGGATTGCTTCACTTTAAAGCGATATTTCCAAAATCCAAAATTTGGATTTTGCACATTCATGTAAATAGGTATCTTGCGTTCACAAAGGTGTATTTTTCCACCTCTGCACCACTTCTTTGTGTCTCCAGAATGCAAAAAGAGCGAGCCACGTATGTCTAGCTTGAAGCTAATGATGCCCCATTGCCATCAACTACAAACAACAAAACTATCCAGAAATGTTGGTTTTCAAACTCTCAATTGCCTTGTCCCGTACAATCCTTGTCTTCTCCATCTAGCCATTCATTCAGTAATCCACAGATACTTTTATCAAAACTAAAAACAAACAAGCTATAACTCTTCCGGTGCAGGGCTACTGTACAAGTTCCTTGAATGTGCCAGCTGAATACGAAGCAAAGGAAAATTAACGCACAGCTGGACTTAATAGTTAGTTTGTTTTTGGATTGCGGAGTATACAGGCTGATAACGAGGCTGTGGATTATACGGGATGGTGTACTTTACAGTTTATAAATGTTTTTGCACAGTTTTGCTGTTGTTTGTAGTTGGTGGCAGCTGTATGCCATTAGCTTCAGGCTAAAGATACGAGGCTCTTTCTTCATTCTTGAGTCAGAAAGAAGTGATACACTGGTGGAAACGCTGCTTTTGTGAGCGCGAGACACCTTTTTTGTGAGAAATTGAAAGGCAAAATGCACATCTTGGGTAAAGTATCACTTTAAAGACCAGCCAATGCTGATAAGGCCTATACACACTGTTGGGATAGCGGTATCCGTTAGCGAGACAGAGACGAGGACCATCTTGTGCTCCATGTAGTTGTAGAAGCAGTCCTCTATGAAACACCTTAATCATAATCTGGAGCTGTCACACATCCCACCTCCCTACACATGAATACATTCAAACCAGCAGACCAGTAACCATGGTATTTTGAGGAAAGAAAACAAGGTTTGAGGTGGCAAACAAACAAAGTGCACCAACATACCGATCTGGCTAGCTGTATATAACTTGTACTCATATGTACTTGTTGCAAAAAGTTGACGATCGAGTGACAGCTGGATGTCACGTTGGTTGAAACTGGTTGGTACATGCTCATGTGTGAGAAAAACAAGTTTGATTTTGACCATCATTTTCATGTCTTATGTCTTGTTGGATTGGAGAACACTGCAACTAAGTATCTGACCCGAAATGGTTAAAACTCATGTCAACCCATCTCAACATTAACTGTCAATGATGTACTAAAGCAAACTGACCCCAAATCTCTCATTAAATCCCATTTTTATTGAATCTTATGAGACAGCTTGTTTGTGTCTTTTTTTTCTCCCAAACATGTGTTTAAGGTTCCAACTGCATAATTTTCAAGTGTTTTCTTAGAGTTTTTACATCTGTAACCTTTTTAATACGCTCCAGTACACAATGTGTCCTGAAAAGACTCTTTGGCACAAGCTCTCATCTATGTCGCAAAATCAGTTTTGGATGTTCTGTTTGATAGTTTGCACTGGAGGATGAACATTTTTGTACAATTATTTAGTTGTCAGCACCTGGCAACATTGCCCCCCCCCCCCCCCACAGCCCTGTTATCACCCCCTCTCTATCCCACCCCTCTCCTTTCTCACTTCATCACTCCCTTCTTTTCTACATCATCATCCTCTCCTCTGACCCACTTTCCTGCCTTCTCACCACTGTTTCCCTTCGTTCTTTCTTGTGCACCCACATTGTTCATCTCTATCTGTCTCTCCTCCTCCTTCTCCCATTATTTCACTTCTCCCTCTTCTTGTCCTTTTTTTTGCCTGTGTTCATGCTCCTCCACCTTTCTTCCTCTCCTGCCCCCTCACTCTTCCTCCACCTGCATCTCCATCCCTCCATTCTGACTCACTGAATATTCCCCCGTTCCACGTGCTCTCCTTCTCTTCCTTCAGCTTTTCTTCATCTCCTGCTCCTCTCTCACCCACTACCTTCTCCCTCCCTCCCCGTGCCCCCCTCCTCCCTCATCTTTCTACATCTACCCCCCCCCTTCACTCCTCCTCTTCCTTTCTCCTTCCTCTATGAGTCATTTCGTGCTCTCCCCTCACTATGCCACAGAGCCACTCAGGACAGACATTCATCAGCGGCCTGAGATGATAGATGCTGTTCACCACAGCTCCAGCAGCCAGTTAGCCCCTGATGATGCCTGATGCATACAGATATCACCTGGCTGCCTGCTTTCCACCGCCTCAACAGAGCTCAAAACACACAAATGCACTCAAGTTTGCACACACAAACACAAAAGAGGTGCTACTGTGGCACTATGATGTTGTCGGGAAATTCTGACAATGTGGCCATCTATTGACTCCATTCTGTTTGCACATACACATATTCTTGTTTCCTGTTTAGTTCTACTTCTTGTAGATAGTTGATCTATTGAGGTTGAGCACACTAGTGTGTGACCTCGGATTAAATGTTCATGTTTTGCTCTCATTTGACAAAGTTGTGTTAATTTACAAAAGAATTTGCTTTAATAAGAAATAAATTCTGTGACATTTATCCGTAGGCATTCATTTTGTTTTACAAAGTTAGGAAAACAATGTAAGTCAAGCCTTTTGTCTCACACAGGGGTGTACAGCCCTTTTAATTAAACACTGGTAGTGGATTTCCATGTAGGACGATACCCAAAGCCTACAGGTATCAGAAATGAAAATGTTGGGTCGGTGCGTCTTTTAACTTAATCTTAAGAACTTTAACTTAAAACTTAGTCTTTACTATCACACATCCTTAAACTTAACTCTTGTGAAGTCTAGTATCATAGCCATGAGACAAAATGTTGGGAACTACAAGTATATTGAACTAATAGTCTTGAACCATGCAGGCATGCAGCACATGCATGTATTCACACACACACACACACACACACACACACACACTCTCCTCAGAATGTTGTATTCTTATTCTTTTTATTAAAGCTGGTTATGACAAGTATAGAATCTTTTATCCTTCTTCTTGGGATTTTGGTTGGACAGTTACTGAGCTCTGTATACCTAAGAGCAAAAACCCTTAAGTACCCCGAAGGTAAAATTTTTCCGCGTCTAGAGTTATTGAGTGGATGGAGAGGATAGTTACTGACTTTTTATGCTCCTTTTTTGGGGGGTAATAAAGAATTGGGGGACTGTTGATGACGTGTTGGCCCATGCGTTACCTTTTGCACCTCATTTCATCTGCCCAGTCACTGGAAGAGACAGTGTATTCCATTTGGATAACCCTAACTTCCTCATATAACCTTAGCCACTGACCTATAATTCAGTTTTCCCCAGTGCACTTACAGTCCCTATTTAACCAGTTTTAAGTTTTGTCTGTCTCTTTGATAGAGCCTTAAGTCATATCTGCACACACACAAAACAAATGTTCATTCCTTTATTCATTCATTCATTCATTCATATGCCTCTTACCCTCATCTTAACCCACACAGGTGAATGCCTAATGTTGTGGGGTCCAGCATTTTTGCCCAACAAATCATTTAAGACTCCATAGATCCAATGGGCTCCTTGTTTTTTGACCCCATATGTACAGTTCAGTGAGCAGAAACAGAAAGTTTGCATCGAAGAATTCTTGGAAAAGTATACACACGAAAAGTATATACAAGAGTGCATGCAGTGTTGTAATAGATTTGTGTGTGTGTGTGTGTGTCTGTGCGTGTGTGCGTGTGTGTGTGTGTGTGAGCACGCGCGGCGAAGATTGTTACATATGTAAATTCCAGGGGAGTTAGGTTAATTGGGTCTGAAAAAGAGGTGGGTGTGTCCCTCTCCTCTATGACAGGCTTATTTACATAGCAAAGCTGTAATTACACTAACGAAGCCCCTATCAGGCAAAGTGCACACACATACACACACGAGCCGACACACACGTGTAATCCCAAAACAGGTTTGAGCTCAATCATGCCAAACCTGTATTTTTCATCACTCCAGATTCCTCTCAAAAGCATTCCATTCACATGTTCATTTCTAATTGAATGCCATCTTTTGCGTTGCCAATCAGCCGGCTTGTTGGGACTTCTCTATTAGAGCTCATTGGCTTCTAAGAGAGATGTGGGATCATTCCAGCACTTAGCAATCACTTCCTTCCTTCTATCTCCTCTGGATTTTGTTTGTAAAAACAGCATTTTCCTTTGTCAGATAGTCGTAACTTTGTAGGAAAAAAAAAAGATGAAAAAAGACAAAAAAAAGGATTTGCTTTTTGTCAGTTAAAATTCAAAATGATTGTCCGTGCACATATTTGGGAGAATCGTCCATTAAACCATCTGGGAGTTGATGAAAAATTGAAATAAAACCAGTTAGAAAACAGGGGGAAAAAAGCTTTTGATTGTTTGCTAGGTTTTATCTATTGATTGTCAATTTATAGGGTATTGTAAAAGTTCTCCACCTGCAGGTCAGTAGATTTTTAAGGGGATAGAAGTTACAGGATGACTAAAAAATGTTAGGAGGCAGATGAAACCCTATTTCTGGTGTGCAATTTTAGTTTGTGCATAATGTTTCTTCAACCCCGTAAAAGGATTCACACAAAACGAGCAAAAACCTACCCAGTTTGAACAAATTGCAATCTGCAGTTACAGCAAAATCTGTAGTATTCTTTCTCTTCTATCAAATATAAAGGGATATTACACAAGGAGTACACAACAGGGTTTGTTGTTTAAGGGGTACAGGACTTAAAAAAAACAGTGCAGAGCTTTAAAAGAACATAAGGCAAAAGCTCTGCGACTGCTCCAATCCTTTCCTACGAAAATGTGTTTTTATTTGTTAAATTCAGTCAATGTGGAGAAAACAACAGAAGCAGAAAAGTCCTATCAACAGAAGACCTTAAAATACTACACCAAATTCACCTGTTGCACATTTTACCATCCTGTAAAAAAAGAAAAAAAGAAAAGAAAAAAATCGCATGTAGCAGTGGTTATCATAACTATTCGCTTCAGATCAGGCCGACTCCACCAACCAACATTCCAGAGGTTGCATATCACCTATTATTGTCATTAATAAACCACAGATGGATTCAAAACCATTTCCAGGAAACATATGACCTTCCAAAACACGATAAATTGGTCTTGAAAAGCAGCGTTCACTTATGTGTCAGCAACCTCTGAGGATGAGAACGAGGCCTGGGTTCAGGTTTCTACATGACAGTAAAAACAGTTTGTTAAGGATCGTGGATTCGAAGATGCTGACTGTTGCAAATTTGGTTGAAAACACAGGAACAGGAACCAAACATCTATCTGCTGCCGCACTGTTGTTGATTAAACCCACCCACATCATATGGAGTCTCTATATGGATGATCTAATTAAAGCCTTTTCTCAGTATTTTTTCAGCTGCTAAAGAGCATTTGTCACCTGAATCGTTAGAGGCAGAGTAGAACCCAACCACCTTACAGCTCTGCTCTTGATTATGACTGATAATGATTATTTAAAAGGTTAATAATACCTGAATGTGTTGCAGAACTCTGTGTGTGTGTGTGTGTGTGTGTGTGTGTGTGTGTGTGTGTGTGTGTGTGTGTGTGTGTGTGTGTATGAGGAGGACAGACCATCTCCGGATCTTCTGTGATGATTTCTTTCTGAAGCAAGAAATCGTTTTTGTTTTTTTTCCCACGATGAAATATTAAACTTCCCTTTCTAATTGTCTTACCATGAAGGTAGTTTTATGTTTTCTTCTTCTAATAATGTCTCAGCATCTCCACAGAACTCAGCAGGTCCTTGGACGGACTAAAGAAACAGTCCTCACAAGTGATGAGGTCTTAGGGGATCTCGAGTAATCATGGCTTTTTGTTTTTGGAATCCGTATTCCTGTTGAGTTTTAAAATGTCATTGTGAAGAGCTTTGGGCAGTACCATGAAATTATACATGATTACACTTCCATTGTATTACATGCATGCATTGCATAACTGTGGCACATTATTTAAAGCCATTCAAAGCAATTTTGTGATTTTGTGGTTTCATTGTCTAAATAAATGGATTTGACACCATTTGGAAACTCTATGCATGGCTCAATGCAACTAGATGTGAGTGATATATTTTGTTTCTTTTGAGTGAAGCATGGCAATGTTTTACTGAGAGTCAGTTGGTTGATCCAACACTTTAGACTGGTCTGAAATGTCATAACAAATGTTAAATTGAATCCCCACCCCCACCCCTCCAGGGATAAATTGTAAAAACTTTTGTGGTTTAGTCTGTCACCACGTCAAAATTGACGTTTGGTATTTAAACACCAGCAACACAGTTCCCATCAGCCTCGGCTGTAACGTGTCTTCTCCGTTAATTAAAGAATTCTTCCATGTGACCTGAGATGGTACCGGTTTTGGTGGCATTTCATGATGAGTTAATTAGTACTTTTACAGAGACAATCCAAGAAGTCGCTCAGTGAAACTGGAAAAGGGGAAAAGCTTTTCAAAAATGTTCAGCTGATTAGATGAACTGTCCATCTATCACAGGCTAACTTCAACCATTCATGTCAAAGAAGTGACACAGAAGCTGAATCCAGCCAGCAGAAGAGCAAAAACATCTTTTTAATTGAGAAAAAAAACATTTCAGAGACATTCTCTGGTCTTCTATTTAAGAAGAAATACTCTTGGGTTCTGATATCACTGACGCAGTAGAAGTATTTACACTGAATTCTTCATGAGTTAGCTTTAGATGGGCCTCCGTCACTCTGTTTTACGTGCATTTAGAAGTGTCCGATTGGGAAAAGGTGGATGGAAATACCAAAATTGGAAGAAAAAAAAAATCCACTAATTTGCAAAAAAAGTTTTTATGCTCACTTGAGGGGGTTTCTTATACATGCAAAAAAAAAAAAAAAAAAAAGCGAATGCGCAATGCGTGGATTGACGAGGAGAACAATATATTCCTCAGTCACATCCTCACAAAAATAAATGCCTAATAATATATAAGTTGCCGGGGCAACTACTTTTTTGTTTCCAGTTTGTACCTTCTACTTCTCGTGCATTTTATCACATTTTTGTTTGTGCCATCTTCCGTCAAAACTAACGTAATTTATCTGCTCCGACCTCTACACGGAAATGAACCAAATTCGCCTTTCTCTTGTTTTTAATTTGCAAACTTTCAGAGATTGAGACAAAAACCTGGCAACGGCTGTTTTGAACGAACTGTCACCTCTCGCTCGCCATTGTATGTCTAATCCACACCCGTATAAAGGACCCTGACTGATCGGCCTACCTTGAAGGCCGAGAAGATCCTTTCTCCTGAGAACATGCAGGACCAACCGTCTCACGAGGTAACAAAATTTTTGGTGGCTGAAAGCAAATTTCAGTTTGATATTTACAGAAAGAGAGAATGCGAGACTGTGATGTCCCATGAATGTTCAAGGGCAATGCACATTCAATGCTGAAAGCGTCTTTTGACAACGCTGCAATATTTGTGACGAAAATTGTAAAAGTTGGCCCTGGCAACGCATCTAAATTGAGGAAACATCTGGTCGAATGCAAAAAAAATATCTAAAAGCTGTGTACCGTATTTTGCTAATGTTAGCAATACGCCTGCAATCTGAATGTTTGGATTTGTTTCTCTCCAAAGAAATGTATGTTTTGGTTATGACAGAGAGAATTATGTAAAAAAAAACAAAAAACAAAACAACAAAGTGCTGTGGAGTAAGATGATAAGCAAACGCTAAACTGTGATGATGAACATGGGTTACTGGTCAACATTTGTGACATTCTTATTGCGAGCATGTAAGCACTGCTGCACAGCCTCAGAGCTGTACTAAGAGACCTGGTTCTGCCTCCAAACTCCTCCTCAGTCCCTATAGATTCACCTCATTGCCCCGCGATGGATACGCAACTATGTTTTAAAAAATTGACCGGAACATGAAAATATTCGTCAGAAGATGCTTTTGGGGTTATTCTCGTTGGGTTTGTCCTTTAGATTGAAGTAAACCAAATGTGAACCAAAAGCTCAAATCGGCACCTTTACCAAGGCAGCACCCAGTCCCATCACCTCCCTCAGTCTCTGCCCTTCCCTCTTTCCACACTTCCTATTCCAAGAGGAATTTAATCTTTCAAGCCATCGTTGTTTTTCCTTTCCCCTATTTTTACTGCTGCTGCTGCTGCTGCTGCTGCTTGGAAGACCACAGACTGCCTCTGTATGCTGATGCCCCCCCACCCCCACCCCTCCTCCTTTTACTGAGCATGTCTCTCTCTTTCTGTATCTCTATTTGTCTCTCGCGCTCACTCCCTGTCTCTCCTCCTCTGCACTCCGTCCTCCTCCTCCTCACTTGTTCTCTACTTCTTCACTCCTTCTCACCCCTCCTGTTCACCACGCACACACACACACACACACACACACACACACATTCTTTTCCTTTTTTCCTCCCTCCTGACTCCCTCCTGTCTGTCTATCTGCTGCTCGAAGCTCTGCTGTACGTGCCACAGATTCAGATGGCAGTGAAATGGTAGAGGGAGACAAACAGAGACACATGCATGCAATTACATGCTCTCTCTCTCTCTCTCTCTCTCTCTCACACACACACACACACACACACACACATATGTAGACCAGCAACTGCATGCACAGACACACACATCTGTGAAAAGGCACAAAGGCGCGCGCACACACACACACACACACACACACACACACCTGCGCGCACTTCCATAAAGAGACACTGTAGTGTCATACGTTCAAGTATTTAAGTCATCTTCTACCGTCAGTTTAGTCAGGAATATATCACTAGGAGCACAAAGCCATCAGGAAACATAATGCAGAAAATATTCATGCGACTTTTCTGAGATATTAGGGATGAAGAAAGATGGTGTTGTAGAATATATATATATGGCGCAGTGAGGAGAAATTTGACTTTTTAAGTGCACATTGTTGTAAAAAAGTATATATTTTTGTGTTTGTGAGAGGGACAAACAGCACAAAGAGAAAGAGAGAGGGGAAGAGGCTGGGAGGGGTAATAGAGAGGGAGAAATGGAGAGTAAAGAGGTCAGTCTAAGCTTATGAAACATTTTCTACCCTAACCCGGCCTATTTGTTATCGGGCAGCACTGTAGTCTTACAGGCAGACACACACAAGTCCCCGATGATGTGCCTTTAGGGTCTGACATGTGAACGTACTGGTAATGATTCACACGCAAACACCGACTGTTTAGATTTTCACACCTTCAGCTGTGAGAAATACTGCAAACAGGTTAGTCGGTTTAACTCTCCGTCATTAACTGGAATTACACGATTAACACCACGTGACACTGACACTTCTGACATGTAAAGCTGGTTGATGTTTAAAGACACGGTTCAACATTTTCATGTTCCATGCATTTATTTTCTGATAGATGGATGAGAAGGTTGATAGCACTTTCATGTCTGTACAGTGCATGGGGGGGGGGGGGGTTAGAACGCCATTAGCTTAGCATAAAATATTTTGCCTTTTTAGAAGTCACACAAAGGTGTCTTGTATTCACATAGACATGTTTTCACTTCTGTGCCAGAAAACTCAAAGAGCTAGCCGTGTATATCTAGCTTGAAGTTAATAGCAACTAACTGTTAGTAATAGCACAAATGCCCCCGAAACAATTTTCAAGAGCACCGTCCAGTACACGGCATGCAAACAAACCAAAGTCGAAGAGTCATAGTTTTTTTTTAGCTTAAGTCAAAGTTTTAGTGGATTACTGAACACGCAGATAAGTAGAGACAACGTGAATTATACCAGGTGATAGGTTGAGTATGTAAATGGATGTTTTTGGACAGGTCTGTTGTTGTTAGCCATCAGTCACCGTTAGCTCCAAGCTAAATATACATTGCTGGCTCTCTGCAGTCTGGTGTCACAAAGAAGTAATGCAGAAGGGGAAAATGTCTGTTTGAGCTCAAGACTCTTATTTATGAGTACTTCAAAGTCAAAATACTGGTTGTTAACCACTTCCACCACAGTGAGGTTGCCATGCAACCAGCAGAGACACTACAAAGAGGTAGATGGATGAACTGATGGTGGACGGTAACTAAGAGTCAAAAATACTAGTTGCTTATGTGTTAACTACATTTGCATTACTTGAGTGCTCATAGTGGTTAATGTTTTTTGGTTTTCTTTAAATCTTATTAGGTTTAATGGAGGAACTGTAGTTCCTGCTTCACCGTATTTGTGACAAACTTATAAACTAGAAGGCATTCAGAGAGCATAAACCTCTGACGAGGTGATATGTTCTCACATCCAAATCTGAATCAATTCCAAATGTATAATAGATTGATGCTCAACCTAATTTCATCCTTCCAAATATCTTGAAATTCCATCCACAACATCTACAGAAATCATCCTCTCCCGAGTTTTTAATGTTGAAAAACCATAAACATGTTACACAAAAACCATCATTTAAAAAGAAAAATCTACTTTGACACTTGGCTGTATTAATACAGCAATGATATAATCTTTTATGTTTCTCTCCAGCTCAAGGCCCAAAAATATTTACTGTTTCTGAATACATAAGTTCATCTTCATCCTCTCATGTTCAGTTATTTACCTCTGTACTTAACAAACATGTATATTTGTACTTCCAAATATGAAGACTCGCATCCTCTTTTTTTTTCTTCCAAATTTGGGTGTAATACTACGACCAAATATATCCTCAGGTGATTACTGGTGAAAAGGTTCACATGTTCTCTCCTCATATTATGTGTTCATTTGTCTACACCGTGAGCTGCCGTGCGTTCTTGTTGAGACTGTCTCATTCTCTGGCCTTGCCCATTGACCCTGAAGTATTATCTGACCCGGTGAGAGGAAGGAGGAGGATAAGTAGACACACGGTTCAAGAACATTCGCGTGATTATTTTCAACATCAAATGTTGGTTTCCTCTGCTTGGCCATTTTCTAAATATGCAAAAATGTGTGTTTTTAAAAAGGATTTTCAACATTTGCAAACTTCTAAAAGCGTCTACCTTTGTTATCTTTTTTTATTCATAACTATAAACGTTGCTTATTTCATTTGGATTTCTTCCGTTTTCAACTCTGTTGACTGTGTACGTCCTCACTTTAACATGTTTACCAATCGGACTCTGTCACAGCTTCTGTTCAAATGATCTTTTCTCGACTAAAAATGTTCAGATGCCATTATATTTCCTTCCCAATATTGATTCTGATACCCGATACATGCGGTTTATTGAAGGAATTTTCTAGAGTTAAACATAGTCACATTGTTGACATGCTCACGTCAACTGACCAATTTGCTGCTCTAAGAATCTAACTACCATTGGGAACATGAACTTCCTCAGGCTACTATTTTAGAAGAGTAAAAAAGAATTGATTTCCTGTTTACAATAAGTCAGATAACTGAGCGAACTCAGAAGTAGTAGGTTTCTATTTCAAGGCCAATAAATTAAGTGGTATCAGATCCGTGTGCAGCCCTACAAACTCACAGATCCTGATCTTAATATCGGAATTGTAACAATTCTATTTTCCACATGAATTTAATGCAAATAACTACACAGCAAAACCCCGCAATGACGAGACCGGAACGGACAAACCAAAAATGTGTTTCTCATCATCAGATCATGTGTACAAGTTTTGTACTTGAACTCATCACTAGTGTTTCTCGGGCGACTCCGTTAAGAAGGACATCCCTTACGGTTCCATAGCATGATTTACATAAAAGTAAAATGTCTAATATTAAAACAGGAGATGAAGATGCATTCAGCTTACAAACAACGTGAGACATTTGGCTTTTCACCGCCAACGCTTAATTCAAAACACCACAAAAGCATGCATTTGGCGTGGATTCAGCCATGTGGCCATTTTCTTTTGTCTTTTATGTGAGAATTCACAACATAAAGTGTTGGGAGTTTTCTTTAAATTTGACCTGAAAGCCTGTGACAGAAACATATGTTGACTTTGGATGTCAAATTGGATCCAGATTGTGTGTCGTCTCAGAGATGTTTGAAAAAGTTACAAGACCTTTTTTTTTTTATTCTTATTTATTTATTTATCAGAGACACAAACTTGAGTGTGCGGTGGTATAATTGGCTGCACAGGCTACACATGTTATTTTCTTTCAACTAGGAGAGTGATTTCAGATGTTTTTTCTGTCACCTTACGAGATGGAGAACGATATGTTCTGCTTTTTTTTTTTTTTCTTCTTCCCTGTAAGCGTCCAAGGAGATGTTGCAGTCCTGAGATGGCTCTTTGTATATTAACAGCTGGTTCTGACCATGATTTCTCATTTATTTCTGAATATACTGTAATGTCACGAAATATCTTAGGAGGTTTTAATTGCTTAATTCTCATTTTTAAAATCCCATTCTATCAAATGAGCTAGTCGGATAATTTGAGAATATTATTTCAGTGCTGAGAAGTTCCGCTTTTGTCCACCAGTTATGCCCGTGAGCCTTGATATGAGAAGGAATCTATGGTGGACCTAAAGCGCAAAACACACGACTGAACAGAAAACAAAACGTCATGACAGAAAACACATTTTACAAAGCAGAATGACATTGAAGAAAACAACATTGCTTGTGCAGTTTTTTTTTTTTGAAAACACAATGACATTTCAGAAAACACACTTCAGAAAATAGAATTACATTTCAGAGAAAACAATATTTTTTTTAAAAACAAATTGACATTTAAGAAATCGAGCGTCCGAAAATGAAATTGCATTCCCAGAAAACATCATTTCAGAAAGCACAATAAATTTCAAAACAAAATGACATTTCAAAAACAAAACAATATTTCGTAATACACAACATTTCCGAAAATACAGCAAAATTTGTTATGCTTCGTGGAATATTATTTTGTGTTGTGTAATTGTATATTCTCTGAAACGTGTTTTGTCCTTCAGGGCCACCACAGAAACCAGTCAGAGGTGCAAATTATCCAACGATTATTCACAACCCATTCAATGTTTGAAAGTGAAGTCATAACGTGTATGATTGTCTATATGTGACAAATAGTATGAATACGTGCACTCACTGGCCGCTTTGCTCCTCTTTTGATATTAACTTTACTTTTACGAAGCTTGTAATTATGCTGTTTCTACTGGCACTTTCAGAGAGGTAATAATTCTACTTTGCTTATTTATTTATTAGTCCTTCAGTGGGTGGTGGTGTTGTAATGCCAATGCTGATCAATTTCTTCTGCTTATGCAGGATGTGTAAAAGGGCAACTGCCTCACTAACACATTACCCACATTAACTTTATAAGGCCACTGGGCTAGCCTATGTCCTCCAGAGAGCACAGTAGGTTGCATTGTGGCCACAAGCTCACAGTTTGTGCAAATGTGTATCTTCAATCTCACACAATAGAGCCGTACTTCTGGTTGTGGAAGTTATAATATGTAGCTTAAACCCCGAGGCTAAGTTAACATATCGAACATCTAGAGTTCAGCCTGCTAACCTCGCTGACAATATTAATTCCTTGGCATTTGTACTGATATTATATTCATGTGTTATTATGAAACACACAGAAGTTAAAATATTCTTAATATATATAGATTTATTTTTATCAGTCAAACGTTTGCTTGAGCTCCACCCTGTGCTACCAGCTCTTCATGGTTCCAAGCTGCCAAACAAGAAATGAGTGCAACCCAACAGGTTTCTAGTAGATTGCTGAGAGTCAAGGAAGTTCTTCATTGTTCCACGAGAACATGTTGTAGTTTACGGGAACATATACATCAATATTTTCTATGTCAGCACAAATGGAATAATGTGAAACACTATTTTTTTCTTAAATAAGCAATGTTAGTATGGCTCAATTGCTTAACATTTGCTTTGGTTTGTGGAGTGGTTGTGTGGTTCAGGCACAGTCCTAATAGGTTTTCTTTTTGAAATAACTTACCAGGTGAAAACATTCCAGCCTGTGCGGCCTTGTTCAGACCTGCTATTTGCATGGTTACATTTGAACAATTCTTACTTTGTCAGACACTGTCACTAAAATGTGTTTCTACATGTCCACTGACTACTTGTTAACAAATAAACACCTACATGACTTCAGTTTTTGTAAAGACCAAACGCATAACTCTCATTTATTTAAAGTTGCACGTCGCACAAATTATGCTAAATTAAGTATTTGATTGATTATTTGCTTTGAATTGTCTTGAAAGAGTGAGGAGCAGTCGCTCTTTCGCCGCGTCTGTTGGGAATCCGAGGGGGAAAAAAAAGAGGGGGAGGGACACAAACTGGGTCTGTTCCTTGACTTGTTCCTGACAAACCAAGTTACTTGTAATTTAACTCTATAGGCTTTCAAAATTACAATAGGTTGTGTGATATACTGTGGTCCTTACATGTGTTCCAAGACACACGTGCAAAAGAATGCTGCCATGTATGACTAAGTCGACCTCCAAATGTGGTCACAGTATTTGGATTTTTTTTTTTCCCCCAATAGCTCCTCTAACTCTGGGAGAAAGTCTCCCCTACAAGACTGCAGAACCTGGTAACCATTTTGCTTCTCGGAATCATGTTTTGAAGAACCTTTCAGCTCCTACGTCAGGTGGTGTAAGTGTTCACTGATTGGTTGAAGACAAGCCGACGTTGCAGCGGTAGCCATCATTTTTCAAAATTCCGCTCACTTGTAAACAGCAGTGTTGTAGAAAAGAAAAAAAAAAAGGAGAGTAGTCCAGACAAAGGGACTTAACGCCAGCCTCTACTGACTGGAATATTTTGAGGAGACAAGAATTAATATGAATATTTTGTGGAATATTTCAGCCCAACCTGCCACCTCTGGCCTCCAGTACATAAAAAAGCAGTGAAAAGAAAGAACTTAGGAAACTGAAAATAATAATAATAATAATAAAAAAACACAATAACTAAAGTAGATCAGACAGAAAAGCCAGGAAGTTGTAGAAACATTCTGGGGAGTACTGACCACAGACCGGTGAATGCGGGTAATACCAGGACAGAGGATTCAGCCGTCTGGTTTTTTGAAGATTGCCGCCACCGGCACAAGCTCCAGTTTTCTGACGGAATTCAACTACATCCTCTTAGAAGTGGCCACTTCAAATCAGTTCACCCAGGAGTGAATGCCAGGTCTGAACAGAGCCTGAAACCACATTCACAGGTGGTCTAGGCCAAATATTACGCCACAATATCTGATGGTTTTTGGCGAAACCTGGGAGATTCTTGCTGGGAGATCACCTGACAAATGACAACACACTTACGGATGAAACCAAACTTTTTGAAAGTTTGTGGTTGTCCAAAGCTGTTCAGTCGGAGAATTGATCTTTACTTTGAGCCTGTATTGATTATGGCTTCAGACCATATGATATTATCTGTTATTAAGATTTTAGTTTAGTAGCTAATGGGAAACGCTGGCATTGTTGGGAGGGTCAAAGGTTAAAGCTGTGGTGGTTACGGTCATGCAGAGCAGGTTTCTTCACTATTGTCCTGATAAAGAGGCTTGTGTGAAGGTTTGGATACGTGTGTTGTTGACTCTCTCGCCCCTTGGCCAAAACTACAGGGCCTCCTCTCCCCCCCCCCTGCGCTGGGCCCCTCAACCTCTCGCTTTCTCTTATTCTCAGCCATTCACTCTATCCTCTCTGTCGATCTTCTACTTTCTCTCCCTCTCCACTCACACTCCTTCTCTTTTCCTGTTCTTAAACACACAAACACACACCTCCCATCCTTTTCGTCCGTCTGAACTGCCCATATCTTTCTCCTTTTTCTCTTCATCCTCCTTCCTCTCAATCCCTCCCCTCCCCCTCTTTGCCTTCCACCTCCCTCTCCCTCCCCACCAACCCGCCATCCTCCTGAATGTGTGTTCTTCCACTCACACACACGCACGCAAGCACGCACACACACACACACACACACACACACACACACACACACACACACGCAGAAACTGGTGCTTGACCTCCCGTAGGAGTTGTTCTTAACTTGCTGACTGAGGCACGCTCTGTGTGTGTGTTAACGTGCGCGTGTCAACGTGCACATTTGTGTTAGAGTGAACCGTGCATGGGGGGTGGGGGTTAACATGTTTTTTGTGTGTCTGTGCTGCTGACTCCACACATGATCCCCATTAGAGCCTGGCGGGAGTAGACACACACACACACACACACACACACACTCTACATTTACATCCACACCCTTGCACACAAATTTATGTTCACACACATGCGCCAGTGGACACACAACCACATGTACATGCAGGTATACATGCATCCACACACACTGACACACAGTGGGGTTCAGTGGGGGCTGATCCCATTTCACCCCCAAGGCTTTTCCACCAACAAGAGGCCGGTGTTGGCTCAACATTTTTTGCATTTCATTGCGAATAGAAGTTCTCAGACATCAAAATTAACCCTGTTCCAGACACTTAAACCTGCTTTTCTCCATTCACAGCATATCTTAAAATTGGGGGGTGGGTTGATGTCATCACCATCTAAAACCCAAAGTAATTTCTAGGCAACCACAAGTGCCCTAAGAAACCAGATGTGGCACGGGAACAGGGGAGAGTTTTGATGCTCCAAACAGCACATGAATGGAAGAATCAATAATAAAAAGTGGGCATTTGTGAGTCAGCTAAGGAGGACGACTGGTAACGTAATCCTTGAGAAATCAGGAAGATTGAACAATTGGCAAATAGACTGAAAATGTGCACCAATATGAGGAAGAAATGAACAAATCCAGGTTCTAAATAAATGAAATCCTAGGAAGAACAATGGAAACATCATCAATTAGATCATTAAAATGAAGACATTACAGAGAAGAAAGTCCAAAAATGGTGAGAACAACAGTAACCGGTGAACACCTCAGCAACGGCCACGTTTGAGACTTTTAATGACAGTATTTAAATTATTGGTATGTCGTTAAAAAAAAACCTTTCAAATAATGGCCCAGTTTTTTTTTAGATACTCCTGCCCTTGATTGAAGTGACAATAGACGAAAGCGATACAAACGATAACGTTTGGAAGGAGGTTCTAACGAGAGAATTTAAGAAGAAGAAGAAGAAGTTACCTCACACTGGTATAACTGTTCAAAGTCCAAAAGTTCAGACTTTTGCCAGCTGCTGACCCTGTATCAGTTTTTAAGTGTTAGGGTCTGTCCAATCAGGTTATCTGCGAGTGGGACTGTATCATCTCTGCTTTGGATTACTGAAATGATGCCTCGTCAGATTATGTGGATTGCACGCACACTAACAATGTTTTTTGGTGTTGTTCGTCTGTCTCTCTGTTAGCGAGGTTACACAAAAAAGTGCAGCCGATTTTTGTCATACCTAGTAAAGAAGTGTAGCATAGGCCGAGGAAGAACCCGTTCAGTTTTGGGACATTTAACATCCTCTGCAATGGTATTATTCATACTGTTTCGCAGAGGTAAGTTTGTTTAGCTCTGTACTCATAACATTCTTCACTGTCTCTTCCTCTTCCTCGTCTTTAGCGATCCTGTGTTGTATTCTCATCGCTGTTGCTACTACGACCCCTGAATTTTCCTCCAGGGATCAATTATTTAATCTTATCTATGATTCCTCCGTTTAGGATTCAATTCCTCACAGAGAGGATATATCCTGAGTGTAATTCCATGTGCACTCAGCAGAAACTTTTCTACTGTACTTCATTTCAACTTCTTATCATAATTTGAAGGGAATTTGAGAGAAGGAGTTTTTCAAAACCAAGACCTTAAAATTTGCAAAACAATTCGTCATTGTTGCAGTTTTGTCACTTGTTATAAATAATGCTGAAGGTGTTTTTGTTTTTGTTTTTTCGGTCAAAGATTCCGATGGTTTAGCTCGGCGGCTACCTGGCTAGTTCAAAGAAAATAAGATAGCATGCGGTAACGGGTCAGCACATGAAATAAATACGGTAATAAGAAGAAAATTTCTTTTTACTTTTGACTCTGCATCTTGAGAATAAAGTTGAAATATCAAGAATGAAGTGTGAATATGCGTAGACGTACTGATTTATGTGTCAAATATGACGTAGATGATTAAATCTAAACCACATTCAGAAAACAATCTTTTTAAAGGTTCACGAATCCAATCACAAGTTCATACTTCATTCAAGTCCCCATCGTGATAAAGTTACTTCAGCATTATTATTATTTTTTTTAATCTGCTCAGTGCAGTTGAATAACAGTGACAGAAAATTTCGAAGCGGCAGTTCCTTGAATTCAGTTCCTGGAGACGTCTGTGAAACTCATCGTCACATAGTGTCCACTGCTGCTGTCAGTGAATCACTATTCTCATCAGTTTCATCATCGTAACTGCCTCCTGATGCCAAGGAAGCAATAATCAGGAAATGGCTGAGTATTAAGTGTCCAACAATCTTAGTCCAGATCAAAGTGATGAATCGTGGGTGTCTCACAGGGCAGCGGTGGACATGAAACACCCGCAAACTCAATCTGTTGGCTCAAGTTCTTCCCATTTCTGGTTAGAGGGGAAGTCTGATATTTTCTGTAGAAGTCCATGACAGTTATCCCTGTTTGACGTGTGTATTCTGTGACGTTATGTATATTTTTACATTCTTTATTACCAAAATGATGGCCAAACAAAACCTGGAGATGAGTTAGCATTGGTGCTAACTTCCGCTTTCGATGGGGTTTTTTTTTGTCTGTTTTTTTCTTCTTCTTTTTTTCAAATGGGCTTTTGGTGAAATGCTTCAAATGAAGTATTTTAGGATTTTATTTGTTCTGCAGCATAAAGTATGTCATAAATGCTACAGCTTTGAAGGCGGTTGCTTAACAAGTAGCTTAACAAGTAGCTGAAAAAGGTTAAGAAGTTGTTGCCCTATAGCTAAATTCTCTGGAGACTCTTGTGTGTTGACAGTGTGTACTGTATGTGGTACATCATGTGATTTTGCAGTATACATCGTTGTTTTGTTTGTTTGTTTGGTTTGATGGTTTTATATATGTTTGGCTGCATGAAAACGCGTGGTTGTATCTGTAAACGTGTGCGTGTGTTTGTATATGTTTATAATTTAAATTTATAGATATCTTCATAATTTTATTATGAAAATTCTGCTTTTATTCATTTAACTGTGAGCATGACCCAGCAAACCCAAATGAAACCACATCAAAGGTTGGTTTGGGTAATAAACATAACAAAGTGAGAGGACGTCGACGTCACGCTAGCAATCGCATTTCCATTTCAAAAATCATACAAGTCGTATGCATTTGTTTATCTTCCTGGAAAAAACATCCTAAAACATCATAAACTTTTGTTTGACACAGAGCTAATTTTCTGATATAATCCAAAATCCAATCAAAAAAATCTTATTGGCATTAAGTGGCAGGAGGGATGCCAAACTCTCAGAAGGCCTACAAAAATATGTCATTCCTGCTCCAAAAAAGCAAAGTTTATCAATGGCGCTGCAGACCCAGACATGGTGACGTTTAGTTTTCTGACGTAACGCCTAAAGGTTTATGGTTCATTTGGTTGTGATAGTAAGAAATGTGATGGATCGACCCACTCCACTTGCAAAGATCCGCCTACCTGAAACGTCTCATAGATTGACTCGACCATTTTGATTGACAGGTTGGTATCTCCTGTTTCAAACCAACACCCTGAAGCGCGTAGAAACTGAAGTCAGAGTCATGTTCAAAAATAGACAAAATGAAAGAAAATATACATCAGGATCCAAAGTACATTTAGGAGTTGAAAAAAATTTACTTTCATGGCAGGCAGGTGGAGGTTGGCACTGACTGTATGTATGCCAAAGATGTTGTTTTGTCGGCCGAGAGGCTGTTTGAGTGTCCTCAAACATGAATTTCATAGCATCTCTGCATCACGGGGTTGTTTACAGTAGACAGAAGGGAGGAGCAGAGACAGAACCGATGATGTGATTCCGGAGGTCAGATAGCTCCACGCCCAAAGCGTCACATGCTTTTTTGTTTTTGTCATCACTTTTGATAACAGAGCGATGGTCACTTAATAAAACAACAGCAACCCGTCCGTCCCGACATGTGTGGAGGTGAAAAAAAGCTGGATCATTTAATTTGTTTCATTGGTTCCAAGCCTCATAAATCCTAAGAAGATTATAGAGGTTATAAAGATCTTGCGGGGGTCATTAAAAAAAAGGAAAACAACCCCTGAATTCACAACACATTTAAAACACGATATATTGCATTTAGGACAAGTAAGCATCAAAATGAAAATAAATGGAATCGGAATGGGAAACACTTTAGAAACATATTAGCTTGGTTCATTGATGATGACACACAGCAAAAAGTACGGGAGTGACACATGAGGGTCCCAGGGAAACCATAACAGGAGTTCACATATTATAGCGTAGATAAGACAGGCTGCATGACAGTAGACTAAACATAAACACACCACAGGTATACATTTAGATCCGAGGAATCTTTCCACGGCTCGGTAAAGCAGAGCTGGAGCGAAATACATCTGCTCTCATTTGTAGTCTGAAAATGTTTTAACCGACTAATATGCACAGAATAGATGTATCTATACCCCACAGTATTACCCGTATACACAACAGTAGCCGCAAAAACAAAGGCAGCATGAGAGATAATCAGTCTTAAGTCCTCATCTAAACTACACCCAGTCTGTCCAATGCCTGCTGGCCCTGGGGATTGTCCTGGAGTTTTAATCCACTTAAAAGCAGAGGACCTCTGCTGCTGTTTCCAAGGGGCTTGACCCACGTTTCATGTGCACGTACACACACACACGCACGCACGCACGCACACGTGTACAAGGACAATCATCAGTACAAATTTGCAGCATCGTACACAAATTCATCTCCTGACAATTTTTTTCTCTCTCCCACAATGTTAAAGTAAACACAGTATTCACTCTTCGCACGCGTCCTCATTTTAAACTAACTAAATGAGCCTTGTGAGATGTATTGATGATGAAATGTGTATTAAATGTGAGTGTGTGAATTGTGAACGCTTACAACAGGGCCACAGAGAAAACCGTAGTTTACAGCAGGCTGATGGATTACCCGAGGTGCAGCGTTACGTTGACTGGATTTATTGAGGAGGGGTCAAAAGTCATTCAACCATTGTTCAACTCGACTTTCCACTGTAGGTCTATTACAATGTGTGCGTGTGTTTGAGTGTGTGCGTGCGTGCGGGCGAGATCCAAGTTCTCAACTGTAAATATCACAAGAATTTCAAAAGGAATTTGCCCCACTTATTCACTCTGCTGCACTGAAACAACTGTAAAAATATAAACAACACTCATGACATTGTACATATTAATATGTGGCAAATCATTTGTGAACAAATGTTATCATATAAATATGACTTCTATTTTTTTACTCATATTAAAATGACTTATTTTTTTGTGCTGCGGACATATTGTCATACTTTTTCTCTTCTTGCACCAACGTTTGTCGTTATCTAATTTGAAATGTACTAATTCCTTATTCTTGCGGAGGGAGGGCGAACCACTGACTTCAACAGCTGCTTCATGACCCAAAAAACTGTCAGTCTTTCCCTGGAATAAATTGTGGAATATACCATTTTTGGGTACAAGGGGGAGTTGAAAACGTGCATTTTCATGTTTTAAGCTAACGAGCGCTATTGCACACTTTTAAACTGCATCACAGGTTCTATTAGCAGTATCTAACCTATAATTTATCGACCATGGTTAGTTTATAGTGCTAAATATGTGTATAAAGGGAAACATTTGAAGTCTACTACCCCCTCGTTTCACAGCCGCGTTTCGAGAGGACCCATAGTAGAATCAATTCAGTGAGAGGGGAGCTTGAAACCGTCCACTCATGCTTTCCTCCGAGTCTGAGAGAAACACAGTTGAAGCGAACACACAGAGTAGTCGGCCGCAGTACAAGCTCACAACAGGCAGGCTCCCATCACTAATGAAAAACAACAGCAGCCTATCTGCATATGATTACAGGAATACTCAACTCAACACTGCAAAGATCTCAAAAAACTACATGTCACAGCAGGAATTTCATAGTGACACTCGACCATCCTTAAGGTCTTTATCTTTTAACAAATCCCTCTGAATAAATCATTTTAGTTTAATTGAGTATAAATTCCATATTTACAAATGCCTGAGTGACACTTCAACACAGTGCTAAAGAACAGCGTCTCATTTAGTCAAATCTTTTTACCTCACTGTGTAAACATAACCTAATAAATAACCAAATCTGGTTTACTCACACATGTAAATCCAAAACTGTTTGCCATGTAGTCTTTAACAGTGTGTACAGCAGTGGGTTAATATGTTTGCACATATGCTCAACTTTCTGATCGCGAGCGTTCATGGCAGCAGCAACGGTCTTTCCTCTGCAGCTCTCTCCACAGAGCAACTCCTCTGCATCAGCTGCACGTGCCTTGCTCAAGGGCATCTGTTGATAGACAAGGGGGTGGGGTTTACTCCTGTTGGAAGTCAAGTTTTTGGGGGCATTTAACCTCCATGCAGTGTAACTGATTGAAATTTGAGATTACAGACAAGAGCCTGACCTCTCAGTCATGCTGCTACACCTGCTGCAGCCATGTGATCAGCTGACGATTTACATTACAAGACTTTCAGGCTGGTTGGGGGTAAATCATGATAGTTCTCTTTGTCACATGACAGATACAGTATTTGCATGCATGTACAGTATACACACGCCCTGTGCGCATATGCAACTAGCGCATGCTCAAAATCCTCATTTGAATGTGTTTATGCGAGCATGTTGAGGAGTGTGTTTCCACGCCACCGGCCCACTCTCCAATGTCACCTTCATGGGTGGCTCCATCGTTGGAGCATCCTTCAGAATGTAACAGATTAGCTTTGCAGGCAGGGATGTTGATGAGGTCATCACTTCCCAAGGTCACACCTACACACATTCAGCTACAGGCCCACTGGAGTTAAAGCCCCCCACCTCTTCACATCCTATAGAGGCTCCATCCCACCTCCTGCCAGCGTGCAGATCTGAATAAGGCCGAATAAGCCATACCCAACAGGATAAGCCTTATTGTAATACTCAGTGATAGAACAGCCCCTTCAGGCTTCCTTCACACGTGGACTCGAAAAAAGGCTGGGTGGCTCGGTGTTCGACTGCACATCGCTTCTCCCATAGAGTTTTTAATCCCCGCATATCAGCACGCCGCATGGTCGCAAGCTCAGCTCGGTTATGCAATGATTGATGATCAGCTCTGAATCTTTTCTACCTCTTATTGTCTGAACAGAACTAACTAGACATCAAATGTGAGTAAAGTAGAAATACTAATACATGCCTTACTGTCACTACAATGTACTAAAATGTTTGATTTTCCTCAGATAGGTTGTCTGGGTTAGTATCGTTTCCTAATAGGCGAGACGTGACATTGAGTCTCACAATACAACAAGCAAGTGCAGAGGACATTTGTACCAAATGTAAAGAAATGCCCTCCTGGGATATCCTGCGAAATGGATGTGAGGTTACAGTGTCCTTGACCTTTGATCACCAATTTTTTTCTTTTCATCTTTAAGTCCGAGCCGACATTCGTGTAAAATTCGAAGAAATTCCTCAAAAGCGTTTCCTGAAATACGGCAGTGACCTTGACGTTTAACCACCAAGCTTTTTTTCCATTTCATCCTTCAGTCCAAAAGTTTGTTTTGGCTGGACATGGATAGAGGTGAGGTCACAGTGACCTTGACCCCCCAAAAACTTTTCAGTTCATCCTTGAGTCTGAGTGGACGTCTGAGCCAAATGGGATGAAAATCTAAAAAGGCATTAATGAGATATCACATTCACGTTGGGTGACAGTGACCTTTCACCTTTGACTTCCAAAATCTTTTCAGTTCATCCTCGAGTCCAAGTGGACTTTTGTGCCAAATGTGAAGAAATTCTCTCCAGGTGTTCCTGAGGTACTGCATTCACAAGAAATGCATGCACGTAAGGTGACGAAACACTGACCTTTGACCATCGAACCATTTTCATTTCATCCGAGTCCATGTGGTCATTTGAGCCAAATGTGAATAAAATTCCTTCGACGTGATTCGGCGTTATTGCGTTCATGTGGGTTAACAGTGACCTTGACCTTTGTCCAGCAAATATCCTCAGGCCCAAATAAACATCGGTGGTAAATTGAAAGAAAATTTCTCGAAGTGTTCTGAGATATTGCATGGGACAGGCATTCATATGGACAACCCGGCAGCCCTCAGCTGAGACATACATAGGCTTATGCAACACTTGCTGAGCAGTTTCAGGTCCTGAATACTGTCCTCTCCTGTCTGTCTATGATACTGAACAGAACTTTACATTGGTTATATGAAAAAGTCACTATTTGCCAATCATTAAGTTTGTGGACTCAAATTAGGAATTGAACATTAAAGCCCTTGAAGGACCTCTCAGTTCCTCAACAGTTCCTCCTGTGATTGTGTATCCATTCAGCCTTAGAACAGCAGGCATAAAAATGATGGACTTGTACACAGACGACATCTGTGCGCGAGAAAATTTCCCTCCGCGGAGTCTCTACGGAAGGCAGATCTCTCAGCTGTACGGTGCTACATCTTTGTGTATTCCCCTCATGAGACAATGAACACATTGAGGCAAATCTGTTTCTACAGTCTGTCTGTGTAGCGAGGACAGCCAGCTTTGTTGGGCACAAGCGTGCACACTTACATGTGTGCAAAAGAAAGAAAAAAAAAACCACATGTGTAAGACATCCAAGAGTGCAAATGTGAATCAGTTTCTGAGGTTTGAACTTACATCAACCTTTAGCTCAACAGGTTCCTTCGTCAATAATGAACGCTCACAGTACACAAATTGGTCTGTGAGCTGAGCGTTTAGGTTGTAGTTCAAGAAACCTAAACACGTGACCACAATCACCAGCCTGTTACCCAGAAAGGTATTCAAATCTTTCTCGTTTGATATGTTTGCCGTTTGAAATGTCAGTTTAGAAACCACATTTGAATAATAGCTGTGTCCAGAGCTGTCGACCTGCTGGGATAATTACAGGTGAGCCATGATGAAAAAGAACGGTGGAGAGAGAGAGAGATATGCAAACACAAGCGTGACGTCCTGCGTTGATGACTAACACCGATGTGACTCCAGTAACCTGCGTCTTTCCTCAGAACTGCTAAAATAAAGAGGCGCCACAACCTCTCTGTGACTCATAAAACATGGAAAATATTCTTTGTCCACAAGAGATGATGGTTCACACCAGCAAAATAGTGCTGTCTCTCTCTCTCTCTCTCTCTCTCTCACACACACACTGGTATTGTTGGTTTAAATATGAGCAAAGTCCATCAGTACAATGGGAGTTGTGTTTACATGCCAAGTGATGATGTTGCTACGTACAGCAGTTTTTGGACTTATCCCACCATCTAGTGGTGGCAAGTGGGCTGTTACACTCTTACAGGAGGAAGCAGATATCGTATGAAAAAAACCTGAATGGCAAGGATTGTGTAGAATACTTAATTGACTTTATTGTCTCAAAATGAAATATATTACAAAGGAATAGTTGTATGAAACTGTATTGGCACAACATGATGAAAACACACAGGAAAGGTGCTTAGACTGAGACAGAGGTAGAGACAGAGGACACAAACATTAAAAGGTGTGTACATTTACAAATGACTGAACACTAAAGAGGAACATTCGATTAAATATTTAAGATTAAATCTGTAGCACCTTATTCATTGTCAGCTCACTGACTGTTTTACATCACATGATCCCCATAATCGAACCAGGAATTCTCAACTTCTCCATTAAAACTCCACCTGCAATATTGAATGAAATGGAGTTTAATGATGGAATGCGCAACTGATTACATCTTCCTCCTACGTGGCTCCATCCTCATCCTCCTCTGGTTCTGGCAGGCTCCCAGGACATGGCTCCATGGTAACAGCGACACCCATGCCGCTACGGCCAACTGGCATGTCAGTGACGCATGTCCATTCATTCCTTTCTGGACAGTAACACTCGATGCTGGCCAGGAAGCCATGCTGGTTAAAACCTCCTAAATGGGCAACGCACACACACACACACACACACACACACACACACACACACACACACACACACAGAGTAAATTACATTTAATAATTTTGTCTTTACACATTTCAATCCATTTTCTACTCCTTATTCTGTTAAAGGTCGCGGGGGTGGAGCCTATCCCAGCAGCCTTCAGGCGAGAGGCGGGGTTCACCCTGGACAGGTCACCAGTCCATCACAGGGCCAACATACAGAGACAAACAACCATTCACACTCACAGTCACACCTACAGTCAATTTAGAGTATCAATCAGCCTCGTCCCCTCTTGATGTCTTTGGACTGTGGGAGGAAGCTGGAGTACCAGAGAGAACCCACACAGGAACAGGGAGAACATGGAGCAGGGACTCGAACCCAGAACCTTCTTGCTGCGAGGCCACAGTGCTGACTACTGCACCACCGTGCTGCCCGTCTTTACACATCTGATTTTAATATTTGGAGATTTATTAATAAATCCATATTTTAAAACATCACTTTTTCCATCTATGTTCGATGCAATTGTTCTTGTTCACTGGTACTTCTGGATCTGACTTTAATTCTACCGTGTGTAGAATTTAGGAAGGCAAGGAAAGGAACATTTCACACCAACAGGGTGAGAATATAATATTCATAACTATATTTACATTTGTGTTTAATTACTTGAAACTTAAAACCAGGGCTGTTGTTAGCTTTAAATGTGCCTTTTATAATCACACAAGGAGCTGGTCCTCTTCCACTGTGTCCACAATGTTTGTACAGCAGAGAGTTCAAAATTGTGATAAATGTAGGAAAAATTGTAAATAATCCCACAGGAAATAGTGTTTTAACCTTCGTCCTTGGTAACTGCAATATTTCTGTGCAGTCACAAACAAGAACTCTTCTTTCAGGCAACACATAATTACACAAACATAAGCCGTTATTTCAAATTCTTCAAACAGCAAAGACTAAGTAATGCTTACATTTTTGCAATGCATTTTATGTCCAGTCGCATTTTTTGGGGTATCTTTTCTGAATAAAATAAACATTAAGTGGCAGTCGACTGAAAATAATTACATTTTGAATGACCAATTATTTCACTTTCGGCACCGGTTTATTTATCAATTAGGAATTCAACACTGAATCAATTATTTATTTCATCTCAAACATACATAGTCATTTTTAATATACAACAGTTCCGCCTGCACTCCTGAGCGATAATCAGAATTAATTAATTAAACATGCTGTACATTTTAGAGTATGCTTACGCAATAACATCCTCTAAAAAAAAGTCTTTCTTTCCTTCTCTTTCAAGGACATTACGCTGCATCCCTGCTTCTTCAGACAGAATTATTGCATAATTGTTATCCTATTATTACATAATGCAAACCTGCTGAATAACATTGCAATATACATTCCTGTTTGGTTCTCCACAAAACTGTGCTTTCGTCACTGATTTAGAAATGTCTCAGCTGAAATGTATATACTGAAACTAGCATAAAAAAAAAACAGCAACATTTCAGCAGCATTATGAACTGTGACCTTAAGAAATTATATTTAACTAATGAAAGTATTTGCAATAACACAAACCATCCTTCGCAAAATGTAAAGTCAGTTGGCAACATTTGTGTAGTACTGTTCAAAATAATAATTGTGGGGTTTTTTGTTGCTTTTCTGTAGTTGTTTAAATGCGTCGGCTGACATCAGGATTGTGACTGGATTGATGGCACAGCCCTGCTTGACGTGCGCAAATGTTCCTCTTATAGCCCCAAAAATCTTATCAGTGTGGTCACTGTGTGAAACCTGAGGGGAACAACAGGACTTTTAGACTCGTTGTTCTGAGGGCACATAGGAATACAAGGCCACTGAAATGAGTGTATCAGCTTTTGCCCCGTATCTTATCAGGACGATGGCAGCCGGACAGTCAAAACAGTGTCCTGAGAGACGTCAGAGAAAAGTCAACCTGAAGAAATCCTTCATCAGGATGGTTTTGTTGTGCTTTGTCGGATTGATTGATTGGCAGTAACATGTTACAACTCTTAGTTTGATCCAAATCTTACTGAATGTGTGTTAAGCTGGTGAAAGGTTGAAAAATAGTTTCACTTCTATGTTTGTGCATGTTCATGTTTGTGTGATGTCACTGACCGAGCACGAAGATGCGTCCCTGGTGGACAGTAACTCCGTGTGCGCTGCGACAGAACTGCATGGAGGCCCTGGGTTCCCAAATATTCCTGGCTATGTTGTAACGCTCTACAGAGCACAGCTGGCTCCGCCCATCATAGCCTCCTACAGCATACAGGTAGGAGTTGACACACACTAACCCTGCAAAGCGAGAGCAGGTCAGGAAACACATGCACACTTGTGAAACAACAATCATAACCCTGTTTTCTCTGAACTCACCCAGTCCGCTGCGCACAGTACTCATGGGTGCCAGCTGGATCCAGGTGTTGGTGTCAGGCTGGTATTTCTCAGCTGTATTCCAGCGATTCTGGCCATCAAACCCTCCCACCACATACAGAGCCCCCCCACATGCTGCCACGCCGGCTCCCAGGCGAGCCACCGCCATCGGGCAAACCAAGGACCAGCGATTGGACTCTGGATCCCATCTGCAACCCAGACAGCACTTAGCCGAGGAGTGAAAATCTCTTTTAATAGCAGAATAATCTAATTAGTGCTCCCATCCTGTTTGTACTGAGACGAGGCCGGGTGTGTGCAACACCCTTCTCAATCTGCACCAGCCAGTCAACTTTAAATGGATTAGGTTAAGCTGGCAACCGCATTTGGACACATTTGATGAGCTTTATTTAAAGCAAAATAGGTTGTAACACCAGTAAGAGCACACAGAGATGAGGATTCTGCTGTCTGGAAGACGCCCAGGCTCTCGCTCTCCTCAGTCTCTCTGCTCGTATCTGCGCACGTTTCCAACGGGACGGATCTGGTAATATTCGTTATTTATGTTTTTATCCAGTCTCAGTACAGATGGACGTAAACCAACAGTGAATTGATATTTCTATATCGAGGAGTGCTCTGACAGGGGCTGCCCAATAAAATCGTTGCAGCAGTACACTGCAGTTTTTTTTCTCTCTCCATGGTACTTTGTTGATATTCCAGCTCCTTTATCAACATCATATTGCGATCAAACTTGTATTGTGACTCACGTTGCTGCAGTTCTATTTCTTAACACTGGAAACAGTGACGTATCATTTACTTCATTTCAACTCTCCTTAAACAGGCAGGTCCATGAAGAATCGATTTTATTTGCAGAGACGGCCTGGCAAGAGGACAATCAGATGTCTTTGACGGTAAATGTAAAAGGGCCAACCCCGCCCCCCCCCCCCCCCCCCCCCCCCAAAGAACAAGAATACAAGTGACAAAAGAACTTATTCTGTATGCATTTTTCCATAGGATGCTATGGCAGCTACATTTAGAGGGTTTGGTGTAAAAGTGCACAGCTTTGCAAATACCATTCTAATGAACTGGATTGGGAATTTTTAATTGAGTTTTGACTCAATTTGCCCATTGAGTCATGGATATAATATGCTTTACATGTTATTAGATTACCCAGGTAGTACAGATCTAATTGTATTTTCATCTTTATTTTTTATTTTGCAATATGTGTCACATTATATTGCGGCATATCACGGCAAAATCTCGTTGCGGCACATGTATCAGAATACATATCATTTTGTGATATCCTCAGACCTCCACCAAGACCAACGGCCAACTCTTCTATTGTATGTAACTCAACAGCTGAAGCACAGTGTGCATATTTCATGAGTCGTTAGAAGTACTTCAGGAAAACATCGGTGGAAGTTGCAGGTTACTAGCTGCGCTTGTACAGTGATTGAAATCAAAATTTCACCAAAAGAAAGAAACTTGCCAGATACAGAAAAAAAAGAAAAAAGACTGGGCTCTTTCTTGACCCATGCATCACTCCTCAACCTGGTGCATATTCAACCAGCATCGTAGTTTTAGTGTAACTCAACATAATAAATGAGGTGCCGAAAAGGGCAACTGATGCTCACAAACAACCTGATGTGGGTAGAATAAAAATACGGACTATGCTTTGTTCTTCTGTGTTCTGAAAGGTAAAAGAACAATAAGCGGACTCAGGATGAGCATTTCTGACAGCAGGTTCACCGACTGGTTAATGATTACAGGGTTGTTTGCTCAGTCCTTGGCTCTCGCTGTATTCCAGCTGTCAACTGCTGAACAGAGGGTGACTGACATTACATCACCTGCCCTCCAACAACGACTAAACACCCTTGAGAAAGGCACTTTGACTCGATTCACTTCTCAGGCCAATGTGCTGATACGGACCCCTGCACTCTCGACCCTGCAATTACTGCATGTGCGTTTAAAGGGACACGCTCTCAATGACAATAACACGTCATCTTAATTTAGCAGACTTGAACAGAGAGGCATAATCTATTCAATCTCCTTCATGTTGCTGGAGAACGTCGCCTGCAGAATACCGAAATCTTAACTCTTTCGATAATTGGGAATTAAGACAGCACAGTTTTAGACATTGAAAAAAAAAAAAAAAAAACGAACAGTATAATACAAATAATTATATCTCAGACTTCAGTTTTGTTTTCGACCGTCTAGGAAAGATAACTGCTTGGCATGCATGGCACTGAGATGTAAAGCATTCCCAACTGTGTCTACATTCCTAGGACATCTGTCTCAACATGTTTTTGAAGCGCTTGTGTTGTTGTCTAATTTGCCTAAGAGGAATACCTGCAAACTTCTTCACTGCTCTTTAGCTTGAATGGCAGCTATTCATTTTCTATCTCTCATGTCTGAGGTAACTGCACTTAATCTGAGAATGTGCGGGGAAAAAGAAGGAGAAAACCTGCACTCATTAGATTCATTCCGGTAAATAAGTCATTACACTCAAATTACTCCTCGAGTGCCTGGTTAAATAAATAAATCCTTACACACACACACACACACACACACACACACACACACACACACACGCACAGACACACACACACACTCTTGAAATGGCTCACCTCTCTACTGTATTGTGATGTGTGGAGCCCTGGGAGCCACCTACAGCATAGATGCAGCCGTCAACAACACCAACTCCGACCCTGTTCCTGGGGATGTTGAGGGAAGCACGCTGGCCCCACTGGTTGGTCATAGGGTTGTAGCAGCAGAGGGAGCTAGACTCAGTGTTGTTTTGGAGTGACAGGTTTCTGCCACCAACCTGTGTTCACAAAACGAGGCAAACCCAGGTGGGATATTAAAGGAATACAGCAACTTTTCTGAGAAATATAGCATCATACCCAGAGCCTTACAACATGACAAATCCCCTTCTCTCCTCTAGATGTGCAGTAGGAAGTTGAGACCCTCAAGAGACCAGCTGAGTGCTAGTTAACTTAGCTCAACGAATGGAAGTGAATGGGCAGATTAGCATATCTCAGAGGTCAAAAAATATTCTTCTCCAAAAGGTGTTGGCCTGCATTAACAGAACTAGGATTGCACATTATTTTGAATCAGCCATAGCAAGAACTACTTTCCTGAGCGCAGAGATTTGATGGAACGCCTCAAAACTTTGGCCCACAAAACAAAATAACACCATGCTCGTGTGCGGCTAAAGAAGCGACTCAAAATCATGGCTGACTTTGTAAAAGTCAATGAGGATGATTACTTCTGCACAAACCAAAAACCTAAAATTTATGGATGGAGGTATGCCAAGACCTCCAAATCACTACCATTCAAAGTGCTGAGCTAACTAGCCATCAGCCAGTCTCTGGTTCCCAGTTCCCAACTGCACACACAGATGAGAGAAGGGTATGCATCTTTTTTTTCTGGTTCTGGAGAGGATCTATAAAGAGGTTTCCTAGTACACACACGCTCAACCTGGACCTAATTATTGTACATTGTAATAAGCTACATCATATGTCATCTTGGACTGTCAAACCAAATACAAGACTATCCAAACTATGACATTGTTTCATGTTCCTAGCCAACCTACAGTGTAGAGCAGTCCAAAAAGGGTGCAGGCTCCCAGGCCGCTACATGCAGTGCCCATGTCCGCCAGATTTAACCAGACATTCCTCCTGGGATCATAAGCTTCCATGGTGGCCAGTGAATGCTGACGATATCTTAACAGAGAAAAGTCAAAGTGAGTCAGCAGAGGATCAGGCAGACAAAGAAAGAGTGTACACAGAGTACCCTCATAAAAGATACTTCTGTCCTTGAGACAGTTGTCTCTGGCTTCAGACGAGCCAGTTACCACTACACAAGAGCACAGCATATTAAGGCTTCTTCAGGGTTAATGCAGAGTACAAACCAATCAAATGTGCTACATGTGGTGTGACCATTTAGGGATTAAAAAAACAACAACACTATGTTGCAATGTTCTGTGGCTTCTTAGATGATTTACTGCCTTCAAGTTCATCTTTTGATCAGCACTATCGTCTCGCAACAGGAGGAGAACCGTGCTTCTGTAAGTCATTCACAAAATAAATGTGTGCCATTTTTCATTCTGTCTTCAGGTCTCAAGTTTACGCCACAGGGACAAGATATGAGCCTCTATGAAGAAGAGTGATGTACAATTGGTAGAAAATGATGTCAATGTGGAAATTTTTCCTTTTAGAAGTAAAAACCAAGAGTCTGGTACTGATGAAGGCGTGAGTGCTGAAAAGCTTCTGTTGTGCTGACCTGCTGCCCAGTTTTCATCAAAAGACCAGAAAGGACATCAAGAGTGCTGGCTTTTCTTCCTCTTCTCATGGCTACCAAACACCCAACAGGTTATTTTGTGTTGGGTGTGCTTGCTTTTTGATGTCTTTTGGACAATTCATTGATAAAATATATAAATGCATGCTGGTACACAAGAGTTTTATGGCACAAATTAGTTGATATAAATCCCTTATTGCATCATGTGAGGAATGGTGCAGAATGATGCATTCATGCTTCTCTGCTTTCTTCATAACAAAAGTATATATGTAACTGAAATGATGTGTTACTGGTAAAAGCCACAAGATAAATACATCAAAAAAGCAAAGCAACAAAATCCAGGTGTTCTGTTGGCAAATTATTGTACAAAAAAGGTGAAAAAAGTGAAGCCATGTTAATACTAATAATCAGGGTGTGTTAACATCAAGTATGTCCATATGAATTATGGGCTTAATAACAGGATTGATCCAAGCATGTCAGTAAAAAAACCTGGGTAGATGACTCCTGACAGCCACTAGGGGGCAGATAGATGGAGCCCTGAGGTTATATGCCTTTTAAATTAAGTAACTCTCATAAAACAAACAGAGGATGGCAGAACCAAGCTCACTCTATCATAACTGACGGCCTGTTTTACACTGAAGCATGTGTAAATGTGAAGCAACAACAAATGAACAAAGAGAAGGTAATAGAAGTCATGAGATAACTACCCGCCAGCCACGTAGATGAGCTGCGTTCCTCTGAGTGGTGCAGGAGGAAGCTTCCTTAATGTCATATCCTGGAAGATTTTAGAAAGGAAGTCCTTACAGGAATTAGCCTGCAGTTGGAAGAAAATGAAAACTTGGTTGATGTAGAAACAAAATAACAAAATCAAAATCACGTGAGCATCAGAAACAAATACTGGATTTCAAATGACCTTGCTGAGGATGGGGCAGGACAAGAGCTGGTTCTTTAGAAACTTAGGAGGGAGGGCATAGATGTGGACAGCATTCAGGAGGGCGTGTAGGTACTGGGCTCTTCCCTCCATATCCCAGCGGACCCAGTCAGTACAGGCTTTGTACACCTGATACATGAACATATCACAACATATTCATTTGTGCTTTAGACTGTGTATCTGGACACAGCAGAACAATGGAATTAAGCATGAGATGAATACTTGGTGATATACACCTAAATTTAAAGTTCACATATGAATTTTATTGTGCGAGGGCCGTTTCAGTGGCTTCTGTCTTTTCTGTAACTGCCATGGAGGTCAAAAACCACAAGTGTCTCAATCCAATTAAGCATTTAAGCCAGCAGACTTTGATTAAAACATGTTTCTTGTGTGCCTGCCTGTCAACTTTTAATTAGTTCTTTGAAGACCAGACACACCTCAGACTCACAGAGCACTTTGATACTGTCCTGACTGATGAGCTCCAGCAGCTGGCAGTGAGAGAGGCTGAAGAACTCGTCTTCTTTAGTCACCTAGAAAAGAAGTATTCGTCAGCACACACTGATACTTACACATGCCGGAATACTGGAGAATATTATATGTGCATCTTAGTCCATTTTTGAGCTTTAATTCAGTAATATGTACATAAAACTGGAAACAAAAAAGGTTTTGAGCTTTGAATTCAGTCACTATCAAGAGTTACAGTTCTGGTTGACACGGCTACACCTGTAGTTTCTGGGGGTAACAGCAAGTGTGGTTTATTATGACCATTTCTAGAATTCTGAGGTCAGCAAAACAAACTATTATTTTATCCAATATGTGCTTGGGGGATTCTATGTTTTTGCCCCCGTAACCGCCGCTGCTCATTGTTTGTGTCCGCACTGTAACTCAAGAACCATTCTACAAAATCCTGTAAATCTTCACACATGTTTTCAATAAGTGTGTGTGTGTGTGTGTGTGTGTGTGTTTTGGCTTATGTGATTCTATCACGAGACAGTCTCTAGTTCAGCATGACAGAGATAACCCAATTGCTTCACTTCCTGTCTATAAGTCTAATTTGAGGGCTAAACAACATCTACAGAGCGTAGATTCAGAGTTGCAGATTCACATTCCATTTGAGTGGTTGAAATCACCTCTACTGTGCTCCATACATGTGCGCATTAGCTTGGCATACCTGTTGCTGTGTAAAATGCAAGAGTAACACAAAAATGCTTCCATTCAACACATTTCACCTAACTTGACTAACTTTGACCCTGACATTGGGTGTGCATGTACGCTTTATTTAATATCCTTGCAACTCACCTCATTGAAGTGTGTGTTGATATACTCTCGACTCTTCTGGTACAGCTCAGTGCAGCCGATCTCCTCAGCAAAGCGGGCGATGCCAATGACATTCGCCGGCTCCAGGTGCTTAATGAGGAAGTCACAGCAAGCCTTGGCCACATCCTCCATCTGATACCTTGTAGAACAAGAGAGGATCAAGGGAAAAAGATCATAATTACCTGGGTATTCTCCACTGAAATGTAAACTATGTTGGTAAATATGTTTACCTCATGGCAGCCAAAAGAACATGCAACACACACTTCTCTCCAACGGTGATATTAGAAGTGTAGGCAAAGTCAATGAGCCTTCCCACCACCTGGGGGCAGACATCACGTAGCGTCACCTCTGAGGCATGACACTCTTTAAAGCTGCTGGTAAACATGGCTCTAAAATAGGGGCTGCAGGAAGCCAGGACCAGCTTGTGCACCTGAAAAAACACAGATTATTTTGATATGAATATAATTGCATACATTTTACCAGTGGAACAACCCTGTAATCACATCCGTTGTGACTGAACATGTCATAAACTAAAAGTGCACTTCTTCTCAAAGGTCCCAGTAACTCTACACTGAAGTTACACAGGCAGTTTCAGGGTCATGGAGCAAAATATCTATGTTTTCTGTTGAGTTAAACTGTGTCAAAGACTTTTTGAAAAAAGAAAATTGTGGCCCTGAGTTCAGAAAAGTATGCATACCAGTATTTATATAAATGCATCCTCAAAAAATGATCAAACTAGGCGACTGGACTCAATCCTCTTGTAAGTGTAGACGTTTCGCCTCTCATCCAAGACGCTTCTTCAGTTCTGACTTCAGCTTCTTGGATGAGAGGCGAAACGTCTACACTTACAAGAAGATTGAGTCCAGTCGCCTAGTTTGATCATTTTTTGAGGATTACGATGACCTGGATAACTGAGAATATTCACAAATATTTATATAAATGCAGCACATCAATAAAAGAAGATTAAGTCAAAAATAAACAACTTAATTTGGTAAGAGAATTTTTATACAGGCCATGTTTCCTGGGTGCGTCAGGGGAAAAAAAAAAAAAGAAAGAGAGCAATGATTTGTTATATCAAGGGCTGCAGATGAGGGATCAACCAGTTTGTGTGCATATATAAGAATGCCCGACAAGCAGTGCTATTAGGTCTGAATAGAAACCAACTGCGTACTGAAAATGTAAGAAATATCTACACACACAACAATTTTTCAGTCTTTTATTCAATCAGCAAATTGCTGGTGCCCAGCGCACTGACGAGTTTAAGGATCTGGGTTCTGAGAGTCTAGGGTAGAGAGACTCTAGAGAGAGTCTAGCTAACATTTTGATGCCTGGTGAATCTTACTCAGAGTCACAGAACTAAAATGACAGACTAGATAACCGACGCCTGACTGTGCCCTTGACACAGGCACGACAAGGGATGAAGGGTGGTGCATGCAGCAGGAATGCAAGTAGTGTGTTAGAGATCAAAGAGATTCAAAAGATAACCCTGAGATCAAAGGAGCCAGCACAAGAGTGCAAGTAATAAAAGTGGTAACAATTAGCATAATGATTTAACTTATTCATGCATTTGGAATAATAAACAAATGGATCCCACACAAAGTGAGAGAAAATTGCCTTTTTGTAAGTAATGATGTCAATTTTTCAATACTTTTCATTTGGATGCATGCATATGTATTTGTACGTATATACAAATATACATAATAATAATTAGATATTAAGTAGGAGGTTAGATTAGATTAATAAGGAAGCAATGAATGATTTATGGAGAATTGGTGGGATTAAAAAATGTTTTGTGTTCTCCTTTTTCAAATATGTTAAAATCATCCGTGTTTGAGAATTTATTTTATGGTTTGTATTCTTTCCATACCCTACATAAATGTTTCATCCAATCAAGTTCAGAGGGCGTCTCACCTTGAAGTCGACTGTTCTCTCCTTGTATGTGACATGAAGCACCAGGTCACACAACATCTCATGCTGTCTGAACTCATCCATCACCTTCAGGGACTTTGAGGCATGGGTCTCGACTGTGTAGTCCAGATACCCAGACCCATGCATCGAGGGAACGGCTATAGCTGAGAAATCAGAATCACGTGTAGGACGTCTCTTCCTCATTGGGCATTGCATTGTGGGGGTGAAGAAGAGGAGAACTCCTGACTTTTATTTCTGTTTAGCTTTACAATCTTCTTTCAGTGTTTTTTAGTTCTTTTCCCATTGAAGTTAAAGTTTGAGTTTTAATTCATCAATGTGAAGTTCCAGTGAGCAAATGTCCCAAGTTCCTCCATTTTTATCCATCAAACTAAACAATCTATTCAGTAAGAAGATATTTCCCAAGAAACTTTCCTATCCACTGGTGATCCTGGCGGGAACCAGGAGGCACAGCAAGCAGTCCGGAGGAAGAGTCAGTCGCTGCATGAACAAAGCTGAAGTCATGTTTCTCGGAGCAAATAGGGAGGGTAAACAAACTCGCAGGCTGATGGTGAACCACATAATAATCCCTCATACGCAGATCCAGGCTCCAACATGACTGACAGCAATTGCATCAGGATCAGACAGTTCCCACAGCGTGAGTCAAACCATGATCATTAAATGGCTGTTGGTCCAGATTTTACAGGGTTTGGGAAAGAATCTATCCTGACATTTCAGTGAGTCCTCTGCAATTTAGTGTTCCACAGATGAAGGGGAAGTGGTTGGCAAATGTGTGTTACTGCACAGTCAGACATCTACTGGCATGGATGTCTCTGTCTGTTGTGATGATTGTCCTGCACAGAAAGGAAACAAAGTTAGCACAGAGGAGATGTTTTGTCGTTTCGGCTAACGTTAACAGAATCAAAGTTTCATATGAATGTGCTCGTTTCCTGCTGTGTAAGTGGGAGTGTCGTTGTTTCACTTCCTTGCTGTTGAGTGAAAAGACATCCTCAGTTGAAGTGCTCTGCGCCTTCACTTTTGCCCATTGAAACAAAACAAAAAAGTCTATTTAATGATTTGGTGAAAAGACATAGTCCAACGGTAAAAAAATCAAAAAAAAAAAAACCAAGATTCTTACATTCCCTGTGTTCAAGTATAATTTTGTCCATCTTTTCCAGAAACAGACAGGAAGACTGATACCCTTCTTTGTGATGCAATAGGGAGCTAAGCCCAACAGAGACCTGCTGACCACAAATGAACTTAGAACAAAAAATGTTAGCAGATGGGCAGGTTAGCATACCTCTATCCTGCCCCCTCAAGTTTTAAAACCTGTAGTTCCTCCTCTATGTATTCTGGTCCACAGCTCTGTAATGGGATCTTAGTTTGTCCTGCAGAGAGCCATGATTGGAAGAAGCAGCTTCTCAACTTCTTGTCATCTCAGCCACAAATTCAACCCGTCTGTACTCAAGCAGTGACACTAACATTGCTCAGTCAACACTGAATTTACAAAACAGACAGAAGCAACTGAAACAACATCAGACTCCTCCAGGCTGCTTTTACCACAATTGTGTACAAGCCTAAGATACTAAACTATGTTGCTGTTTTGACAGCACATTCACTTAAGAAGAGAAAAAAATAAAAAGGCAGATCCTTATCTCCTCACATTGGGAACAGGATCAAATGAATTCACCCAGGTCTGAAAAACCTGTGTGTGTGTGACCACATGGATATATTTATGTCTGCCTTGAAAATGTAAATGTAAGGATAACTCTGAAACTCAAAAATAAAGAGAATGACTTTCATGAAACGCCACACGACATCCAAGAGCTGGTCCTCACCTTCAAAATAAGCCTCTAACTTTAAGAACAGGCACTGCTTGGCTGAGCAAGTCACATTTAATGAGTCATACAAAGTGACTGCAGATGGCAGCAGGCAGACAAATATTAACAGGGCACATGTGTCACATTGCTTAAAGCAGCAGAAGGTATGAATGATTCCAGCCTCCAGAAGCTGTTACCACCAACACTTTCGCAATTGAATTCACATCACAATAATTTCAGCGTGCCCTTGTGTTCTTTGGGTGGGCAGGAAAGCCACAACTACAAGTACTGTCAACCTCCTGCTCATCTCTGTGCCGACAGAAACTGTCTGACCAAATATCACAACGTGGCAAAGCTTAAGACAGAAACAATTGTTTATGAGTGACGCAACAAAAGCTTTACATCTGCTAAGGTTCACACGTACCCACTACTTTTCTGAGTAAACAACACAGAGTTGAACCCTCAATAAAAGACTCCCTGAGACTGACATTGAAAGATCTAAAGCATTCCATTCAGGTACCGGTGTATGATGAAGCTCCTGACGCTCAGTTTAATGTAATTATATGGGTTTAATGTTGCCACTGTTTTTAATAAAGCTCAACTTACTGTTCAACTAAAATGTAACAGTTGCAGTTGCATTTGCAAGTAGTGAGTGAGCAACGCTGGATGTCTCAGTCTGTTCTTCATATGAACGGTTCAAGATTTTGGGCAAATAAGGACACACCTAGGTTAGTTTAGCTTAGTATTCAAAAGAGCGGGTAATCATAATTTGATCAGTTTGATCCAATTACATTTAAAAATCCTAAGGAGTCTCTAGATTTAATCATTTTTTATCCCTGTTTAATTTTGCCAAGGGTTAATCTGGTTAGGCACACAGAGGGTTACTGTGCATGCAGAAATATTATACCTGGAAGTCAAACTTTTTTTTGGCTTAATGCACCGATACTAACTTTTCACTGAAATAAATAGGACCCCACAAATGCAGCCTACTGATATATCCTGCTCTCAGATGACAAGATAAATGATATACCACACTACTTGACATGCTCTTTCCCATGTATCCACTCAAATAAAAAAAAAGAACTGTAAAAACAATTTAATTATTTTTCTTGGCCAGACTCAGTTACTTATGGTTTGTTATCTCCCAAGTTAATAGGTGTTAACTAGCAGTAGTGACCGAGAAAGTGATAGAAATGATCTCCCAAAACTTTATGACAGTATGTTACAGAGTTGTGGCTGTCAAATGTACTGAGAAAATTTCGAATACTGACATTGCCAGTGATGTTTAGTGGACCAATAACAGAACACTGATTTAATAACACCAGTAAAACCGTGCTGGAGTTTTGTTTTAACACACTGTGGCTCCATATAAGAAAATTAGCTTGTAGCTGTGTCCCTGAGGAGAACTGAGCAAAACGCTTGGCCTTTCAAACATACAGAAGATGAACTCATACACAACAAACTGTCCAAAATACACAGAAACGGCTCAAAGACAGAATGTTTCTACTCAGTTGCAGGATCTTGATGACAACAAGGATAAAGAGACAGTTCCTTAAAATTCCATTTGAGCACTCTTACACCATGTTTATGTTTGAAATACTTAGACGTGTCTCTTTCCACAACACAGAGAGACATAAAATAACAGTATGTCCTACAAACATGAAATCTCTACATTACTTGCTGTTGAAGCTCCGAGCCGGACAAACCAGCTCTGGAGTAGAACAGTAAGAAAAAGACATTTGCTAAGCTAATTCAGTGCATTCAGGGACTCCCCCAAAGAATCATCACACATCTGCAGCAGGTCCATTTTTAGATTGGAAGTAGCGAGCAGTGACAAACTCTGACCCTAAAAATTGTTAGGGGTATTTATGAACTTGCAGGATTTGTTGGATATGGTTTTTTTTTTCCTTCTTCTGTACGTAACCAGATTATTACGGGTTTGTGAAGGACTGCAGCTTTGCGGTGTTGCACAATCAAATCTGTTGAGCCCTGAGCTCCCTCACCTCCCCGGCCTACAGTCAGACAGCGTGTTTGCTGGTCATATGACCAAAAGAGAGAGATGGAGAGGGAGGAAGGGCAGTACAGAGAAAAACGGGCAAAAGGATTGCGAGCAAAATACAGCGACTACAAGAGAGTAAAAAGACACTACATCTACAACAGTATCACTTCAAGGGGGGAAGGGCGAGAAAGGGGAAGATGTAAAGTGTTCCAGAAAGACCCATACAGTTCTCTATCAACACAGCTTGTTCTTTACCCTCCATCAGTCTTTTCAGAGGTAAACTGTGAATAGCTGTGTAAACATGGGATGCTGAACACGGCTGCTATATGAAGCATTGCTCAAGCCTACAGGGACACGATGACGCTTGTTTTGAGCAGTTCATTCATTAAAACAAGGTTCGTATATGCCTGTTTAACCAAGGTCCTGACCAGAATCACCTCTAGCGGTGGTGCTGTTTGTCCCTGTCAGTTATATTTAATAAATGGCTGTTTGGAAGGGTGGGTGTTTATGGATTTAAAAAATAAAAGATGCTTAATATGTAGACAATGTGAAATAGTTTAAATGTACAGTAAGAAGAATGTTAGTAAAGTTGATTTGGTGCAATACTTCTATTTCAAGTTTACTAAAATGGCCTTGAATAGCCCTGACGTACTGTATGTTTGATAATTACACATAAAACTGAATGACAGCAACTCGAGCTAATGGAGAAAATAAACAAGATGGTGGACCAAACTCACCAGAATGTTTTTGTGGGTTTTCATTGGCTTTGAATTTTTTTTTTTTTTTTTTTATAAAAAGGTGCTGAAAAATTAACTGTGCTCCATTCCATAAACCCAATGAAGACTGTAACCATCATTTTGGTTGCTATGATTTGCATCTGCTAGCCGAATCGCTAATGCTAACAGCTAGCTGATACAACTGTTCAAGTTACAGGTAACATGGCACATCATGGCACAGATGGGTGATTCTACAATTTCACAATTCAGTTCCTCATAATGATAATGCACTTACTAGTCATTCAGTTGAGTATCGTCCTGCATCTCTGACTCAATCACAACTCTAACTTAACTTAATTGCTATCCTAAAAAAATATTTGAAACCGACATTCTTAAAAGATGCCCTAATTACAAATAATTGTTAACAAATAACAAAAAAATAACATTAAGTGGGTCTGATGAGAATTGGTCTTTTAAAAGACACTAAAAATAGAGAAAAAAATCTTGGTACAGTTACTTTTATTAGGAACACTGTTTGGCAGAGGGTTAACCATTTATAGACTGTCTGTGCTGGCGGAGGTCAGACAGGACAGCCGCAGCTGCAGCTGTAAACAATGACGCGAAGGTGACTGGCCTGTTTATTCACCTTTAACCTCAATATACAAAACAGGACATACAAAGAGAGAGAGGAAAATGTCGCTTAATCTTCAAAAAGGAAAACAAACTTTAAAAAAAAAAACAGTTGTCTAAAACTGCTGAGCTGCAGCGACCACGCGCCTCCTGCAACGTTTTGTGACAACCTCTTTTGCCTCGTCATCTTTTAACCACCCTAGAAGCTGATTGGGGTCAAAGTTTACAAACGATATCATTTGCTTTGAAGAAAAACTCCTCAAATGAAGACTGAGACGAAACAGAAAGCTGTTGTAAGGTATTACAAGGTCACAAAACTCAACTATCACCATAACAAACCAGAAAGATGTCGTTATTTTGTCACAATAACATGACATGATCACATTCTGTCAGCACGTGATTGAATCTGAAAGATAACTCACAACATGTGTTGCATACCGAATACACTTAACACTAGAGAGGTACTACAATTTTCCAAATGCAGCTTCTTGAGTAACCACAAACTCCACTTATCAGAAACACTAAACATGCACTCAGTTGATTTATCACCTAACAAAGGAAATTCCTTATCTCTGGTAGAAAGTACGGGCTAAGAGAGAAAACGGATGAATTATCACGTGTCATGAAAATCGTAAGAAATGTGGAAAAATGCCTTGTCATTCAACACCAGATTTCAACAGCCAAGAAGTAAATCTACAAGTTGCAGGGTTTTGTTTTTTTATGCTGTGAAGCTGAATTGAGTGGAAACTTGCCAACGTGCCGAAACATAAAACTAAAGAGTTGAGACGGACAAATTAAGTTTACTACATTTTGGTACATCGGTTTATATTTTCGTTTTCCTTAACACATGTTGATGTTGTGGGCAAAATGTGTAATGTAAAATACTTAAAAATGGAAATGACAAAAAAAAAAGTAAAGGTATCTGTAAAGTATTGAACACCTCTGAATGAACATTTCTGAATACTTGATGGTTTCAAATTTCATTTGAAATCTTACCTGATTAACTACAACCTTTAAAAAAGACTGCAATATTTTTAAGTCACTTCCAGTCAAAAATGCACCCCCCCCCCCATTGAACATCTGAGCTTCACGGTGTTGAATGACGGATGTGCAAGGCTGTTTTCACGTTCATTGTTGACAGCGTAAATCCTTTTCATTTTAACAGACGGTCCTACAAAGCAGGATTTGTGACATCACAAATATTCTGGAAGTTGAGCCACAGGATCTACACAGGCACAACACTTGAATCCTCAAATATACAAATAGCGTTGGATTTTACAGAAGAGTAGGAGACATGTATCCATTGGAAATTTAACAATAGTCATGAAACTCTACATGTAATCGAGATGTTTGTGTTTTTTTTAATGAGAAATAAGAGTATGTATGTATGTATGAACCCCGCCTCGTGCCCAATATCAGCTGGGATGGATGGATGAGTATGTAGCCTCTCAAGGAGTGGATGTGGTGATCTTAGAGATGTTTTTCTGCACAAAAAATGTCAAACACACGTTGTAATATTTAGGAAGATGTTTGTACACATTTATGGGTTAGGGGTTGTTTAACTGGGCTGCATGAAGACTGATCATCATTTACACCAAACATGAATCCCTTGTGTGAGCCTAAAATGCGGGGTGATGAGATTTCCTTCAGGCTGTTACAGAAATGACACTCGGATTCACTTTCAATAGCAACAACTCTCTCCAGTCAGCCATTTGTACGTGAATCAAAGACTACGTAGAGAGAACAATTCTCTTCTGGGCTCCGTACGCTGCTGAGGAAATGAGGCGCAAATTCGACGACTGAACTCCCAACTACGGCAGGACTGCGTTAGCGTAACACGACAAATGTCACCGGTGACACAAACACGACAACCATGTTTGAGACAGAGCTTTCCCCCTCCAAAAGGGCGAGTCTACTTTTATAAAAATGAGGAGACGCTTTAAAAAAAAACAACAACCCAAAAACAAAACAGCTACTCACCGTGAGCAACTCCTTCACAAACAGCTGTCAACAACGGCACGACAGCACAGAAAAGACCTCAAGAGAGTTTAGTCCACTTCTCCGGTGTTAGGCTGTCCTGTCAGGCGACGAAAAAAAAGTGTCATTACAGCTGATAAGAAGTGTAAAATGTGCGGAATGGAGCGTCACCGCCGTGCGTCGCCGTAGGCTGGCGTCCAACAGCGGAGAGGTATTTCTGCATCAACATGACTCTGCAACTCTCGGCTACGCTGCCAAGCGTACATGGCAACAAGTCAGGAGGAGCCGCGGCGGCAGCAGTTTTCAAACTGAAACTGAACATCGACCTACGCGGTTAGATAACCGTGCCGCTCTGCTGATACGTCAAAAAAAGAGAGAAAAAAATAACCCCTCGTCCATTCTCCCACACATACAGTGGAAAATATCTACCGGAAATCCCCTTCACTGCATGCCCATTGAGAATAATAAAACACTGCACTATCTGCAGATTTCACTTCCGCATTTTATACGATGAATCATCTCGGTTGGGGTGACATTTTTAACAGGAGGTGAAGTCCAGTTATGAAACTATACTGGGGACAGCTGTAGAACAATACAGCCGTATAACAATGAGCAGAACATAGGTAAAAGATTTCCTTCAGGCCTGTATGAAGAATATTCTTGAACCTTCTTAAAGAGTGCACATAAATCGAACTTCCAACCCTGGTACCACCATAATCCAATTAAAGCTACTATCAGTGATGAGCAGGCCCCGCGCTGTAGAGGGACGGGAGGTGAAACATAATCTTATTTGGATTTTGCATGGGGAAAAAACATTTGCAAACATCACTTCCTGTGTCCATTGGATGTCTCTAGAAACACACTGTCTATGCACTATGTCGCTGTGCATCAAGTGAAGACCTCCCAGCTGAATTTTGAGGTAAATCAAATGAGGCTTACATCCGACTTACTCCCTTATACCATCTGATGTGGTCGATTCCCTCTTAAAATCTGATTTTCTCTGAGCTCAGAAATAATTTACACTTTCACTAATGAACTTGAAAATAGTCTTCCATGATAAAACTATCCAACATTCTACACAGAGAGGTTCAATCATTCAACTGTGGGAACAAGAAGAGTCAGGTGTTTTTGACTGGAGGGGAAGTTTAAAAATTTGAAGGTTTAAAAAGATTTGGTCAACTGACTGCCTTCCATAGAGGTACATGCTTCATACCCCAAACAAAAGGGGGCAGCATGTCACCATTTTCCAGTTGCTCAACCCATTGCCTATCAAGAATGTACAAAATTTACAATACGTCAATGTATCCAACTGGAGAAAACTGCTGCGCTACAATCTTCACTTGTGCCAGAACACTGTTTCTCCTCATTCCTATAAAGAGCAAGAAAGCAGCAATGGCAAAAACATAGCAAAAAGACTTTTGAATTTTTAAGAAATGTAACTGTTTCTCCAAATTCATGCAAAAATACTCCTTAGGCTGCAATGTCTAAATGACTGAAGGTTTGCTGGTCTGACTGAATAACTAAAGTCAGAGTACAATGAATTCCGTCAGTACAGGTTCAAAGAGGATGTTGTCTTTCCTTGGATGACCCTTTTGTTCCTCTGCTTGGAATAATCATCTTTTCTGCACTTTTTTTGGCAATGTGGTGTTTCTCCTGAGCCAGTCAAACACCGACCAGACTGCAGGCCCACCTTGATACCGTGCCCATGATATTTCTTACTGGATGTGACAGGATACACCCTTGGTGAATGGCTCCGTTGGCCGAATTAAAAGAAAACAATACAAAAACTACCTACAAATCACTTTTGTACTTCATTCTACTCCATTCAGACGTGTTTAGCAATTTCATAACCTTTGAAATGCTTCACTTTATATGCGCTCCTTCAACAAGTGATAATTACACAAATTATAACACAATGATGCGGATTCTCGTGGTTTAGTTATGAGTTTAATCCGTCTATCAACTGTCAGAGTGTGAATGCAACATGATTTCTGCCGAACATTATTCATATTCCTATCAGTGAAACTAAAGTGCACGCTCCGAGGTAGCTGGGTGTGGTTTTCTACAGTTGCATATTTCAGGAGTCAACCCAGGTGACTAGGCGAAGTCTGCGTTTTATTACAGCAACACGGTAGTTTGTGCTTGCTACACTACGCCCAGCAAGAACATTGTTTCAGTTTCTGGTTAAAAGAAATTACAACACATTGATGAAATGACAATGATGTAAAAGACAGGGGGTGATTCAATGAAGCAGACGACTACAGTGAGACAAAGCATCGCTCTCTTTTGTTGAAACTTTGATGACTAAGTGAAAGGATCACCCCTCAGTTCCTGTTACATTGCTGGATGTATTATTTTATTCTGCTGTGAGGAAGCAAAATATTTCATACATTTCTGTTTGACTCTGACAAACAGTGTTTGTATGCTAGATATCAAGGACAGACAGGTGAATATGTTTGCTGTTCCACTGGCCTATCTCCAGCTGGGATAACCTCCATGAACCTGAACTATCTTTATGATTGAAGCTTCTCTCATGTAGCAATGAGTTACATAATAACTCTCAGTCATAAGCATGACTCAGGCGTTTCTACTGCACCGTTCAGTACAATCATATTTACATCCTTTATTTTGACTCTTGTTATATGTTTGTTGTCGTTGTTGCAGCTTACAAATTTGTTAATCTCAAATTGTTTTCTGGTTTAGGATGGCGTCGTCTGCAAATACTCGTAGTCATCGAAAAACACAGTGTGCATCTGATGTCCCTAGAGGCCAGTTGGAAAGAGAATATTTTACAAAGGTGACCTCAAACCAAATGTAAAAAAAAAAAAGCCTTTTTTTTTTTTTTTGCTATGTCATACAGATTAACCCCCTACTTTAATGGATTCTTCCATGACCCATGCAAGAGCCCTCCACCAATTTTGGTGAAATTTGGCTGCATACAAATTTGTATAATTTGTAAAATTATACAAACAACCTCCTCTGGGGGGTCATAAAGGGGAAAATTACTCTTTCATTCTTTCTTTTTTTTAAAGTCAATTCATAGTGAGTAGTTTGTTTTTCTTTAAAAAAAAAAAAAGTCTGTGAAGGTGAGTCATGTGGGATGATTCATGCTGTGTTGTAGACCAAGGAATTAAAAGTGCGGCTGAATTAAAAGTGTGGCTGCGTACAGGAAAGTCTGTCATCATGGAGCATTTGTTTTACTTTGAACATGGTTGATAATAATCCATCCATCCATCCGTTTTCTTCCGCTTACCCTGTTAAGGGTATCGGGGGGCCTATCGCAGCCTTCAGGCAAGAGGCTGGGTTCACCTCGGATGGGTCACCAGTCCATCACAGGACCATCACATATAGACAGACAACCATTCACACTCACAGTCACACCTACAGTCAATTTAGAGCATCAATCAGCCTCGTCCCCTCTTGATGTCTTTGGACTGTGGGAGGAAGCTGGAGTACCAGAGAGAACCCACACAGGAACAGGGAGAACATGGAGACTCCACACAGACAGATCCTGTGATGGAGCCGGGGCTCGAACCTTCTTGCTGTGAGGCGACAGTGCTGACCACTGCCCCACCGTGCCGCCCTTTGATAATAATTCAAGTAGAATTGCAAGGCTGCGTATTAACATGTGCAGTGATTCTATCACTGCTTTATTTGAATTTTTTTCTTTACAGAAAAGAAATTGACTGCAATCGTAATTTAGAATATTTTTGTATGTCATTTGCATGCATGTCATATGTGTCCCAGTGATATTTTTTTTGTAGTTATATTGATTCTTTCAGCATCATAGACCTGTGTTGGCACCTGTTGCCCTAATGTTAAACTTTTACCATTTACAATCAGGAGGAAGTAATAAACCAATGGTTCACAATGACACAGCACAAAATTTCACATTACACGCCTGTCATTCATCATTTCACCTTTTAATTATCCTCTCATTTCTTTTTCTTCTCACAGCTCCACCATTATCAACCTCTCCTCTTTTTTCTTGATAAATTTTAAATCATTTCACACTTTTTTTTCACTTTTCTGTTAATGTCATCATTTTTTTCTGTGTAAAAGAAAACAGAAGAAAAATCATACTTTCTAAATGAAAAGGTGAAGTGAAATTACGCTGGTTGTGGTTTAGAAGTTATAAGAGAAGAGAAAGATCTCGTGCTCTGAGGATGTGCTGCCCTCTGCTGTTGAGAGGCAGAAGCACACGTGTCATTCCAGAAGAAATGTGTCAGAAGTAGTTATACTGCACTGTTTTTTTACACATTAAATTAATTTCACACATGAAGAGAAATATCTTCTGACTCAGCCTGTGAAAAGAGATCAAATGTTTCCTGGATAAGATCTCAGATGAAATCAGCCTTGATATTTTAACAGAAATCATGCCATCCGGCTTTGCTTTGGACCGTTCATGCATTCTGATGAAAGTCTGACCTCTTGTGAGTTTCCAAAATTTTAGAATGCACCACAGTAAGCACAATAAGTTTTTTTCTTTTCACGATTTCAAACTGTTGCCGTGACAAGTGGTACTCTGACTTAAAGGAAAAAACATACTCATTTGTGCCGAGAGTGTTAGATTTACAGATTTTAAGAGAAACAGAAAATGAGCACTTTTAATATTTGCAAATAGCAAAATGAGAGTTGGTGTAAAAAAAAAAAAAGGCTGCCACATTAAGGGGCAATTTCCAATCTTTTTTTTTTTTTTTTTAAATGAAGCTCCCTATTTTGAGATGGTCAAGATAAGATAAGGATAAGATAAGCCTGTGAAAAGAGATCCAATATGGCTGCCATGGGAATTTAGCAATAGCAACCAAAAATTAAAACTTGGATCATACTTAATATGCATAAAAAGTCCTTGAGTTACAGTTTGGACATGAACGGCGAGCTCAAAGACAAGTTTGCCTCAAAAGCTTTACAGCAGAAGGTGGCAAGGTATATTGGACGAAGGCATTAAAGGAATAGTTCACCTAAAAATTCATACATTATTTACTCACCGTCATGATGTAAGGCATTGCACTCATCTCTCAAACAACTCAAGTGAATTTATTTTTCTTTTTTATATTCAGTGTCTTTGTCTTTGAGCAGCGTGGAGGAATTTTAGTGTTATTATGGGTTTTTTTTGTTTTTTTTTTGTAAATTGAAAATTTGGTCACCATTCACTTGAATTGATTGGGAGATTGACTGCTTCCATCATCATAACAGCGAAGAGATGACAACTGCAGTTTTTTGGGGGGAACTATTCCTTTAAGCACTCTGCAGATCATAGAAGTGACTTTGTTGCCTCTCCACACCTCGTTAGTTGACTTCTTCAAGGTTTTCTGGTTGACGCCCTTCAAGTAGGGCAGCACGGTGGTGCGGTGGTCTGCACTGTCGCCTCACAGCAAGAAGGTTCCACGTTCGAGTCTCAACTGGGGTGCAGGATCTTTCTGTGTGGAGTCTCCATGTTCTCCCTGTTCCTGTGTGGGTTCTCTCTGGTACTCCAGCTTCCTCCCACAGTCCAAAGGCATCAAGAGAGGATGAGGCTGATTGATACTCTAAATTGACTGTAGGTGTGACTGTGAGTGTGAATGGTTGTCTGTCTCTATGTGTTGGCCCTGTGATGGACTGGTGACCAACCTCTCGCCCAAAGGCACCTGGGATCGGCTCCAGCCCCTCTGTGACCCTTAACAGGATAAGCAGTAAAAGATGGATGTTGAAAGAAAAAAGTCTTTCTTGTGTGAATGACCAATAAATGCAAAAAAAAATTTGAGAGAAACAAACCAAAAACTACGCCTGACATTTCAAATTATTCAACCGTGATAGAATCACAATCTCTCTTTTGAGGGAAATGAAGATTTCGATGGGAATCCATCCATCCATCGTCATCTTCCGCTTATTCCTACACATTAAGGGTCGTGGGGGGGTGGAGCCTATCCCAGCGTCAACGGGCGAGAGGCGGGGTTCACCCTGGACAGGTTGCCAGTCCATTGCAGGGCCAACATAGAGAGACAAACAACCATTCACACTCATACCTACGGTCAATTTAGAGTATCAATCAGCCTCGTCCCCAATTGCATGTCTTTGGACTGTGGGAGGAAGCTGGAGTACCAGAGAGAACCCACACAGGAACAGGGAGAACATGGAGACTCCACACAGAAAGATCCTGTGCCCGAGCCGGGACTCGAACCCGGAACCTTCTTGCTGTGAGGCCACAGTGCTGACCACTGCACCACCGTGCTGCCCTTGATGGGAATCCTCATATGAAATAATAATTAACACACTTGAACTCTGCATTCTAAAAATGTCCTTTTTGAAGCATTTTCATGTGAATTATCAATTTCATATTGCTCCTGTCGAACATGGGTGGGCTCGCTTGAAAAAAAAAATATTGAAAGCAGTTTTGGAGCCCACATCAGCACCGTGCCAGCTGTAGTAAACATTTCCCTGCCTGGACAGTCAACTCTACAACCACAAGAACTAAAAAACTTCTCACCAGACCATAATCCTCTCGTTCTCAATTTTATAGTGGTTTATGCCTTGATGCTTGATGCCCATCACCAGCAACACACTGGGTCCAGATGGAAGGAGAGAGAGAGGGAGAAACAGAGCGAGAGAGAAAGAGAGAAAAGGAGAGGCAGAGAGCAAGAAAGAGAGAGAGAAAGAGAGAGAGCACGGTTGATGTACATCTGTCATGCATTATTGCAACGAATGCCAGGGCTGCTATCCTGGCTTTAGAAACTATGTGAAGAGGGGGTTGATGGGTCTTCCTTAAATCACAATTTGATTCCTCCTCCTCCTCTTCCTCTTCGCCACTTCATTTTAGTGACACATACACACACGCGCGCGCGCGCACACACACACACACACACACACACTCACGCACACACTCACGCACGCACACACGATATCCCCCAGTGAATTCCTCAGGAAGGAGTCAGCCTTCTTCTTCATTCCTCTGGACGCAACTTTTTCCTTAACAAGGTACTGATGGTCTTGACCTCCTCTTCAAACAAAGCCGTCCCTCCAATCAGCGAGGACTGTGGAGCTGGGGCTCAGCCGAGGCCTGTGGGTATTACAGAGGAAACGTCCTGATTCTCCTTGATTACTCTCTCTCTCTTTCCCTCTATCTGTCAGCCCCGTCTCTACCTCTCCTCCCCCTCTTTCTGCCCCCCCCCCCCCCCCCCCCCCCCCCAATATCTCAGTGGCTGCTGATTCTCCTCTTGTCTCTAACCCAATCTCGAACTTTGCTTTCCTGTCTCGGTCTTCTCGCTGTATTTTCTTTTAATGTGCTTGCCTTGTCTGCATCAATCCCTGGGATTAGCCGCTGGCTTGCTATTCAAAGTCTTTCAGTTTCTTGATGGAACAAACACAGAGAACCCCCCCCCCCCTCCCCACTCCAGGGTTGGCATTCATAAACAATACATCCACTGTTTAACATGGTTTGTAATACATTAAGTTTATTTATGTATTTGTCAACAACTATAATCTCCTGTGGGCTTTCATACACAGAGGTTGATGCACAGATGATGAAAATATGTCTTCATCAGAAAAAAATTATGTTTGTTGGAAAATACTGTAAAAAAATGATAGCTAGTAGTTTTAAGTTAAGTATTACTCGACAGTAAATCACTTAATCAAGACTCAAGCATGCTATTGTAGAATATTCTACATTTTGCGATAATTTATGAAAAAGAAAGAAAGAAAGAAGCATAAACAACAAATTCTCCAGAACAGAGAAACGGCCTCCTCTGATGCTTTTGAGTAAGAGAGAAAATGTTCTGAATCGACCCACAACAGCCACAAGATGAATAAGAACAATTTCCATGAAACGGATTGAAAAAAGGACGCAAAATGATGGATCATTGAAGTAGAAATGATCATTAGCAACACAGGGATCCCAAAGTATTTCATTGGTCTCACGTGAACGAAGACTCCTCTGGAAAGTTCTGAGGTGGACAGGCGTTAAATAGATTGGATTATTATTAATTATTTTTACCTCTCTCTCTCTCTCGCTCTCTCTCTCTCTTTCACTATACATATATATATATATATATATATATATATATATATATATATATATATATATGTAGATTCACATTTGGCTACGGTTTACAGTGTCGCCCATGTGAGTGCTTTGCGAAATGCTAATGTAAACATGCAAACAAGGTAGATATTGTGTTTAACATCCTTTGAATTAATATGCTAACATGCTTCTTGCTCATTTCCTTGTCAATGCAAAGCCTAAAGTATAGACAAGCCAACAGCTGTAGCAATAGACTTCCAGGAGTTCTGTCATGGACTCAAGAACTGGACAAATGTATATTCTGACTTGATGATAGACCATGAGACTTCATCCTTGGTGACAGGTGAATGTCTCAACTAAATATATGCATTGACGATGTAAAATTTATGGGGGATCAACAATTTTGTCGTCATCTGGGAAGCATGAATGACTTTTTGTGGCCACCAGATCTAGATGATTTTGAGATAATTCACAAGAGAAAACAAAACTCTTCTTCTCTAATGATTTAGCTGGGGACCTTGAGAATTTTTGTCAAACGTCCTGTCAATCCACCTGGAACTGCTGAGATAACACAGGCGGAACAAGATCCACTGGGCTCCGCTGCTCGGCTAAAGTTTGAGATGGAGACACCAGGCTGTCGGACATGTGCCACTGGTTTACACTGAGCCTTTGTTCTTATGCTGTGGTTCCTGCCAAATAGATGCATCCCGTTGTCATCACAGGACTGGCATCATTACAGAACATTCCTCGCCACTTCAGCACTACTTTAACTGCTTTTCTTCATCTCTCACTCTCTCGCAACTTTGCCACCACCTTGATAGAGTTTCACTGCCTCGGAGCATTTTGACGTCTTCGCTCTGTGGTGTTTTGATCAAGGAGCGTCTGGATGGAAGATGTGGGATTTGATGGCCGTGTGTGTGCGTGTGTGTGTGTGTGTATGGAGGGGCTTTAACAAGGAAGACAATAGCGGCATTAAACACACACAAGCTGAGATTGTGACACAACATTTTCATTGATGGGGGAGAAGAGGATGACAATAGCCTGTCATAAATCAACTATTCTGAATGGCTGGAGGGTAAAATGACCGGAAAATGACACAGCAGTCAAGCCGTGTCATGGAATTCTTTTCACAGTTCCTGGACAGTAACCTCACGACTTGAGCGGGAACTTGCCCCTGGAACAAGAGTCCTGTCTGAATGAGGAGAAAGGGGGACATTGTAGGGCGCCGGCAGTGGGGACCCAAAGGTCGTCATGGCTGTTAGACTCTCACTTTGCCTTGACTCCTGCTGACTCACTGCTGGTTCAACCAGCGGAGAACCACCAGGACTAACTTGTGTATGTCTTCAGCCACCATTAGTCAAACATTAGTCATGGTGCCCATTTAGGTGATGAACATGAACAGCGTTTCTGTTCTCCGGACAGACTCAGGGGGCCCAAATGCGGATTTCTTAATCCCAATGTGAGGGATTGTAAGTGAGCTTCCTCTCCCTTCTGCGTCCGTTGATGACAGATTTGCCAGATTCCTGCGTCAGAAGACTCCCACTTAGATCCTGACTAGCTGACACCAACAACTCTGCCCAAAGGCAACTGTTCCACTTTGGAGTAGTAAATCTGTCGGTGGAAAAGGGTTTTGAAAAGGTGTTCTCTTTCACATCTAGCTCCGAACAATGTGAGGGCTCTTGATTTTTTTTCCCCTAATAGGTAGCTGGAGGCTAAACATATTTTTACGACTTGGTGTTTTTGCAGTTTGAAATGTGTTTGTAATTCTTCATATTTAACTACAGCTAATTTGATTAATAATTCAAACAAAAAAAGTGATGATAAATTCTGGTATCTTAATCAAATAAATGACATGCCTTTGACAAAGGAAATTAAGTTGCTATGTCAGATTTTTTTTTAAAGCTAAATTAAAAAAAACAGAAAAGAAATAGAAAAGGTAGAGAAATAGAAGTTATTATTTCTGCCTTGATTATTCTAAGAAAGACAAAAAAATCATGAATTAATCAAATAATGAAATAAATTGATAAATCAAAGTGACAGTAAGAATATTATTAGAATTAGAATAGAATACCTTTATTTTCAATCGGATCAGTAAAAACTATACAATGAAATTTGGAATACTTCTCCTGTAAGGGGTTGTGACGTTATAAGACACAGACTCTCCACTCTGATTCCTACATGTGCGAAACAATAATGATAATAAGGATAAATAAATACACGAAATAAATAAAATAGCCCCAAAAAAACAAAAAGAGAGCAGCTTGTTAACATTACTCCACAACTAGAAGAAGCAGCTATCTCGTAGATTTGAGTTTTTATTATCATTATTATTATCATTATCATAGAAGCAACGCATTGCATATTATTTTCATTTCTTAAATAACAAATACTATTTTTAAGTTTGAACACAAGTTCTCGTCAAATAGAGGGCTGTAAAATAAAAGCTATAGATAAGCTGAATAATGGCACATTCATCTCCTCATATGTTGTCGCTGACGTAACAAGATTCACACCTAGATTTTTAAATACCTGGATTAATATTAAGTTTCTTTGAGGCGTTTTATTGTTTAGTTTACATTTAGAGAAAGTGCAGGTGTTGATTTAACTCCAAGAATGCAGGCCGACTTCCACTTAGCTTCCTCGGGCTTAGAGTGGTGGTGCTGTGCATGCTGGTTCACTACCACACAGGCTTAATGGGACACTTGAACAGAGTACAACTATAGTTTATGCTATTAGTGATGTGCTTTCCCTTCAATGAGAAGTCCAAATGTCAGCTGTGGAGAAGCTTGTTGATCTGATTGTGTTGTGCCAGCGTGTAAATGAGGATGAAGATTAGTTTTGGATTATATCAGACCAACCAACAGCGTATTGTGTGGGATTTTGGGGGTTCTGTGTTGTGCATTACTAAGCAGTATCAAGGACAGTGGCATGACATCATTGTTTAAGCTCAGGGCAGCAAGAGCACTCAAAGATTATTAGCATACCACCAGTTTTAAAACATGAAGATCAGTGAACCAGGCAGCTGGAGAAAACTGTGTGTAACTGCTATGGTTCTGGAGGGTCTGTGGAAATAAAAGCTCCTCTCTGTTGTGCAAAACTTGCACACAATACAACCTCAGCTCAAACCTGGTTCCACCTGATGGTGGATGTTTGTGTTTCCAAAGCAGTTAAGCTAATGCTAAAATTTGAATTGAAATCGCTGCAGAACCACTGATCCCTCATCATCATCATCATCATCATCATCATCATCATCATCATCATGACTGGGCCAATAAACACATGGCCACGTTCGAATGTGGATCCCATTTTTAAAAAATTTCACAACAGATGTTCCTCCGCTTGGTTGCTGCGATCCGGCAGGAACAACATGGAACAAGAAGATCTGCTCAGAAGCATCTAAATTTACAGTGAAGATAACATATGGCAGCATCGCTATGGCGACCAGCTGTCATATGCCAAACCGTGGCCAGTAGACAACAAAGTCTAGATAGCAAAGTTGAACTGGTACCAGAATCATCGAATTCAGTTTGGGCTTCATAAAAAAAAAAGTGTGTATATATATGTATGTATGTATGTATGTATGTATTTATGTATGTATGTATATACAAATACCTTTATGAGGTACCTTCACCTTGGTTTTCTGTGTGTCTTTTTATTCTGCAAAATGAAAGTAAACTCAAGTAAGCTAAGGGCTCAGTTACTTCACACATCTGCCTCTGCACAGTGAATTATTGCATTTTCTCTGACAACAAAGTCTGTTTTCTCATGACAGGCAGGCGGTTCAGTTTTCAGGATAAGAGGTTAATTTGTCATTTCATGAAAACATCCATTTGCTTTGCTTCGTACAAGCCAAATTAATCTGTTATCACAAGAAAACAAATGTTGTTATTGTGAGATACGATCAGAAATGTAAACACACGCATAGCTGTTCTCGGCTGCCGTATTGTCTAACATTACCAACATGAACGCACTTAAAACTTCAGCTAGGTTGAAATATTACAATGAAAATGTGTGTGGGTTATTTTTTTTTTGTACATCTTTTTCCTGAACTTGTCCCATCTGCTAAGATGCGTGCGGAGTGTCACTTTTACACTCACAGACCATAAATATGAAGGGATTAATTCAAGACATCTAGGTATTTGTGCCACTAAATCAAAATTTCAGTTTGTTATGTAATATTCAACATCTATCATACATGTCAAAACTACATCATGAAGTGGGCAGACGGTTTCATCAAGTGAAAAACAAAAGAGAGGCATGGGGGGGGGGGGGCTGGGTGACTCACAGCCTCCCTATGGTGAAATATTGTAAAGAAGAAAGAAACCTGAGGCATGGAAAGTAGCTGAGTGAAAGTCAGTGGCTGAAACTGTCTTTGCCATCATCGCAGGAAAGGGGGAGGCTGAAAAGGGAAGGACGTGAAAGAGAAAGAAGGAGAAGAAGAAGGAGAGGGGGAAATGACTGGTGAATGTGTGGGAAGCGACAGAGAGAGAGAGAGAGAGAGGGAGAGAGGGAGGGGCTTAAAAGTATGAACGCGTGTATGACTTAACTGCAGGAAGCAATAAGAAGGGGAAAGGTAGCAAGCAGGACGGGATCTACACTCATTCGTCTGGGCTCTACTGAGGACTAGCTGCTTTATGGAGTGTCAAAGGCTGACTTTTCCCGCGGGGTCACACTTTTTCTAGTGTGCTCCTTCACTATTCTATCTTTTTTTTTTTTTTAAATAGCCCTTTTCCCTCCTTTCCACTGTGCGTAATTCTATCCAGGATCGAGAGAGGCGACATCACAACAACACGAGGACGAGGACTCAAGAAGACACACACAGACGCACACATACACACACAAAGTATGAAAGCAATCCCGGATATTTGCTTGGTTTTGTTTCTGCTGTTCCTGCTGCTGCACACCCCCGGTGTGCTGACCCTCTCCACACGTAAGTCCCACTCAGATGCGTAAAGGATAAGTAGTAGGGGTCGGCTGTTGTGTTGTTGTTGTTGTGTAACACATGTGATCTTCTTATAAGCACGTTTTGGTGACGGTGCTGTGCTGAAAACGTTGCAAAAAAATAATAATGGACCTTTCAGAAGAAAGCATGCAAACTTTGCAGACTTAAAAAAAACAAAACAACAACAGTCACCGCAGCAGTAAAAAGGCCACAGATATACAGTGTGGTCACCATATGTAAAACCCATAAAGCCGCTCTTTTAAACAGTATAAGCTTGGCACAAATTAAAAAGCCTCTAAAATGCCACCACTTGTGTCCACTTGACAGGCCTGGTTATTAATGAGCTCCCGGTCAAGTATATATGTGTTGTATCCCTGCAGAAGAGCTCTCTCCCAGGAGGCTGACTCTCAACAAGTCAGGCCCTAATTCCTTTAACACATGGGGAGAGAGAGAGAGAGAGAGAGAGAGAGAGAGAGAGAGAGCGAGAGAGAGAGAGAGAGCGGGCTGCTTTACGAACCGCATCAAAACAGTGACATCATTTGCTCGGGCTTTGGAGAATGTTAACTGGCAGCTTAATGCACAGTAACGTAAATAAATCACGGTTATGTCCGTTAAGTGGCTGGATTAGTTATGTTTTTTTGTTTTATCATTTTAACGGTGAGCTCACATGGGGATGGGCCCTGATCAGAAGCTGCCCCGCTGTTTATTACACAGGCTAATTGGTCATTACTGTTTAATTCACTGTGATAATGAATGGCGCTTCCCTTCCTCCCCTGTGTGCTGGAGTTAAACTGATGCCTCTGAAGCGAGAAAAACTTATAATGAAGGATTTTTCTTTACTGGGGATACAATTAGTTTTTAGAATCGCTTTAGTTTATATATCCTGTTGGCTTCCAAAGAGATTTATATGTTGGGAAAATGTGATTTAATATCAGATAGCTGACCCCAAGAACACACGTATCAAACAATTAATGCCACTTCTCTGCTGCTAACACATATAATCAATGGTTTAATCTACAAAATGTCAAGAGAATTAGGAAAAATGCGCATCAAAGTTTCCCAGAACTCAAAGTGGTGTGTTTTCATGTATCCATCCAACAGCCCAGAACTGAAAGTCACTTCGTTTTCTGTTATGAATGTTGTTGTTTTTTAAAAGCTGCTTTTGTTAAGTCCTGCACTTGAATGATCAAATCTTCTCTCTAGATTAAATAAGGAGATAAATACCTGGTATAAATCATTCTCGTTCTCTCCACACACACACACACACACACACACACACACACACACACACACACACACACACACACACACACATATATATATACATTATATGTGTGTGTGTGTGTATATATATATATATATATATATATATATATATATATATATATATATATATATATGAAACATCTGCTGCATGCTTCTCCTCAGTCTCTGTTCAGATGGCGTTTCATTGTCGCTAATGCTGCATGAATTCTTTCTTGGCATGCTGGCCCAGCTTAATGTTCCACATGCGTGATTATTGTACAGCAGGGAAGTATAGGATTTCTTTCGCATAGATGAGTGAAGATTTACCACTTTTATGTTTTTTTGGGTTTTTTTTTTTTTAGAAACAAAATCTGCTCAATCATTTCAATCAGTGAGAGTATTGTATTGTTTTATGTCCAGCTGTAATTCACCACCATTACTTCTTTAAAATAAGACCTTTGTATCGCTCCTCATTCAACTTTCCTTAATGCGGTTTGGTTCATTATTGCAGAGTTTAACTCATCTCCTGGCCCCGTCAGAGCTGTACTTTTTTGAAGCAGCCTCAACCTCTACAAACAAATAATATTTTACTAGCCATTTCCTCCAGTGAGCTCGTGAAGCAGCCACAATAAACAGCAGTAATTGTGTGCGTCGCTGTAGTATTTGAAGGGGGGGGGGGGGCTTGGACGTTGCTCCCCCTCCACTGAGTACATAAACATGATTATTATTCAGCTGGATCAGCATATTATTGGCTAATCATGGACGTATCTGGCACTTCTGTGCATGTGTTTGTGGAATGGAAGTTTTGTTATTGATGTCGGGGAGGGGTTGGGGGCGGCGGCGGCGGAGAAACAGTTGAATTAAGATGGCGAGTTCATTAAGGAAGACGCAATGTCTGTCAGCAGAGGTTGCAGAGCGCAGGCTGCTGACTGGACGTGGCCCCGGGTGCAGATATCTATTAGTCTGACAAAGTGTTGACACCCTCTCTCATTCACAGTTCTCTCCTTTCTTAATAGCTTCACTTAGGTGTTTTCACAGCGTCGTTTACTCAAGTGGGCGACATGTTTTTGAAATAAAAGTATATTTCATTCAGACTTTTGGTGTTTTGTTCAGCTGTCGTGAGAACATCTGTCCTCCTTTAAGCTCTACGTGGTTCTTATTTGACCTACAACTATATAACAATAGCATTTTCCTATTTAGAACTTTCTTAAAGCGGAGTAAGTAGTTTTCCAAATAGATTTCAAAGTTGAAAATGAAGAAAACCGGAGCAAATAAGATCGAATGAACAATGAGGAAAACTATGTGACAGAACTGTACAGCGATTTAAAGTCTGACTCAAAATTAGAGTACATTCAAATCAGAGGACGCACAAAGAGTGCATACCAGCGCGAAGGTGATTTTTTTTTCTTCACTAAGATAAATAAATCTGCCTAAAATCGAATGGACTCATCCTTCGCTTGCTAGGTTTGGTGAAAATCAGTCTCATATTTTCGAATGTAATCCTGCAAGCAGACAAACGTTACCAGTTGTGTGACCTCCTGGGCAGACGAAGACACTGACGGATCAAAAATTGTTTATGTATTATGTTGCAGAGATCTGCTGAAGTTAGCATGCTAACCAGCTAGCCCCAGTGCTACTGTGACATCTCAACGTTTTTCGACCAGAAAGACTGGAGGGGTCCAGGTTTAAAGTCAGATAAAACAGGAACTTGCTGTGGGAGGGGGGGGGGGGGGGGGGGGGGGGGTTCAGTTCACGCAGATGATTTTACCCAAGCAACTGAAATGTGTCATACGTGTCAGCAACTCAGCAAATAAAAGGACAGAAATGACAGCAACTGCTGCAAAAGCCTGATTAAAACAATGATTAAAATGAATACGGTATTGTCTCAGAGACCATCCAGTTCAGCAGTTGTGGGCTGTGTTTGTTCATGGCACAAACAGATAAACAGATAAATCAAATATGTGTGTGCGTAGCCATGATCCAGCTGCTCCTTGTGGAATATAGATCATGCAAAGAAGCTTATAATGTCTGTGAAAAATACTCGAGAACATCGAGTATCCTCGGAAAACTCCTCAGAACACACGGCTGGCACGGGGCTCCTGCTCCCTGCAGGAGGCTTTTTTTGCTATATATTGAGATTCATCATGTTCAGTTTTTCCTTCAGTGTTCAGCTCAGCAACCAAAACACTTGGTTAGGTTTATGAAAGCATAATGATTAGTTTAAATCTTTCACAACTTAAAAGAATTTTTGGCTCAGTCCATCCTAAACACAAGACGATGGAGCAGAAATGGCCAGCGGTATTTTTATGTTGCAAACAAATCAGAGGGTACTTGTTTAGACGGTGGATGTTATTGTTAAATCTACCCGCGATTGTCACCCATTTTACTTTTTGATGGAGAAGTTTAAGAGGAAACTGCAGATTGTGTGTGTGTGTGTGTGTGTGTGTGTGTGTGTGGGGGGGGGGTAACCTCCTGATGTGATTCCATGTACCTCTGGTCGTGCTCCAGTTTGGGAATCATGGCAGTTGTGTTAATGAACTTTTTTTTTTTTTTTGAGCTTTCCATCTGTACGTCACATTCTTACTCACTGGAACGCCTTAAAGGAATTTCTTTAAATTTGGTACAAACGTCCTCTGGGACTGAGGGATGACCTGAAAAGATTTTGAGGGTCAAAGTGACTGGAGCACCACGCAGAAACCAACAGCCATGATGGAGTATTTCTCGTTCATTCTCACGTAGGAGTCGCCAATCCCAATTATTCTTCATCCATGACAAGATGTTCATGGCCTTTATCATGAAATTCATGTTGCAACAGAGCTTGGGTTGAGCTTTGACTATCAGTCAGTTCCATTACTAGTTCATTTTTTTTATCAGTCAATACAAACCATAAAGAAATTATAGAACTTGACTTCCTGGGAACCCAACTATGTCCTCAGGTGTCTGGTTCGTCTGACTAAATCCATACAATGTTTCAGTTCCAGCTTTGCGAATGGAGTCACCTGTTGACTGCACTTGGAATTTTAAATATGAAAAGAGGCAGATTAACATATTTTCCAAAAGTCTGGTGTCCGTCATCCTAAACATGGCCTATCTTCTCTCCTCCTCTCCTTCATCTTCCCAGATGTAGCAGTAATCTACCCCCAAGACCCCGTCCTTCATATGGGGTCCAACTTGACCGCCAGTTGCTGGGTCCACCCTGACCTCGGTGTCCACGCCAGCTCGTTGTTCTGGACTCTGAACGGTCAACAGCTTCCCAGCTCCTTGTACAGAGTCCTGAGCCCGACGAACCTCAGTGTGACGCTGGCTGGGCTCAATGCCTCCAGGCAAACCTCCGGAGACAATCTGGTTTGTCACAACCACAAGGGACACATCCTGGCTGGGTCCTGCCTCTACGTTGGAAGTAAGAGGCTTCATCGTTGTTGGTGGTTGTTTATAATTTCTCTGGGTGCATTTTGCCCCTCTGCTTCATTGTGAGGATTTGTAAAAAAAAAATCAAGGCATGTAAGAGGCAAACAAAGTGCAGCATAGAACTGAGAGGAGTGGAAAGGAAATGGGAATAAAGAGAAACAACAAGGAAGTAGTGGGCAGATTTTTAAGTGTCCCTACGCAGTTGTGGCTGTATTTTATGTTTAGTGTTCCTGCCTTCAGGCCGGTGAGAGGCCTCCATGAGTGTGTGTCACTGTGTGGTCCATTACTCGCACTATCACTCATAGGGCACGGGTCTGACATTTTACACTGACACACACATGTTTGTAATTCTGCTTATGAGGACCAGCATTGACATAATACGTCGACTAGCCCCCGAACAGTATCTTAGTTTTACAGTGTTCTTGTCAATTCTAGCTCCGGTAGTAAAACCAAGCCTTCAATTCCCCCGTCCAAGTCCAAATATGTGTGCTGCTTTTTGTTTCCTCGAGTGGATGTTTGACCTTCATTGTGCTGAGTGATGTGAGCTTGACTCTGGAAGGTCTTGACATTCATCTGCTGAAGAGGGAAATATTCTCTGCGCTCACCTTAAATTGAAGTTTATGATGTGCACCTGATGAAAAACTGTGTTTTCACTGCTAGTCGTGATACAACACACAAGTCGTGCAAATGTGTAGCACGTATTCTCAGAACTGAAACAACAAATATTTGGGTATTCCTCTACATTATGGTAAGACAAGGGAGTAGATATGATATTAATTCTAGATTATTTTTTCCTAAAACTGGATTGAAATGGGGCGGCACGGTGGTGCAGTGGTCAGCACTGTCACCTCACAGCAAGAAGGTTCCGGGTTCGAGTCCCGGCTCCAGCACGGGGTCTTTCTGTGTGGAGTCTCCATGTTCTCCCTGTTCCTGCGTGGGTTCTCTCTGGTACTCCAGCTTCCTCCCACCATCCAAAGACATCAAGAGGGGACGAGGCTGATTGATACTCTAAATTGACCGTAGGTGTGACTGTGAGTGTGAATGGTTGTCTGTCTCTATGTGTTGGCCCTGTGATGGACTGGTGACCTGTCCAGGGTGAACCCCGCCTCTCACCCGAAGGCTGCTAGGATAGGCTCCACCCCCCCGCAACCCTTAACAGGATAAACAGAAAAAAATGGATGGATGGATGGATTGAAGGGGACTTTGAAGGTTCTGACATAGGCATTCTTTTGTAGTTTTGGACCTTTTTCTATTGTTTATGATCACCAAAATAATCACCAAGATCTCGGAACATCACTTCTTATAGACTGATGGTCCAGTTACTGTCATACATTCCAAGTCCACAAGAGTCTGTGAGGGTCCTGTGGACACAGAGACCCTAAAAACTATCAGCCTGATTTTTATACACATTTAAGCTGTGCGTTGATGTCTGCGTGAGTCTTGTTGATCTCTGTAATTAGTTGGCAAAACGAGTGGATGTGTCAGCGTATCTGATATTGGCAAAAATATCCAATATCAAATATTGTATTCCAGGCAGTTTGGTATCACTGCAGGGGCGGCACATGTCCCGGAAGATGTATTTAAATAGTGAGTGAAGATATCCAATCTGTAATGAATATTATTGAAGCCCACCAGCATGTCAGTCATCAGAGAATCTGTCTGGAGTGGATTTCTGCCAACAGGCTGCTGTTTAAACTGTTCAAACAGATTTCTCATCAGATTTGATCACGGTGGATCATCAGACCTGTGTTATTGGATTCTGGCCGTTCTGCTCAGTGAAACATATCATCTTCTCACTACTGACTTGTTTCAGTGTGGGTACATGAAAAAAAATACTGTTTTCAAAGCACCTTTAAATTAATCAGTACAGATGTTCCTGGTAAACACGACTCTGGAAAGCACAAGTCGATGTACACATCCGCAGCTGTCTGTGTTGGTTTCGTAGTATAACACAGGCCTTTGGGAGGTCTGTGTTTGTAGGAGTCAGGTCTTGAACCAGGAATCTGGTGATTACCAAACAATCTACGTCTACAGTTAAGCACTGTTGATCAGAGCAAGAAATGTGAGCAGTGAGGTGATTAGTTTGGAACATGTGACTCCAGCAGAAATGTTTGGAACTGCAGAAGAGAAGCTGCATGTGTTAGGGCAAGGTTCAACCACCGAAGTCCTACTGATGTTCACAACAACTGGTTTGGGTCATGATTTAACTTCAATAACTTTTTCCTTGTTTTAAAATGTTCCTCTGTCGTTAAACCTAAATCATTCCCTCCCTCGTGATTCTTGTGAAGTCACGCCTTTTTGATTATTCTACCATGTTCTCTGACCGTTGTACTGTAAGGGACTTGGTCTTTACCATCTTGCAGTTTCTTGAAGTACCTGGTATTCACTGTGAAGGGTGATTAGATGATGAATGGAGTCACAAAAGCTTGAAGAAGCTATGAAGAAGTGCACGTCCGCATTCACACACGCGCACACACACACGCACGCACGCACACACGTTTAAAACACGCAAAGAAGGAGATGCAGTCAGGATCCTAATCTCTGTGCGACACTGGTGTTCAGCACCCTCTGTTCTGAAAGACGAGGAATGTTGGCAGGGATCCCAAGTCTGACCAAATCAGACTTCACTACACACGCACACACACACACACACACACACACACACACACACACACACACACACACACACACACACACACACACACACACACACACACAATTTCTGTGGAACATCACTAGTGGGTGAATTACACCGAGGGCTGAAGTAATGGCTGGATGTAACTTTGTACCCTCACTGACCCTGCAGCAGCTCCTTCCACCTCCCTCCTCTACTGCGCTCTCTCTCTCTCTCTCTCTCTCTCTCTCTCTCTCTCTCTCTCTCTCTCTGTCTTTTTGTATGTTCTCCTCAACCGTCTCATCACACATTTTCTCTCACCCTCTTTCTGCTGTCTTTTTATATTTTTTGTCCCAGTGCCTCCAGAGAAGCCGGTCAATTTGACCTGCTGGTCCAGGAACACCAAAGACCTGACTTGCAGCTGGGCTCCAGGAGGAAGAGGAGAGACCAACATTAGCACGCAGTACACGCTCAAGTACAAGCTCAGGTACACGCACGCTGCAGCTGCATGGCAGAAAATATCCACTACTAGAAGTCTTTTAACACAACCTGAAAATACGCCTTTTCTTTCAAATTAATTCCATAAACCATTTTGACCTGATTGATGCAATATGTACAGTATAATATAACAAAGAAATACTGACGTTTCTTTGCTGGAATAAGTTAAAGCCACTGTCGGTGAATTGAACTGATGATTCATTTCAGTTAATCAATAAAAAGCATGGTTTTGTTTGTTTGTTTGTTTGTTTTTTAACACTGCATCATTGCATAAGGCAAAAAAAAAAGATTTTCAAATAAAACTGTCCCAGGACACTCATAGAATTTCTGACTAACTTAAAATTAAAGCTAACCTAACTAAACTAACTAAAACTGTACAGAAAATTAGTGACACTGGATAAATCAACTGAAATCATGATAAATGTTTGGAGATATTTCCCAAAAATGTTTGAAACATAGTGCCCCCCCCCCCCCAAAAACATCCATGCAATATTTCCTGAAAAAAATGTCAAAAAAAAAAAAAATCTCATAAAGGGTAAAACTTATCCAGGATCCATCTTAAATAGAAACAGGTCCTTCCTTGGCCGGTGATACAGCCCTCCACCAAGTCTCATCAAATGGGCCTGGTAGTTTTTGAGTAACCCTGCAAAGAAATAAATCCTCCTCAGTGGAGGTGAACGAAACAACCGATCTCAATCAGGGTTCAATTGCAGTTAGAGGTTGCCATGGTGATGTAAACTTCATACTCATCAATGGGTTTGAGAGACAGTGTAACTTCTGTAGAGGTCAAACTATTGCCAAGTGTATTTTTTTTTAATTCACATCATATTACACTTTGCATATACAAACACAATCATCTTGATTTATGACACAGTGGTGCAATTATGTCCTAATTAGTACAATCATGTGCCAATTAAAGATGTAAAATAAAGCTGAAACAAGAGCTTTTGTTGTTGTTTTTTTGATTCTTTTTACAGTGCAATGACTGTATGTCGTGAGCGACTCTGCTGGACACGGCAACATTAATCATGAGTCATAATCATAAGTTTGGGGAGTCAAAAATACGGGAAATATTCCGCTTTCTTCTACTCTCACATGACATTGCCTTGAAGGGTCATGGAGCAAAGTAGCGAGAGTTTGGGAAAAATTTGCCGAAATTTCTGGCACAAAAAAAATGACATATAAAGTTCAATTTGTGGTTTGTGATTAAAATAAGCATTTCTAACACGCTGTCAATTAAGAGCAGTATTTGTTTCACTAAAAAGTTCTGTCATGTTTAAGGAGTCCATCTGTTGGAATAGACTTTCCACCAAGTTTCATGAAATTTAGCCGGGTAGTTTTTGTTTTTTTCTGTTGGCAGAAAGATTAATGTCACAAAAACATAAAAATAAAGCAGAGTGATGTAAGAATTCTACTTTATTTGCCAGCGCGTTCAAATCATCCTATTTTACGAGTTGATTCAAACATCCCGAGTGTGTATGTGTGCTGTGTAGTAGTGGTTTTATTATACTGATTTAAAATCTCTTAAAACAAGTTGAAGTAGAACTGGAAACAACACAAAAAAAACATTTGGCAGAAAAGTAACCCCTGTGGTAGCCAAGGTGAAAGCCGCTCATCCGTAGAAAGTTACTTTTCATTAGCATTAGGGAGATTAGTTTTCATCTGGGAGCGATACATTTTTGAAAATGACTTTCAGATGGAGCAAAGACTCTTTTCACATTTTAAATCACTGAATCGATCTCAGTTGAAAACAGGGGAAGTGACTTGCTGTGCCAGCAGATGTGCCAACTGCGCATCTCTTATTGCAGATCATATATAAATAAATGCTTAATAAAAGAGCACATTACACAACAATGTCTGTATTAAATCACTCTGACGGGCGCTCTGTCCCTCCTCCCCAGGTGGTACGGCAAAGAGAAAGAGTGTGAGGATTACACTCACTCCCAGCCTTACTCCTGCAGCATCACCCGCGACCTGCACCTCTTCACGCCCTATGAGATCTGGGTGGAGGCCTCCAATCAGCTGGGTCGGGCTACTTCTGATGTCATCACCCTTGACATCCTAGACGTGGGTGAGTATGGGAAGAGGTGAACTTTGACCCTCTTGCTTGAAATGTTGTTTCCGAGCTTTGATCTCATTGTCAGTGAAGCCTCAGGCTGTTTCCCCGAATAATGGCTTCTGAACTTTTAAGTCTTGTGACTGCAAATGATTTTTTTTCTGCAATCTGCAACCAATGAGGGATTTTCGTGTTTTTGTTGATTCTTATCCTTCATTTGATGCAACGTTCACTTGTACACATGAAATAATGAAATAGATGAAAAAGCAAAATGAAAGACAGGAAAAAAAAAAGGAAAAATGGTGAAGTAGCTTCAACTGAAACTATGAACAAAACACGTGAAGGAAAATGGAAATGCAAAATCTTAAAAAAAACAACAACCCAACAACCTCTAAAACCTTTTGTCTGACTTAGGGTGAGATAATTCAGACGTCCTTTAGCGTAGCCAGGCTAGCGGGGTTTTCAGTGCCCGATCGTCTCATTGATTCCCACTAAAGGCTAAGTATTAGCATATGACATTTAGGTTGCAATTTAGTCAAATGTCATTAAGGGTAAATGCCCATTTTTGTTCATTTTGGCAGTAAAATAATCAACATTAGTACTCTTGCATCCAATGCTCATACGCTAATGCTAATGGCTCCTTTGCACAAGAGATAATGTCACAATGAGATCATAATCTTGAGATAATTACTTAATTCAAATGAGCTCATTAACTAATTAACCTATAAATTAATTCATTATTTTTGCCAAAAAGTTAATAGTTACCTCCAAATAATACAAAACTATTTACTCATCTTGGTATTAAAAAGGGTTTTATCAGCATGGCCATTCTCAGCTTCTGTACCAAGCAGTTGTCCTCAACATGTCCTATAATTTGTGACCTCTTGTCATCAGCGTTGCCAGGCAGCCAGCTGAGATTCTTGACACAGAAAAAGGACTTCTTTTAAAATGAAATGATATGTTTTGCAAAATAGAAAAAAAGGTGGGTTTTGTTCTTAATCTTCACTTTGTGTAGCCTAGAAAACCCAGAGCTTTGAAATGTATCTTAAGTACAAGTGGACGCTCCAAAGTTTCCAAAGTTTCCAACATGTCAGGCTGCAGATGCATGGGGTAATGTGTATAAAATAACTCAAAAGACACAATATTTCCTTTTGATGGATTTAGTGCATCCATGGAAAAAACTTGAAGACTTGAGTTTCAATTCTTCTTGAAGTCTCTAAGCTGCATACATATGTGATTATGTGACGTAAAATGCAATGAGAATTTTTATTTCCAATCGTAAATCTATTTAAAGAGGACGAGGGGGTGGTCATGGCCTCCCCTATTTATCATGCCACGATCCTTCAGAATCAACCTTTAGCTTTATGAATCCAGCATTAAATGAATAATATCACTTTCTACATTCATCTTTTTTATTCCTGCAGACAGGACATTGGCTTGAGCTCGGCTCTTTCTGGCTTCCTGAGAGAGCGGCTAACAAGAGCTCATCAGCTTTGATAGGAACTGAGCGCCATTCCCTTTTAAAGCTTTGTTATGTGCTCTGTTGGCTAGCTTAGCGGGGTTTAAGCAAACGGACCGTGTGATAAGAACACACTCTTCTCTTCTCTTTCATTTTCTCCTAAAAACACACACGGACTCATACATGTCTACACCTGGATAGGCGTAGATATATGACGAATAGAAACACCCTCTCTTTTGATGAGCTCATTTCCCTTTTCTCATGACACACAGAAAACATTTGCTAACCCCCTTTTATGTAGAGTTGGAATGTTCCAGACTGATCCTCCAAACTAATCCTGCCTCTGAGCCGACTGCGGACCCTCGAGGCCTGAAGAGTTTGGGCTTTGGGGCTTGGACCTGAAATAATACAACATGATTAGCTTGGAAGCCCTCGTCAGGTTCACTCCTAACACACTCCTGGGTTTGGGAAATGTACCAAGAGAGAACCATACACTGTTTCAGAGGCAAACCCCTGGCAAGGAAATAAGTGTCCATCAAACTATGATCCCCTTCTGTTCCCTAATGTATACACACACACACACACACACACGCAAACACACCTGTTTATACACCCCGAGGGCAGGGCAGCGCCCGGTAGCCGTGTAGAAACAAAGTGTAGTCGGTTTCTCCACTTGTGTTTGTGTTTGTGTGTGTGTGCATTTGTTTCCTTCAGGGTGCCTTGGCTGTTCTTTTCAGTTTATCAGTTTCCACAGCAGGTCATAAAAATAATAGCAACCACACCTGCGTCATGGGCTGAGTCACTCACGTCTCCCGTCATGTCCGATCAGTTCTGAAGAAGAGGCAGGAACACCTCCGGTTCTCTGCATTCCTCTCTCACAGAGAGCTCTCGAAACCCGACTAGAGGCGACTTGTAGCGTAGAGATGAGGATAAGTTGGGAGATGACATGTTGGACACATGCTAACTGATGAATTGGTATATTGACAGGAAACTGTTAATCACAAGGAGGGCCCTAAGATGTGAAGACCATAGAAAATGATAGGATCGGATGATACTGATGGGTTGAACTCTAAAATATTGAATATTATTGTGGTAGGAGCTTAAATGTGGATGTAAATAATTAAAAAGAAGATGCATAGCGGACCAACTATAGTGATTTCAAAAATAGCATATTTTTCTGCTCCATCCAGTTAGTTGTTAATTTGATTTTAAGAATTTCTTATAACCCGTTAAAAATGTATTCATCCACCACAATTACACCTTACACAAGTTACCACAGTACTCCATACTTATAAATATTTTCAATAATTGTTACCTAAACGCTACTAGACTTTTGTGTGTGTGTTCGTGTGTGTGTCTCTCTCTCTTCTTTTCTAGAATACATTGAACTCCTCATGATAATGCAAAGAAGAGCATAAATATCAGGGAAAATAAATTGTTGGAGCAGTTTGTCCCCGAAGAATCAGAATCAGAATTATTTTTTGAACTGAAAAAGAAAAGGAATCAGAGTTGAATTTCCAGAAGACCAGGGAAAGGGTTTCCCAATATGAGGAATTTAACTTTGTGTGATCGGCTCTTGTCACAAATAATGAAAACAAATACTTAAGGACTAGAAAGCAAGCACTTAGAGAAGTGATTAGAAAAAAAATGAGAAGGAGGAAAATTGAAAATTGTATCGTAGTCTTTAAAAATACGCCCCAGGGTGTGTGTAGTCTCCACTATGTATTTATCATCGTTCGCTACCTTTAGCTTTAAATCCAACACATATTTCTGAGCCATTCTCAACCAGAAACAAATCCCTCGTGATAACTCCCACTGAATCTTCCCCCGTCCTTCCCTCGGGTAGTATTGTTTGTTTATTGGTGGGCCGGGCTGGGTAGGGTTGACATTAAGAAAAAGGAACTGAGGTTGACATTGAAACGATCTCAAAAGCCCAAAACAAAACACGAGGAGAGTTAAAATAATGGTCTGTCACCACATGTTTGTTTGTCAAAAAGATAATTGTTGTCAGATGAAGAAGTCTCCAGTTCACACAAATCAACTCCTCACAAACAAGAAGGAGACCGCAAACCTCCGCCAACGCTGAACAATCCTTCAATGTTACACATAAAGACATCACCACTGCCGCTTTCAACTCACACTCAGTGGAGTTCTTGACCCTGCGAACACAAGCTACGATGCTGAAAGAAGCCCCTCAGCTAGTTTTTCCTCAGTCACGGTTGAAATTCTTGGCTATCTTTTCACCAAACCTCAGTCAGTTTGCATGAAAATAAACTTTATTGATAGTAAAAAAAAAAATAAAAAAAATAAAAAATTAGTGTTAGTAATTATAGCAACAGCTAACAGGCACCGGTTTGGTCAAAAAAGAAATAAATAAAAATCCAGCTTCTTGTGTTTTGCTCGTTGTCGAAAGACGTTCCAAACTTAAATCTGCTCTGATCGAAACTGTCAAACAAACAGAGGTTCAGTTTCCTACACGTAACTCAAAAACGACGGAACCGACTCGGACCGAAACAGATCACAAAAAAAAAAAAGAAAAGAATTTTGAGCCAAAAAAACATGTTCGTGTTGGTTTGGATGTGCGTACTGTGTGAATGCACGTTCAACACAGCAACGTTCTCTCAGGGTTTATCTGTGTTGTGTTGCCAACTCTTTCCCGTCATATTTTTCACTCTCAATTCTGGTTTTAGTTGACTAGAAGTCGTTTCTTATTCAAAGAACACTTACTTATTCTAGTAGTAATCAGTGAAAAATTATTTAAATGTTTCTCTTCTGGCTTTTATGTCGTTGATTTAAGTGTATTTTGACAAAAATTCCTATTAGTTTTAATCTCATTTTAATGAATTTGATTATTGTAAGTTTTTCATCATTAGAATCTAAGCGTGGAGAGTAACTTTTTCAGCCTTGTTTTTGTTCAAATGAACGCTTGCCTTTCTGTGGAATTTTAAGAGCAAAGAAAGACGGCAACAGGAAGTGACATCACATCTCCTTGTTTGTCATTTTGCAATAAGATTAAAAAGTTATCATTAGTCTTCCTGACGCAATTTATTTTAAGTCCAGAGTTTGACACTGAATAATTAAAAACAAGTTAGACGCGTCTGCTGTCTCCCATTTCGACGTGAATTTCAGTCGTCATGTATAACAAAATCTGCCTTCTGTCGTCTCAAAAATAAGACAAGAATCACAATGCCGCTGCCTCACCTGGAGAAAAATCTTTTTATTCCCACAAGTCTGTAACTGTAACTGCAGGAATGTTCAGCTCAGTTTCTCTACCATGATCCGAAAGATTCAACTTCAAAATTCTGCATGAATTATTCGATGCTTTGGGTGTGAAATCCGATCTCGTGGACCAGTAGGAACCTCGTAGACCCTCTAGGCCGAGTTCTAACTAAAGCGGCAACGCTGCTTTCAGTCGGAGTACTGCCAGTGAACCTGAGACTAGGGCTGAACATTTTTTACATCTAAACTTATTTATTTTAAAGTTGTTTTTTCTTAACTGCTCGTTTTTTTTTCCTTTTTTTTTTTTTTGCATTTGTTAATTGCGTGCTTGTGTTTTTATGCTTTCCAGCTGTTCTCTGTAGCCTTTGATCATGCAAGTGGTTTCATGTTTTTACTTGTCTGGTTTGATTGTATTTCAGTGAAAGCACTTTGGGTTGCCATGTGCAGGACGAGGTGCTATGTTTGTCGTCTTTTGTGGGGATATACTGTGGTATCAAGTTTGCACTCGGTACTGCATGTGAAGGAAATCAGTCAAAAGCTACAAAACAACTTTACGTGTTGCTTTTGATGGTGAGTCCCGCGTAAAATACTCACGTTTGCGTCTGTTTTTACTGGAGTCCTGTGACGTAGCAGTAGCTGCTAGGTCTCAATCAAAAGTGCGAAAACAGAGGCAAAATTAGGGTAGAACATCTAACGTCTCGCTAACCAACCACTGTGTGATTAGTCTGAATATTTTCCCAAAACATAATCAACCCTAGTGTCCCGATCCAAGCTATTTCTGCGAAAAATACACACGTTTCCTCAGGGGTTGTATAAGCAGCAGCAGAAGCAGGCAGAAACCGAAGGATTTAAATATTTTTTACGGAAATTACCAAATTCCAAATTATGTAAGGGTGATGTAAGTAGCATTTCCTAAATTTGTCTAAATTTAGTGTTTTCTAAACACTGAAACTGAAAACAGTCACGTTCCAGGAGCTTTCTCTCGATATGTGTAACCAGGACATGTGTCTCAGGTCTGGCATTTTACTGTAGTTGCGCAGTCACCTTTCAACAATTTCACCTGTTTATGGGCAGATTTTACACAGTTTCATGTAAACAGGATAATTATTGGAATATTAATTTTCCTTTGACATGTAAACAATTCAGTGGGAATGTTGTGGAATAAGGGCAAAAACATGGGACTAAAGTAGAAAATTTGAATTTTAAGGTTGTTAGTGATTCAACAATAACCCAGACAGCAGTCATATTTAGGCCTCATTTGGGTCTGATCTGGGCCACGTTCGGCTCCTCTGGCTCTGATGTGGGCCACGTTTGGACCAAACATTAATTCTTATTTTAGAAGGCACAGGTGATAAAACAAAAAGCAGGGAAAACACAGGAGGGCAGGAAGTAAAGCGAACGAGAGGAAAGCGTCTGCTGAGTAAAAGAGGAAGCAACAATCTTACACGGCAAAACTGAAATTTACAAGACCAAAAGTGCAAAGCTGACAATGATTTCAAACAGAGTCCGAAAATATTCACTTTCTTTCCCTGATTTTCTCCAGTGACCACGGACCCTCCATCAGGTGTGTCTGTCAGTCGTGTGGGCCAGTTAGAAGACCAGCTGAGTGTCCGCTGGGAGGCCCCTCCAGCTCTCAAAGACTTCTTGTTTCAAGCCAAATACCAGATCCGCTACAGACTGGAGGACAGCCAAGACTGGAAGGTAAAGGACCTGAATGCACCGTCTTTGTCTTTTTCACTCAAACAGAAATTGAAAAGTTAAGGAAAAATGACGTTCAGTATCGACAAAAGCCTTCAGAACGGCCTTGAAGACACCGGCTCAGACTCCACAAGACTCGGCTAGAGGGGAAGATACCAGTCTACCTAAAGTTAGAGCCAATAGGAGTTGATTTGCATTGAGCTGCGGAGACTTTTCAGAAGCCCCTTGTCTTTTTGTCTTGGAGCTAAAAAGGTTCCTTTGGCCCATTGTCAGGTAAAGACCTCAAAAATGAATCTAATTAGTCGTCTGACATGTGAAAAAGCTCTTTCTCGTCACGGGCCACTGTACTTAATTCCGTCTTTTGTTGTCACACCATCAGTTGTAAGCTTTCTGGTTATTCGTTCCATCATGTATCCGTAACAACAATAAACACAGTCAGTTTGCAGACTTTTTAATAAACAAATGTGGCGAGGAGGGAACCAATCAGACAGCGAAAAAAGAAAAAAGACCAACGCCGTAATTCCTGGAACTCCTCATGACGTACGACTTGTTCAACTAAATATAGACTCATGTTCCTGCTGGAAAAACAAAGGTAGTTCCTCCAAAAGTTACGCGTTCCCGTGGTTGAAAAGGAGCTCCACTCATCAAAGCGTTCAGCGACCTCTCATGCGCCATAGTTAAGGGAATTATCATCCTGTTAGAGACCACTCCCATCCTGTTTTTCCTTTAATTTCTCATCGTCCGTACATCGCTCCAGCTCTGCTCCAGCTGTTTCTCATCTTCATCACCTCTAATTTACTCTGATTGAGGCTTCCTTCTGCCAGTTGGGCGTGTAAAAAAAAAAAAGAAGAACAAAAAAATCTTTTGTGAGGTCATAAATCTAGAAATCAGGTTTTGATCGAGACACAAACAAGAAGCGGAGCCACTGTGGATTCCTCTGTTCAAACTTTTAATGAATGAAAAATACAGAGTAAAACCTTTCGGCCGCTGAGATGGTGCCTTCCAGAATTCATTTGAGACCTGTGGGTAAGAGGCAAAGATTCTCTGATAATTAAGGAGGAATTACGCAGATGCAAGATAAGCAAGTCTTTACTCGCAAAATGGAAAAAGAAAAGTAGGAGAGTGGAGCGGTGACGGAGGGATGAGACCGTAGTGAAGGAGCAGAGAGGAGACTTAAATCCAAGTGGCTTTAAGGGGTTTGCTGGTGAAAGCAAACGCCATCTCGCTGTGAACTAGGCCTAATCATGAGGTCATGCTGAGGAATGGAAGGATACAGCTGTTAATGTCTTCAATATGGCTGTAAAGACCCTCAGTCTGCCGATTTGGCTTCTTCACCTGCTATCATTAGCGCTCTGATGCTTGTAATTTCCATCTTCTGTTGTATTCCCTCTTAACAAGTGTTTACGCAGAGACAACGTGTGCAGTATTAGACAAGATCACTAACTTTGTCTGTTTCCATCTCCATCTTTTTTCACCTAATTGCCATCAGCGCGCTCGCGCGCGTGTGTGTGTGTGTGTGTGAGACCACCTTTACACAATCCTGTCTGTATGTGTGTTTACATCAATTCCAATAAATAATAGACTCAGATATTAAAATATTTTCATAAACATGCTGATCAGGAGCCACTAAACAATGTGGTGCGCATGTGTGTGTTTCAACCTAGGTGGTTTGAGGATGTGTTAACTCCATTTTTTGATTCTGGTGTGTGTGTGTGTGTGTGTGTGTGTGTGTGTGTGTGTGTGTGTGTGTGTGTGTGTGTGTGTGTGTGTGTGTGTGTGTGTTTTAGTATAGTTGTATTCATGATTGTGTTCAGACCTTTTTTTGTTGTTGTGTAGGTGATGGACGACGTCGGGAACCAGACGTCCTGCAGACTGGCCGGACTGAGACCCGGAACCGTGTATTTTGTCCAGGTATGTCTTTATATATCTGAGTTTATGTACTTTGGTCGTTTCAGATCTTTTAACGTTTTATTTTTCTCCAGGTTCGCTGTAACCCTGTTGGCATCTACGGTTCTCGCAAAGCTGGAATCTGGAGCGAGTGGAGTCATCCCACCGCTGCATCCACACCCCACAGTGGTGAGTACACACTCAGAGACACTCAAGCATTTGCTGCGCTCGATGATGATAATAATAATAATAATAATAATAATAATAATAATAATAATAATAATAATAATTTTTATACCAGAACAAGTGCTTTCCAACAAAGAGTGAAGCACATGAAAAATAAATCAAAAGAACTTTCATACCACGTTGAAGGAGAATATTGGGGAAAAAAAGCACTTGAAAAATAAAAGAATGCAATAAAATTAGAATGCACATCTTAAGAAAGAAAATCAAATACATCTATGATAAAAAAAGAGTAAAATACCTCAAACAGATACAATTACAGAGTGCAAAAAAAAAAATCGTGGTTTAAAGAGCACTTCAGGTCATTGCTATTTGCAATCTTCACCACTAAATTATGTTCATTTAACTAAAATTCAAAATCAGGACATCTTCTAGTGCTGATGATACTGGGCATCATAGTAGAATATTGATGTTTAAACAACATGAGATTTTAACATGGTTTGAAGTGGATATTTTCCTGGTTTGAAGTCCAGTGTTAGATTTGAACATCAACCTGATTTTCAGTGTAAACAAAACTTTTAACGTGAGTCCGATACCGATTTCAGGGGTGATGTGACTCACGCATCTCAGGGAGGATCAGTCCATCTATTATGTTTCATCCCGTCAGTTCTGTAGGGAAGTACTGATCTAATCACACGTAAAAAATCCTGACCAAATCATACCCCCCCCCAAAAAAAATTTTGCGCTCTCAGCCAGGGCAACCTCAGCTAAACTCGTTTTTTTTTTAAAAATGGCAGTTTATTTTCTTATCTGAAACAGATCTGTGCTAAAATTGTAACGGGTTCATCCTTGGCCGCTAGCACACGCCCCCAACAAGCTTAGGGGAAATTGGGTTCAAACTGTAGGCTTCCAGACTGAGAGAAAAATGGCACCAAAACAAAAGGCTTTCTTTAAGGGGGAAATCATTTAAAAAAAACAACAACAACAACTTTGAAAGGGCTTTTCTCAAAGGCTGTCTGTGATTGTTGCCTCCCTTGCTGTGTTCAAATTAATCCAGCAGAGGAGCCACGATAACGAACTCACTAAGAAGCAGACATTCGTGAATCAGGGTGAATTTTTTTTTTATAGTTTTCTATTACTTGGGACATTTAGTTCCAGAACATCCCATTCATATCTACCGTTTCACACAAAGTAGTTCCCTTATTTTATTTGCTTCTGACTCTGCTCCCATCTTTTTCTAGAATCTCTTGTCCATGTGTTGTCTCTCTCGGTACGAAGAGCGCTAAAGCCCGTCTGACCCCTTCTCTTCTTTTCGTGCAGAGCGGTTGATGTCGGGCTCTTGCGACTCTAAATCCAGCGGGGACTCCAACTCGACGCTGCGTAGGGAGCTGAAACAGTTCTTCGGCTGGGTGCGAAAACACGCCTACGGCTGCAGCAGCATGTCCATGAAGCTGTACGACCAGTGGAGAGTGCTGATGCAGAAATCCCATAAAGCACGCAACCAGGTAGGTAAGCATCACTAATGCAGGGATGAAGCATGCACTCGCAGACATACGCGCTCAACGCTGATCGCAGACATGCACTCAGACATCTGCTGCACACAGGGACACTCAAAAGTAAAAACAGTCTGTTTTGCAAAAGCTAATTTGTAACAGATTCTGTCTTTTCATTTAGGTTCTCCAAGGGGATAAATCATAGCACATGCTGTTTTTACAAGCAGAAACCAAGAAAGGAACTGTGATTTGCGTTTTTTTTTTTTGTTCGTCTGTGTGTGTATGAGAAAGGAGAGATTGTAGTAGTATATGGATTATTATAAAGACATTTGGAAAATTTGGCAGGATACCTGATGCTCAGGAGGACATGCAGAGAGAGAGAAAGAGAGAGAGAGAGAGAGAAAGCTAGAGTGAGAGTGAGGGGGGAGTGGCGGTGGGATTTGCTCTTCCTCTCAACATGAGGACTGATTTGCCTGAGATGGAGGACAGGTTGGGAAGACTCCTCACAGACACCCCAGTGTCTCTGCGTGGCCAGAAAGAGACCACATGGAATCTTGGGCGGGGGAGGGGGGACGACGACATTGTAGCACAACTGACGTGTGGACCTGCACCGAGGAGACCCGAGTCGAAACCAACCAGAGGTGTTTCCAAAGAATGGACATGTTGGATCCGAAGCACCATCTAGTGGCTGTTCAGCGTCAGTGGATCCTCCGAGCAAAGCTTTGTCTCTCACTGTGGCCCTGATTTAAAAATAAACAAAACCAAATTTATCTTTCAGTATTTCTAATTCCTGCCGGTGGATTCATTCGTTTCTGAGTGACAGTTTATGTGACTGATGGCGTTTGTGCAAGGAGACGTTTCACTGTCTTTATTTTTGTACTGAATTGTACCAGCATATTTAAAACTGTATAAAGCTATGTTTTATTTCTTAAGTTATGTTTAGTTAGTAAAGAAGTATTAATGACTGAAGTGTTGGTATTGATTTTTATATGTTGTGTACATTTGTAAACTAGCTGGGTGCAAAACTTGAGCGGAGCTGAGAAACACACCTCCGCCGCCGCCGCCGCTCGTTTGTTTCTGCTTCTTTTTAAGACCTGAAATGTCAACAAGTCATTTATGAAAAGAATAAGATTGAGTGAAATAAAACTGAATATGAAACGGGATCGCAAAATGACTTTTAGGTGCACAAATGTTTTGATATTAAAAAAAATATTTGATGAAAGTAAAAATGTCATTAATTTTCCCATTTTAATATAAGGGCCGAGGATGAAAAGTGTGCAGGAGAAATTCTCCGTTTGCATTTTTTTCTCTCTCTCAATATTTTAGAAAAGTATGTCCCTTTCATACTGTGGTCATTCTTTCAAGTAGAATTCTGCCAAAGAGCAATTTCTCTCTTTGTCATGGTAAAATTAGATAAAATGCGTACAATAACGACCATAACATAGATCACGGCGACTCAAAGCGTGGACTGTGGGGCAAACGAGGTCATAAGATTCCTTTTGAACAAGAAATCAATTCAATTATTATGATGTAAATCGTTGATTATTGTTTTTTTGTTGTTGTTTTTTTACATACTAATATGTTAAATAGGAAGGCTCCCTAATTTTTGATGATTTTTTTCAAATAATTGAAAACTGCCAGAATGACACAAAGATGAAAGTTATTTTTTTATTGAAGCGGCCCACCATAGTTTGAGTTCTGGCCCTCAGAGATAAAAAAAAAAAGGTTCTGGGAACCGTGGGGCGATACTGCTTGTTTCCCATTTTTATGAACTTTTTTTTTATCAGTTGTGTCTCTTTATCCGTGTCGATAATAATAATAATAATGATAATCCAGTGGAGTGAGAACAAGACGTGTTTTATAGCCTGTGAAACAGTATAGCAAAGATTACTGATCAAATATGATGAGTTTGTGTTTGTAGATACAAGAAATAAATTGTGAATATTTTGAAACTGACTTCTTTTAACACACTCATGCTGTTTGATTTGGTTACAATAACCAAAAGTGTGAAGGGTCTAGGGGCCTAACCGATGGTTCATGTCGGCAATAATTAGTAATAACAAATAAATAAGGAAAGATCTAATCATCCAACTTGACAACAACTAAATACCCCCCAAAAAAAGAAAAAAAAAAAGAGTCTGATATAAGTTATGGACAGAAACAAAATGCTGACCACATGGTGGCGCTGTTGTGCATAAAACTCATCAGGTCGACACGTAGAGAACAATGTATATGAAATCTGTGTAGCAGTTCCTGTAAGCTAACAAAAAACAGGCAAAGAGGAATGAAATCATAACCTTAGAGGCGACTATGAAAAGCTGACATCCTTGACAAATAATCTTCCACCCGATGAGGACTCTGACTCCAGCCCCTTCGTAATGACTAACATCTTCTCACACAGCTGGCGGCTTTGTCTCGCTGTTTATCAGAGAAACTCCAGAGCCAGGATACGTTTCCTGTCAGTGCCCGGCCATGTAACCAATTCAAGCTCCAGCTGGTGACACACTGGAGTCTTGTTACTGTGGCCGCCGACTCACTGGAGCTTAATATTTAACCAGTGTGAGTTTTCTCTGTGTCACGGCTCTGCTCTCAACGCTTTAGTTACCTCTGTGGCCGAGGGACGAATTAGCAGAATGAACCTGCGACACAGTGAGTTTCTCTGCTGATAGAGCTGATATAGTTGAATACACTGTGGCATATTGAGAGTTTGATGTTTTAGTTTCATTGAAAAAGAAAAAAGTTCATGTATACAAAGCCGCTTACAATGGACCTACTTTTTTTTTTTAAAGCTAGCATTAATGCTAACAGAAAATTGGGCAAACCTGACTCAAATATCAAATCATATTTTTTTTTAGAACACAGCACCTCTTTCAATGCAAACTCTCAACAGTAAGTCAGAGCACCATTTTTTACTAGAAATTGCTTCTAAATGGGTTAATCAATTCATCTCGTCCTTCCCCCAAATTTTCAAACCAAATTTTAATTTTTCTGTCCCAGTAAGTAAGGAGGCAGGTGGACCCAAATGCAGACAAGGGGAAAGAGGCCATATGCAAAGAATTTAAGATTTATTGACGAAAACAATTAACTCAAGAAGAAGGGGCTCATGGAGGTGGAGACGTAAGGACCTGACAAAAACTGACATGGGAACTACGACACAAACTCTAGAAATGACATAAAAAGAAGCAGGTGGGAGAAGACGGGGGCAGGGGAGGAGCCGATAGGGGGAGAAACCCTGGGAGCAGAGCTGGGACTGAGGAGGACCGATTAACTAACGAGACACAGGTGGGACTTATAAAAAGGCGGGAAACGGACCAAGACAGGAAGTAGTACGCAAGAACACTGGAGGGGGAATACATTTCAAAATAAAACAGGAACTGACAAGTAACACAGGATCGATAAACTCCATCAAGGCCCACCATGAGACGTCTAAAACTCAAAGTGGACCAGATGGGACTGTGTCCAGTTTCTATCCCAAAAATTTCAAGTGGGTGTTCCTTGATTGAGCCATTTCATACGATCACTTCTTCTTTACTGGCGACCAGGATTATTCAAAGAAATACGCACGTTGGAGATGTCAAGGAGGTTTTGTAGGGACTAAAAAAACACCCGGAGACTAAGATCAGTCTGGAGGTTTGACAGGACATCCTACAACTAAATGGTAGTGATTTAATCTCTCTTCTCCACAACGTCTCACACGTCCTTCCGTCTGCTTCATCTCTTCAGTTGCTGTTGTCATAAACTATCTGATCCATAATTTTCAAGTTAGATTCTTTCAAGGATGGTGACTTTGTATAGTGTCCTCTCACTTTTAGATTTCAAAACATTTAATGTAACGTGTTCCCGGAGAATCTCACACAACCCGGTGTTTTGTTTTTTTTTTCCTTCTGCAACCTCTGTCTAAATCTCCCAAATTTTCACCTGACCAGACATTTTTGTAGCTCCCAAGCTGCTGAGGTGGACAGGCGCTCCATTTTTACCTCCATTCCGGTTCGTCGCTCATGTAACTGTACTGTCATTTGAAGCGCTGGCAGCGGTGGAGAAAGCATCTCTACAGAAGCTTGTTTGTATCATTACTTTTTCAATGCCATTCCAAAGATTACAAGATAAATGTCGCACCATCTCAAATCGACTAAGCTTGTTTTCATATTTGAATGCATTCATTTATCTTGTTTAACGAAAGAAAGTAATCTTCTGTGTGAATTAGGAAGTACCGGCAGTACAACAATGTGGAAATTCTCCGGAAATAAGCTGGAATGTAAACAATGCTGGTGCAAATTTTAAGTAAAAGTAAAGAAAAATAGCAATGGCAATTTCCGAACTGCAATCAAACATATTTAACTGGTTTTTCTAAATTAAAATCCCTTTCGTTTTAATCACAACCGTGATTTTAGTCGCACGCACAGTAGCTCAGGGGTTCTCTGTTGTAATCCGTTGGAGGAGGATGTCAGTTTAACTGAATGACATGTTACTGATATGATTTATGTTGCAGTGCTTCACCTCTCAAGACGTTTTTACTTCACCCGAGCACTTTCCCTCTGGCTCTACAGTATGTTTAATGCATGGTTAGGCGCACAGATTCAACACCAGCAATAGTTTTGTTCTACTTTCATCTTTATTATATATGTCTAGTCTGTTTTTGGAGCCCCGGTTGTGAAACCTGACAGCGCCTGCAGTAAAGGAGGTGTAGAGCAGGTTGGGCCATACCTGCAGCCTAAGTCCAGATTGGGTTTCTTCCACTCAGTCATGTATAATTCAACCCGGAAGGCTGTGGATCACCTGGACAGAGTCACACAAGAAGAGGATGTGTCAGAGGAGCAGAAGGACAAAGAGGAAGAAAGGTTGGCAGAGCATGGAGGAGGTGGCGAGGAAACGTCCCATAATCTCTGCTAGAGAAAGAGGTCAGTGGAGGAAATCTGTTTGTTATAGCTGCCATCAACTCTCTCATTGCTCCATTTGAGATTTCCGACTGAGTTCACAACACATTCTGTAGAGGAAGAACATTAAAATGCATGACCATAGAAAATAAAGAGCTCCATATGGAAATCATCAGAGACGATGCAGCCCGAGCCAGGGAGCAGTGGGTGTGCTAGACTGGAGCTGAATCTGTTGCATCATTTTCACCACTGTCCTCCTTCTCTTCCTCCTCCTCCTCCTCCTCTTCCTCCTCCTCTCTCTCATTGTCAGGCCCGGGTCCCGGACGCTACGCTCTGCCCCCTACAGTCGGCTATGTCAACCATGACTTCACCAAACCCAGCAGCCCTGCTTACTCTTTCCACAGCCGCATGAGCAGCGCTAGTGAGTTCTCCATCTGCTCTTGCTGGTCCATGTTAATCATGTTAAATCCATTATGTTGCATTATTAGGATTGAAACTGTATGTGGAGGAGTCTTAGCATGTTTTTTCCCCCTAGTGATCTCTGTGGATTCCAGCCCAGGACCTAGATACCATATTGATGGCAAGGTCACACGATTTGGTAGAATGGACACGCCGTCTTACTCTATGTTGGGTCGAGGCCGGCGCACAGAGACTAAAGGCAGTATAAACAATACAAGACGAATAATAAAAGAGACGATAACATGTCCTAACCAGTTTCTATTTCCAGGTGAAGTGTTCCAGACTCCAGGACCGGGGGCCTACAGCCCAGAGAAAGCTCCGCCTCTCAACTTTCACCGCAGACCTCCATCCTACACTATTGGCAACCGCACCAGATATCGTTCTGTGGATGCTGTACCAGCCCCCAACAGGTGATGTTCTGTACCCTCTTAGTTTTCAACAGGTCCAATGAAACAAGATCCATCTAGGAGCTGACAATACTACAAAGTTTGCAGCTAAAGCTGATATACTGTAGTTTGTTGAGTTGAACCAAAGTGCTCACAACACTGATTTCAATATGCACTATGTAGAGTGACGTCTTCAGTATCAGATCAAGACTGTTGGCTCACTTTCTTACACTTCAAAATGACCAGATTTCTGTTTGCATCCAGTCACATCGCCCCCTACTGGCCATTAGGATGAATACCAGGCACTCCTGTCATGGCTTTACTTTTCAAGCTCTCTGTTTTTTTAACAGTCTGTAGTTAGAATGCCAGTTAACGCTGGTACCTTGCATGAAACATATAGTTGTATGCTGGAGATTTATCATGTTTGAGCAAATATCAGAGGATATAAAGGCATCTGTTGATCCTCAGCGCATCTGTTGGGAATAATTGAGCTTAAAGCTTCCACATACGAAGAACTTAAATATCAGTTTCTTCAGCTATTGTCTTCCTAGTCTACTGGGCCATCAGGTTCCTCACAAACCCTCGGGCATCAGCTACAGCATGTCAGCCAGGAGAACTGTCGGAGCCCCCTCTGAGGACCTCTCCAAGAGCCCTGGACCGGGAAAGTACAACAGTACCAACCCTGATATTTACCGCCAGCGTCAACCCTCCTTCACCATGCAGGGCCGAACTAAGAGACCCAATCATTCCCCTTCCACACCCGGTCCGGGCACCTACAGCCCAGAGAGGTTACACACGACTCTTCCAAAAGCACCGTCCTTCACTCTCGGTGTCAGGCACTCAGAGTTTGTCACCCCACTGGTGGTGAATATAATTGACTGAGCAAAGTGATTTCAAATGTTTTATTCATTTCTTTTTAAATGTAAAGTTGCTACAAGGTGAAAAATAGAAATAAAACGTGTGAAATGGGTTACAAAAGGCCTCATTGAGTGTTGTTATAAATACGATGTTGTAGTGATATCAAACAACTTTATACTGTAAACTTGACTTCACAAATATTACAACGCACTATCACGGGAGTAATAAATATTAAAATTTGATGAGTTTTTTTAAGGCAAAATTTCAGATAATATATTCTGTGTCCTTCTTAATAATAAAATGTGTGGCATTTGCTGTGTTATGTGTGAGCGCTGAAGTGTGAGCGTGCCGTTGCTATGGTGATGTTGACGGGTGAGCTCCAGCTGCTGCACTCTCCAAGACCCAGCAGGTCTTTGGCGCACACCCGGAACATGTAGTTCCTCCCTGGAGTCAGATCCTTCACCTCCATCTTGGTGGTGTCAAATGGACCCAACTGGAGGGGGGAAAAAAAGTTAGAGATATTTCGAATCAAAACAGAGTTAAAACTGGAATCTGTGTCCACTATCAACGTTCGTCAGATGAATTTGTTAGTGTCACTTATTTCTTTAAATGTCCCTGTTTATAAAAGGTTTATAAGTTGCAATTAAAAGCGTCATTTACCTTGATAATATGTAATAACTCTAATTGTTGCAGTGAAGTAATGAAATTGAATTGAATGAAATATTTGTGTTGTCTTAAAAACAAGACCTTTTGTCTCGTCGAGATGCGACCTTTTTCGGTGCTTCCTGCTTATCAATGAATATTTTTTCCGACTACAATTAGACAAATATACTTAAGACTGACACTTTATGTATAATTCAGGGTTGTTGTTTTTTTCTTTTTAACCACCCTGACAAATGTAAAACAAATCACAACCTCTTTATAAAGTACTTTCAGAATTGTTACGGATATTCTAACACTCCATCATATTCACAAAACTGTCTCATGATTAAACATCCATCACTTTAAATGAAATGAATTAAAGTGTGTCGACTTAACCAATCGTGAATATTATTAAATACATCCAAGTGCTGTTTATGAAAAGGAACTTAGTCGTGTTTTTTCTGTGGTAGAATGAGAAAGTTGAGGGAATTTTGAACTTCAACCCGTGATACTTGTCTTATCCTGTCTGGTTTTTGTTTTCTGACCACATGTTAGAATTTCTATCAAAGATTCTTCTCACATTGACAGACTTCGGCATGCCCCTGTTTTCCCACTGGTAGAGAATGTGGTACTTTAGGGGAAAGATGTGCAGATTATCCCAAGTAGGAGGAGGCGACCATTCCACTAATATGTTTCTGGTATCATGAGGGGAAACCTGGAGGTCTACGGGAGGATCTGGTTTCACTAAAGAGGAAGGCAAAAGACAGAGAACAGGATATTTTAACCCAAACACTCCATATTCATTTTATAACTGTTTTGCAGTCACTTCATTTCTTACCAATATCCTCCAACATGAAACTGGTGAGGTGAGAGCTGCAGCCGCCGGGATAAACCGCTGTGACATTGATGATGTAGTCGGTGAGAAGCTTCAAGTCTGGCAGGTGGCAGTGCCAGAGCTGCAAAATAATACATGGTAACACAGGATGCATTATTTGTAGCTTCTATATGGATGTTGTTCTCTTTTGAATGAAGTAACATGGATTCAGTGCAGGGTTTTTACACTCTTACTGCTTGTTTAAGTGTTTGCAAAATGAAAATGTCTTAGAACACATGATTTCTGTTCTGCTATAAACCAAAACGCTTTGTGGTTTAATCGCACGTCTTATGAAAAACGAAAACAGGGGTTTTCCACGTCTCGGCCTGTAAATTTAAGGAATCAGTTTCATTTTAATGAAAGTAGTTTCTTTCTTGTGCTGGACAGGTGAACAAAGCTGTTACCTGCTCTGAGGATGAGGATGATGATGACGCTGAGACCAGTGCAGAGGATGAGAAGCCAGGTGGAATGAGCTGGCACTGCTGGGACATATGCAGATTCTGTCTCTCACTAAAATAAACACACACACACACACACACACACACACACACACACACACACACACACACAAATATAAATGAGTCAAAGCTCCTTAATGACGCTGTACAGCAGGAGTTGGTTCCACTAAAAGGGGTCAGAGCTTTGTGTCATCCCACCTGAGCTTGTTTTGGTTGTCAGATTTACCTGTAGGAGGTGATGTAGTGTGTTGGTGGGGAGTGGGATGGTTCCGGCCAGGAGCAAAAAGTCAGGTTTGGATAGCTTGCACACCAACAACGCACATTGGGACTGGTACTAGGGTCCACTGGAAGGAAACGTTGTAACTTTTAGATCAGATGAATCGATATTCTTCTGTTTTATTTGATTTTGACTTCTCTAAAAGCAAACACGAGACTGCGGCCTGTGTGTTAGAACCAGCCATCACACTCATATGACCTCCGCTTCCTGAGCAGAACTTAAACAGTTTCTCTGGTTCTTCTCATTTTATGTGACGTGTGAAAACAAAATGAGTCAAAAAAATATTTTTGTCCTTCACCGTTTTAGTGCAAAAACAGGCACAGAAGTTGTTTTTGCTCGTGTTTAATATATGTGAATAACACATTTTATCTGTGAAATTAAATATATAAAATAGTAAATAACAGTAATGTGTAAATTGAAAAAAAAATGAATGAGGTACAAATTTCAACGAGAGAAAAAAAAAACCCTACTCTGTTGCACACTAACAGTTATAATAGGCCTTAAAAATGAAATGTCACTTAAAGCTCAGAAAGGCTGAAATAAACACACACACACACACACACACACGAGAGAATTATTGGATGTAGCCTTTTTTTTTTAACCTATTCTTTAATTTAGTTTCCGTCCTGTTTTCATGATGTTTTGTGGCGCTCATCCTGTTTATTTCGTCATGTTTAATGATTTAAAGTCATTAAAATTTGGAGCTTTATCTTAATAAAAGAAAACTAACATTTGTTCATTTATTTCTTTGCGGCGAGCTGTGTTGTGTCTTTTCAGGTTTTACTTGGATCCGTTTCACTTGGTTTTAATCCCATTTTAATCATGGATAAAGATTTCTAGTCCAGTTTCTGTTGAAGATATGAATACTAGTTAAAGTTTTTTTAAATTTTGGAATCTTGATGTAAAATGGTGCAATGAACAGGGGTTCAAATTTTAGTCCATCAACGCAGCATGGCAAGATCCATTATCAGTATATCTGACTTTTCCTGTAGCATTGTTCATTTTATGTCTTCATCTAAGAATCTATAAATAATGCAACAGGCAGGAACAATAAAAATAAGTAAAGTATTAGCTGTTATTGCTGAGAGTATAAAAGCGAACACCATCCTGCAGCGACATGAGTGCAGAGTATTCAATTATAAAAAAAAACAACAACAATTAGTGTGTATAACTGAAGTACTTGTCACGATCCCTGTCTCGTGCTTCCTGTTTTATTTTGAAGTCAAGTCCTGTCTTCCTGACCTCCCTCCTGTGATTACCTTGTGTCTCACCTGGTTGACTGCACCTGTTTCCCCTGCTCGGGGTTGGTCCACTGTCGTGTTTCGTCGCGTTGTTGCGTGTCTTTTGTTCAGGGTGTCACTAACCAGTCTCCAGTCAAGTCGTCAGTCTCCAGTCTCCAGCTCTCACGTCAAGCCTCCAGTGTCCTCGTCTCAAGTCACCCCGTGAACCAATAAAAACTCTTTTTGTGCACCATCCTACAGTCTGCAGTTGGGTCTACTTCACCCCTCACCACCCATACTGTACGAAACAGTACTTTTCTCAATAAAACTTCCTTTTCAGTATAAACTCTACCCTCAACAGCACAAACAGGAAACTGTCAGTGGTACTCACTCCCTGATGTTGCAGCCCTCAGCAGGTCAAGCGCTTGAATCCCGAGAACACACATGAGAAGAGTGACACACACACATCTAACCATCGTGAAGTCCCTGAGTAGCAGCAGCAGCAGCAGCAGCAGCAGCAGCACACGTTACTTATGGAGTTTGCCTAAAAATTTTTTCCAGATATTGGCAAGTCTATTTTTATGTTTCAGTTTCTTTCCGCTATGGTTTTATGGGTTCCATGAGCCAAAGTTCGGAGATAAGGAGCCTGCAGATGAGTCTCCTTCGCTGTCTGTCGCTGCAGCAGCTGCTCAGACCTTTAAAAAGCAGCTGCAGTTGAAACGAAAGAGGAAGTGTGTGTGTGTGTGTGTGTGTGTGTGTGTGTGTGTGTGTGTGTGTGTGTGTGTGTACACCACCGGGAAATCTCCTGAAAAAAGAAGTTTCCTTACGTCAGGGAAGTTTGAGTTTGTGTCACACTTAATTTAAGGTTGTTTTGGAATATTTTATTATTTTGATTATGTACACTCTTGGCACGTGGATCGGCTGTACAACTGTAAAAAAGAGCTTCATGGGAGTGATGAACAAGAAAGTACCTGCCTGAGGCACTCTCCACTGCTCACGTTGTGTCTAGATCGCCCCCTAATGTACATAAGAAGTCACAGCAGCATAAATTACAAGCGATCCTGCAGGAGATGTCTGTCTTCAGATGTTTTCTCGACTGTCTCTGTGAGGCCACGACAGCTTCTTAGTGAGGGAGCTACTGTGGAGGCTCCAGCCCAACGTCGGCGCTCCATCTCTGACCGTGCTGAGAGTCTGAAGTCCTCCGCTGGATGTCCGCAGGGAGGTGAAGGCCTTACTGATCCAGCTGTTGTTAGCTTCCTGGAGATCATGAGCCAGGATTCCCTTCTCGTGCTCCAGGTCCTGTACGATACAGTAGAAATGCAGCATTTTTATTCATTTCAGTTCCACACATCTGTTCTTGTTTTTCTTTTCTCAAAAACATCAGATGATCCTCATTCAAGGTGATTATCCACGTTCTGATCTGCTCCTCTCCAAGATTTAAGATCAGAGTTTGAAGTTTAGACAGGGGGACCCTTTTTTGACTTCTATGCAACATACATTCAATTTGTTGTAATTGTCTGCTATTTCCTCTCACTCCGAGTTTCTCTGACACTTTTGAGCAGCGCAAAGGATTTCCGACAAGTGCAGAGGTCTAAATGTGGCCCGGCAGATGTAAAACAAATAAATCGAATCAAATCAAATAGATTACAAATCTTTTCTTTTTTTTTTAAGGATTCTAAGATACATTTTCAAATGACATAAAGTGTGGTTTCTTTTGCTCCTTCTTGGTAGAGAAAAACGCCCTTCAAATATATGGCCTCTCTAAGAATTAATTAATTTTTCATAAATCCATCAGGAAGTGACATTTTACACAGGATGTCAAATGAATTAAAAAGAAAAAGAAAAAGAAATCAACCAATTGGACATTCACTGGAATTCAGCTTATCTTGGTTCCGTCCACTGTGGAAAATAACTCATTATCTCTTCCTTTTATGATAGAAAATTACTTTTTAATATTGCGCAGCCATCTGAAATGTCTAAATCTATAATATCCGATGAGCTACAGTGTCGGACAGAAGTTGTTGTACTTTTCTAACCGATCTGTTCAGAATTTACAAACCGCCATGCCGATCAAGGCATGATTGGCTGCGTCATCTCTTTCCTTCTCACCTGGATCTTGCATTTGGCTTCCACCATCTGAAGTTTTGTCTGCGCCAACTCTTTTTCCAGCTCCCTAATCTGGACCCTCAGAGTCACCTTCTCCTGGTCCTCCTTCTTCTGCTCTGATCCTGTGGGACCTTTGGTGGTCTTACCCTGGTCCGGCTGATTCATCCTCAGTTGGTCCGCGTGTGCTGCTGCAGGGCTCGGACCCGCTGGTTCATCTGAATCTAGCGCGTGCTGACAGCGAGGACAAGCTTTTACCTTGCTCTGCCAAAGGAGGACCAGAGATGATTTGAAAACACCTGCTGCTAGAAATGAGCGACGAAGTGAAGCTTGAACCGTGTTTGAACAGAGTTTTAGAGACATGAAAGAAGAAGAGAGCTGAACTCACCTTGAGTGAATCGAACTCTTCTCTGTGGGCGGCCTGCTGCCTCTCCAGACGGTTTGTCAGCTGAGAGCAGATCTGAGAGAAGAAGAAAGTCTTATTTTAACATCATTAGCAAAAACGTCACATTTTCCAAGAATCTGACATAATTGGAGGTCTAATCGGTTTGCCATCGCTTGTCTGTACCTGTTTGTAGTCTGCGATGATGCCTGATGATCTTTTGGCTTCCTGCTCAGCTTTCTCCAGCTCTCTCCGGAACACCTCCTTCAACTATCAAAGGAGTGGAACAATTCACCCCCACCCTGACAGTGATGCAGAAGAACATAGGACAATATGGACCCCTACCATTGCAGCCTCCTCCTCCTTCCCGCTCATCTCCTCCTCTGTTGCCTGCAGGTGACGTTTGGTCACCAGGAGGTCTTTGGTAAGTGCCTCCACATTGTCTTCTGCCTGAACAAATGCATATCTTATTTTACATGAACTTGTTGATGAACCTTTTTTATATTTGCATGATATACCTGACAGTGTACAAACCTTTCTAGCAGGGAAAACTGCTGCAACATTACTCGCAAGTTTAAACAACGAAGAAAACGTTTTTAATTGAAAATACTTCATGCAATACGTGTCTAAAAGTTGAATCAAAGGACTGGAAATTTTTCACATTACTTCTCTAAAGCATACAATCCTGCTCTAAAATAAGAACATTTTGAAGAAAAACAAAAGAGCACCATGTGGTATTCCCAGAAGGTTGTTTTTTTTTTTTGGAACAGCGCAATGCTTCAGTGTGGGCTGACAGAACTTGTAGGTGTAAACACTTTTAATGGACTCATTAATGAAGCACAAATTTGTTCCTTCACATTATAAGGTTTCTTTTCTTTTTTTTTTTTAATCCGCAATTAAGTCTTACAGACAGGAAGCAAAGCCCGATGGCTCTTCTCAACTCACGTATACGTCCTGTGACGTTAACGTTTTTATAATCCTGGGTGGTTCCTCGGTTAAAAGACGTACACGATAGATGTTAGGAGTTATTAAATAACCATCAAGCTTTGTTTACTTCCTGTAAGACTAAATTGAGGGTCCAAAAACAAACCTGTCATGTGTCAGAACAAATATGAGCATGAGAAAACTTTCATACACGTGTCATGAAGTTTAAAGTTGAAGAAACTCAATTAAAAAAAAAAAAGAAAAAGTCTGATCATTAGAACCCCACTACGCAATGCTGAACAGGAAAAACTCCCAGGGAACCCGAAATAAATAGTTGTACACAGTATTCTCTTCTGAGGTTTTGCCACATAATTAGCAAACTTGAACCACAAAAATGAAACCAGTGCATTTGTGCATATTGAGCTTGTGTTTTTCCCGCAGATTTGTCAGTGTTATCCTGATATATTGTAGAGTTACACTTATTCTCTTGAGTTCCTCTATGTGACTGACAGGAGCTGCAGCACTACCTTATCCAGAGCGTTCCTCAGGGCGATCTTACTGGTGATCAGCCTGTAGGCCAGGTTATCGTTCTCCTGCTCCAGTCGGAGGCTGGCTTGCTCGAGCCGCCGGTTCTCATCCTGTAAAAACAGGAGAGCCGATCAGAAACTCAGAAAGTTCGACAAGGAGAAATGTAGTCATCTTTTAGAAAATTATAAGATGCACATGAGTTGACGTCGAGATTTAACAGAGACAGATACGCAGATTTCTGACCAGGTATTTGACCAAGGGGTCCTCTTTATCCTCCATTATTTGGAGACGGCTTTCTCTCAGTTTAGCTTTCTTTGTTGGGACCTGAGGGCAAAGAGATAGATAGCAAGAGAGAGAGAGAGAGAGAGACAGAGAGAGAAAATCAGGGATAATTTAATATAGTAATTCTGTCAAACTGTCATTTTTGACGGAGCTGAAGACAGCTATCTCCCCCAAACAGATGTGGAAGCGAATGCAGCACGACAAATCAAGAACAGGCCCGGGAAGAGATGAAGATAAGGATAAGAACAAGATAAGATTGAGCTGAGGACATGAGGGATGTGTGAATGGATGATACAAGAAGGAGGGATTTTATAAAGCCTAAAATGGCAATTTCCATCCATTTTGGTATATCTAAAATGACCAATCAATCATTTCCTAATATCTTGAAGCACAAATCTTTCCTCAGTGGGTTGTTTTGTGTTGTTGCACTCGTGCTGCCAGACCGTTCAGAAAGTGGTTTCACTTCAGCTCTGCTTGGTTTGTTGGTCTAGGAAGACTTTGATCATACGTGTGCACCCTTCAGATCTGTTGCATGCACTAGTGACCTTGTCGTTATCTAAACACCAAACTCGGTTTTGACTAGTATCACTTCAGGATGAGAATGGTCATATCAGATGTGATGCTAAAAGCAAACTAGATGAATTTAAACCATGAGTCAGCAGTTCTTACTGTGAAGCTGGGTGCTGTTTCAGCCACCAGACAGGCAAGGATCTCCTCCTCGGTCATCTGCTCCGTATACTGGGCATCCTGCACAGTCACGATGGACACCTCCTGCATCATCTTGCTTTAAGTTGCAAACCTGAGGGGCTGCTAACACTCACCCGGAGACATAAAATCAAAGCAGGTAAAGATTGCAGCCACCGAAAACTGAGTAAACCCACTGCGTGTGTATTCTCCTGCATCAAAACAAGCCACAGATCGAAGAAGAAAATGGCAACTCAGAGGTGTAAGGTGAGGTTGAGGAAGATGAATCCGACTCTGATTTCCTGACGGTGATGAAGGTGAGACATCAGTATAAACAAGATCAATGAGCTTAAAGTTCAACTTGTCCCAACACAAGGAAATAGTGCTTACGGTCCAAAGGTGAGTGTGTGTGAGTGTGTGTGTGCTACAGGTGCATATAACAGGTTCAACAGGGTTTATATGACACCTGAGGGTGTGTGTGAGACACACCCACTATAGTTACTTGAATGCCTTCTCACTCTCACATCCAAACACAAACAACGCATGCCCCCGACTCTCCAATCACCTGCCCGTTTCTGCTTCAGTCTGGTGATAATGAGCCGCTTCATCATCTGTTTTCATCCACATTCTTCATCGGCGTGAAGCTGTCGGACGCCTCAATGCAACCATGAAGTAAACACTACCCATGTATTAATAGACAGGAGTAAATGAGGTGGTATTTGGGATATTTCACCCCAGGGTGTTGGCGCGACGCTTCCTTTGCTCTATTATTGTGATTATCTGAGCAAACAGGTCCAGCAGGTAAAGTGGTAGAATACTTGAACATTAACATAGAATGACAAAGATTCAGCGTCTCTGCCTGTAAGTCATTTACCCCCTCAGTTCCACATGATCGAAGCAGTTTCACTCAATTTCTGCATCATCTCTCAGTCAATAGTGTCGCTTTCTTTTCCTCTGATGACGGCTCAGTCTAACTTCCCTTTCTTTAATCTGTTGTTTCATGAATTCTCAGTTCCCTCCACGATTTTTCTCAAGTTTCTAATTGTGGTTATTTTGGTTTTTTTTTCAATCTTTGCACAATTTTTAACCAGAAACTACTACATCATCACTTCATGTATCCGTCTGAGTCATTGTAAGGAGACACACACACACACACACACACACACACACACACACACACAAAAAGTCCAAGCCCATATAAACATTTATTCTTTCCCCAAAAAAAAAGAAAAAAGGAAAAGTCTTGTGAAACAGGGTGAATTTCACTGTATCAGGTTATACCAAAACATTCTCCATTGCAATACAGAAAAAAATCTGAAAAATACAAATTTCGACAATAAGAATAAGATAAACGGCGCTAAAAATAAAAAGGGGGCACAGTTCTGATACAGTGATGGTGCATCACACAACTGGTGACACCAAAGTCGGATTTACACTTCTGCTTCGATTCAAAGCCGGTGGTTAGGAGGAGTTAAACCTTCCAGGGACAAACAAAATCAGGGGTTTGTACGCTTTGTTTTCACCAAAAATGACTTTGTGACATTTTAAAAAGCGGCAAATCAAACTGAAGGTTTTGTTAAAATGTTAATCACTACTAGGGAACCGTGACAACATCAGCAGATACTGGTCATTATTTCAAAACACCGGCATCGCTATGAGGGCCCAAATTTCACGTCGGCTTGTTTTGCTTGAGTTTCTTCATCTGTGACCTTTGAAAAAACATGAAAAAATTAATATTCAGAAGGTTTACGTGTGTTTTTAAAATGGAAATATCATTTATATTTCATTTCCGATAATATCAGCATCAAAGAATCTCAGCCACTGACCGAATCAGTTGTAGCATAATTTCAGTTTAGAAAATCCAATATCCTTCATTTCTAATAATTACTGGGGGTTTTATAAATCTATGCTAAAAAAGCAGCTTCTTCTAACCTGCATGTAACATTTATTTTTATTTTTCTATCTTTAGTGAGCGGAACTCGTATTCCCGTTCACACTGATCCGTTGTTTGTATGTATTAGCATTTCCTCCACCAGTGTTTGAAGTACACAAAGAAAACCCGAGGAAGCGGTATAGAAGCGCCGCCGCCAACTAGTGTTTCAGCCATGTAACTGCAGCCAGTGAAAATGATGCCAGCTAACCTGTGGTGAAGTAGGCGTAGTAGACCCGATGCACAAGTACAAATCGAGTTTAAAACCGAAGCTTTTTCACCAAACTATATTTGCTGAGTACATTGACTAAGTGGCAGTGAACACCTACACCAAGTGGACATTTAAACAACCAAAAAAAACAACAAAAAAGTGGTTACACGTCTATAATTCAGCACATATTTCTTAACAACGAGGAGATGTGAAGATGAAGTTCAGAGCTCAGTGGAGCGATGTTGGGTGAGAATAAATACATCATTCGTCTGACAGTCTTTGATCAGTCTTGTGTTTCACATTTTCATTTCAATGAAGTGAATTTCAAGTTCCAAAGTTGTGATTTCCATGTCCTTCCATTGTGTTTTATCATAAATGGAGTATAATGAAAACTCACATTTGGTCCACACTCAGTAAAACACATTTAAACTCTTGACAATCCCTCACAAAAGCTACAACACTCCTTTAAAAAAAAATAATAAAATATATATATGTATATGTTCAGGCATACACTGTGGAGCAACACTGCATCTGGTCACTATACTGTAGCAGATAAAATGGCTTATAGATACAAAAACTTGAGATTCTAGATCAACAACATATTATACAGGAATCTCATGTCTGCCTACAGCCTCTCTCCTCTCTTCTGTAAACATGAAAGAGTTGTTAAATACATCAACTTAAATGGAAGACACTGCAGAGCCGACTGACTTTCAGAGGTTTCATCACCAGAAGTGACCGCAAGCAAACAAGAGTTAAAGCAGGTTTTCAAGACGAAATGCTTGAAAGCCATTTTTCTCTTCAGTCTTTTCTCCAAATTAAGTATTATTAATCTTCTTGTCTCCCTGTTGTTGTTTCGAGTTGTGAAACTACAATGACAGGTACAAAAAAGAAAAACCTATTAGCCCTCATGTACACTAAATAAGCAGCAGGGGAGCAGGGGAGGGGTCCTCACGCCATCGTTTGACCCTCTCAGTTGACACTCGGGGGGGGGGGGGGGATGCAGTGAATGAGAGAAACTAAATAGGTGGCGTTGGTAGAGGAGGGGTGGTGCACTTCTGTAGCCTTCAACCAGCTACACTCATAATGCCACCACAAAGTTCCCACAGCGATCACATGTCCCCTCCAACAGAAACATTCAGCCGGGGGAGGGGAATTTCTGCACTTTCAGGAAGAGAACCACTCGAAGTGGTACTTTTCTTCCACTTAATAAAAGAATTTGTCGACTTTCAAACCTGCAAGCCAAATTTTAACACCCTGGAAACTTCTAATCTAATTTTAACCTGTACTCATGTCAGTCCTGGCTGATTTGGTGATACCTGCAGTGGTTATAGTAAGGGTGGTGTGTGACAGCCACCTCCACCATAAAAAGGGCAGCAAAACTTTTCTTGCTTTCATAACAAAAGTTGAGTAATAATTCACCCCCCCCCACCCATAATTCCTGACCTAAATTCAAACCGTCTTTCTATTAAATTGTCAAACAAAGTAAGGAAACATCATAGAAAAAGGAAATTAGGTGTGTTTCTATCAACTGCGGGAAGAAAATAAACTCGGTATGCGATGTGTATTTTTGTCAGAAGATGGCAGTATAAGCGACATTACAAGTGGCTGTAACAGTAGAGGAAGAAGAGGTCATCGGCGTTGAGGAATTCCTTTCAGTCGGGCAAGTTGTAATAGTTCTTTCACGCCAGCTAAAATCAGCCGTGTCAGTTTGTCCGAACTTATTCTAAAGAGGTGTTTCCAACTGTTCTCTACCTTTACTCTTTTTTTTTAAAAAAAAAGACAAAAACCACCTCAAGCGGGTACAGAATCTTGAGAATTTGTATTTAAATTCCCATTTCCACTCACCATGATTTGTTTAATTAACGGGTTCTCTACATTTGTTAGGCCATTTTTGAATAACAGTTGTTCAACCATATTTTTGCTACAAAATAAACTTTGGAGAATAAACGTGCCATTTTTATTTGATAATTTTGTAAAAAAAAAAGAAAAGAAAAAGTTATTGGTCATTAATTAACTTCTGCATCTCTAATTCAGCCGTTTAGAGAAAACCGGACAGGCTGTCCTCCAGTGCTTTTTGTGTTGTAGCATGTGTCCCTGACCACCGTCAAACGTGGCTTGAGTGAATGTATGAATCACACCTGGATCCAGCTCAGTCCACAAAGGAGCCCATTTGAAACGGCTTTGTGTGGAACCAACTACATCTTCAACACTGCAGGGGTTTGGTCCATGGATTTGCTGCCTACATAGAAGCTCTATCAGTGGGCTGCCTCCCCCGAATGAATGAGTCTGGATAAATCTGTGACTGAGGTGGGCTGGTAATGTAGGCTTGTGCGTGTGTGTGTGTGTGTGTGTGTGCGTGTGCGTGTGTGTGTAATTGTGCTGTATCAAAATCCATCACCTCCAGGAGGACATTGAAATATATATTCTGTCCAACACAAAAGGAGATGTGTAAATGTGTGTAAGGAGGTCTCTATAAATGTGTGCATGACTTCATGGTGCAGCGGAGGTCAGACCTGGGTGCTGTACGGACGCGGCGGGGGAGGGAACATGTCCGTGGGACCGTAGTAACTCAGCGGCGACACAGACGGGTTCTCGTAGTAGGTATGGAAGCCCAGACGCTCCCCCCCGTTTAGCATGTTGTCTGTAAGTCCAGACCGTAGGGGGTATGGAGAACAGGTCGGGCAGTGGTTGTGACAAGAACCCGCGTTGAGCTGATCCAGAGAGACGGGTGTGATTGCAGCACCGTCGTTGGCAAGGGCATTGCAAGTGTTGCAGGGGAAATGAGAGAGAGGGTCCGCTCCCACCGTGGAGCCCACATCCACCTCTGAATCATTCTTCTTACAGCAGTAATACTGCAGAGTGGACAAGGAACAGAGACAGACATGGACCAAGAGGGGCTGAGGTGTTGATTCACAAGCCTGAGTAGATGTTTAAAAACTACCTTGCTTCAGGAAACCACCCGTTTCACGCTTAATGTGATGCTGCACCCATAAACAACACAATTTGAGCCGGCCTGGTATTTTTAACTTGAAGCTAACGGCCGCTGATGAAAGACCGAAAAAAGGCCGTTTCCAAACTCTCCATCACATCATCCAGTAGAATCCATGTCTTCTTTAAGCAACTGTATGCTCAGAAATCTACCAACACTTTAATTTGAGCTAAAAACAAACTAACTATAATCTTTGTGAAGGTGTTAAAGTTGGCTGCAACTAGGCTCAAGGGAAATACACGTAGCTCGGTCTTAGACTTGAAAGGCAAAATACGCTTTACTCAAGCTTTAACTTTTCAAACCTATGGAAGCGTATTGCATTCACTTGAGAAAAAAAAAATCGGTCAGGTTTTTTCCGAATTATGGACTAAATTTTCTTTTCAGAAAAATTATCTCATTAATTGAAAAAAAAAAAAACTGCCCTGTTTTGGTGAACACCCACAACAACAGTTGTCAACAAACAAAACCTAAATCTCACAAGAAGCTTGAAATCCAGTGAGAAGTTCTATATTTCACCAGGAGATCTCATCAAATAGAATAGAATACTCTTTATTATCATTATACAGTAATATAATTACTATTAAATATACTGACATCTGTGCTGTTGGAGGGTTGTTTATCAGGGTGTGGGATTTCATGCTTCTTCTGGGATTTTTTTTGTTCTGAATAAGAGCTCGTTTTTCAAAAACAACAACAACAAAAAAAAACCAAATCTGCTCTGTGATTCTGAATTAATCAGATAATGAAATCCTTAATTCAGAAAGATCGATTTGATTTTTTCTGGAGGGAATGCAGTACGCTTCCAATCTATTGAGAATTTTTTTTTTCATTTTATAATTTCCTAAGAAACATTATTTATGTGTTTGATGCACTCACACGCGCGCGGTCGGTCTCTCTCTCTCTCTCTCTCTCTCTCTCTCTCTCTCTCACACACACACACACACACACACACACACACACACACACACACACACACACGGTGATACCTGGAGTCTACAGTAACAGAGTACTGCTACGATGCACAGCAGTATCACTCCGGCAAGAATTCCTCCAGTTATGACGATAGTTCCCGCTGACATTCGACCAACTCTCCATCAAACCCTTCAGAGGGCGAACATAGAGGCGGATGGACAGATGGAGACCAAGAGAGATGGACATTTGCAGAGAGGAGTAAGACATAAAAGCAAATTATTCACCTTTAACAGTTGGAAAATGTAGTTTTTAGATTATTCAACGTTTCATCCAACACAGGTTTCTATATTGTGCACAGATAGCCAATGTAGGCTGAATTAGTATATTCATGTACCATCATGATGTAACTGCAACTGATGAAACATGTTGTAACTGGTTGGTTATCAGACAGCTGGGGGTTGTTTCAGGCCTCACCGAAACAAACGGCTGAAACATTAAAAGAAATATCCACTTCAAGCGTCTCAGGGAGGTGTTGTGCTATCAGACGAGCTTAGTTGGCGCTCAGACTGGAGGACTTGGGCCGGCTACGCTCACAGTTGAGAATTAAAGCATTAACTGGCGACTGGCTGACTTCATTCTCCATTTACATTGTGACTTATATTATTTTATTGAGAAAACTTTTGCTTTGGCGGGTGACATCACAGTGTTTCGTGTTCTGCCGTTATGATCGCGTTGACAGCAGTGCATCAGAAGTACGCATATAAAACACGAGCATAAACTCAGGCACCCTAAATACCATAACCACACAGTTAGTGCATGAAGGCTGGGTACTGCAAGCACCTCACGATACTGTACTTATCAAGACACATGAAGTGCAATGTGATTTTATCACCATACATATTGCTGTACCGAATTTACAGGGGGAAAATAAATCAAAATAGAGCTGAAAACACGACTGCGTCACACCTGGGTGTTCCAATCCTGTGTACATCTCATTATGCAAGTCAACAGACAACTTTAGACAAAACTATTTTACTCAATACTTATTAGATCATATTTTCAAAGGTTTTCACTGTACAACAGTAATGCAGCCGCCATAACATACGTATGATTCTATTTCGAAAAATATTGTGACATGATGCAATATCGCCTCAGCCCGAATTCAGCAACAGGTAGATTAAATACGCCCTTCTCTATTCAAAGGTAGCTGGGCTTGATAGCAATGACAGTGAGCCATGGCTGATGGGAGGTGATTGGCTGATACGGGCGGAACTAACAATTACACGTGATTTAACGGTCTCGGAGTAATCAGCCACCTCAGCCGAATCCATGGCCCAACCCCTTACCGACGGATTCAGATGGGCTGGTGAGACCGCGCCTCTGATGTCTGCGGCGTCTATCAAGCACTCCTCCGTCCTGTCTATCCATCTAAATTCTACTCTAACTCGAGTTATTGATAAAACTCTTTGCTCCATCATGTATTACTTTAGCGTGTGAACCCGTGGCCGCTGCTCTCATTCGTGACGTATTCCAATCAAACATGTCAAATTGACCTTGACGCTACAGTTCTAGTGGTTACAAACTGAAAATGACACTTACATTAGAAGAGATGGAGGAGGGTGAGAAGGTAGGAAACCATGACAGGATCGTGGAGTGCTCCTTCTCTCACTGGAACTCCTGCAGGGAGAGGAAATGAACATATGATAGATGATTTATTAGCTATAGCTAATTAGAAATAAATGAGCTGTTTTTTTTTTTTTTTTTAATGAACCAATCATTTAACCTGTCAAACGTAGGAAATGATAACTGGCGCTTTCCACTTTAAAACAGTCAAGAGGAAACACACGAGGTTAAAAGCACACACGTGGGATTTCTCAAAATAAATGTCAGCACTTGTAGAACACCGCACCTGCACTTTTATCCAGCACCAGCACTAAATTCATAACTAGATTCTACTAAATTGAACAGGCTAGAGGAATTCTAAAAAAAAGAGAAAGCAGAGACAGGACCGCTTTAGATGGGAAACACATTCAGGACAGAGATGGATTAGCGTGACGAATGCAGCGCACCCTCACCATATGGCCAGTATGTTATAGGCAGCATACTAATTCTGGGCTGGAGGTGCGTGTTCTGTTCATTTAAGACAAAAAGCATTTCTAAAAGTTGTATTTGACAAACCTTAGTTAGCTTTCAGGCAGCAAACGTACCAGATGTATTTACTGACAAGAGAATTAAACGTCCAAAACCTGTATGAACACGCAAGACATATGCGTGTAAAAGGATGCCTTGCCGGGGTTAAAAACAAGAAAAATAGATCCGTGCAGCGACGCATTCAGCCAAACTACAGTCAAGCGCTTGGATTTCTTAATTTTTGCAGTGTTTGCTTTGCTTGGCAGGCTCATCTTTAACAAAAAGCTCTGATTGGCAGAGTTACACGGGTACAAAAAAAAAAAAGTTGTAAATGAAAAGAAATCAAGCACACATAATCATCCCTTCCGCATAAAGCAAATGTTGCCTCAAATAGATCCTATGAGTGTGTCACCATCACCGGCTGCCTTCCCCTTCATTAAAACACGACACAAACCTCAAATCCCAATATGAATACACTCAGGGAAAAACAAGCTTTTGAATCAAGTTGTGATAATAATGCTTTTGACACACATTCAGTGGCATTTACACAGTTGAGTTCAGGCAAAATAATAACATTTTAAGTGCTGTCATTATTATAATTACAGCACCAGATGACTTTGTTCATTTACTGTTCAAGTTGATTAACTAAAACATCCAGATACGTCTCAGTGGAAGAGTAACATTTAATTATCTCAACTAAATTGATACAGTAACAAAAAATTTCAATCTTCTGTCTCATTACTGGTGTATTAAGGTAATTTCCTAAAAGCTTTGAGCATCTCAAGGCTTTAATTTGCGGTGAAATTCAATGGTTTAAACATTCTGGCACTTCCTGTTTTACAATTCCAGATGGTTCAAATGAATGCTACATTACAGGAGAGTTCTAGTGGGTTTTTTGTTTTTGTTTTTTGGCCACTATTTCAATTTGTTTTTGGGTTAAAATGATTGACAGGAACCAAAATCATTTTAAATCGTGTCAGTTCTGTGTGGGAACACCGTGACCGGCAACCGTGAAATCGATGCGGTACAATATTAAAAGGTCCGGTACAAGAGATTATTTTTTTCCCCCTCTGACAGGCTCGTTTTGTTGTTTTCAGTACAACTGAGAGGATCCCGAGTTTAGGTTTCACGTACTGGACTGGCGGTGTGGGGGAGGGGGCAGCATTTGACCAGAAGAGGTCACGCTGAAACTTATCAGAGCAGAGCATTTAATCACTGCGCTGGAACTGCTGCAAATAATTTATTTATGAAGTTATGGATGAATAGGTAGCTGATTTCAATTGCGGATGAGCCAGTATTTGAATCTCATGGCGCTCCGTATTTATCTAACCCAGAGCGGCGCGGCGTGATGAGAGAATTTGAAGTTGAAGATGATGAAAAATGCTTTATTTTCCTTCAGTGTATTCTTACACATTACAAAAAGGTTGATGGAAACGGCAAAAGAAATGTTTTGGTTTTTTTTACTCCCCCTGAAATGGTGTTTTTGATTTTTTTTTTTTCCAAATGAAATAAATACATGTAAACATGACTGTTGCATGCTGGGTGGTAAAGAGGGGAACCCTTTATTACACACCCGTCAATCCAGCACAGTATCACCACATGATTGGATGTCGCACAGAAAACCAGTGTGTGGGATTTCGGAACGAGACTTCAGTCAGACACGCGCGTTTCCTGATAAAGCGCTTTTAGCCGGTGGACTTTTGGCGGAGAAAGATGCTTTTTCACAGTTTGTTGGTCAAACTGTTCTCATTCATCACTGAACAGTTCAAATAATTTTGCTGTCTTTCAATTAAATTGACCCCCTGAAAACAGAAAAATGAAGCCCAAGTTGAAAATGACCAGATTTTTCTTTTAAGGTTGGCAAACTTTAGAGCCACGTGCGTATCCTCCAGCCAGGTTGTTCCTCTCTCTGTTTTCCAACTGGCTGAAAGCAAACACAGTTATTTTGAAAATGGTGGGCACACAAACAATACTGAATGCCCCTGAATCTTGCTTGGTTTTACACTGACAGTTTCTGTGTGTGTGTGTGTGTGTGTGTGTGTGTGTGTGTGTGTGTGTGTGTGTGTGCGCACGCGCGTGCGTGTGTGCTAGCAATGAAATGGGCCTCCCTCCCAGACATCTCCCTCTGTGCAGCTCCTCCATTGCGTCATCGTACTAAATTATATACACCACGGGGCCACGATAATGTCGTTAAAAGCGAAGTGAAGTCTCTCCTGCTCCTCATTTCTCGATCTCCTCCCCCTCTCCAGCTCACTATCTGTCCCCTCAGTCCTCCTCTGTCTCGTCTATACTCCCTTTGTCGCCCGTTCACTGCTTCAGCTCCTCTCGCTCTCGACGCCGTACAGTACATCCTTCTTCTCTCGGTCTATCAATGTAATTTTCTTGGCTCTTATTGCTTGATAAGACCTCTGCTTCTGCTGCTGAAGCAGCCATAGCGCAGTTATGCAGAAATTATGAGCTGCTCTCACTTACAGCCAAACACAGACAAAGAAATGGAATCTTTTCTAGAACCAAAAATAAGCGATTTTGACTAACATGCAACCAAATTATGCTTAGAAAGGGAGCGTTGAGGTAAAACCTCGGATTCGAAATTTTCCAACAGACTGGAGAGATAAAGACGCCATGTGACAGAGGTTGGGAGACTCAACTGGAACGCTGTCAGAGTATTTTAACCAGTACAGTTCGTATATGACTCTCTGGGTTCGCTTCTGTCCGATTCAACTGGGGAAACACGCGTGTGTGCACGCATGCACGCACAAACACACACACACACACACACACACACACAATCTAAAGAGTTAGAGAATCTGTCATCAGCTGGCAAATGGTGGAGAAGAAACAGGATGACACAGAGGAGCTGTAGTCTCAGAAGAGCTGACAGGCATCTGATTTCCAAAACACAAAAAGCTCCTTTAAGTCATTAAGTCGGAACAAATCCCAGGTGACCGTAGACTCCAGTTAGACCGTTGAGAGAGCTTAAGAGACGCGATCATTTTAAACAGAACAATAGAAGGAAAGAAAAGGGAATTGAGAGAGAAATTCAGTCACATCAACGATAACATCCTTCTTAGAGGAGCTGAAACTTCAAGTGTTAGCTTCAGGTCTTGTTGTGGTCGGACCTTTGTGACGACACATGAACGAAGCACAAAGGCTTCTTAGCACTGGTAAACGTTTGAGGTGTTCAATATTCACGTAGCCTCGCAGATATGGAGGGCGTCGTAGAGGGAAGAAGAAGTAGAAAAGTTTAGGGCTACTGAAAACCACGCAGGGATTGATTATCGTTTGCAGGACAGGGAAGCACAAACTCAGTGTTTCAGCTTCAGGCTCAGGCAGGAAAGATCCCACAACCGTGTCAGAGTAGAGGAAATATTCAGCCCAGTCTACAGCAAATGTGAAGAATTCTATTTAAACGGTCTATAGCAAAAATTACTATTACATAGATAAGAGCTTCTGGGGCGTGTCCTAGTAATAAATACGGTTTCTTTCTGGAGGTGAAAGCAATAAAGTGCAAGCGTGTCAGGGCTGGGCGGCACGGTGGTGCAGTGGTCAGCGCTGTCGCCTCACAGCAAGAAGGTTCCGGGTTTGCACTCCAGCTCCAGCACAGGATCTTTCTGTGTGGAGTCTGCATGTTCTCCCTGTTCCTGAGTAGGTTCTCTCTGGTACTCCAGCTTCCTCCCACAGTCCAAAGACATCAAGAGGGGACGAGGCTGATTGATACTCTAAATTGACCGTAGGTGTGACTGTGAGTGTGAATGGTTGTCTGTCTCTATGTGTTGGCCCTGTGATGGACTGGTGACCCGTCCAGGGTGAACCCCGCCTCTCACCCGAACGCCGCTGGGATAGGCTCCAGCCCCCCGTGACCCTTAACAGGAAGTGGAAGAAAATGGAAATGGATGGTCTCAGAGCTCGGGAGAAGAAATATAATCAAACATAACATCAGTCGCATCATTTCATGTTTTCAATATATTTGGTTGACAAGTACCCCCGAAATCTCCTGAAGCCTTATTGGCAACTTTATTCGACAGAAGCAAGCAGACAGGAAATGCAGTAAAGAAGGGAGTGGAGGACGGATGGACGGAGAAGACAACCAACAGAGGCAGCGGGACACCTCCAATTCTGAAATTACCATGAACTAGAGATGCCTGCGCACTGAGGTCTTCGGGCTTTTATCAGGCGAAATAAAATAAAATAATATCTGAAGTAAAATCACTTCAAGCTGAAGGACAGAGGACATGATCAAGTGAAGAAAAGCAAAAGGACTCTTTGGTTTCTACAAATACTGATGATACCTAATGTCTATATCTCAAATTATTTCTATCTACCTTTACATCTATTAATATTTGCACCTACGAAGATGCCAAACTACTGTTTTCTCCTTGAACTCATCTCAAACTACCTTAAATGGCGGACCTCCAGCTTGTGATTGATTCAACCGGACTTGAACTCAACTGGAGGATCAAACACGGTTCTTCGGATGGTAATTATCATATTTCCTGTTCTAAAATGATCCAAACCTCCCGTACGCCTTCTGTTGACCCCCTTTAATGGATTTATGTACATTCTTAGATCAGAAAAGTCAGATTTTTGTCAGGGGGGTGATTTGTTTGTTACTTTTGTTTCAATCCAGTGGATAATTGGAGAGATCGTACGTTTCTTTTGTTCCGGCGACGATAACGTTATCTTCCTTTCAGCCTCTCTTTCTGTCGTTAGAATCGCTGGCTGAGGTGAAGAGGTTTCACACTCCTCTGGTGGAACTATATTTAGCAGTTTTGTCGTCTCTTGACAGTGAAAAGCAGGAGATGAGAGGCAGCTGAGAGAGGTGTCATATTTCAATTTGTTTTCTCTGCGGGAAACGAAACGATCCTATCAGTCCACTAAACGTGTGTGTGCACAGAAACACACAGGTGTACACACACACACACACACACACACACACAAACCATCTGCCAACGCTTATCAAAAAGTGGAAAGGCAAAAACAGCGCTTTTTTTTTGAAAGTCACATGTGGGATGATTTGGCGATAATTAAAAGCCTCTTCTTCTTTTTTTCTCCCTTGTGATGACTAAGTGAAAACGAAGATAACCTTTGGGGACGAAAACCAAATCAGAACGTTCACTTTCAGAAGTGAAAGGGACAGTTTGACATCTTGGAAAATATGTTTATTAGCTCCCCTGGCGAGAGGGATTAATCTAATCTGATGCCACTCGCACATCTGTGTGTTCAATATGAGGTGAGCAGCAGATTATCTTCCAGCCTTTTCACACCTCGCCTGAAACCTCACCCATCGTCGTCAGACCAAACAATCCAACCTCCATTCTCCAGGAGAGACAGATTATCTGACAACCTAATCTGACTTCAGCTGCACCAGACTGTTAAACAGCACCAGTAACAACTTCAGTGAGATTGAAGCCCCCAGAATCAACACTACAGTCTCTAATAATTCTCTTATCCATTGGCTAGAACGCACTTCAAAGTAATTAAGAAAGCATGACACCATGCTCCATTGTTGTCCGTGTGATTGACGGGATGTGACTTTCTGCTGTTGACCAGGAAATAAAGACGTGTGAAAAATATATCAACCGTAGCGTCACCGGAGGTAGCAGGCGACAGCTCGAGGAATCACACGTGTTCCATTTGCACCAGAGCTGAGGAGAGCAGAGGGCTTGTAGTGGTTGCGTGTCTATTATGTGCCAGGCGTTGCGACATGTCAACCAACCAGCTGAGAATCCAGGAAGTCGGTGCTTTCAGCCAAGAATTAGTCCGTCACATACCTCCCCGAAATACCATTCGCTTTGTTCTTGCTTTCTGTCTGTGTGTCAGTTTTCAACTCCTATTTCCTCCCCCGTTATTCTAAACTTTACCAATCAGGGGGAGGGTCTTACACCGGCCTCTCCTCCCATACATCTTGAGTCACCCGCTGATTCTTTTCACCTGACACCCCCTCATGAGCTGAACATCCAGAGAGCTTTTATTGCCCATGAAAGCTCCATAAGATTGACTGGCTGCAGAGATTTGGACAAAAATAATCCCCAGGCTCGAAGTTGCATCCTCAAAAATCATTCAATTCAGAAATGTGTTCATTTGTAAAGTTTAAGCGTGTGTTAGGGATGTAGGACATTGGATTTTTTTTTTTTGAGTGCCAATATCCGATACGCCGATAATTTACAACCGATTTGGCCGATATTTGCTGATATTCGTTTGAAAACAAGATTCTCCAGAGAAAAAAAACACATAAATGAGTTGAATTTGAAAGAGTAACACTCTACTTGATTTAAGGAGGAAAACCAAGAAACTAATCTCGATTTGATGGGCTGCGACGTGCCGATGATACTGTGTATCCCCAACAGGGGTCACATGTAAAATCAGGTCACGTATGTATTGCATGTAAAACTGGTGAAGTCACTACAGCTCAAAGACCAAATATCAACAATTTAAAAGTGAAATAAACGACATTTGTTTGCTTCAGGACCTGTTACCATCAGATATTTGTCATTTTTGTTTGACGAATGACTTCAAACTATGAACTTATTTACTGTGATTGAAGCAGGTTTCATTCTTCTATTCTACATCTCCTTGGCTGAGCGTCCTCTTTTTCTTTTAACTCGTTTCAATAAACCAAGCTAGCGTGTTTCTTATCTTTTTTATCGAAAGCTGAGATTCACCCACACGTCGTTAAAGAAGACGCTGGAGACAATATTGATGCGAAAGAAGACGTCGTGTGTGCAGGTTCTGAATCTTTTCAGAGACAAGGGGGAGCTGAGGGGAGACTTTTCTACAGAGAACCGGCGAGCGAGGGAGGAGGTGGACCTGAGTGGCTTCCTGATGTATCCATTCTTAAATAATGATATGAATATTTCGTTGAGGTGGCCTCCAACTTTGCACTGGAAATCACAGTGAGCCCCTGCAATTTTAAAGCACAGGGGTTTAAATTATTCAAGTATCATTCCCTTAACAATATTTTTCCATCACGGGGCAATTTAGCCAGGTAGTTAAAAAAAAAAAAAAATCAGGACTTTCTGCCTGGTCCACCTATGAAAGCACTCATCTCAGCGTGTGAGGAAGGAACACATCGAGGAGAGAGAGAGAGAGACCCATCGAACAGCGGGGAACAAAGAAAACCAGGGAGAGAATAAACCTCGGGTGGGGGGGCGGCCAACTGAATTCTCTCACCTGTTTTTTTTCTTTTCTACATATGACTCTCTGGTGTTGTGTGTGTTTCAAGTGGTGACCATGAGTCATAATGATCTTGTTTATTTTGGATCTTTTACGGTTGAATACGTGGGAACTGGATTGCTCTACGGAACGGAGGTTAATTCTGTACAGGAACAAATTGAAATCCAAATGATGCCACTTGATGACACATGAGCAGGAGCACTTAGTTACACAGTTCGCCCACAGCGGCATCCAGATGATGGACGCCACAGGAAGAACCTTCCAGCAAAATAGACAGCTTCCTTTTGACCTCTAACGGTGTGTGTGCGTGTGTGTGTGCGTGTGTGGGCAAGATTGTGAATAAATGTGCAAAAACACACCTGTGGAAGTCACGGTCTGGGGGATAGCATCCCTCAATGTGCTGCAAAGCCCCCTGGGAAACGAAAACAAAAGAGAGTAAATGAGCCATATGCATGAATCCTTGACATTCACTCATTCATCTGTCTCTCATCACTCCTGCACTTCACACTCACTCACATCTCACTCAGAGGTTGTCAGAAAATGGATTTTAAATTGAACTTTATTCTGAAAATCCTATTTGAAATCCAGCTTGTACAAATAATATATCCTGCTACATTAAATATGTATGAGACAGCTGATAATCATGCAAGATAAATCACATTTTATGCTCTTTTTTTTTGCATAAAGTCTATTTTTTCACCTCTTTGTTTAGATTTCCTTCCCTATTTTCACAAGCAGTGACAGAGTGGAGCGAAAATCTTACTTTTCATAGATATTGTAAACAAGAATACATTTTAAAGTGCAGCAGGTTAGATAGAAGGCAGGAGGCCAGTGTTTTAACTAATTTGGTTTCTGGAGGTCAATTTGCCAGTTGTTACATCACTGATTGGCCTCATTTTTAATCAATTAAGCGGATAAATGGATGCGCAGAGCCGTTAAGTGGCGCACAGATGATAGTAGAGCCATGCTGCCTTACCTCTCCGCTCAATCTCAGCAACCAGTTTGGCACACCGTTTCTCTTGTTTTATATTCTTAGAAATGTCCAGTAACACGGCTCCACACACGGGTAATTTCCTCTCCACCACCGGTCATTAAAGACGCCCGGAGCCCCCCTTCTTTGCTCGCGCTTCAACCGGAACCATCACGTCATTATCCGCCGTCGGTTATCCCCTCTCTCCCCCGGTTCACTCACAGCCAGGTGCCAGTGAGGGCCTGCGGGCATTCTCATGGCATCCTCTTCCTCTGAGAAGCGCAGGAGACGAGGCGACAGTCCGGCTGCGGAGTGTCACAGCTCGGCATGGCTGCGTCCTCAGCGCGGCTCCTGGAGGGCGGTTTGGCGCCCGCTGCCGCCGGTCCCGGTGGGGCGGGGTGGGAGAGCAGCAGTAGGAGCGACGCTCTCAGGCTCACACCGTGCGATATCACTTTACCGGGAGGATGGGAGGAGAGGGTGGTGGGGATGATAGTGGGCGGGGGGGGGGGGGGGGGGGGGTGTCACCATCCTGAGATGAAAGCGCAGAGCTGGGGGATAACAAACACTCTCAAGATGCTCATTCAAACTCTTTTTGTCTCTCTACACATCTAAAAGAGACGTCTCATTATGCAAAAGGAGCCTGCAGCTGTGTCAGGATAAAAGAAGTATAACCTGCCGCCAAATTTAACTATTAAAGGTCCTGGTCATTACAGTTGCCTCCTTAAAAATTAAAAAAATGCATAAATCAGCCACGAACCAGAAGATAAATCCCAAAAAATCAAGGAGCGAAAACGACCTATGTGAGTGATGCCATCTTGTGGCTGTAGCAATCATGACCACAAAGTCGTAAGTCGCGTGACGTCAATAAAAGATGAGGAAAATCCGTATACCGAGGTGGAGGAAGCGGAGGACAGGGTGGAGAACGCTGTTTTTGTTTGCTGCTGTTTGATGCCAATTTTGCGTCACCAGTGTCTGGTGTCGGCTTCTTCTTTCCACCACGTCAACACTCATTTTAACCCAATAAAACCTTTTTCTTGAGCCTAACCACAAGCTTTTCTGTGCCTATTAAAAATGTTTCGTATAAGACTGTCGGAATAAATGATATCTATGGCTGTAAGGGTTTGAGGATTTGTTGACAAGCGTTCTGTTCTTGAAAAAGAAAGCGTAAGTGGTAAAGGCGAAAAGTAAAATAATTTGAATTTGTCAAAAATAACATTTTTCAAAACAAAAACAAAATCTAAATTGTGGTTTCGATCAAAGTATCAAATGAGTGTTTTTTCTGCTTTGTATGACATGAAAGATCCAATTGTATTTGGGTATTCGGTGATGTAGTTAAAAACAGAAAATATAGACTGAAAAAGTACTTTAAAACCGAGTACATAAAAACATACCTCTAATATAGTTCAAGAAAAGTTATTCATTTTCAGAAGAACGCTGTGATTTCATAATTTAAACTTCAATGGGAACTCGTGCCTGAGGACGACACTCTAAAGCCACTACAGACTTTGAAGTTCTGTGAAGCAGGCAGATCAGAGGAGGTGAAGATGGAGCAACTTTCACTTTCCAGGACCAAATGTATCCTGCTGGGATCCAACCAGCAAACTGCCTGTCAACAATAGTCCCACATTTCCTATGATACTGGATGTCATTTCATGTCTAATTGCGTGTGTACATTGATTTAGGTCGTGTTTTGAGTCTGAGAACTGGACATGATTTCTTCACACTGACTGTTTATCAATGACTGTTGCTTGTTGGAAAAAACTGCTCTTCCTGCTGCCATTTGTGGGGCGGCACGGTGGTGCAGTGGTCAGCACCGTCACCTCACAGCAAGAAGGTTCCGGGTTCGAGCCCCGGATCCAGCACAGGATCTTTCTGTGTGGAGTCTCCATGTTCTCCCTGTTCCTGTGTGGGTTCTCTCTGGTACTCCAGCTTCCTCCCACAGTCCAAAGACATCAAGAGAGGACGAGGCTGATTGATACTCTAAATTGACCGTAGGTGTGACTGTGAGTGTGAATGGTTGTCTGTCTCTATGTGTTGGCCCTGTGATGGACTGGTGACCTGTCCAGGGTGAACCCCGCCTCTCATCTGAAGGCTGCTGGGATAGGCTCCACCCCCCCACGACCCTTAACAGGATGGATGGGCTGCTATTTGTGCTCCAATCTATTCCTATATTGTCATTTTAAGTCCACTTACCATCCAGTCAGCTGTCTGAAAAAAGGACTCTCATACTTTTTTTTTTTTTTAATAACTGCAGAGTTGCCCCCTGCTTTTTTCAAATTTAGGTATATTTAACATACATGGACTTGATAGACAGTCCATGATGAAGTCAATATCACAGTTTAAGAAGAGTTTTAACTTTATGATCAAATGTACCAGGTAGAGATGAATGAGCCCATTAATCACATGTTGTCAGCTGCAGATAAAGATAACTTTCGCTTTCAGATCATTTCAGGGTCACTGAGCAAACAGAGATGGTGCTTCACATTATTTTACCTGTAAATCCAGGAATTTTGTGGCGAATTATTGCTACACTACCCCTCACGCTCTAATTCCCCAAAACAGCTGGAGACAAGCATCTCATCTTTGCCTGAGCAAGCAAGGTCCATCTTGATTGTAATAGCCATATAATGAGAGGCTTTCTCCTGGTTACACTCGTTTATGTGTAATCTTGATCCAGACCAAAAAAAAAAAAAGGCTCATCTCTTTTGTGTTTCTCTTGTTATCATAAGCTAGCTTTTTAGCAGGGGGCTGATGAAGGCAGGCCAGTGGGGAGTTCTAAGATTACTGCTCAAACTGAATAAAAGCGTTGACACATTACAGCAGCTTAGATGACACACCCCACTGCACTGATTCATTTGAGCCCTGCGCAGTCAAACACACAAACACAAGCAGACACGCTACGCAAACAAGTGTAAACCTGCCCAGCCTCCCCTCTTTTTAAAACCATCTTTTCCCTCCATTTACCTTCTCATTTACCCTGAGCTGCACACAGACACACACACACACCAGCACCAGCACCAGCACCAGCACCAGCTCTCAGCGTGGCTTCGGCCTCATGACTTGAGCTCATTATTGCCTTGGCAGGGATCCTCAGATGAAATTAGAATGACAACAGGAATGACACAGAGTGTAGCAGTGGAAAGTTTACACAGGGTGAGAGTGCACGCGCTCGTGCGTGCGTGTGTGTGCGTTTGTGCGCGGAACAAATCTAATCTTCTCTGATTTGTGGGCAAGCTTGTCTGCACGCATTTGTGATACACTTCCTCTTTCGCGTATGTACTCCGTCTAAGAGATGGAGACAGAGAGCGAGCCAGACAGAATGGCTTGTGACAGTAGAACGCAGTATGAGTACAAACTCTCTGGGACAGAGTCACAAAGGCTTTCTTAGCAGGACCACCAGCCACTGTTGACAGCACAGTCTGAGTTCATTTACTGACAATACTATTTGTCACAGTAGTTACATGCCCCAAAGGCTGAATAATGACTTCCTGATCCAAAAAAACGTGCTGAGACACTGCTGCTCTCTCATTGTCTCTCAGGCAGACAATGAGAGAGAATTAGCATTTCCGTCAAAAGTACCGTTTTACTAGCTTTTTTGTTTTTGTTTTTAAATTTGCAAAAATGGTGGTTTACTTTATTGTAACTTTTTGGACTCTTTAAGTTTATTTAAAATCCATCCTCAGTTAAAATATTCTTCAATGTACCTTGATACCTCGCAGTTTGTCCACATACGGATTACTTTCAATTTCCCAAGACTGAAAGTCTCGCTGCGGGTTGCGACGGATGACGGTTGTGAAATTTGATCTGCTGATTCATGCTGGACGCATTTTTCTTGATGGAATTCAGCACGAATTTCAAACCACAGCCTTTCAATTGGAAGTTCAATTTCCTTTTTAAAAGTGCCCAGTTTTTTTTTTTTCAGTGTTAGAAAGACACAAAGTCCCTGATTTAATGATATAACGCTGCGGGTGGTGGTTAATGGAGTTTCTGTGGTTTAGAAAAAAATGAAAAATATCACCGTTTATGACATTTGTTGACTTCCCAAATTCCCAATGGATGTTTGTGCTAAACTTAAAAGAAACTTCAAGGAGTTCCGGAGAGTTCACAAAAATAGAACAGACAATACGAAACATAAAGACTCCGGCCTCCAGCTAATACTGCTGACTCATGAGAGTTTGGCTTTTTTCTGGTCATGAAAAGTTACACAATTCCTGTAAATTTTGTGAGGTTTGTCCTAAAGCTTGTTGCCGTATGTATACCTTGAGTGACAGTGGTGGAGAGGTCAAGGCCCCTCCTCTAGCATCACCATGATGGTCACCTTTGCAGCTTTGCGTGAAGTCACTGGGCTTGATGGGTCGCCACGGCGTTTGCCTCACGCTTTTTTATTGGGATTAATTGAAAGAACTTTCCCGATCCCATGACTTTCCATCATCAGGGGGAAATTTTTATAATTGAAGTCTTCGGTGGTTTGTGATGACACAACAAATACTGTTCTTCATTAAACTCAGATGCACTGTGCTTAAGGCTAATTGGTGAATATTAGCGCATCTGAGAATCACCTGTGTCGTGTGTAATGCAGGAAGAGCCACGAGGTCACATACGTGGCGAACAAATGACTTCTGTTTATGGAGAGCTGAAATTTAAGGGTCACTGTAAAACGAAGCGCGTTCCAAATATCTCACTGCTCGCTCAAGATAAACCACGAAAATATTAACTCTTTTACTGCCGGCGAGAGACCTGCTCCTCTGCACAGCCAGAACATAACAAACAGTAAATCTTGTTATTCTGCTTCACACACACACACACACACACCCTTGCACTTATATCTTTGTGAGGACTTTCATTGATGTAATACATTCCCTAGCCCCTCACCCTGACCATCTCAACTGACTGCCTCACCCTAACCTTGACCCTAAACCTAACCAGACCCTGATTCTAACCTTGACCCTAAAACCAAGTCTTGACCTTCAAACGGTCCTATGAAGATGTGAGGACCGGCTAAAATGTCCCCACTCTGGTGGTTAAATACCTATTCTTGTCCTCAATAAGTAGCAAGTACAAGAACAAACACGCGCACACACACACACACACACACACACACACACAGATTTATTCCACTTTCACAGTGGGAGCATCATGGAAACATCACATGAAGAGTCTTTAAATGTAAATTAAGCAAATATGTCAGGCAATTAGACCATATTTGAGCGCTCTGACTCTTTAGAAACACCACAATAAAGTTCCCTCGCCAGAGAGAAAAATGTAAACACGCATGGACCAAAGCACTGTTTTCCAGTCTCCTCCTGGATTTTTTTTTTTTTGGCAGTGTGAAGAATAAACAGTGTATTTTTGGGTCATATAAGCAGCATATCTACAATGGTGTATCCACTGCATTCAGAACATCCAGTGGGCATCACTGGCTTGGTGCTGTGCTGCCTTTAATACGCTCTGCTATCAGCCGAAGAGAATAATGCAGCTGATCAACCAGGGACGCGCCGCTCCGATCACAATAAACTGAAAGCTAATTAGATTTGTTTGTCATAACCATGAATGTTCTGTTGGGATTTCACACTGCTGCATGTTGTCTCCACACACCCAGAACCTGTCAGATGAATTCCACCTTGTATCATTAAGGAGTGAATTAACACCATCCCTCCATCCCACAGGTGGGGTTTTACCTCCATTTAGCTGGACTTGCTTTCATTTTTATGTCGTTGCTAAGACTTTTACATCAATTTCTCCTCTGTTGACTATTTGGATTTTCTTCTGTCGAGGAAATTAATCGTGGCAATTCTTTTATTCTCACTTTAAAAAAAAAATACAAGCTGCGATCTAAAATTATGCAGGACTAATTACTTTGGAATACACTCCACATTTGTGTGAAAGAGGTTCGATGTGTTTCAACTTGCAGCAGTTAACAGAACCAGGAAAGTTAACCCATGGTAGTTCCCTTTAGTTTTATAGAGCAAATTTGTGTCTTTCAGAATAATATTTTGGATTTTGTTTCATTAAAGACTCCTACTTGTCTAACACTGTTTGGTGGAAAAAGTACCGATTTCTGTCACAGCTTCATCTAAAGTAGAAGCAGAGGACAGAAATACTACATAGGCCAAAAACACTTGCAGTATTATGTACATCAACTTTGTTTTGACTGTTGTGTTTCAGCTTTTGACCTTTATGGCTGAAACGCAGCAGTAAAATAATAAAGTTATACCACGACCGTTGATCAGCTAGCACGCAAAGCATTAGCGAATTATTCAGCTGAAAAGGAGCCAGGCGTGAACAGGAGAGTGAATACTGCCAGAGACAACTTTAGGAGATCACTAATGCTTTGTAAATGAGCTGCACTTACATGGCAGCAGGACTCACGGTGCTTTACGGTGTCATTTGTACGCTGATGGTTATGGCTCAACTGGATCAACGGCATCGACGTGTTACTTCTGGGCCAGTTCTGGCCGTCTTCCACCAACGTCAGCTGACAACCCGCCAGATTACCCTTGTATGAGCAAGACCTAGCCCTGATATGAACATACGTAGGATTACAACGATTTTTGCAGCCCGGGTGTTACGACATCAGATCAGGACTATTTAACCTTGATCTAACAATCCAATATGAGTCAGACTTTGGCCAGACAAGCACGTGGCCGGATTAATGGCTGGATTAATTCTGTTCTGTAGTGGTGGATCAAACCAGTGAGCATCCAATCTCTAGACAGCCACTCTACCTCCTGAGCCATACCCCAGTTGCCTTTGTTTCCCCCAAAAAAGTTATTTTCTTGGAACATAGACGAGGACCACCTGAGGACACATTTTCTTGTCTCCAGATGTGACCCAGCAAGGGGAAAATCACAAGTATCCGGCTGTCTCACGGTCTGAGTTTATTCCACGTAGTAGAAGTTTAGTGCACCTATAAACAGGTGACAAATAAATGAAATAAACATTAAGTGTCCAAGACACCAGAACAGCTTTATGCGTCTCTATACGGACACCATGATGGTGGCGGAGGGCGCTGTCCGATACTTGGGTGTAAAATTGTTTACAGCTTTAAATTATCTACCAAATACTAAAACTCCACCATGCTTTTTTCTTTCTTTAAGATCCTCCACTACACCACTGCACACAAAGCAAAAGTCCATTTAGAAAAAAAAAAAAAAAAAGTTTTTTTTTCCCGAAGAGGAAATGTGGAAGAACTTCATCCTCATTTGACCTTTTTTACTGAGGGGGAAGACAGATTTTCAGCCAAGCCAGACACTTCTCAAAACTGCAGCGGCTGTTAAAGTAGCATATAAATCTTTTTTTTGAAGGAGATGATGAACAATTATTAGGGGTGAAATGTTTGGGTGCAGCTCCATAAAGCCATATACTGTCCTTTTAATTAAGCCGGCTGTTTGGCCCTCCGTCGTGAGGTATCATTTAATGGAGACGACTGAAGGGCAGGACTTTGCCGCCGTATGAGGCTTCCCTCTGGGTATATTAGTCCATTTTGTGAACACACTCCGCTGTGCTGGGCTCCGGATTAGTTTTTAATTACATTCAATAGTGCAGAGTGTCACCAGCCACTAGACGGCCCACAATACCACCTGCAACAACGTCTCCCCACGGGATAAAAGGAGTGTGTGAGCGATGTATAATTTCACATGAATTACACCTGTGTAAATTAAACAGCTGGTGCCACACAGAGCGTGCAAACACTTTGAAGTGACCTGTTTGTCATTTCGGTGCGTCCGAGTTATTTGTGTCGTTTGTGATGTTTAATGGGGTTTGCATTTTAAGGAAATTTCAGGTGTCGGTTTAATCGGTGGAGAGAAAATGTCAAAATGTTAATTACTTCCATCTTTCCTTGGAGCCGGTGGAGGAAAAAATTAATTGAATTTCAGTCTGAACATTTCACTCGATTGTACTTGTATGAAGATGAATTAAGTGTTTTTAGGATTAAGTACCACTCATCGATTTATTTATTTGCTCCGTCTCATAATACAGCACCATCCAGGTCAGAAGTAACAGTAGCACACGCCAGAACTTGAAATCCAGCACACGGTTCCTCGAATCCAAACATCTGGAGTTCAAAGGACTCTGAATTATACGCAGTTTTCACAGCTGATTTGTGTTTTTAAGTAGCATGAAACTCAGTCAGGGCTCCAACACAAACACTGGAAGAGATCACAATTGTATTAGCAGCAGAGCTCAGAGAGCCAAATAAGTGAGAATTAGATTCAAAGATTTTCCGTCAGTGTGGGAAAGAGAAATAGATAGCGTGCTCCCACACTCTTAGTGTCTGAGGATATAAAATAATGGAGTGCGTGAAAGCAGAATAGATTATCACTTAACTAAAATAACACTCTATCATCACTTCCAGGCTTGTTGTGTATGCACACAGCGTTGGTAAAATGTACAGCTTGGCTCCAGAGACTTGAATCCAGAGGAACTGAAGACGTCTCAACCTCCCTTCACCTCCACGTATTAAGAACCTGAATCTCTAATGAAGCCGTCTCTCCAAATGTGGCTCAGCGAGGGGCAAATCCCAACCATCTGGCTGCCTCACACTTTATTCCAGTATTTTGTGATAGGGGAAGAGAGGCAGGCCTTCAGTAAAAGCAGGAATGTCCATGATGGCTATGGCACCCGCCATCTTGGCGGAAGCAGGGAGAAAGGTGAGTCTGGACACCTCGCCATACATGGAGCTGCTTAAGTACTCCTCTTTGCCGTCATCTCCTTGTTTTTCACCACCAGCCTCCTTGTCGTTCTCTTCAGCACCAAATCCCACCACCTTAGAGAAACAGAGGGGGGGGGGGGGGGGGGGGGGGGTTGCTTACTCTGTCAGAATGTTAGACCTCAAGCATGAAACACACCCGGCCCACAGAGCCACTGACAGAGGTGACTGCACGTCTCCAGGTGTAAGATTAGTTAAGTTTCCATTTTACTGTCAAGTGAACTTTCAGCCAACGTCAACAAAGTCACAAAAGAAGAAAACACAAAGCGAATATCGACTGAGTAACTCAATGCATGGTTTCATCAGAAGATGGCGGTAGAGGCAATGATGCGCAAGGCTGAAGCACTGTAGAAAAAGAGGTCATGCTGACCATCTACCAATGGCAAATGGAGAGAGGTATTTAAGTTGGAATTATTCTTTCGTGCCAGCTTTTATGTGACCTGCTGTCCAGAGACAAAGCTTGGGAATATCTAGGAAGAAGCTGTAGCATACAAAAATACCTGGTCAGTCAGTTGAAAGAAAAGGCGCTACATCAGAGCTAATGCTGCGTTCAGACGGAATGACGCAGATGCAGACTGTAATGTCTATTCAGTGACACACGAGCAGGACGGTACAATTAGATGAAATCTGCAGAGAATATAGGGAACGGTACCAACTTGCCACACAAAATTACTTCACTATTAATTTTTTGCCATAAACTGGATGTTGCGTTGCTCTGTCACACAGGAGCAGACACGGCTGACATTTAGAGATATTGCAAGACATGTTGACATATAGCAGGGGAATAGCAGGTGGCTAACTTCACGTGTAATAAGGCAAGTATGTTAGGCTAACTTTAGCTTCGTGAGCCAAACAACACAGCATTACCATAGTAACACTGTGATACATGCTTAGGTTTACAATCTTGCTATTGTGTCAGCGTGTGTTTTCCATGTCTCTGGAAAGTTATGTCAGTCTGCCCAACTAAATCGGTTAAAAACGACATTGCCCATTTTCCATATTTTGCTCTACAAAACCCCCAAAAATCACCATGAGTAAGTGTGCAAACTTTTTGGGGGGCAAAATTGAGAAATTTTTTTTTTCAATCTCGAATTGTGTCCATTTCCATGATATTTAAAACTCATCAAAACATGACTCCAGCCATGCCGACACGTTGCTTACGTGCACGCTGAGTTTGCGGCTGTTCTGTCCTCTATGCTCTTGGAACCAGGAGACCAGTTCGGTGCGGGTCATCTGCTTCAGAGCTGCGATCTAAACACACACAGAAGTCAGTCAACAAGCTATGGTTGTGTAGGATCGAAGCCAACACTGAGAAATTGTGGGACTGTGTGTGTTTTATTCTCACTTCTCTGTTGAGCCTGTCAAACACATACTGCTGTGTGACCACCTCGGCCCAGTTCCTGTCTACCTCCTCCCCGAGGTGTGTGTCCTCACACTCCTTCAGCTTCACTAAAGCCGTCACCTGAACAAAGACACATTACAGTGAACCAGCATGCCTCTGGTTAGGACATGTCTGCCAATGTTACTTGATTAAAATGTAAGTGTTTCTATATTTATGGGGAAACTCAAGCAAGCAAATGCACAACACAAACACACATGCAGACCTGAGTATTAAAAGCCTCCTCGGTCAGTGCAGCGAGTTTCTCTCTGAACGAAGCCAGGAACTCCTCAATCTTCAACTCCACCAGCTCTGTGCTGAGAGAAATGTTCATGAGGTAAGAGATATATTTCAGGCTATAGGCTGAATTTCTTTAAGTCATTTATCAGTTCCACTCGCTTCTCTTTCCAGGCACCACACAGATTAATTGTCGCTTGAATTGGGTTGAACAGAAAGATAAATTATACCATGGTTTTGGGACACCGTGTAAGATGAATCCTATCTTGCTTTTGGGGGGATGAAAGGTTACAAATGTGTTGCAGACTCACTTGAACTTGGTGGCCTGCGTTTCCACCGTGATAGAGAAGCCGAGAACACCCGAGGTGTTCCTGCAGGTCGGGTAGACGTGGTACCTGCAGGGGGAGACATGACCCGAAGACAGCTACGGTCAGGGGTACTGAGGAGATGAGCAGAGATAGAAGTACTTCTACTGTGGCAGGTATAATAATGTAATAGCCTCTTGTTCAAACAAAGTCAAGTTATACACACACACACACACACACACACACATATACTGTATATAGCAACTACAAATATGTCATGAAAGCGTAATTTTATTCACTTTTTATTTCTTCACAAATATCAAGTAATTATTCACCCACCCCAGAGTCTCTTTGGTTCGAAGAAAGTCAAAGCAGGGTTCTTCCATGAGCATCTAAAAGGCAACAACACCTCAGTCAACGATGGATGGATGGATGGATGGACAACTCACAGAATAAAAAGAGATATTAGAGGAATAATACTTAATAAATATATCACTCACAACCAACAGTTCCACCAGTGTGTGTTCCCTCAAGGCCTTGGGGCCAGACTAAGTAAAAGTTGTGGAAAAAGAACAACTGAGGTGAAATAGTGTGTAATCATAATATATTTGGTATGTTAAACTCGTGATACAAAGCTGCAGATGTGTGAGTGTGTAAGTGTGTACCTGGTAGTAAACAGTAACCTCGGAGTTGGCATCTCCTTTATTGAGTGACTTGACTTTACAGATGTGGTGCTTCTGTGGCAGCTCCACCACTTGGAACATCACTGGCACCTCCGCTGGCAGCTGAGAGAACTGCAATTTGCTGCCACAGCAGAAGAGAGGGGGACAAAAGGGGAGGATGATGGAAAAGGGTGAAAGGAGATGAAGGGATTGAATGGAAGGGAAAAAAAACAAGTGAAAGGTAAGTGATGGATTTCACAAGTGGCACTAATATGATTAACTGTGTATGCCTGCTAAAATGTTTTTGATTATATAGTGCTGGTGTTCTCATCAGGGGGTGCATTCATTCATATTAACAGCTGACTTACTCAGTGACATACTGCAGTAACTCCACGGACTCCTGCAGAGGAAATAAAATAAAGAATAATGAACAAGTGCGCAAGAGAAGGAACAATGTCATGTACACCCAGAATCAAGTGATGAAAGTGAACATTAACCAACACTTGAATTAAAAAACTCATTTTTATTCTGTTGTGATGCCAACTTATCCACTCACAGAGCTGGTTAGGTTGCCTTGCACCAGCCCCTCAGCGCACAGCTGCGCCCTGAAGCTCCGGCTGAACTCCATCAGCTCGTCGCTGGTCAGACCTGCGGTCAGGGCCTGATACTTCTCCACCATGGACCAGCGAGAGTGCTCCAAGATCAACAGGCGTACGTCCCTGAGACAATACAAGGGTTTCTCTCTTTAGGGCTGTCACACCTCTCACCACTAGAAGGCATTGGAGGCTCACAGACGACAGAGTAGATATCAGGAGAAAAAATAGAAGGTGAGCGACTGACTTGCCGAGCTTCTCAGGTTTAATGAGGATGTTGAAGTAGGTTTTCTTGAGCTGCTCAGCAAACATGCTGAAGACATCAGGCGGCGCGTAGAAATCCGCCAGGTGGTCGATGATGAGGTGGAAGAGCAGCTAGAGGGAGAAACCAGAGGATCAGCAGCATCCTCCGAGTGTGTGTGTGTGTGTGTGTGTGTGTGTACAATACTTACGTGACACAAAGTACAGAATGTGTCTCACTGAGTACAGTAGTTCTGCTCAATCTACTTTTGTCAGTTTACTTCTTGATTATACAACTTGACGACACAAAGACAAAGTTATTTTAAGGTATAATAATTCCAGGACATACAGTCTGTGTGTGTGTGTGTGTGTATACAGTCCATTCTAATCTTTATTCTCTGATTTTAACCTTCTTTGTGATGTATCATTAACCCTGACTAGAAGAGAGTACTTTCAAACAAGGCACATTTTATTTTCAAGTTTTCCCCACTTACATGGCTTTTTTAATCACTCCATACATTCCTAAATAGCGTTGGTGAATGATTTAATAATAATTAATGCAGCTATTGGTTACAACTTACAGAACTTTTATAAAGTATTCCTCATTATAAAGCAATTAAATTGTAATATATGCAACGATGAAGTGGCACAGTCACAGTCTACACCTCCTGCATGATAATAAAGGATTATCTTGTTCATACAGTATGGACATTTTGGATGTGAAATAATATATTCACTGCCGAGTCTTTGAGTCACAAAATGACCCTGCATTAACTGTTGGTGTGGATGTGCATATCCAAATCTTCTGTGTGTGTGTGTGAGTGTGTGTGTGTGTGTGTGTGTGTGTGTGTGTGTTATTCTCCAGCTGCACTCACTCACAGGTAGTTTGTTGTCAAATCCTTTGACCTTGATCACCAGGCCGTGTTCGCCAGCGACCAGTTTATACTCCAGCTGGGCAACTTCTGCCTCGTAGGCCGGCTCGGCCAGATTGTGTCCGAGGATGTTGACCAACAGGTCAAACAAGACCACACTGGAGGTGAGCGGAGAGAGAGAGAGGAGAAATGAAGGAGGCAGAAGAAGGGGATACGATTTTTTTCAAATGAATGAATGAAATAAAAAACAAGGAAGGAAAGAGTATTTGATGAGAGTAGGGGATGGAAGAGGAGGAGAAGGATGGAGGATGCAAGGTAAGAAAGAGGTTAAGAAGAGATTTAGAGAAAGGAAGAAGGAAAACCAAAATACACACTCGAAGAAAGAGAGTGAGGGTTGGCAGAAAAGATAGAGGTGTTAATGAATGTTACAGGGAAAATAAACAGTATTTTCTCAAGGTCACACTTCTGAGCCTGAACTTACTTCTTAGCAGATTGCTGGATTACAGGAGAGATTAGGTGGAATCTGATGTAGGCTGCAGCAGGAGACAAGACAAATGGGTGTCAACACCTCCTTAATAATATTTAATGTCCTTCTGTAAAACCTCTCGCATGCTAAATGATACACACTTCATCATACACACACTCACTCACTCACTCACACAAACACACACACAATTCACCTTTTAGGGTTTTGAATTTGTTGTCCTTCTTGTACCACAGGCACCCTCTGTCCCCATGGGCTACCTGGACAGGGAAGTCGGTGTCAGGGCAGTCAGAAGGCTTCAGGGTGAAGTCAGTGGCTGCACACAAACAGCGAAACCATCATCACTCTTCTTGCTACAGGCTCATAAATAACATGAGTTTCAACAATTCAGTATGTCCAGTTTGGGATATAAATGCAGCCACTCGTCAACACGGAGAAAGACTTGGCTTCCCCCTTACACTGATGATTCAAGGAGGCGTGAGCAAATCCTCTACATATTGAAAGATGATTAATAAAATTGGTTTGTTTGATGTGTAAAAATTTGGCTTTGGTTTTCCCTTCTGCTGTAAAGGTCGAAAGCCGGACCAGAAATGGACATGTTGCAGATTGAGAAAAATGACACTGTAGAGAGTGAGGCAATGCACTCGAATTTACTGGTTTAAGAAAATGATCAGATGAGGACCATAAGAATATTTACAGCTAACGCTGCCGAGCGATATTACAGAAAGATTTGATGACACGGTCAAGTAACCTCCGTGTAAAGGTGGCACAGGTTTCCCTTTAAATTTTCTGTACTAAGCCCAAAAATGTAATCTGCAAAACTTTTGTTGATTGGTGTGACTAGTTTTTTGACAGTCAGACTGATGAGAAGGAATTTCATCTATTTATTCTGCCACATGAGGCCAGTAAATTGGATACAAAAGATCCTCATAAAATTTGACCAAATGTAGATTGGTGTCTAACGCCCTATTCAGACAAGATGAGTATTACAATGGGAAGTGAATAATAAAGTATCTCCAACCTTTGCTGACATTCCAGACACATTTTAACAACTGCAAATCACATGATCAGCTTTTGTAAAAGACAATCTATATCTATCTATCTATCGATCGATCGATAGATATGTACTGAGTTGCGTACATTGGGCTAGATTTTCCAATGTGTACCTGCAACAGTGTACATGTGAATGTAGGTCACGACACAGAGTAAATGGGTGTAAAAGGCAGAGCAGCAAAGACAGAAACATAATTATGCTGGGATGAATTATAACCACTGACCAGTAATAACTGAAATGTGGACGAACAGTATGTTCCTCCTGTGCTCTGCCCAGCAGCCACATAATAACTGCACCTTCTCCAGAGAAATAAACCCTGTCTGAATGGGGCCTATGATATGAAGGATAATTAAAAAAAATAATAACCTCTATTTATAACATCTTCATTAGATAAGTGATGAACAAGGAAATGTCACAAATGACAAAAAGGCCCTGCTCCTCCATGTTGGGTTAATATAGCTGTGTGCTGTTAGTTGTACACAACCTGCTAGAGCCTGTCTTATTAAGGGTCATCTTATTGGACAGTGTCAAATGCTGCCGGCAGCAGCCTGGTCCAACACTGTGCAAACACACACACTGGTACACTTACTTTATTAGCTGCACCTAGCTAGAACCAGGTTTGACCAGTCAGAACTGCCTTTATCCTTCGTGGCATAGATACAAGGTACCCGAAGAGATTTGGGTCACACACTTGCTGACAATGTGTAGCTTCTTGACATGACCCCCGTCCCAAATGTTCTCAACTGGATTGGAGGTTGTTTGAGACCAGTGAACTTATTCATATGTTCAGCCTGTGGAACCGTACATCGGGATTGTGGAACCGTACATCAGGATCGTGGAACCGTACATCGGGATTGTGGAACCGTACATCGGGATCGTGGAACCCTACATCGGGATTATGGAACCGTACATCGGGATTGTGGAACCGTACATCGGGATCGTGGAACCGTACATCGGGATCGTGGAACCATATATCGGGATCGTGGAACCGTACATCGGGATTCATCAAGTGGTCATCCAACTCACGTCGGCCATGAAGCAAAGTGATATCTGACGTGTGTGTTTGTTTGTTAGCAGGACATCACAAGATCTATTAAATGTCTGTTTAAGAAATTTGGTGGAAAGATGGGCAATAACAAGGGAGGAGACAATCAGGATGGAATTGTAGATCCTGGATCCTGAAGACTGTTGTCGACCATTGACAGGATATACATGGGAGTCCATGCATCCAGGGGTGAAAGGCTGTTTTGTTGGCAAAGGGAGGACCTACACTAAATTAGGCCAGTGGTTTAATGCTATGGCTGACTGGTGTAGCTATTACCAAAGTTTTTCTGGAAATGTCATAGATAAATTTTACTTGCATCCGTGTGAAATTGTTGAAAGACGAATGTTTCGTCTTCTGGAAATCATCCTGATCATAGTTTGAGCATTTATGAACCCAATTTCAGCCGGAGATATGTGCTCTCTTGATTTGTTGTAGTGTCTATTAAGTCCATATTAGCAGAGCTTAAGAAAGACACAAGACACACTGATTTACCCAAACTCAAACCCTAAGATAACCAGTTTATGAAACCATCCACATTCAGTCACCTAATTCCCCTTTCTTCCCTGTTCTGTTCTTGGTTTGGACCTCAGCAGATCCCCTTCACTATGTCTACATATACCGACTTTCTGTTGTGTGATTGGCTGATTACATATTGGGTTTAATAAGCAGTTACCTAATTAAGTGACCAGTGAGAGTATGTTAAGTCACCCACCGATGAACTTGTTCTCAGCAGGGAGGTGGAGAAGACTGTTCAGCTCCAGGTTTCCAGTCCAGCGCTGCATCCACTCCAGCTCTATGTCTGTGGAAAACATCTATCAGCATTTTCTGGTTCTCCCTTCAGTGCACGCCCGAGTACATTTCAATTAAAATACATTACAGCTGTAACTACAAGTCTGAAAGAGATGTGAATGAAAAATGGGTTTTCAGTGTATTTGGTGTAAATGCTGCAGCGACACTATTGTTTGCCGTCGTAAGAGACAAGAGATAAACGCTGGCATTTACACTGTTGGCTGACTGCAGAACATCAGGGTCAATATTGCTGCCGAAGGAGAAAGAGACAATGTATTCACTGAATGCCTAATTCGTGGGACAGTGCAGTTACACCGACAGTGAACAAGCAGGCACAGGCACACACTCACATACACACACCTTCTATGCTGTATTGTGTACCAAACCACTTCTCCCTGAGGGGACACTGGCCCTCGTGTTCTGGCGACAACAGCATCAGGTTTGCTTTCTCGGGGGTGAGGAGGGACAGAGCTGCACCGATCACCTACACACACATGCACACGCACGGTGGTGAGCACACCAAATTTCTTCTCTCAGCATATAAAGCGTCTCTGAAATTGTTTCTGTGAGAATAATTTCAGCTGTCCATCACAACGCAAGGTAGAGAAATGAGCACATTTTGTCACAAAAAAAAAAAAAGATATATGTAATTAGACTTTAACTCTTCAAGCAAAATCATAATCAAGACTACACAAACACAGGTGATACTGGTATCAAACATGTATGAAGGTGCAATATAGTGGACAGAATCTTCTCTTAATCCAGAGTGGGAAATATTTTGAATAAAACCCTTGACTCACTTGTGGATTAAACTCAAACATCAGTTGATCTCCTGTTAGGAAGTCTTCTTTAGGGAACAGCTGCATGTTCTCACAGATGTCCTCCACATATTCTATAGGGTCAATCTGTCAAAGAGGAGATGAAATATAGTGTCATCCCACCGAGTTATACCTATAAACAGGCAATATTGAGTATTTATCTAAAAGGAAGGGAAAAGAGCGGCAGAGTGATTAGACTTGGATTCTCACCTGCTCCTGATAGTGAAACTCATTCGCTTCAATCTTCTGAATCTCTTCGTATATTCTGAATGCATGAAACAAGTAGACGTTACATTTATTAATCCCAGACAGATGCTCAGCTGTCACATCAACACTCAGAATAAGAGAACAGACACAACACAGCAATAATATGTACATAATAGCAAGAAAACAAGCATTAACCCGTCTGAAACAGAATGTATATGTATTGTGTTTGATCACAAAAGCAATTTGTTTGGAACGAGTGTGTTTCAAAGTGTGTGAGAGTGATTAAACCTTTGCTGTGGTCCGAGTGTTTGCAGCATCTTCAGGTACTGGAACACCAGATGAGTCACCTGGGTAAACACACACACACACACACACACACACACACACACACACACACACACACACACACAAATTTATACAATATAAAAACATGAGAGGACTCAGTACAGGAGGGGTTGAGAACTTTTACTTTTGATTTAAAAGATCTTCTCAAAATAGAAAATATGTTTGATATAGAGATGTAATTATGTGAAGATGTCACATCCCAAACATCATCAAGAAAATCATCTTCATCATCATCTGTATCTTTACGGCAATGTTAAAATTAGCTGGAAACAACTCAAAAGCACAGATACAATTAAACCAGGTTGCCCTTTTCTTGAGGGTACAAAAGAAATCAGGCCCCCACCGCCGATTTTTGCAGGCTACAATGTCTGCTGCTGTGCTTTCAGTTTCACATCAGTTTTCAGAAGAGGGCGGGGCTAATAATATTTTTTAACGCACGCAACTTCAGTGTTGCAGGGTACAACCATGACTTTCGCAGAATATTGATTGTGAAAGTATTAATATTAATTGTGATTTAAAAGTGCAGCAATCACACACAGTTATCATTTTAATTCAAATTTAAATGATATTACAAACCATCAGCAAATTTTACTATGATTATCACGATAACCGTTACATCCCTAGTTGGAAACAACCAAATCTTAATTCTTGGCAATCCACAATGGAGCAATTTGCACATTTTTGAACAAGAAAAATGTATGAAAGACCACAAAAATATGGAACCCAGTACTCAGACTCAGTAAAGTAGCATGCTAGTGTAGTCTGGCTCAGGATCTTTGACAGCAGGAAAATATCCCACTCCAATCCCAAACCTTACCACTAACACCTTTTGAATGGTATACTTGTTTACAACATTAATTTAATGTGCATAAATGATAAAAAATGCCACATGTTAAAATATGTAATCATCTTTAAAATAAGGAAAGAAACATTGCAATAAAGGGATTTAAAAACAGCAACATAGAAGTGCTTCAGCACTATTCAATCATCACCTCATTTATTAGTTGGTGAACTTTTACACCCCCCCCCAACCCCCCCCCCCCCCCCCGTCTTCCCACTAGGAATGATGGTGTGAGTCAAGTGTCTGGTTTATTTTAAGGAAGCGTAACAATCGGACCTGATGCAGCCACTCATGTAGACTGTGCTTATTTGATTACAGGTTATTGTATCAAGCGCTGACACACTTCTTCCTTTGGAATAGAACAAGAGACACAGTGATTGTGTGTCCTTATATAACCACGAGCATGTTAATGAAAATATCCTCTCTGCAAAGGTTATCAACCAAAAAAGACTAGTTCCCTGGTACAGCCCAAAGCTGCGTGCCTTGAAACAGAAGACCAGACAACTGGAAAGGAAGACACATTCCAGTCAGCATGAGGAAGACTGCCAAGCATGGAAGGAGAGTTTATTAATATATATAAAAAAGAACTCCGTAATGCTAGAAGCGCTTACTACTCATCCTTAATAGACAAGAATAAGAACAACCCCAGGTTCCTCTTCAACACCGTGGGCAGGCTCACCAAGAACCATAGTGCTGCTGAGCCATGCATCCCCCCCAACTCTCAGCAGTAACGACTTCCTATCTTTCTTTACTGAAAAGATTGTGAATATCAGAACAATGATTGCCAGTAATGGAGCACAGACGACAGTTCCCACAGAAGCACCTCCCAGACTTGGTGCATACTTGGACAGCTTCTCCCCCATCGACCTGTCAGACTTAACTTCCGCAATTACTTCTTCCAAGTCAGCCACTTGCCTGCTGGATCCCATCCCGACAAGACTACTTAAGGATGCCTTCCCCCTCGTCAACACTTCTATATTGAAACAAATTAATCTTTCTTTAGTCACAGGTTATGTGCCACAGGCCTTGAAGGTGGCTGTCATTAACCCTTTACTTAAAATCCTTCTCTTGACCCAGATGTGTTAGCCAACTATAGGCCTATATCCAACCTCTCCTACATCTCCAAGATCCTTGAGAAGGTTGTCCTGGAGCAGCTACATGAACACCTGCACAGCAACGAGCTCTTTGAAGCCTTCCAGTCTGGATTCAGGGAACACCATAGCACTGAAACAGCATTGGTCAAAGTCTCTAATGATCTTATAGCTTCAGACAGAGGTCTCGTCTCTGTATTTTTTACTTTTGGACCTCAGTGCTGCATTTGACACCATCGACCACAGCATCCTGCTACAGACAACTAGACCATGAAATTAGGATTAAAGGACCTGCCCTAAAATGGTTTAAGTCATACTCATCTGACAGGTTTCAGTTTGTTAATGTTAATAACAACCATTCAGAGTATAGCAGAGTTACATATGGTGTACCACAGGGTTCAGTTTTAGGACCAGTTCTCTTCACTCTTTACATGCTCCCATTAGGTGACATAATCCGGAAGCACTCAATCAACTTTCCCTGTTATACGGATGACACGCAACTCTACTTGTCGATGGAGCCAGACGACACAAGCCAGTTTACTCATCTGCAAGACTGCCTGAAAAATATTAAATCCTGGATGTCTTCTAACTTCTTACTACTGAATTCAGATAAAACTGAGGTCATCGTGTTTGGACCTAAACACCTCAGGGACACACTCTCTAATCACATCGCTACTCTCGATGGCATCACCCTGACCCAGAGTACAACCACAAGGAAACTTGGGAGTCATTTTTGACCAGGACCTATCCTTCAGCTCCCACATAAAGCATGTGACTAGGACCACCTTCTTCCATCTGCGCAGTATCGCTAAGATTAGGACTATACTTTCCCAGAGTGATGCTGAGAAACTGGTGCATGCATTTATCACTTCTAGGCTGGACTACTGCAACTCTCTCCTGTCAGGATGTCCCAAAAACTCGCTAAAGAGTCTCCAGCAAGTCCAGAACGCTGCAGCGAGGGTTTTGACGGGAGTTAAGAAGAGAGAACACTCTCTCTCCCACTTTAGCTTCTCTCCACTGGCTTCCTGTAGGATCTAGAATTGACTTCAAAATCCTTCTGCTGACTTATAAGGCAATTATTGATAAAGCTCCATCCTATTTGAAAGAACTCATTATTCCTTATTGTCCTACCAGAGCACTCCGCTCCCAGAATGCAGGTCTTTTAGTGATTCCCAGTATCAATAAAAACAGACTGGGAGGTAGAGCCTTCAGTTACTGGGCTCCTTTACTGTGGAACCAGCTCTCTCCATGGGTCAGAGAGGCAGACACTCTGACTACTTTTAAGTCTAGGCTTAAGACCTTCCTTTATGACAGAGCTTTCAGTTAGGGCTCGTTCAGCTCTGAACCATTTATAGCTATGCTACTATAAGCTTAGACTGCTGGGGGACACATCTGGTCACATGGAGCCCTCTCCTCTCTCCTCCTCTCCTACCTGCACATTTTGGAACTGTCACTACCACTACTTGTTGCACTTTGTAGTTTGGCCTTGGTGTCTCACAGTCTCTCTGTGTTTCCACAGATCCACTGGAGTTCCATCTGTCTGCACCAACCGCCGCCTGCATCGCCCCCCCTACCCCTCCCCCTTTTTTCCCTGCTGTTACACTGGCCTGCGCTCCCCTCCCATGAACCAGTCTGCAATCCAGCCCCCCATCAAGCTGGCTTGCTCTCCCTGCCTCCCCTACCAGAAGCTTCCTTCTTCAACTGTTATTAACATTTCCATGTTTCCCACATTGTGTATTATAAACTGTTTTCTTCTCTATAACAACATCTACTGCACGTCTGTCCGTCCTGGGTGAGGGATCCCTCCTCTGTTGCTCACCCTGAGGTTTCTCAGATTTTTCCCTGTTAAAAGGGTTTTCTATGGAGTTTTTCCTCAGTCGATGTGAGGGTCTAAGGGCAGAGGATGTTGTTATGATGCCATGTGAAGCCCTTTGAGACAAACTGTTTGTGAAAACGGGCTCTACAAATAAAATCGCCTTGCCTTGCCTTGCGTTCTTGACTACAGGAGCATAATTATTAACTGTCCTGACTGATAGGATTGTCAGAGGTAGAACAGTTCAAAGTGTGATTTTAGTAATTGCTATGGATGAAAGAAGCACATGTAACAGAATATAGACAGCAGTTTTAAATCTGGGCAGTTGAGAAGAAGCACGTTTAACGAGCCTATTTGACTCTAGAGTGATAAATCTTTGGTTATTCGCGGTAGAGGACTGCATTGGGAGCAGCACTAATCTGGCAGGAGTGAGCGGTTTTAATACTGCTTTGAGCATAAAATAATAAAATAATTAAGTATGGTTCCCAGTGACAGAAAGTTGGAGACGGACTCAACAAATGAAGTTAAAAAGATGATCAAAACGTTTTTTTACTTGACCAAAACAAGACCTGCAAGACAGGTCAGAATATGCAATATTGGAGCTGAAGACAAACTATAACACTTTTGCACCGGTGCTACCATGAACAAGCCTGATCCAGAAGTGTTATAGTTAGTTCTTAGCACAAAATCTAAGTGTTTGAGGATAACCGAGCATTGTATGGCTAGATTTAAAAAAAAAAACCAACAAAACAAAACACGTGATTTCTACCGTACAATATGCTTGAGACTTCGTTAACGGATAGTTATGGAAGTTGGGATGTGTCTTTTGTCCCTTCAGCATTTTCATGTTGCAGTGACTCACTAGCAAAATGCAACTTTGATGTCACGATTCACAATGCGCTTCGCCGTCCGCCCTGCTCCTGCTGGATAACTTTGCTGATTTTAGAGCACATTTCAAAAGTCACATTAACTTTATCCTTCATCGATCCGGCCGACACTTAACTGAAGCTATTATTTCTGGACATTGATTGGTTGATTGGTAGTGTCACAGTTCAGTTTTTGACTGCTTTTTTTTTTTGTCTTCAGATCACGGACACGTCTTCTGTTTCGACATTCGTTTTTCTTTACGATTATTCTGAAATTTACTTTCCTTGTGTATCCTAGCTTGTATTCGTTCATCATCTTTTGCCTTTTCCTGCTCAAGTTCTCCATTTTTGTAATGAATTCAAGTTCTCTCTTATCCCACCATGTTCCTCCAGACCTCCATCCCCAATTACCAAGTGGATGTAACAAATAAAATACTCAAAGTAAATGACTCCCTTGCCACACTGATGAGGAAACTTGACAGTGTTTTGTACCCTGGCACTGTGATACAGCAAATTAGGTCCTCTGATTATCCAAGAGGGATTATCGATGTACATCACGTAAATATGAATGACCAACGGCCAGGTGTACAGTATATTCAACGTGTTCGTGCAAAAACCCATGTGCACATCGTTTTACCACATAAACTCACATGAAAACAAAATGAAAGGTGAGGCAAGACAGAATTTTGCATAAAACAAAAACAGCTAATGTCACAGAGCTTGCATTTCCTCTAATCATTAGTTTTGATTTGCATGCACACACACCTTGCTTAATATATACGATTAACCATTTACAAACTGCCTTGTGAATAATTAACTGTACTAAATCTAATCAGGCCTCATTATCGTTTTTTGTTAATTGTGGGTTCTATTAGGACCTGCAGCGATGCGTGATGGTCATGCTTTCCTTGTGTTTGCCTCCTATTTGAACTCCAACTGTTTCTTTTCACTTCTGCCAAGGTCTTTTGCTCTGAATGTGCACAACTGATCGCCTCTTTTACTTTATTCCACTCAGTAGTTTTTGTTCTGTTCCTTGTTCCAGAACTGATACCCCCCCCCCCCCAAAAAAAAATCCCACACACACATTCCCCTTTCTCCTTGTCTCAATTTCATCTTCTTTGCTAAGTTTAATAACTTCTGGTGCAAATGGAGCAGTAATATGAAACTATTAATTAAGGGAGTCGGTGTCTACATCCATTCATGGTTAAAATGTGGGAGTGGACTTTAGTCATGTATGATTACACAATGATTGAGATTTATAAATGAGAACCAAGCCTACGCACGGCTTTATTCATTCATACTTTTGTGCCAACACAGCTCAAGTGCTGATTCTAAACAGAGTTTTATGCATCTGGCCCCTGAATGACTGAGAGTCTTTACAAAAAAGCACCCTCTGATCCAAACAACTCAAAGTGAAGAGCAGAGATTTGCTCTTGATTACAGTAAACAACGTCTGCCAAGGCCGCCGCAACGTTTAAAGAGCAGTTATCAATGCATCTTTCTTGACTCCAACATTTTCCATTAAGTACTTGAGATTAGAAAATAGTACGCCTGGTGAATGATTGCAAAACTGCCTCCTGGGCTAACAAGAGTCGTCATAGCAACTGATAACAGAGATTACTTCTTTGAAATTACCTATTGTATTACTGAAAACAGAGACAAATAAGCCAGCTGGAGTCCTGCGGGGGTACATCCACATCCACGTTACTCTGCTGCAGACGCAGTCAACATTTGAATATCTGCACCGTACAACCAGAATACAGATAAGACACGTTCTCTGTTTTCTCACAACATCATGCAAAATAGAAGACAGAGGAACCCTCTTGTAAAGGTTTGAAGATGTGAGATTTTGTGTTCCAAACAACAATGGCGGTTCATGAAGTGATAAGCGTAGACGCTTCAACAGCATCGTTTAGATCACAACTTGAGAACAGTAGGCTTTGCTCCATGGAACAGATGTTTTGCTCCTACACTGACTGGCTTCAGCTTCTACAGCAGTTAATTGGTCTGATTGGTTGAATTAGCCGAAGACAGGATTCATCCAGTGTGCCTGATGCATCCACGTGCAATGTATTTTCCGCTGTTTCACACCTTTTTGACAGACAAATCACAGTGCTTTATGTGTGATGATAAAACCTTTTGGGAATACATTTAAATGCAGTTGACACGTCTATATAATTCCTGTTAAAAAATAAATATACCTACGTCTCACTGGGAGGAAAATCAGCTTTTACTCTGAGCACGATGTCGTGTAATATTTGAGCGAGAGAGCAAAAACCGCTGCACGGAGAAATGACTTTAGTTAGTCCTTCAGTAACAACTTAATATCCAATCAGGATTTAGATTCTGACATTAAACCTCTCCTAATTAATAGGCTTCATTTCAAGCTTTGATATGGACTGAATGAATGAGGGAAATTATAGAGCGTGTCTGGCTCAGTAAGAGAGGGAAGAGAGACACAAACTCAACGCTTGTCCTGATGAACTAAACTTCTAATTTTCACCTAAGAGTAATGGATGCAAACCAGGGTCGTCAAAGCTAAATTACATTAAATATTTCTTTAAAGAAAAGAAAACATGTTCTGAAGTCCGTTGTTCAGCATTACATCTATATGGAGAGCAATAACACCCCATAACACTCATATCGGAACACTGAATGTAAAAGTTCTGTGGGAACTACGAACACGGCGTCTTTCGGGGAGAGAACAACTTGACGGTCAGTTGATTTGTTATTTGAAAGCTGAATTTCTATACATACTGGGTCGAGTTGATACTGGTGTACGAACCAAAATGCGAAGTGTTAAGTGGAGCTTTTAAGATAGCATGAAGAACAAATCGCTCTCTCTCTGCGTAATCATTTCCAAACTCTTGTTTTCGCCATTCAGTTTGACCTACATGTCTTTTCTAATCAGTGAATTTGACTCTGTGCAACTCCCATCATGCAGAGGCAACACGCAAGTCCGACCGACAGCAGCCATAGTGGTGCTTCCTCTCACATCCCTAATCTCAATTTTCACATTTAAAAGTTTGTATTTTTCCAATTTTATGATGCATATCTTTTATTTTAGAGTATTCATTGAAAGCTCCTGGAGATTTTCTGAATGATACTTAAGAGCCCTGAGGAAAAGTACCTGGTAGAAGTTCTGGTAGCCCTCGTCAGTGAGGGTGATGGAGATGGAGAAGATGGAGTAGGTGGTGTTTTGGTCGAAGCCAGTTTCACTGTTCCCTCCAAACAAAGCCAGAGCCCAGCACCTACAATTACGTACACACACGCACACACACACACATTGATTTAACAGCACTGCTGGATGATTCAGTAGCTGCAATGAGCTTGAAAGAAACCGGTGTCAAGTGTTAAAATACGTGCAGGGGAGTAAGTAGACAATGTGTCACATCGCGCTTCTTGATTATAGCAATTTAACAAATACTTTCACGTCCCCACTTGGACAGTCAGCTCAGCATGAAAAATGTGCAGCACGATTCTGTTTGTACTTCCTTACAGGCAGGCGTTGCTTTTCATTACATTTCATCAACTAGCAGACATTTGAGACTTACTTCAGTTGGGTAGTCTGTCACAGTGAACAAAATGTCTGCTTTTATCTGCATAAAGACATTTTTCTGTTGTGTGTTGATGCACTGCACAAGTAGAAAGATGTACACTGCAATCGTGCAATCAGTTAAGGAAGTTTTTATAGTCTGAAAGTTTTCTTCTCATTGAAAACCAGTTGTCAGAAAAATGTAGATACCCATGTGTATGAAGATTCTTCACCCCGGGTGAACCCACTGAATTTTACCCCCTTCTCATTGAGACAGAATAGACAAGGCGCCTTTGTTTTTCTCCTCGCCCGTCCACGTTCTACATCACAAAAAGGGTACTTCATACCAACAGCACAGTAGAAAGGAAGGAGGTGACGGTGTTTTGATGTTAGCTCTATCTTATCTTTTACTTCAATTTGTTTTTTTAATCAGTTAATTTGTGGCCAAGATGACAAAAGTCGCTGAAGTTACACGTGTTGTAGCATAGCACCGGATACCGAGCCAACCAGGGTTTTATGTTCCCATCTTTCACGACCGAAGCAGAGTAATACCTGAATCTGTTGCAGAGGCATTTGATCTGGGATTGAGAGCCATTTAAAACACTTTCCCATTCCAGACAAAAGCAATTTTCAGGCCAGGAGGAAAGAGGTTTAATTGTGTTGTAGAATAATTTGACTAACACTTCCAAAGACACTGGTGTCGTCCTTTAAGCTTCAAAAAGTCCAATTGGTCACAAAAACACACACATGAACAAAGAGTTTCCCAATTTCCCTGAGGGGGGACAACAATGGCCGAATTTAGAAACCAGCCTCTCTGCCCTTGACAAAGAAATCGTCTGAACTCAAAAACAACCACTCTACTGCCTCAGCAGTTTGTTTTGACGGAGAATTAGAGTCCGAGTACACTCAAATGTCACTATTATCATTTATCAACAATTGAAAACAGCAGACACAGTGAATAGAACTATTCTGTCAAACACTGAAAAGTGGTGCTGATGCAAAGGGACCATTGGAGGGGCTATTGGTATTGTGCGACTACAGAGGGTTTGGCAAATCATTTTGCCACTTAGCAAAGAGAGGCTGAAATGCTCTTGTAAAACCACATTCAGGGATGAGAATCTGAATCACGCCGTCAAGAGGGCTGGCAAAGTGTACAGTTTGAAGATTGGACTCACACACTCTGGGCTCCCTCAGAGGTTGAACAAGCTCATGTATAGCCGGAAAATTGAAGACCTTTTAATTGGGTTTTGAAGGGTCCTCAAATCAGAAAAACAAACACACAGAGGCAATAACACTCACTTCCTCCTGAGCACTGAGAGGATGCTTCCCGTGCCTTCATGGCCAATCAGCCATGAGATGTAGTGGAGTGGCTTCACTCTGAAAAAGAGGAGGGAAGAGCATGAAAAGGATAAACAAAAAACATTGATGCAGTCCTTCTACAATCAGAGCAAAGCATGGCATCTTCTGGCTGCTCTTATTCTATGTTTATATGAAGAGGCAGCAATGCAGAGAAAGGAGACAGTGATGGGGAAAACAGAGAAACAAACACATTTGATGCAATTTCTCTAAAGTTGGGGAAACCGTGCTCTGTTATTATGAGCTAGCTAGCTAGCTAGCTAGCTATATATATATATATATATATATATATATATATATATATATGCTTCTTCTACCGCGTAAGGCATACTACTGCATTTTACACTACCGTATTTTATACAGCTCACCTGTAGTACTTTTCCTGAGGGGGAAGGGCCCAGGTGATATTCAAAGCGTGAACTTTTCTAACTGGAACGACTGCAAACATACAAGTAAGCAGAGTTCTTATTTCTGCCAGACTGAAATGCCTCTTTAAACTTCTCACAGCAGACATATTATTTTTCCACCTATACTATTCTTTATTCCATCTCACAAGCCTCCCAATTATTTAGGACACCCACAGGTGGTTCCTGACCCCCCTGTTGGACACATCAAAGTATTGAGAGAGAAGGCCGATACCTCTGTAGAGCTTGTTGAAGGCTGGTGTGTCAAAGGGATCCAGCATGTGTGAGAAATCTGGCTTGGAAAGGCCACTACAGAGACAAAAACTGAATTATTAGAAACAATAGCTATGGTGCTGCATTCATGAAATTCAACAATGTCCTCGCATGCTGCACTGGGTGATTATCTACATTTTCCACTGTAATAAAATGCCAGTTTTAAAGTTTTGGTTTAAAAAAAAACATGATTCTGCGGATATAGCTGATTGATACTCTAAATTGACCGTTGGTGTGACTGTGAGTGTGAATGGTTGTCTGTCTATGTGTGTTGGTCCTGTGATGGACTGGTGACCTGTCCAGGGTGAACCCCGCCTCTCGCCTGAAGGCTGCTGGGATAGGCTCCAGCCACCCCCCCCCCCCAAACCCTTAACAGGATAAGCAGAAGAAGATGGAAATGGATGGATTCTGCAGATTTCTGTGTCACATTCGTCAAATGGATAATGAAAAATGACAACTATGAAAGAAAATTAATTAAATTCATTACAGTTTTAAATAACTGCATTAATTCAATTTATTTTGTGGTCAATTTTTATTTGTTCAAAATGTTTATCATATCAAGAGTGGCTTGCGTAAGAGTAGTTATTGCAAATTAATTAAAATTAATCATTTTATCATTTCTAAAACAAGCAAACACACAACAAGCCAAGTTGGACTCATGAAAAGATTTTAGAAACTGAATTTACTTTGACTGAGAGAGCTTGTTAGGAGGTCCTGGATGAGGCCATTAACATCGACATTTAACGGAGAATTTAATGCTTTTATTGAGCAGAATTAATTAAAAACTGAAGGTTGTCTAGCTTCAGAGAACTGTGATATGTATGGTGCTTCTTTAAAAAGAAACCAGACAAAATGACTCATAAAGCAAAAAAAGAAGTGGAGCTGTATCATAGAGCACCAATTCAGCTCGACTTTAGGGATAAATTATCCATGTCAGGTGCGCTCGAGCTCCCCCCCAAAAAAAAAAAAAAAAAAAAAAAAGGGACCGAGATGAAGAGACATAAAATAGACCAGAAAAGGAGATGGGGGAAGGCTTGACATTTACATTTGAGCTGAATCTCAGAGGATTTTCAGACTCAAGGCTGTATCACACCGGCACCTTATCCCAGTGACAGAGAGCCTCTTCTCCAATACTCACTTGTTGGGCACCTTGCTGAAGATCTCTCGGACCCACTCCTCCAGCGTGTCCAGTTTCTCTGAAGCACAGACACAGGGAGGGAATTAGCAGTTAAAAACTTGTGATTCTGGGTTTGTTGGAGATTTCAGAAAAAACAAATGCAGAATATTTATTTCAACTGTACCGTGTAGATGAGAAAATCCCTAAATCATTTAAAACAGTTCCCCTGTCATAGACTGCTGTTACTTCTTAAATGTAGATAATCAGATGTTCTGTTCTTGACAAGTTATATGGTACCGCTTCTTAATAAATATCTGCTTATAAAAGGATTATTAAATAGTTGCAAAGTGCGGTATTACTGGGATCATAAACAGGTCTCAAACCGTATGTGGAAAAATAATCTAATTTCTCAAACACGGTTGTAGTGTCATTATTTGGCAAGTTGAGGCTATCATGAAATATTTTATCCATCTAGAATGAATCAGATTTTGCTACCTAAATGGATATAAATGCAGCAGTATAGCAAACTTCCTGTTGCCAAATAGTGACCCCACATTGATGTATGAGAAATTAAGTTAGAAGTCATTTACAGCACGAATTGATGGTTTACGAAGTGTTAACAACGCAAGTAATAACTCACTTACAACCATTTATTAATCCTTTATAAGCAGAGACTTTTTGTAAAGTGGTACAAGTTAAGTTAGCAAAAGAATAGTAAAAATAAAATCTCAAAAACATAATAAATGAGTCAACACCGATGATAAACTATTCAATAATATCTAACTATTGTATCGAGTTACGAGGTTTAAAAGGACGTAACAGTGACAGTTAAATCAGGTTCATTTGACTGCGACGAGCTAAACTATGGAATTTTTCTGCCACCCACATTCAGTGCATGACAAACCTAATGCTGTGCAATTCTTTAGCTGCCACTCATGTGCAATTCAAATTATTCACGAGAGTGTTTTATGTTATTCATGTCAATGTTTCTCTCCTAATTTTACCATATTGATAAAAGCCTGTTTACACTGCTTGTGGAAAGCCACTCCTGCTTTGTGTGCAGCATGAGATCAGATTGCTCACAGCGTGATGGAAGAAGGTCAATTACTGACTTTATTCTTTAATAAAACAACACGAATCCTCTCAGCCCAGCTCGTCTGGCTTTGCTGTAAATAGATGCAGGAGTTGCTCTTGTGCGTTTCTGACAGATGAGTTTACTGCTGTCACTCGCTGATACCGCAATTAAGAAGAACATCGTCATCAGTATTTCTTATCGTGCCTGAATGCCTCATTATTTCCGCCCTCGAAAATACAAGTTACATACAATGTGTTCTGTTTCATTTTAAAGTGGATGAATTTCTCGGCACCCCCCCCCCCCCCCATTTTATCTACGCTTTCAACAGGAAGGAGTTTCCAGCACAAATGTCAACACTCGTCATCGTTTGACTTCTTTGCAGTAGTTAATTGGCTGCATGATAGTGTCTGTGAAACCTTGAAGAAAAAGTGCGAGGATAATTTGCACTTGACTTTGTACAGAGAAATACAGGAATTACAGGTGATTTGTGAATTATCACCCTTGTGAGAGCTACATCTTAATTAACAGTTGATTAATCAACAGACCTCTTTTTCAAATAATGATCTGGTGTATAAATTTAAAAATTACTAAATCAATCGCATTTGTGCTGATCTACTCATCAACTGATGGACACGTGGAGTGTTGAAAGATAATAAATGCAGATGCTTTCATGCAGAACAGGAGTCACTGAGTGAATCAGAGCTGAAATAATTAAGTGATTTATTGATTAGCTGATTGAAAGAAAATTAATCAGCAACTTGATTATCAATTAATTGTTCACTAGGGCCATTTGTGGAGGAAAAACCATTTGCTGGTTCCAGATTTTTAATGAAAGGATTTGCAGCTTTGTTTTTCGGATCATTTTGTCATTGATGGTCAGTTTTTAGACTGTTGGGTGGGCAACAGAAGCTTTCTGAGATTTCTTTTTCAAATTTTCTTGACAATTTACAAACAATAAAAATAATCCTGAGGCTAATAGGCAGAATACTTGATGATGAACATCAACGTTAGTTGCAGACAGGCCTTGAAAATAAATGCAGAAATGATAGGAATAACACGTTATTGCCTTCACAGCCACCACATCAGCCAGTACCTGTCAGAGATTCAGTGTGTCAGACTCCGTCACCATTATCAAAACATCAAATGAAGGAATATATTTTGGAAGAAGACAAGTAGAGTTCCAGGGCTTGCAGTGCACCTTGACATTGATTCCGTTAGTTTTCCCTTTCATTTCTTAACCGTTTGATTCATAAATGGCAGATTTTTCTCACCTTTTGACTGAACAGCCAGAGTCATGTAGTGAGCCGAGTAGTGTTTCTTCCAGAAGGCACGCAGCCGCTTATAGACGCTGATCTTCTTCTTCTTTGGCTCCTGCTTCAGAGTCTGGGCATTCCCTAGTGGCGTCACAAATTAGCAAATCAACAGCCCGTCGAACATCATAGAGAAACTGTAAGCAGGGACATCAGGTAGAAAGGAAACTTGGCGTCTGTCTCAGCACTCCTTCCTACAAGTGCTGAACATACCCCCAGGAGGCCCTGTGTGTACTATGTGTCCCAGCGGTTGTTTACTAACTCACCCCAGCAAAACTTGCCCATCGGGTGTCCAGGTTTGGCCAGACTCCCAAACAGCATCTCCTTCCTGTGGGAGTCTGACGGCTTAGCCAGCTGGTACTCTGACACACAGAGGGAAAGACAGAAAAACTCAAGACAACAAAGAAAGACGGCAATCGATGGCAAGTAAAAGAGCGGTGTGTGTGTGTATGAGAGAGCGAGAGAGCGAGAGAGAGAGCGAGAGAAAGAGAGAGAGAGAGAGAGAGAGAAAGGGAGATGAGGACACAGCAATGCAGCTGATGAGAAATTTAATTCCGAGCACAGCACAGCTGAAATCCAACTTCTCGGCACAGAGGAGTGATGCACTGAGGCTTGGAGACTCACCACTGTCAACAGCCTCCACCTCCCTATCGATGGCGTCTCGGATCATCAGGGGACAGATAAAGAACTGAGCCCACCTTAGAGGGTGTCAGGAAAGAGAGGCCATAATCAGGTGCAACATATTAGCCAGGAAGAAAATACCCAAGCCAGACAGAAACAATCAGATTTAGACTGATATACAACAGAAAGCAGCAGAATGGTTCGACTGATGATCCTGTCATTTGTTAATGCTAAAGTTTGCTTGCATATTAATGAGTAAAATAGTTGACCTTATGATTTAATTGCACCAATACTGATTAATATATCCAGCGAAGGAGAGAGTCCAACCCCTCTCAAGGACTTGGGTTTGGGTTTCGGACCCGGAGGTATATGTCGAGGTGAGGCCAACTATATCTAGCCGGTAACGCTCAACCTCTTCCACCAGCTCTGGCTCCTTCCCCACCAGAGAGGTGACATTCCATGTCCCAAAAGCCAGCTTCCGTGTCTGGGGATCAGACAGCCATGGCCCCCAACTTGGTCTGCTGCCCAAATCACACAGCAACGGACCCTTCTGGTTCCTCCTGCAGGTGGTGGGTCCATGGGGGGACGAGTCCATGTAACCTTTTCGGGCTGGGCCCGGCCAGACCCCATGGGCTAAGGCCCGACCACCAGGCGCTCGCCCACAGGCCCCTACCCCAGGCCTGGCTCCAGGGCTGGGCCCCAGTAACCCTCTGGGCTGGATACACAGACTCCTTGTTCTTCTTCTCTGAGGGGTCTTCTGAACCATTTTTATCTGGCCCTTCACCTAGGACCAGTCTGCCTTGGGTGACCCTACCAGGGGCAAAATGCCCCCCACAGCATACTGTAGCTCCTAGGGTCCTTAGGGCACTCAAACTCCTCCACCATGATAAGGTGACGGTTCCAGGAAGAGCATTGTCTCTTATTTTGAACTGTTCTGTTTGTTTCATTTCAAATGTTAAGCACATCCCCAGTTCTAATAACGCAGGCAGAAACTGTTACGAGTGTGTGTTTTGAGACGGTTTGCTCTGGTGCCCCAATGCTAGCATTCAATACAACTATGCTAACAAGCACTTAGCCATGATCGATCTCCTGCGCGTTAACAGTTGAAGAACGAGCGCATTCTATGTATGAACCACAAGATCAAGACTCATTTTAAATATTCCTTTTTGGTTTCAAGCGCTTTTCCAGGTTTGTTTTCTTCTTTTCTCATTTCTGTTTTTACATTTACCGATACTTCAGAAGTCCACCTCTTCAGATGCTGCTTCAAAAACAACAACAAAAAAATGTGATCCTTTCTCACCTGTCAAGTGCCTCTTTGAAGCTTTTCCTCTGGACGTCAAACTGGAAGACGGTCCTCTCACAGTCGGTCGAGGCGTTGTCGCTTCCTCCGTGTTTCTTGAGGAATGCATCAAAGCCGTTTTCGGAGGGGTATTTCTCACTGCCCATGAACACCACTGACAGAAAAACACACCAGAGGGCAGCGACTGTTAATCAATAACATACAAGGTTCCCCACACAGTTTCACAGAGAGAATTTCATAAACTTTCAGAGACCTTTCAAGGATGTTATACGATATCCTAACCAATCACAACTTTTAAATGCATCAACAGAAATGTACAGAGGTCTTTTCATTCTAACTCATGTTCATATTCAGTTCAAAAACTCCGACTACACACCCTTTCATTGCTCTGCATTTCAGAAATAGCTATACAGGCACTTAGGATAACAAATGTGTCACTGGCTTTCAAGCATCAGACTCAACTGACTTGCTAATACACAATTAAAATTGTATTATCATTTAAAAAAAAAGAGCTTTAACAAAAATAACTCCTGATTTAAACTGCTAAAAAATGCAATCCTGTAATTCAATTATTCACTGAACTAGCGCGGCATTCCTTTGAAGTTATTAGGAACTGCTTGGTGCAACAAGGCTGTGCACACTGCACGTGTGCGTTTACAAAAGAGTTGAGCTCCACCATGTATTGTTAAAGAATTAGACATACCCAGAGTATGATGCAATGTTCGAGCAAAAACATTCGACAATCAAAGTGATGAAACACACACACGCAAACTCTCTCTCTCTCTCGCTCACATACACACACACACACACACACACACACACACACACACACAGGTCTACTCCATTTTTTTAAAGATGTCTCGTCATTGTCTCTGCTTTCTTGTTTGCGTCAAGCTGCAAGCAATTTTGACTTTAATAATTAAGATGGATTAAAAGATTGAATGTCTGACATTATATGGAGGATTGTCCATGGAAGATTACTCCAGCACCACCTAATTCATTTAATTTAAGAGGACTAAATTAAAATCTGAGAGTTTTCCAAAATGTCCTTTGATTATATTCAATTTCATGGCGCAGAGAGGGAAATTTTAAAATTCCATGACTTTACCATGACTGATTAGGGCTAGGCAATATACAGTGAAACTATGTTTTATTTAATACTGTATCTTTATACTGTGATATAGCATAAGTGTTTTTTTTTTCCCTGGTTTTACCAGTTTTATTAGAGTAAAGCAATTTTCTAAACTTACTGTATTTTTCTAGGTATTCTAATATTTGCCTGTATCCACTTAGTCATTGTCAAAAAATCTCTTTGTGTTGATATTTTATGAACAAACTAATAGCCATCTTCAAAACAGGGCCACATTATAGATAGAGGTATTTGGTCAAAAATATCTACTTGTAATATTTGTCTATCTATATGGCCCAGCCCTTCGTGGAGGAAGATTAAATGTGAGGAAATTCCATTACAGCTAATTGGTGATGTACCTCACGTTTCTGTTTGACACAAGTCAGCCATAACATTATAACCACCCTCTTAATGTTATGCAAGTCTCTCTACTGTCATCAAAGCAGATTTAAGTCAACCAAGCAGGACCTCTGAGGGAATGTTGCTGTATCTTGCACCAAGATATTATCAACAGATGCTTTAAGTCCTGTAAGTTGCAAGGTGGAGCCTGCATGGATCTGACTTGTTTGGTTCTAAGCAATCTAATTCAACATCTGTGGGAAGTCCTGAACAAAGTCAATGCCTTCAACTCATTGTTGTGTTCCTCAAACCATTCCTGAACCATTTTTTGTACTGGCAGGACATGGTATCCTGGAGAAAGAGGCCATTGTCATGTGGCTGCACCAATGTTTAGCTAAGAGGTCCGTGTCAAAGTGATATCCACATGAATGGACCAAAGTTTCCCTGCTGAACATTACTCAAAGCTAGAGGTGGGTTAAAAATGTCTATATACCGATATTTTATCGATATACATTTGTAGGAAAGATTAGCGATGCATAAATCCCAGTATCAATCTTTTAGAATGCATTCGATTTTACCCGTTTATTTTTTTGTTTTTGTTTGCCCCTTTAGTCTCGCATGATTTAGTGCGTAGTGCAACGTTATTGCAGTCAGATTATCAGATCTCGCGAGATCCAGGCCATGTGCCTCCGATCAGAGAACAACAAGATGGCGGAAGCGCAACTTTAATCTCCGGCAAATTTAAGAGCCGATGTCTGGCAGCACTTCGGCTTTAAGAAGCAAGAAAACTGCACCCAACTTGACAAAAATAATGCTGTGCGCAAAATGTGCAAAGTAGAGGTTAAGTACAACGGAAATACAACTAATCTCCGGAGCCATTTGACTAGGCATCACCAAGAGTACACTCAACAACCAGGAAACTACAAGTCACTGCAACAACCCTCGCTGGAGAAAGCATTTGGGATGAAGTTTCCATCCACGCCTCCATGTGCAGAGAACATCACTTCGGCTCTGGCAATTTTTATCTGCAAGGATCTCAGACCATACTGTGTGGTAGAAAATGTAGGCTTCAGACACCTCATCCAGACACTGGAACCACGGTATGTGCTTCTGACACGGAAAGTCACAATCCCAAAGATGTACAGAGATGTTAAAAACAACATCGCAACTGCAATGAAATCGGCAGAGAGAGTTGCCATCACTTGCGACAGCTGGACGAGCAGAGCTACGGATTCCTACTTGACCATCACCTCTCATTACATTGACAGTAACTGGTCCCTCATGTCCCACATTTTACAAACGCAGGCGATTGAAGCTCGCCACACCGCGAGTCATCTTGCTGAGCTGCTGACAGTTTGTGGAAGTCTAAGTTGCCCTTCTGTTTTGAATACAGTCGGTCATATATTTAAATAAAAAGTGCATGATGTTGTATAACTATTGTTTAATGGTCAGTTCTCAATGTAAATATTAATATTTAATTATGCAGCAGGTTAGAGGGTTACTTTTACAATTGAATTTACAGCATTAGTCCTCTGAGAATCTCTTCCATTACCGAAGCAAAATTGGTATTGTAACTAAAATATCGTATCATATATTGTATCGAATCGTATCGGAAATCATATCGACTTGGGACCTAGTGTATCGAAATCGTATCGTATGGGGAGGTCAGTGGTGATACCCAGCTCTACTCAAAGCTTTACACTGCCTCTGCCGCACAGTGGTGCCATTTCTTCCTCAGCTAAGCCATGCCCACATACCTGGCCATCCACAAGATGTCCAGGAGAATGTGATTCATCAGACAAGTCCACATTCTTCAACTGAGTTCTAATGTTCAAGGGATCATTTTAGCTGCTTTTGAGGGTGGACAGGGATAGGCGTGGGTGCTCTGACTGGCCTGTGGCTATGCAGCCCCTTACTTGTGTGTTCTCACATTGGCAGAACCAACGATCAGCCATGTGTGACAACACAGGTTCACCTTGATTCTCCACGTGTAACGGTGAGCTTAGGTGCCCATTAACCTGTCACCAGTTCACTGACTGTCTTCTGTTTGACCACTTGTGGTAGTGGTACTAACCACTGCAGACTGGGAACACCCAACAAGATCTGCAGTTTTGGAGATACTGCGACCCAGTCAACTAACCATCATTGTGACGGTCCTTAAGGCGGATCCTTAAGCTCACCCATTTTTCCTGATTCCAACATCTCAATCTCAACAAGGAAGTGTGCACTTGCTGCCTCATATATTCCCCACACGTGCCACTGTAGCAAGATAATAAGTGTTATTTACTTCCCCTGTCAGTGTTCATAATGTTACGGCTGATAAATGTATCATCCATGTGGTCAACTGATGTAAACACAAACATAATGACTTGACTTCCAGCCAAACCCCATTGGAATTGAATGTCCATTTTTCTCTGCCTTAAAGTACAGCTCTAAACATATTGTTGTTAATATTTCATGAGAGTTCTCATGACAGTCTGTAACAATGAGCATAGCCATGTTTTCAGACTGGCCCGTCAGAAACCTCTTCACATCAGTGGACGAGACAGACACAACAATTTTGTCACTGACAGACGCATCAATAGAGCGGAATGCAATTCAATGGAAGACGGAAATTTTTTTCCTTTTTTTTTGGGGGGGGGGGGGGGGGGACTCTATGGCAGATGTACCAACACATGAAGCATATTTTTGTCCCAATGTGGCATGTAACGTACAAACAGGCCACACATCTAAAACTGTGTTCTGCTGCAAGAGCACAGATGAGCAAGTTCTTTCTAATGCACAAGCAATCATGGAGGGTCACGTTTTGAATCTTAGTTTAAAAAAAAAAATATATATATATATATAAATAAATAAATAAAGGAGAGGGAGAGAGAGAAAGTCATGTTGTATAAATGAAAGCAGGTGTAGATGTTTGATGCATGAACAGAAGACACTCCCATAAGGGAAGCAGTTTTTTTGAGCCCCAGTTTTGCTCATCACGTGTCAAAAACAAGCTTGTATACCAGTTTGTCTATTTATGGCTTTTTCTCTGCGTCTATTTTCTTATGTGTAGGTAAAAGTGTGGATTGGGCCACTTGTGTCTGATCAGGTCAGATATCCACTCCAGTGTAGCTGCCTTCCCTACAGGGTTTGTTTATTATTGCTGCACTAATCCGAGTTAGGCCTTTATTTATCTACTAAGCTTGGTGTAGAATTTCAGCCCTCTATTATCCATGTTTAATGACAACTTAATGGTGTGTATCCATTTCCTGATCACTTAGCATCATTTCCTTATTTTGCAGTGTCCACAATTCCACAAGTCAATTCAACTGCGCTTGTGTGAATGAATGATTCTGTTCTGTGGTTGGAGATGCAAATTATGTTTAGAGGTTGGAAATGTGCTGATTACACAAGCAGGTTTAGTGAAATCTACATAAAATGAAAAACTCTGTTTGGCTGCACAAGACCAAGTCCCTGTTAGTTCTGTGCTCTCTAACACACCCACATCTCCCTCAATCTTAGTCGATGTACAAGATGGACTCCTTTTCAAACTTTCAAAGTGCTTTACAAGGTTGCCTCATTCACACACACACACACACACACACACACACACACACACACACACACACACACACACACACACACACTGATGGTAGTGGAGGCTGCTATGAAAGGTGCCAACTAGTATCTTTCTCAAGGACACTTTGACACAGTCACTGGGGAAATGAGGACCGACCCAGCAACCCTTTGGTTACTTGGCAGTCACCCTACATCTGAGCCATGAGACATATACCCATAAGACACAAGCACCGAACAAAAGAGATGCAGAGATTTTTAAAGAAGCCTCGCTGCCATCCAAGAGTACTCACTGTAATTACTCGTACTTACTGTGTTCCAGAAAGTGGGCAAGGCCAGGGAGGTCACTGGGGTCACAGAAACTGCCAACTCCAACACACAAGGCTGCTGCAGACTGACACACACACACGCGCACACACACACACAGGCACAGGCACACACAAGTTTGGTATGAGTCTTGTGCTCGTATACAGTAGTTTAAGCTTTGTGTGCAAGAAGATTCCTGGAAGGTTTGTCATTTTTAACCACCAACCGAACAACTAAAAAGAAAAAAAAAGAAAAAAAATCCAAATAAGGCTCTTAACAGTTAAATTCTAATGACTGCAGCAGATAGACTGATGCAGCTTTTAATAGTACAAACAAACATGTCAGCACTACTGGGCCTTCATCAGAGTCAGACACTCTGACTTGCTTCTCTCTGAGCTGTCTGAGGTTTTTCATCTTATCTGTGAAGTTTGTTTATTCAACAGTATAATTATTTGTTATTAGGCTGTCAATCATTCTAAAACATCAATCAATGTTTTTGATTGATGAGACATTCCTGCCAACAGAAATGTCTTCAGTCTCATTCTGACTTCTCTTCTTCCTCTTCCGACTTCTCATGAACACCGATGATAACAGAAATCGACCTTCATGTCACATTTTCATGCAATACCTGTTTTTCTGCATTTCCTCTCTTCTTTTTCCCCTCCTCGTTGCCATCTTCATCCTCATCATCACTTCCCTCCCCATCGTCATCTTCCTCAGACTCATCTTCTGTTTCTTCTCCAGATTCATCCTCTTCTTCCTCTTCTTCTTCTACCTCTTCATCTTCATCTCCATCCTCATCTTCTGAAGCTGCTGGACCGCTGTAGTCAGAGATGAGAAGAGCTCGCAGACTGTTGTCCAGAACGATGTACCTGTACCAAAAAAGAGGCAACACACATGGCTTTTAAGGGGAAAAATATTCCTTTCCTTGTTTGCCCATCACACACATAGTTACAAAGTCAGATTTTCAAAATTTCAAGTCTATACTTTAAATAATATTCGCATATGCAAACTCAATCCTTGTGAGCAAATATGTCCGAATGCCCCACAAGTACAGGGATGCTGACCCTCAGCTGGCTCCCAGAAGTTAGAGGATTAAAAAGGAAGTGACTTTTAGAGAGGGGGGCCTTAGAGAGATAAGAGCTAAAACAGCAGGATGAACTGAGAGGCTGCGTAAAGGATGCAAAGCTGGAATTGAAATATGAATCTGGATATGAGCATGAAAGTGTTGGTACTCTCGTTGTTTTATTGTGACCTGAACTTTAGCTCAACTGTCTCTTAGCAAACTGCCTTTTACCCTCTGAGGCTTCGGGCCCTATCTTCAGCATGGCACGAGCTGGTGCTAGATCAAGCACAAGCATCATTGCTAGTTTCATGCCAGCGCAAATGAGGTTTTCATGCCAACCGCCCTCGCACTTTCACTTGAAAATGAACTTGCACTCCATCTTTACCGGCAGGTGCTTAAGTATGTTAATGAGGCGTGGTCTGGTGCAACCACGGAGCACTGCTATTTTGGGACACTAGAAAACGTTTGCACCATAGACCAAGGGGAGGCTGGTCTTTGGTCAATGGCGTTATCTGTGACATGCTATTTAAAGAGCGCATCAATCAGATCAGCAGATGTGCGGCATTTCAATGTGGTTCTAGCGATGCCTAAAAACATGGAAACACGGATCACCACCTCCTCCCAAGCCTGCTGCTCTATTATATAAAAATAAAATGTCAAGTTAAGGTGCGCGAGGAGGTGCATTTCTTCGCTCACGTCTCCCGAGCTGAGATGCATACGTCACTGAAAAGACAACAAGCTAAGTTCAGGTGCAACCTGGGCTTTACAGGGAATGACAGGAGAGACGTTGAGTGGTTTCAGTGATGTCACACCCAAATAATTAGATGTCTAATGACTGCCTCTTTTTCGCCACGCTTTGTATTCTGATTCCGAACCTTCCAAAAACCAAAACTGAGCTGAACACGCTTCGAAGGTGCGGCACACACATAGCACTATCTGCTGACAGCCTGGCACCATAGATCACATAAATAGTGCCTTTTTGGGGTATTTTTTTCACAGCAATATAGATACTTCTCTATCTTCAGAGTGTGCATGAGGGAGCCAAGACCCTCAAAGACTGCTGAGCTGAGCTGGCTAGTTAGTTAGGAAATGCAATGCAATGTTAGACCACTGCAAAAGTGTCAGTAAAAGATGTGTACAGTTGGCATAAATAGTGCCTTTTTGGGGTATTTTTTTCTCACAGCAATATGGCCCTCAGAGACACTGATGCTTATAACATGAACTCATCCCATAAAACTACATTACAAGAGTTCTAATACTACACTAATGCACTGGTTGGAGTACATTTTCTGCTCTTGTACAAATACAAGACTAGAAGGGCACTGAGAGTGTTGAACTCCGCCAAGGTCCATGTAAGAGTTCCTGAGATATTAATGAAGATATCAGTATCTGCCCTGAAATTTAACAGCTCCTTCCCTGGCTTGTGCTCCGCCCCCTCCACAAAGGGTCCAGGAACAGACTGACAGTTGTTGATCATTTACAGACAGACAACAAACCGAAATGAAAGCATAGCTCTCCTTGGCGAAGGTAAAAAAAAAAAAAAAAAGAGTGTCTTCGTGTCTTTCATTGGAAATACAATCACATAATAACGAGGAAGGAGAATAAGTACAGAATAGAAGGAATTCATGATGAAACAGGGCTACAATGCATAATTTAAATACTCATGGGGATGGAAACATCTTATCCGAGTATTGGTGTTAAAGGATATTTCAAGTCGGTCTGAAAACATCAGTCAGGTACTCAAATGAACAGTGAGACCACTGCTTTCACCATTTTTCCACTTTACACACTAAAATTTACTCATTTTACAGGGAAATTACTTTTTTATGTCAAGTTTCTTCTTGTCTTCTTCAATGTATTCAATTCAAATAATAAAGTGAATAAATAATGGGCAGTGAAACTTGAGGCAGTGACACAAGCCAAGCAGGGCAGAGGACGAAGCTTATTACTACATCTTTTTTCTGTCATTATTTTGTATGATCCATTTAGATTTAAGATCAGGAAATGACACAAGGTAATATAGGAACATCCATCCATTTTCTTCCTCTTATCCTGTTAAGGGTCACAGGGGGGTGGAGCCTATCCCAGCAGCCTTCAGGCGAGAGGCTGGGTTCACCCTGGACAGGTCACCAGTCCATCACAGGGCCAACACATAGAGACAGACAACCATTCACACTCACAGTCACACCTACGGTCAATTTAGAGTATCAATCAGCCTCGTCCCCTCTTGATGTCTTTGGACGGTGGGAAGAAGCTGGAGTACCAGAGAGAACCCACACAGGAACAGGGAGAACATGGAGACTCCACACAGAAAGATCCCGTGCTGGAGCCGAGACTCAAACCTGGAACCTTCTTGCTGTGAGGCGACAGTGCTGACCACTGCACCACCATACCGCCAATATAGGAACACTTTTTCCATTTGATTTTCAATCTGTTTTCCACACATTGACTTTTTGTTTTGCATTTGTCCCATTCTGTGTTTTTCTGAACTCTTTCACATTCATACAATTTTATTTCCATTCCATTTATTTACACGTAAGAAATACACAGAATTCAAAAATTGACCACCATTTTGTTAAAATTGTCATCAAGCATGGTTTGATACAACATAAACAAGTATCAAAATAATTCAATATTTACTTAAAGATACTGGATCACATCTATGCAGGTATTCATGGGTCAAATTTACACAATTCTTCCAAATTTTTCTATATTCCAGGTCCTGGAAATTGCTATTTCAAATTCTATTTTTACTTTTTACAGGGGGCGGCACGGTTGTGCAGTGGTCAGCACTGTCGCCTCACAGCAAGAAGATTCAGGGTTCGAGTCTCAGCTCGAGCACGGGATCTTCCTGTGTGGAGTTTCCATGTTCTCCCTGTTCCTGCAATGGACTGGCGACCTGTCCAAGGTGAACCCCGCCTCTCGCCCGTAGCCGCTGGGATAGGCTCCAGCCCCCCCACGACCCTTAACAGGAATAAGCGGGGAAAAATGGATGGATGGATGGATGGACGTTTTACAGTTATTTCACAACTGCATGAACCTTGTATGGACTCCCTCTCAGTTAAAACTTTCATTTTACACATGAATAGAAACTAATGTCTGAAATTAAGGCCATGTACTTTTGCTTGCAAGTCTTATAACTCTCTTCTGTTGCTTAACATTTGGATTTGCACTTGTTCAGGTAATGATTAATGAATGGAACTATATAACTGCAGTGCCTATTATCAAGAGAAAACAAAGAGGTAATTGTCCATCCATCCATCTATTTTCTATATATATTATCCGTTAAGGGTAGCGGGTGGGGGCTGGAGTCTATCCCAGCTGACATTGGGCGAGAGGCGGGGTTCACCCTGGACGGGTCGCCAGTCCATCAAAGGGCAGATTTAACTGTGTAGCTACTTAAGACATTGTAACTTTGGAAAGCACACGCTTGATTTGTCCAACAGTGACTAAATTGAAATTATTGATTTTACACACTTGCAGAGTATATTAAGTATATCAGAAGCTCCCACCTGTACTGTTTGGGATCACTGGGTGACTTGATGATCTCGCTGTCTCCGAGATTCTCCTCCCCGCCTCCGCCTCCTTCATCATCCCCCGCAGCCTGACTAACCTCCCGCTGTGCCGGGTCATCAACTGAGGCCCCAGGTTCGACCGAGCCTTGGGAACCGGACGCTGGTGTGTTCCTGGATTTGTAAGTCTGTCGCATCCTCAGCAGATATGGAGGTACTTTAGTGCTGTGAGCTGACAGAAAAGCGCGACCACGAACAAGAGGGCAGCTCGCTGTCACCGGTAATGTACTCCTCCTCAGTACAGCCACACGCTGTGACAACCTGAACGCAGCTATGATGAGGCAAACTGAATCCCAAACAACACACAGAACTCAGGCATCTGCATGTATAGCGGAGGCCTGTCGGTTTGATCCTGAACTGCCCCACAATACAGCTATTCACACATGCTCTCTGGTGGTTTCGTCCTATTCAGCTGGATGTCAGCTAAAATTTGAGCCAGACCCCTCGATGAGAGCAGCCACGATATGTTTCACAGAAACACTGCAGCGAGCTAAGGACTAATAGTTTGTCAGCATGTTAAATATATTCTAAAAAAGCCAAGTCCGGTCAATGGTTTGTTACGCAAACTTTAGAAGTAGTTCATGAAGCCGGTACAACAACTGTCACCATACCTTCCCGTCTCCTAGCTAAAAGGCCTCGGCTTATGTCAGTGTAAACCTCTCTTCAACAAGCAGCGCTGTGATTGGCTGAAGATTTCCGACACGTCATGGTAGTGTCTCGTGACTGGTTAAATCGGTGAAGGGGCGTGGTTTATGCGTTAACATGCGCATCCAGGCAGGCGTAGTGACAGTGGGAATCAGAAGGGGTTGGACGGACGGCAGCATCGACAACCAGAAGCCACCTGGATGTCCCCGGCAGCTGTTAGCCATCTGTTTATGATTATGGCTGCTGGATTGAGAATGTTCAACCGACCGCCTGTCAGCATCGGTAAATGTCACGAGTGATTTTGTGTCTGCTTAGCCACCCTTACAGAGCTAAAGTGAATGTGAACTGATCTGTCAGCTATAGACACATGACAGCTTCTGTGCTGAGTCAAAATGGACCCCCCACACGTCACCCAATGTACCTGTACATGACTCCAAACTGGGATGATTGGTTTAAAAGCCGCTAGGTGGCAGGCAGAGGCCACGTGGAGCATTACACCTGATTTTTTTTCTTTTCCCAGGATGGTATAACATTCAGATGGTATCTCAGACTCCAATTAATAAGGTACCAATCTGTGTTTTTCCCACTGAATTTCAAAGGCCTAAAATATTAGTAAATTCATTCATTCTCATTTGCAAGTGGTCCACAGGGAAGAGAGACAGAGAGAGTGAGAGAGAGTAGACAATTGATTAAAATAAAAGACACTTTTAATCAAAGGAGAGTGAAGTAGAGCCAGGAATGAACAAAAGAGCAATTTAAAACATCACTTCAATACACAATAAAGGATTTCCTAATAGCTTTGGCTAAAATGTGCATTATAGTTAAAACCTTTAATCACAGTCAAATGGTTAAAAATAAAACGATCATGAAGAAGCCACATTGACATTTGTCCAGTGTCCCTCCTCGTCCTCCCCTCTGCAGCGTGTTGGCATTTTACCCCTCCGCTGTGCCAATATGTCCTCCCCCTCACTCACCAACCAGCTCCCTGCATCTCTCTGTCTGAAGCCAGTCTGATTTGCCCCTGGGCTTCTGTCGGCAGAAAGAGGTGATAAACACCGCAACCATGACAACCGGCGAGCCAGACACACGCCTGAGTTCCTGGATCCTAATGGCTTTACTTGGCATTATCTCTTCCCCTAATTCATCAAGTCCAGCGTTCACCTGTGCTAATGTTATATTAAGACGCTCATTATGGATATAGGCGGCATTGCTCCAGAGTAGTTTGAGTTTTCTTCTTGCATAGAATATTTTCTACCAGTCTGCATAAAATAACCTTAATGTTTAATACGTGGATAAATATGGGAAGGAGTCTTCTGTGTTACTTGAAAGCAGTCAGATAAAGAGTGAAAAGCAGTGAATTTAACAAACCTATTGATCACTTATTGAACACTTGTGAAAACACCAAGAACTAGAAAGCTTCCGCACATCCCAATATGTGGCTGTTTCATAGAGCGCAAGGGCGGTGAAACTTGATGATATCCCGTAGTTTGTCTGAAGGAGCAGGCAAATATGTGCACTGCGGTGCAAATATAACTTCTTGCATTCACTAGGTGGCACTAGAGAACATATATATTAAGTTGCTGTACATCTCATGAAAACAACACAGCGTGTAGTTTCAGCTCATCCGATGTTAAATTTGGAAAATATCTGACCATGTGAAGTCTAGTTACAACAGCGTTCCATTGTGGAAAATATGTGGCAAATATCAAATATGACCGCCTCGCCAAAGCTAGCGGAAACTCAGTCAGTCAATAACCCATCAACAAGTTCTTAAGGCCTTCATGATTTGAGATGAATCTGGCTGACCTACTATTGTAGGAGTCCATCAAACTGTAACAAAAATATGAAAATTCCTGCTGCCACCAGATGGCGCTATGTAGGGATGCATGATATTTGATTTTTGGGGGGGGGGGCAGATTTACAATATGCAGGTATTTTTACAACTGTTTTGGCCGTAGACATTTACAAAAAACAATTTACATTTTCACATCTTGTGCTCACAGGGAAAAAAAAGGCAAACAAAGTGAATTTGGAAAAGTAACATTTTTCTCTATTTCCAAAACATTTGGAAAAAGTGATAAATCATATATTTATTGCATTTTTTTCTCACAATAAAAAAAATATATGATCAACAAAGAGGAGACTTAAAAACCTGGGCTGTTAGTTTTATTCATGTAGACCACTTTCTAAAGGGGCTTTGGGTCTTGGAATAGTGCTATGGTATATAAATCCAAGTTATTATTATTATTATTGTTATAAATACCGGGCATCAGACTGATATATTTAAAACAATGACCAATATCTGTGGTACCAATAATATGACCCTGGCGCGATGACTAATCTGTCTCTGAATTAGATGGATTCTACCTTGGCTCGTACCACATCCCTCCAACAAGTTAAGTGGAAACTTGCCTTATAATTTTTTCAAAATCCTGCTGATTGAGAAACATGATGTTTCCAAAGCAGAGTTCTCTCACCAGACACACCGTAGCAGCGCTGGCACCAGGTCAGAAGTGTGGGAAAATGCTTTTAAACGGCTCACCTTGAGCAAATTTTTTTCAGAATCAGCAGACTGGTGTCAGTAATCGGTTTGTTAGGCCTGTACAAACCATGCACCTTTCTTTTACTGCTAACACATATTCTCCAACGTGAGCTGTCTAAAATTCCACTTTGTGTCCCTCTCTATGACCAAGCTAAAATTGATGTTCAGATCAAGCACCGCAGGCCTCGCCAGAAAAATGTGTCTGTGTAAAAACACAATGCAGAACGCAGCCAGCTGAATCACTGTCGGTGTTATGAGTTGGTCCCTCTTGGTCAGCTTCCTGAAGAGTCACTGGAAGCAGCCGCAGTCTTTACCTGAAGATTCCAAGGGGGCAAGGTTCCCATAGCAACTGATCTAAATCCTAATTAAAACAGGAGATCTGATTAATTAGCTCAACGATGTGCCTGTGTGTGTTGCATGACTCGCCATATGTGGGAGTCCGCATGTTCTTGTGAGTCACGGTGTATCTTGTGTGTAGCTATGCAAAATGGGGGGGGGGGATTTATGCCCATATATGTGTTTGTGTGTGTTCATGTGCCTGTGGGTAATCCTGTGAATCACTAGTGTGTCTTCAGCGTGTGTGCTCATGTGAGTGTTTCATGTCTCCCGGGAGGCTTGTCCTTTCCTGCAGTACGACTGTGTGAATCAGAGGTGAGTCCTCTGGAGTTGCCCTCTGTTTTAATCTGGAGCTAATGACAGAACCACCTGCCCTCCTGGCCACCCCCCCCCATCTCCTCCTCTTCTATATCTCCCCCTCTATCTCTGCTTTCACCTCATGCAAGTTGGTCCTCGCAAAACCCTCTAGTCTCCCCCACTTGTTTTTTTTTCCCCCTTCCCTCCCTCTTGGTCTTGCTCTCCTCTACTCCTTCCCGATGTTTAGGGCGCCCTTGCCTGCCTCAGATTGCCTCATCCCACTGGGTAGCTAGAAACTGGGGACAGCACAGACCCCACAGAGACCACAACACGTGTACAACGCACAACATGTCACTTTAAGGAGATTTTCTGAACCTTTGGACTGGCAGGGGAGAAGCTAAACCATGATCTTGTCAGTGTGTGTGTGTGTGTGTGTGTGTGTGTGTGTGTGTGTGTGTGTGTTCATCCAGCCATGCATATAAGTCCCAGTGGATGTTTTATGAACAAAAGCATAATTAGAGTGAGCTACAAAATGGAATGACCGCTTCCTGCAATATGTCCACAATAGATTGAGCTGAGAGAGGAAAACAAAAAGGAGGAATCAAAGAAAGAGTGACACGTACACCAGGATGAATTGACAAGAGCCCACAGGAGGATCGAAGTAAGAAAGTAAAAGAAGAGGAGAGATAAAGGAAGAATGAGGAGGGAAATAGAGGGAATCTTAGTATGAACTGACAGAAATAATTCAGATGGGAGAAAGGGAAGCCTTTGGAGAAGGAGAAAGCGGAGGAGGAAGAAAGGAGAAGTGGCTGAAATGAAACAGCATGAGTTCCCATCCATTTCAGCACCGGACAGCTCCACAGACACCACTAGGCCAGTATAAATAGATCCCCTACTTTAGAGGCCCCGTCAACGCTCCCAAAAAGTGCTTTATGTGCGCCAAGTGGCTCCTGCCCCTAGAGAACAGACATGCAGGTATCTGATGGGGCCTGATAACCATCTTCTCTCAGTTCCTCTCCGTTTGTTTTCTTAATTTAGGGAGCATCCATGGTTCAGCAGCAAGACAACAGCCAGGAAAGCTTTTCTCACAAATTCTCCGTCACGGGCACTCTAAGGTAGACGATATAGCCTCAGGTCTAGGATCAGGTTACCTCTGCGTGCCACTGATCGGGAGCTGGAAATATTCATTGCTGAAGCTTATTTATACATGCAAACTAGCATGTTATATGTGACTTAAATATGTCTGTAAGCAAATGCATTTGTTCATACGTGCACCATGGCTGCCAGCCTCTTACTGGTGCAAGCGAGCCTTAAGTAGCCTTGTGGGGAAGCTGTAATACAGCCTAATGCACCTGAGAGCCCTGAAATCTATAACCATCATCTACATCTTCCTGATATTACTGGAACAGTCTCTGTTACTGTTTCTGATAGGGATCTCTGGGGAGAGCGTTCCCCTCCACCGCTTTGGGGAGAGGTAGAGGAAGGAGAGAGTGTGTGAGAGAGGGAGAGACGTACCTCTCCATTTCCTCAAGGTGATTCACCTTAATGCACGCTGAAATCAATGTGAAATTGAACTGAAAATTGAACTTTCAGCTCAGTAATGTGGAAGACATGTTGTTATTAAATCTTTCCCTATAGCCGTGAAACCGGCTGACTGATATTTGAACGCTTTGGAATGCTTGTTTTCAACTGCGTCGCACCCGGGTGTCCTTGATGGAGATCCTGACATTGGGGGCCCTTAGAGGCCTACACCTGCCACTTAGAGGCGGTATTAATGGAGCAGCAGCAACAACCTAGCAGGCTGCGATTAGCCGCTGAAGGAAGCTAAATTGCTCGCAGTCTTAGCGGCATCTGTTGCGCCCAGCTTCCATTTGGCGAAACAGGTGTTGTGATGGAAGTCCTACAGACTTGCCGGCCTCTCCGCTGTTCCTCCTCGTAAAAGTCGCCACAGTTTTTAACCGACTGACGCTGTGGGCGCGTGCACGAGCCAGCTGGCACGAGTCGCCATGGTAACGCACACACCGGTTTCACGAAATCCGTCGGTGCTTAAGGGCAAGAGGAGAGATGAATAAACTAATGAGATTATAAATTGTTGTCGGTATAGCTGAACAGTCGGGGTGTTTTTTAGCAGACTACACGCGCGGGCAACGTGAGGAGAAAGTTTATGGGGCCCATTATGTCTGTGACTTCCGTCATCTGTTTATGATGAGAAGCCGGAACTGCATATTTACAGGAGGAACCCACCCTGCGCTTTATGCCTCATGTCGAAACTTGCGCGCAGTCTTATTGCATGATTAATTCCTCCGTATCACCCCCACCTTCTCTCTCTCTCTCTCTCTCTCTCTCTCTCTCTCTCTCTCTCTGTGTCTCTCTCACCCTCTCTCCTCTTCCTCCTCTATGAATTACCCAGTTGTGCTGGAGATGAAGAAGAGAGGCTTCTCCATCATTACGCAGGCTACAACTCCGCGCAGCGCACGCACGCCTGCCTGTCCAGCGGTCCAGTGCCGCAGCTCCCACGGGCTGCACTGTGGAGAAGCGGACCTGCATCCTAAAGCCAATCGTCTCTCTCCCTCTCTCTGTCTCTCTCTCTCTCTGTCTCTCTGTCTCTCTCTCGGTTTTTATCCTCCACCTCATTGCAGTCTTATCACGTCCCCCCACTCCCCCCACACCCCACCACCTTGCTCTGGACCCCCCCCCCCCCTCCCTCTCTCATCCGCCTCAGCCGCTACAGGAGAGAGAGAGAGAGAGAGAGAGAGAGAGAGAGAGAGAGAGAGAGAGGAGTGCGGCTGAACGTGAACGACATCGACAGACAGCCTCTAAAGTGTTTTCTCGGTCGTTCCCTAATTCTTTGGCGGCGGACTGAGTGAGTATTACCCGCATCCCTGCTCTGCTAAGCGTCGCTGTGTGGATCAGAGAGACTGGTGGGGAGAGACAGACAATGGGGAATGCAATTGGATTGCGTTACTCTGCCAAGGATTTTCATACATAGCCTGGTAAATGTGTTAATGGGCTCTGTTAATGACTAGGCTGTTTAATTGGTCATGCTTTAATTTTGCTAACTATCACAATGTGTGTGCTGCAGGCTACTGTTAGGGGCTAATTGATTTTCTTGGAGGGCTGTGGGCTATTCATACATTTGATCAGTGATGCTGCTGCTGCTGCTTGCCTGATAGTGCAGGTCTGTGTTGGAGGGGTGGTGGTGGTGGTGGTGGTGGTGAGGGGGGGGGGGGGGTTAAGCAAGAGAAGAGCAGGGGCCCATGATGTAAAAGCCAGTGGCGGGGCTTTGGCGAGGCTCTGACGGACAGAGGACAGAGAGGTAGACGCTGAAATTATGTGACATGAATAATATGGTGAAGAATAAGCGGTGGCCGTCATCTCCAGTTGGCTTGCGTCAGTGTGCAGGGCTAGAGGAGAGAGGGGGGACAAGAAAAAAAGAGAGAGTCAGAGAGACTCAAGAAAGACAGGGAGGGAAGACATACATGTTACAGGCCTGATTTCATGTTGATTTGACAGACATACTGATAGAAAGATAGATAGATAGAAAGACATACAGATAGAAAGATAGATGATGCTGTGCTGTCACGAGTCAACTCTTTCTTGTTAGCATTATGATGCAGAGCTATGCCGACTGCTGACGAGTCCACTCTGCTGATTAGAGCAGGAGCTGGACTGTGTTACCTCTTATGAGGGAACCATCCACCAAAGCAACATCTAACAGGGTGGTGGAGTCCCAGTGGTCTATCTGGACCCAGTATTGATCTCCTGTGTACATGTGTGTGTGTGTGTGTGTGTGTGTGTGTGTGTGTGTGTGTGTGTGTGTGTGTGTGTGTGTGTGTTGGGGGGGGGGGGCCACATTGGGCCCAGCAATAAACAATGCGTTTTCTTGGATGACAGCGCAACTGTCCTCTAAAGACCAACTGGGACTCTGAATGGATCGTATTGTATTCCAATTTGTCAAACACCATTGAGCACGTTGGCCTAGATTACCATGTTGTATGAAGCAAAGCAAATCCAAACACGTTGTTGTTGTTGTTGTTGTGTGGGTGAAATTTTCCCCGTCTTACAGCAGGAAAAGCATGTATTTCACTTGTGTTCATGCTTTTACAGGATTGTCCTGCTGCATTACAATGGTTTGTTATGAAAGCACACACAGTCATCCACACGTGTCTAGATACCTGTTTCTGTACTTGGCAGGCTGTGAAAGCATACTTTTTGGATATGGTTTGACCTTTCTCACATCAACACACACACACACACAAACGCATACACACACAAACATGCAACTTGGCTCCAGCACTGTTCTCGGTGAGGCAGGCGTACATTGTGTGCAGGGCGAGCGAGAGGAGGGCTTTGATGTAATCAATATCAGATTTCAGCTGTTTCACTGCGAGCTCTCATCCTGAGTGGCAGCCTTGACTGACTTCTTATGCAATCCCACTCTCCTCTCCCACCTCACCCTTTTCCTCTTCCTCTGCACCCACACTTTGCCCATTCCTTTATCTGTTTTCCTTTATTCCATTGCTCTTGTTTTCCTCCTCTCCCTTCCTCTTCCCCATCATAATCATCTCTGTGATTGCTCTTCCTCTACCCGGCCGGTGATATTTTCACCGCTGCCTCCTTGTCTAACTCACTGATGCTAGATTATTGCTGTATGATTACAGCTACCATACCATCATGATCATTATTGCATTTCGCATGGCAGTGTTCAACACTGTGTGAGCAGATCGAGATGCTTTATCCAATTTAGATCTCATTAAGACTTGAGAGGAAATATCCCCATGCAAGGCTCGCATCTCATCTGTGTTGTGTTTGGTTTCCAGGAGGATTGCAACTCTGTGAATGAACACATCGGGCTGTTCGTCATCATCATGCTCCTCGCTATTAACGTCAGTTCATGTTTATCCTCATCGCTGCGCCGTCTTCACATCCATTTTAAAAGAGTTTTTGATTCACGGGGTGCTGTCACTCCACTGTCATTATCACAATACAGAGTATGACAGAAGTTGATAACCTGACATATTTGGCTGATTGATTATATTGGATATCTCGTGCTCCATCTTTCTGCTCTCTGATTGCCATTCGTCGCATTAAACGGAGCTGTTCATTAGGCGCCAGCATTATGAATCTGATTTGCATCTACCCATATTCATATCGCATACATTAAAACAACACATGCGTGACATTTCGGCTTCGTCGGGCATTTGAGAATACAGATGAATATATTCATCACAAGCTTTTATTTTCCCCTCTACTTGTCCAAAAAGCCACTCTGAAAATTATAAAATGTAATTCACAGGTGAAGCCCACATGTTTTGCCTTTGTTTTGCATTTTCAATGTCAGAATTTTTTATTCTAAAGCAGATTGTTCAGTGTGCTGTTTTTAATTCAATATCTCACATGTTTGCCAACCCGGTGCATCCCTTGCTATGTTTTACTGCACACCCTGAATACATTTTACATATGTTTGCTGTGGCCTTACAAATATCACTGCATCTCGTGGCCTCCAGTCAGCCTATATGTCATTCCAGTGTAATGTTATTCTTTCCCCATGGCGCTCCAGTCTGTGATTTAACTTTTATTTTCTGACTGCTCCAGAATTCTTGTGATGTACCCTCAATCTGATTCATCCTGAACTGACTTGCTCTTGCCCTCTTTTATCCCCTTGTGTGTCCTCCTGCTCTGTCTGAATGTATGTATGGATGTGCCACGTCTCCTCGTGCAGTGCGGTGAGGGGCCGATGCAGGGCTGTAGCCCCAGGCTGCTGAGCTGAGAGGGAGAAGCAGGAGGATGCAGTGGGTCACTCTGGTGGTGGCCCTGGGGTGTGTGTGTCTATCCCAGGCATCACACTCCCCCACACCTACCCCAACGTCCACACACACCCCTCTAGTGGACAACTCAGAGGAAGAGGTGGATGAGCCATGCTTCGAGCCGTGCTCGTGTGAGGTCAAAGAAGGCATACTGCACGTGCACTGTGATGGGCGGGGCTTCACTAATGTCAGCCAGGTATCATCCTTGTTAATTTATGTTCAACAGTGTGCTGCACTTAATTGCACAGCGATGGCAGGTGATCTGTCTCAGTAACATAATGTATCTCTAAGTCTAATATCCTGTCTGTAATGTAGCTTATGGCTGTTTTTTTTACTTTTAAATTCATGTAATTAATAAGATAACTAATCGCACCTCTAATTAATCATGCAGGTGTCACAGTCATGGATCCGCCCTTTCAAACTCAACCTTCAGAGGAACTCACTGAGGCGTCTCTATAGCAACGGGTTTCAGCACCTTGGTAACGCAGTGTCGATAAACCTTGGCAACAATGCACTCCAGGACATCCGAGTGGGAGCCTTCCATGGGTTGGCCAAACTCAGACGCCTGTACCTCCATGAGAACAAGCTGGAGGTCTTCAGAAATGATACCTTCGCTGGCTTAGAGGCACTAGAATACCTGCAGGTAGATTTAATCCAGTTTGATCAACCATGATTGACAGAATCACCGTTCAAATTTGCTAAAGAATACTGTAGATAGCTGTGACAGAACTAGTTCATAGCTAGCAGGTGAGAGAAAGAATCTGTGTCATTTCAAACAGAGTTTCAGCAGTGTTCCTACTGTGATAAGTCCATTTTCCAGTTGCAGCAATTATATATTCATCACATTTCTCTTACCTACCTGCAGGCCGACTACAATGTGATCAAACGAATTGACAGCGGTGCTCTGAGGTTCCTCTACAAGCTTCGAGTTCTCATTCTGAACGACAACCTGATCCCTGTTTTGCCTGCTCATCTGTTCAGGTTAGATTCTGATTAATGTACTACAAAGCTTTTTCAATTTTGCCGGGACAGATCTTTAGAAATATCAGTGTCAGACATATATATAGCCGTGTTAATCATCAGATGAAAAACAGATTGGTCAGCAATGGAATGTTAGAACCTGTATTTTGACTCGCTATCAAGTTGTCCTTTGATTTAACCTATCTAACTGTCCTTCTCCTGTTCCTCCTGTACCAGATCTGTGTCTCTGACTCATCTAGACCTGCGGGGAAACCGTCTGAAGAGTCTGGCATATGCTGGCACCCTGGAGTATGTTGGTCGCTCCCTGATGGAGATTCAGCTGGAGGAGAATCCCTGGAACTGTGGTTGTGAGGCAGTGCAGCTTCAGCAGTGGTTGGGTCAGATCCCATACACTGCTGTAGTCGGGGACGTTACCTGCGAATATCCCTTCCACCTTCATGGCAAAGACCTGAGGGAAATCCCTCGCAAGGAGCTCTGTGCCGATCTCCCAGATAAAGAGCTGCAAGGCGAGGGAGGTGGAACATCAGGGGGGACACAGCCGCAAAATTTACCCCCTAACTCTAAACCTAACTCCCACCCTGGGCGGGTCAGGCCCACTAAACCCTCTTCCATGGTGCATGGCTCCCGCCAGCACACTCATACTTCCTCCACTTCATCATCCTCTTCCTCAGCAGAGCGTAAAGACAAGGACAGGCACCTGAGGCCTACAAAGAGGCCTCGACCATCCAGAACATCTCCCACACCCCGCAGCCTGATGCCCAACCCGAATCCCCCTGTGGCTGGCTACCAAACACGACCCCCCATCCCTATTATCTGTCCCCTGGGCTGCACCTGTAACCTGCATATCACAGACCTGGGCCTGACTGTCAACTGCAAGGAGAACGGCTTTCTCAACGTGTCCCAGCTCACGCCACGGCCGCTCAATGGCCGCAAGCTGTACCTTAGTGGGAATTTAATCCAGAGGATCTATCGCACAGACTTCTGGAATTTCTCCAGCCTTGATCTTCTTCACTTGGGTAGCAATCGCATCTCCTATCTCCAGGAGGGCGCGTTCTCCAGCCTCACGAGCCTGAGGAGCCTCTACCTGAACAGGAACAACTTGGAGAGGCTCAGCCCTGATATGTTCCTAGGGCTGCAGAATCTAAGGTAGAATTTTTTTTTTTTTTGGTTAATTTGGCAGTATTTCAAAGCACGGTACTTTCACCGCAAACAAATTAATGAACTGAAACCACATGTCAGCTCGGGTATTTGTTTATAAGTATGCGGAAATTAATTATGCTGTAATACTGCCATTGACTCTGGAACATTTTGACTACCATTTCACTGGAGATTGAAAAGAAAAGTACCCATTCTCTTCCAGGACTGTCATTTGTTAGTCATGCTGCCTGATGGCACGCTTCACTTGAGGTGAGAGCCTGGTATGAGTGACAAGGTGAAAATTAATATTTTTTTGTATCTGCATACTGGGGTGTTGATAAGGCAGCGAGAGTACTGGGTGATGCCAGGAATTAGCTTTTTTGGGGGGGGCCAAAGTTAAATTATTTATATATACTATATATGTGTGTGTGTGTGTGTGTGTGTGTGTGTGTATGTATGTGTGTATGTACATATGTATATATTATATATATATATGTGTGCGTATATATGTAATATACACACTTACACATATACATACATGTATGTATATGTAAATATATATGTGTGTATGTATATACATACACACACACACATGTCGCTGCCAGATTCAGCTTACAAAGATGATTCCCCTGAGAATAATGCATTTGAATCCCAGCAAATATCCGCCGCGTTCAGTTCATTCACTCCCTCCAAAAAGGGAGCTGTCAAGTTTTCTTAAATAAAGAATGAGGTGCGTGTCACAGTAGAAAGGTGATGAGCTCTGACATGCTAATGCTACCTACATATTCAGCGAACTATTTCCCCTCTTAACTGCCTGTAGATTTTAAGAGAAGACACAGAAAATCTACTATCAATCAATGATACTCTTAGAACATTCCAAAAAAAAAAACCCAATCTCTCCTCTTAACCTCTCGTTAGCCTTTGTTAGCCGCTCCAGGGCAAGTGAGTGCTAATTGATTCAAACCAATCCTTATTTCAGCAAGTCTATTGGATTAGTCGCATGCAAGGAAAAGTCTGGAATAATACTTTTTCACCTTTAAGTCCACACAGATTTCTATTATGGTGTGGAACCTTAAAAATTTAAAGCCTCCTGAATTTATCATAATGATCAGTCATGCAAATGAGAGGGTGAGCATTCGTCAGTGTACAATTACAGAATATCATTTGATACTGATCAACTAATCAACTGTGAACTGCAAAAGTAGAAATTAAATCAAATTTCTGTCACTTGTTTACATAAATATTCATTTACGTAATTATAATGCTGAGATGCAAGAGAGGTAAATTACTACCTACTCTGAACTTCATGATTTTTAATCACGGTATTTCTAAAACGTTAAGGATAGATCGAATTTAAACTACACTTGATGGCTTTTTCTTTGCTATCAAATGCAGCTAAATAGTGAAAGGAGGCGATGCTTCCTTTAAGATATGATAACACAAGAAAAATTCACATGTTGCAGCAGTTCAAAAAAAGCAAAGGTTAGAAAATGGAGTGAGTGCTAAACAGAGAGCAAATGAAATTAGAATAAAATATGGACACAAATACTATATGAACTACATCCTGGCTTCCTTTTTCATGCTTCAGGTACCTTTACTTTGAGTACAATGAGATCCGTGAGGTCGACCGTGGGACCTTTGACTCCATGCCATCCCTCCAGCTGTTGTTCCTCAACGCCAACCTACTGAGAAGTCTTCCTCTTGGTGTGTTTTCTGGAGTAAATCTGGCTCGCCTCAATCTCAGAAACAACCACCTTTTGCATCTTCCTATGGAGGGCGTGTTGGAGCATCTCACCGGCTTGGTTCAGGTTGGTGTAAATTCTGTTTGCTGCATAATTGTGGGGATTTCTGTGTGGGTGGATGATTAAAAAGAATGTGGTATGATAACCTTTACCATGTGTACAAATGAGTCAGATACCTAGCAAGAGGCTTTTTGCAAATTTAGGCTGAATAAAATGTGTTTGGTTTGAGTGACAATGAAAAATGGAGATTACAGAATTAGATCACCCCTGTTGATTAACAAAATGTGCATAATTATAGAGAGTATATTTACTTCAAATGTCAGACGATGAGATTAAAAGAACTAATAAATTGCCACATTATATTATCACAGCTTTACAAAATAAACAAAACAAACTGAAATCTTGGATCAAGCCATTCCTGCATTTAAATCCTCTGGCAGCTCCTGATGTCCAGGCTTCTGGCACTGTTAGACGGAGGCAGCTGGATCCAACTGCGAGAGGCAGCAGCCAGACAGGATCGTGACAAATTCATATTTATTTTAACCAACCATAAATAACAAAACGAGAACTCTGGAACAGGATATCATAGGCAAAACCAACTGATACAGAGAGAATTGAACAGACTAGCAAAACATGAATGCAGGCTCGGAGCTGATAGGCTTGGGAACAATGAGAAGAAGGCAAGGATGATGCGCTGTGGGTGTGTGTGAGGGGGGGGACAGCAAGCAGGGAGGCGCTACAGGAAATAACAGGAAGGCAACGGTGATGAAAACAGAGAATCTCAGGGGACAGATTCAAGACATCATCGCATGGGAAAAGGAACAAGGTGGATGGAGGGGGTCAAGGATGCAACATAGGTTGGACAGCCCTGGAAGGTGACTGGGACATAGGACAGTCTGGAGGATGACCATGGTGTGGACAGCAAAAGAGGGTTTGCTCTGAAGGAACTGTTGTGGAGGGTGGTGCTACTAACTGTGTCCAGGACGTAGTCAAAGTCAAACCACTCCGGAAGGTCAGTCCATCTAAACTTCAGTGATGAAGTAGGAGGCCAGGAAAATCACCAGAGGATTCAGCTGCAGGCTGGTGGATAAGTATCCGGCAGCTCAAGCACAGGATCGAAGACAGGGTGACTTGGGATTGGTGCAAATCTGTGAGAATAACCAAGAGCTGGATCGAAAAACTGAGGAGCAGAGGTTTGAGCAGGTTTTATCAGCTGTAGAATAGGCAGATGCTTTGGTGGAGGCAGGGAAATGGGAAGCTTGGGAGATTAGAGCGGCAGCAGCATGGACCCTGGAGACTGGAACCACTGCAGAACAAGCTCTGGAGCTGCTGAGCAGGATCAAGGGACTGTTGCAGTGCACGAAAGGACGACTGTTGCTGTATAGACAACAGAGGCAGGGACTGCAGTGTGGGAGACGGGGATGACTGCAACACTGGTTCTAGAGGCTCTAACATGGGCTCTGGAGGCAGAGCTTTGGAGACAGATGACTAAAACCCATCTGGCTGGTGCATTGGTGGGGGACGGCTGTGGTCGGCAACAACTCAAGAACCGGGTACACGCTAAAAGCTTGCAGACCGGGTTACGTACCTGAGGGCAAGCTGAGAAGCAAGCTAAGAACTGACTATGGAAGAAGAAGGCTGAGTGCAGGGGTGAGGATGCGATGGCAGGCAAGGAACTAATAAATTGGGGAAACAAAAGGTCCTCTACACAAATATCAAAAGTCTCATCAACCCAAGTCCAGTCTAAAAACCCAGATATTTTCTCGCTTTTCCCTTTTTCATGATGAAGTGACTTGTGTGGACTCGGGAACACCAAGTTTCCCAGAATGCATCTCAAACCAACCAGCAGCAACGGCAGAGAAAACTCACCACTCTGATGGTTCTAATTTTCAAGAAAGCATGTCAAAAAAAAAAAAGAAGTAATTTTACAGTGTTTTAGTTGAGAATTTAATTACAGTCTTCACATTTGTGGTCAGTGTACCAAGCAAAAAATTGAAATACTGAAATTAGCTTTGATTTCTTCACAAATGCAGCGAAACAGGAAAGTCAGGCAGTTCCTCTTTAAATGACCAAGAGGGTCAGAGTTTATGTTCCCTCACCGAGAGCAGCCTTATCACAGTGAGTCCGTCTGAAATCTTTCACTGGCTATAATGTCTCAGTAGAGGTTAAACATGAGAAATCCTCTGTTTTAGGTATCTCTAACTCCCAGTCTAAATCTATTATCTCACACACCCAGAAGAAGGTGCAAGCTGACCTGCATTGATGTGTTTTTAATGACTCACAGGAAAAAAAGCCCTTTTATTTTTCAAGCCCACCTTGAGTGCTGGGATATAGGTTGTTTTTTTTTTTAAATGCTATTTTTTTTTGGTGAATAATTCTTACACGCTATTCTGTTATGTTGTTCCTGGAAAAATTGACTTGCAAAGTTTAGTTCATAAACTTCATGTTGTTATTTAAGTTAGTTAGCAAGTTAGAAGTTAGCATACTTGGTATTGAGAAATGCTCGAACATGGCAGGGCTGATTAGGGATGATGGAGGGCGTGGGCGGGGGGGGGGGGGGGTGCACATAGAAGGAAGGCAACCAAAATAAACAAAACATGATGAAAATACAGGGTTCAAATTGAAAATATCACAAGTCCCTTGGTTCAAACCTAGAAAAAAAAAAAAATCAGAGTCCCGGCAGAATTGTGCCAGGCACAGCTGCAGTTTCCCCCGTCATCTGCATCGTCTGTTGTTTTGAGAGCTCTGCTGTGGCAAGTGGGACTATGTTTGCGCCTCAGGTATTCTAATTGGAAAATTGCAATTGACTGGATTTGCATAAGTGGTCTTAATAAATCAGGAGCTAAACTGAAGAAAGCTGAAGCCCTCAAGTTTTTAGTAGGGTTATAATTATCAAGCCATAAACTACAGTTAGTGTAAGGCCTTATCTTGCACATTTGACTGCAGCATTATGTGACTGCTCACTGTTCAAAGAAGGATTGAACCCCAAGTATTACGTTTTTGCATCCTGCCTCCTCTCACTTCAGCAAATTTAGTGTACCAGGCTTTTCTTAGACAGCCTGAGTAGAATGAGGTAAGGTGGGTGTGGATTAGCCTGAATGTCATTGTGAATTTTCGTTTTAGTTTGCTCCATGAACAAATCCTGATCCTAAGGTAGTGTGGGTGAAACTGGCAGTTCAGAGGCTGTTTCTAAATGTTTGCTCAAGAGAAGGACGGTTGTGTTTTATGGGGCTACCAGTAGCATGTAGAAGTGTATTATGTTTTTGTGCTGTTACACGCCTCTGATGTCCAACAGCATTAAAGCATTCACCAAATGGAAGCACACACCGTGGGCCATATTCATAAAGCCCAGTGGTATCGCCATTGTAGTCCTTAAAATATGTGGCACGCTAATTGAGTTCATTCATTTACCAGCCTTGTTATTACTCTGACAAAGCCACATTAGTGCTGCCCATGCGCTGCAGAAAATAATGTGACAATGATATCACCTGTTGACTTACTGCTGGCCTGTTTGAAGCTCGGGAAGTGGGATTTCTGGGCACCAACGTGTGCATTTGGAGCCAGAGTTTGCAGAGTAAAATCAAAGGGTAACGCAGATGGAAGCGGGGTGACGCTCACAGCTGCTGTAAAAAAAAAAAGCTCTCCATTTTGATAATCATAAAGTAGCAGCATGTATAGCTTAGAGTCATTGTCACCATCAAGAACAGGATTATACAGTTACACCCACTTACATGCACGGATACAGTATTTATCCAAAATACCTCCCTGATAACACTGTTATTTAAAAGGTAATCATTAGTGAAACACTGAAAGGAAATGATGGTGTCTGCAATTTCTTAATAGCACTGTAAGTAGTTGAGTGTACCTTTTAAAAATACTGAAATGTGAAGGAAATCTAGTTTAGTAGGGGAGCGCTCTTATAATTACCAACTGCATTGAAGAAATTTACCCACACCTCACCTTGCTCGCTGTCAGATACAATTCCAATGCACTCGGGAAAGAAAACAGCGGTGAATTAATGGCGACATGAAAAGGAAACTATTCCTCCGCTTGATTATCAGTTTTAATGGAGCTGGTGTTATTATTTCATCAACCTGTTTTATGATAGACACAAATTTACTACTCATTGATCAAATTGTCATTAGCAGAAAAATAGCAGTGCTAAAGCTAGCTTGTGCTATTTTCAACTTCTAATAATTTGGGGTTTCATGTCAGCGAGTTGGAAAATTCTCTCCAAATGCAAAGCAATGTGTAGGCAAGCTTACCAGAATGAATTTTAAATCTCCTGTCACTAATTTTTTTTGTCCACTTATTGCAATGAAGGCAAATTGACAAGTTAATCTTTGGCATAACATGTTAGCATATATCTGGTCTTTTTTGTTTTGTTTTTTTTTATGTATCCAGCATATGCCAAGCTGAGATGTCTGGATGATGTCTTGCATTTGCTTTACGGGAAAAAGCTTAAACCAAACATCATCATAAATTTGTTTTGATATGTAAATTAATTCTCCTCTTTAGCTCTATTTAGCTCTCTACCATCTTCATAACAACATTTGGCTCCTTAGCTGCTACATGTTCTACTTCAAAAATAACTAACTTTGGATTTTTAGAGATTTGCTGCAAGGCTGTAAAAGTAAAACAATGAAGCTAAATGCGCTATAAAACTGTGGAACGGCAGGAAACTTTAGAGTCATTTGAGATATCACAGTAACTTTGTGGGATCCATTGTGGATGTAAAAAAAAAAAAGCCCCTTAAATTTTACATGAAGCATTTAAATCTAAGAAATGGACACCTGGATATGGGATTGTATGGCTCAGGTAATGGCAGAGGGACACCTGCAAGTTCATTTGGAAAGCTCTCGAACATTTGCAGACTTCTACCCTGATGTACCGTATTATTAACTTTTCAACAGCAAGAAACATAGTTGGGGTGAATGACTATGGGAACAATTAACGCTGAAAAATATGGGAATTTCCATTTAATGGCTGTTCAGTTTGCAATTTTGTGTTTATTTCTGCCCTAGCAGCTTGCCAGCAGCTAGTCAATCAACATGAGGCGAGGTAGAAGCGTGGGCCAGGTTAATCCTGTTTTTAGGTCTAAAATGTAGAATCGTGTGCAAGTGAGAGTTGATTGTTTTTACTGGAGAGTACAAGAAGTTTTCTTCAAATTTCTTCCAAGCTCAAACTACTGGAGCAATCTGCTGATTAAACATATTGCTTCTCGCCGTTATTTTCATTTGGCTGTTTTACAACTTTTATCTCCTTCGCAAAAATGCTCATATATGGACACACGCACACACAGAGGCACATATGCATTTATATAAAATATAGCCTCTACACACTATGAGTAAGAAGCTATATTTTCTAACTAGAAAGCCAATTCACTTTACTTTGCACCGAACAGCAGCCCCCCCCCCCCCCCATCACGAAAAACCAAACCCATCACGACTGGTGTTTTTTTGACAAAAATTATAAATAAACAACCTTGAAATCGCCAGGCTTTTAGCAGTGTTCTGGTATGCATACAAATGCGTTTTGTTTTTTGTTTTGTTTTTATCAGGGTGGACATGAGTCTCTCTGGCTATCTCAGTATTAGCATTAAATGCTAATAAGACCAGCTTGCCTCGTATCACAGCACTGTAATGTCTCATTATTCACCGAAGCGCACAGAACAACCACTTGTATCCAGTTTTCTTCATGGGTGAAGATATGGCGCAGCAACATAAAGCACTTACTTTTGTTGCATTATTATTATTTCAGGTTTTAATAGTATTATTGAGTACGTTAAAAACTTTTTTTTACTGTCATCAAACTGATCTAAGAATTTTTGTGTTTTCCTGTTTGTAATTCAATTTTGATGAATGTAAGATTTTACTATTCATTTGAATGCGAAAACTGCACCCTGTCAAATTGTTCCGTCATATAATCCTTTAAGCAATAAGAAATAATAATAGCTTAGTGGTCAGCCGTTATACGTCCTGTACATTTCTCTAGGTAGCAGGCCAGACCTGTCTGCATATCATGTCTACACACTTCCATAGCTGTTAAGGCACATTCTGAACACAGGAAATCCAGATATCTAACACAGCAGCATTAAAAGTCGGTGCTTGTTTTGCCTCAGAATCAAAGATAACTGGCTTTTCTCTCGACTCACCATGTTGCTCTGATGTTCAGCAATCACACCGAGGCAGAGATGCCAATTACTCTGCTCACAATAGTCTCAATGGAACAGAAACTCTTGCTCTTTGCTATTACGCTGTCTCTCTCTCGCTCTACCTTCATGAAACACAAACCGCTGGATGGAACAAGTTCGTGCCCCTTCTCTGGGGGTTGTTGAAGTCCCTCTGGGAAATATAGGAAATCACTATCTGAGGCTGACGAGGCAGGCAAGAGGAGCATGAGTGTACTATGAAAGTAAATTATGACACTTTTAAAAAAAGAGGAACTCCTGGAATGCATTCGCACAACAAGGAAATCTAACATCAGGGATTTTCCTTTGATGCATGTCTCCGCATGATTAACAATTCGGGTGTAATGGAGCCATGATGACAGTTTCCCCATATATGCCTTTGACAAAACAAAGTTGTACCTCGCGCATCAGATTCCTTTTTTATTTTCAGTCTTCCTCGAAAGACAGTGAAGCACGTTAGAAGACAGCTTGGCAAGCTGGAGCTCAGCAATGTCACGTCAGCAGAGAGTAAAGGCAACATCTCTGTACTACAACCTCTAAAATCTGCTTATATTGACAATATTTCTGTGAAAGAACCAGAGTTGCTCTGATGACTGACAGTGGAATTTTGCTCTTCAGGTGAAGAGATCTATTATTAGAGTCATGGCTAAACATGAACAACATGAACAAACATGAACGTTCTAATTTTCTCCAAAATTTTGACAAAACCTGCAAAAGCAATATAGTTTCAAAGAACTTTGTCTGACAAAAGGGGTTTTCTGTTTGTGACCTTTTACATTTGGCCCGTACATGAGTGGCATATCTTCATCGATGATGGTAGATACTGTATGTACTAATATAAAAACAGTTGGGTTTTTTTTTTTCAAAGTAATTCAGAAACAGATGCTAGGGGTATTTACAATCATTAGATTCCTAGTGAAGTTTATTTTTTCAGTGTACCGGTTTCCTTTTTGGTAAACAAAACAAAACAAAACAAAAAAAACTAAAAAAAACTTTGCCCAGAAATATTTAAAGTTTTAAATAGATATTTATTTAAAACAAGTAAAGGTTCTACATCTAGACATATGAATATCCGCATGGAGCACTACAGAGATGGCTGCAGAGGTGTCAAAAGTTTGTTATTTAGCTCAATTGAAGCATGCTAGCTTGTATTTCCTAGCGCACCGTCTATGAAATATTCTGGGTTTTTTTTGGGGGGGGGGGGGTTGTGGTTTTTCAGACAAGTACCGGACTGGAAATTATCGGAGCTTTGCACTCACACTGGAGGATTCCACAGGCAGTGAATGGACTTTCAGTGCATTGCATAAAATTGCACACTCCAGACTCACATGGAAACGAGGCAAACTGTTCAGTGCGCCGCCGTCCATTATTCTGGATTTCAACTTAGATTTTTCAGCTGTGAATTATCTAGCCTCAGTTACATATCATTGCAAGGAAGTGTTTGATAACCACATTTCAAGGATGACCGCAAAAGAAATCAAATACGTATTTTGTCCGATGTATATATTTGGACCCAGTTTGCCATTTTTGTCGGTTCTCCTCTCTTCATTATTGACATACTGTATGTGTGTGTTTGTTGTAGAATTAATTTCCTAAAAGCCTCCACGTCCCCCCCCCCCCCCCCCGCCAAAAATGTATAATGATGTCAGGCACTCATATTTCCCCTCCTGAAACTAGCACCTGTCTGGCCAACTGAGGGTCTGCAATTTCCCCTTACAACACCGCCTTGATTGACAAGTTGACAACAAATAACATACTAGGTGACCAGGCGTGTAAAATTTAAACAGTGTTGGACATGTTGGACAGATGCTGCCAAATGAGAAGTGGATGGAGCTCTTGGGATCTATGTGAAAGCAAACAATACCTGGGGATCAAATGCTTGAAGAATTCCAAACCAGATGCAGGATTGTATTTATAAAAGTTGTGTAAATTGAAAAAAAACCAAACAAAATACTAACGACTAAAGAAAAAAACAACAACAACCTAACAATCTGACATCTTTTTCACATTGTTTAAAAATGTCACGAAAGTTGTGTTTTAATGTTAAGTGTGTCTCAAATCGTGGTGAAACAACTGCATTTTTTAAACTGCTCACCCTCTAGTTGCAATCTTGGCCCACTTATCCAAGCCACACAAAAGCCCAGAAGACTGAGGGGAGCATCCTGTTGTTCAGCGCGAGGCGTGGGGAGGTTGCCGCACCATGGCTCCCACAACAGCAATGCTGAATCATCTCAAACAGCATCCGTCTATTTCTGCAAGCCAAGGAGATGGCCTAACCAAATTAGCATGACAACACTTGTGCAAAAGCTCCTTGGAAGAGTGACAGAGAGAATATCAGCTTTCGTTGTCAATGTCATTGCTAAAGATACGGAAGAGATCAGTTCTGCAGACAAGACAATGTGATGTGATTCCTTTTGTGCAAAATCAGATTTCGCCCTTTTCTGAGTCTGGAAAACTGAATGTTTCTTTGTTTAAGGAAATACAGTCAATAGTTAGCTGTGAGATTCAAGCGCATACCTTTTAAATTATTGCAAAAGGAAGAGTTACATAACATTTTGGTCTATTTTAAAGAGGCATGCTGGTAAGTTTTGTAAATAACCACTTGTGTCAAACCTGTGGTCTTTATTGTAAATATTCCTGTTGTAGTGCCCATTCAGTAAATGTAAGCGCTTCTATGTTCTGACGACCCTATGATAACTTTATTTACATTATTAAATGCTGCTCATCACATGCATATATCAAGACTCTTAAAGAGCCATTGGTCATCATGGAGAGATATTATTTATTATGCTAATGCTCAAACGCTCATTTCGCATAAATTCTTGCTCATGAAAGAGAAAAGTTCATTTGTCTTTTTGTCATCTTATTAGAGTGCTAGCTGCTGGCTTATTCTTCAACTCAAGAGACACTTCCCATGTTGCTATTATACATCACAAGGAAGTCAGCAAAATTATCTGTTTATGTTTGCACTCCGCAAAGTGATTCATGAATGTTCATTGCATGACAGGGCAGTAATTAGTGTCGTATTACGCAATGACAGCGTTGTGTATTTCTCCAGGTGGACCTGCAGCAGAACCCGTGGGAGTGTAACTGTGAAGCAGCACCACTCAAGCGTTGGTTGGAGGGGCTCAGTGCAGTGGTGGTGATGGGAGAAGTGGTCTGCCATTCTCCGGAAAAGACCAAAGGCGTAGATCTGCGTTCCCTCTCCATGGAGCTACTCTGCCCTGAGCTGGAGCCCCAGGAGGACCAGGAGCAGCAGGAGCAGCAGACAGTCACCTCCACGGTCCCAGACAGCGGTGTACCGGTTGGCTACCCCGGCTCTGGGCTGGGACCCCTGATCCCTCCTGGGAAGGATTCAATCCCTCTATCGGTGTTAGTGCTCAGCCTGCTGGTGTTGTTTGTCTCTGCATTCTTTGCGGCAGCGGCACTAATCGCCTACACCCTGAGGAGGAGGGACAAGCTGCCGTTCCGTCGCCAGGGAGAGGTAGATTTGGCCGGCATCCAGATGGAGTGTGGAATCTTCACCGAACAGACGCACCACCACCATCACGGCCTCACAGAGACACCGCCTCTACCTCCGCCTGAACACAACCATGTCTACGACACCATCCTGCCGCCAGAGGCTGCGTCAAAAGGTCCCGACCCTGCCACGGCCTCGCACATTTGTAGCAACGCCATCTACAAAGAGGAGCAGGACGCAGTGGTGAAACAGCGACCGCAGCAGCAGCAGCAGCAGCAGCAGCAGCAGCAGCAGCAGCAGCAGCCATTTGCAGCTTCCAAAGAGAGTGAGGCTGGATATTGCTCTGCAGCAGATAAGGAGAGGGAATGGACCCTGCAGGTGACCTCATCACCCATCAGCACTGTCACCGGGGCAATGGGGCAGCTCGCCGGGCTGCACGGAAACGGCATCCTGTGCCCTACTGTTATCGACAGCCAAGGCCCCACGCCTAAGGTTGAACTGGTGGACTGCCTGTTTAGACTTCCCGCACCTGAGTTCAGAGACCTGCCGGATAGGTATGCGAGGCCTCCGCCACGCTACCCTCACCCACAAGACTCCAAACAGGACGCCAGACCAGACCAAACGCTCATAGTCACCACTGCCAGTTCTACAGCAGGCAGTAGTAATAGTAGCCAGAGCGAGCAGGGAGCAGGAGAGCAGAGAGACAGACTGAGGACCACACCGGACTACATGGAGGTGCTGGATCGCTCGTACCAGTTCTAACACTCCCTCCTGTACTTCCTGCTGCCCCTCTTCTCCTGCCTCCTAATCATCTCCTTCTCTGGTGGTGAATCATCCAGTAACAATGACTCCTGTACAGAGGCTGGCGGAGCTCTGAGAGGAGCCTGTGGGGGAGTGGGACTACACTACACACTATGTTTATTCCTGGATAACGAGCTGAGGTCAGTTTTTGTATCCCCACCCCATCCCCCCACCCACCCCCCACCCCCCACTACTAGCGTATAGGTTGGTATTTGGCAAGGATTAGCTGATCCCAGATCTCTGCCTGGAGGATAAAACTTCAGCTGCAGCTACTACAGTATTTTTTCCTCCATTACCACTCACTATCGTAAAGCACTGAGGCTACGGGCTCCATTTTTCTACTCAACGCCACAGTGAGAAAGTGAGAGACAGAGAGAGAGAGAGAGAGAGAGAGAGACAGCGCGGTGATGGCAGTGGGCGTTAATGTTCATATTATCACTCTCATAAGACCTGCATGGAGGTGAAACACAGCAGCTCTTTGCAACATCAAATAGAGAGTCATAAACTGTGACGGCAGGAAGGAGCTGGGTGGATATTAAGGAAGGAGAAGCGACAGAGACAAAGTGAGGAAGGAAAGAAATGACTGAAAACAGCCAAGTGCCTTAGCAATGAACAGCCAGCAGTGTGGTCAATGCTTATTTTTCTATAAATACAGATCTATTTATCTAAACAAAGAGGTTTGACTACCAACAGATGGGACACTGATGGACGACCAATCAAAGCCGCCGGATAATTGCATTCCCTGGATGAACCAAAAATAATAATATACCCAGTCATTATTGGAGTTATTTGTATGCACTTCATTTGTTTTCATCCCATCCAGTTAACTTTGTTTGCTTATAAAGTTGAATTTTTACAGGGCTAGACGAGGGACATGTTCGAAGATTTTGGTGGCTATGAGGAATGAAAGAGTTTTTTTGGTTGTGTTTTTTTTTGTTGTTGTTGGTTTTTTTTTTCCGAGCGCAAGACAAAACAAAGGAAGGCCGACACACAGAAGGACATTGTGATAATGGATGCATTTTTGGATATCTTAATCACCCAGACTTAATGAGGCCACAAGGACCTCTGCTCTATGTTTTCTTTGATCAGACAAAGGCACCGAGGTTATTGTATTGATTTTTAAGTATATCTCAGAGGAAAATCGAACGGCAAAAAAGAAAAAAAATGGACAAAAACCAGGACAGCAATGTTTTTTGTCAAAAAAAAAAGAGGAAAAAAACAGACACTTCTATCAACTACCGATTATTATCTTTTATGGAGGTACCTTTTTATGCTTTCATCTCCTACCAATAGTAGAGGCAGTTGTGAATATATTTATTCTTAGTTTTTGCGTGTTGAAGCTCTTCTGTAAGGGATCATGTTATATTAATGTATAGGATGATTCTGCATCTGGTTCAGCCTTCTTACCGCCGACCCACGAAATACAATAAAGGGTGCTATGTAAAAACCTTGCGATGGCAGCTACTGTGACTCACACACACACACACACACACACACACACACACGGCCTGACCTCCATAAATGCACACTCATTCTCTCTGTCTCTATTGCCATAATGGTGCATGAAAGAAACAGCTCGAGGGGTAATAAACCTGTACGCTTGTCCATGCGGTATGTTAGAGAGATCAGATTTAGCAAAGCTTAGAGCCGGCAGGGTTCCTCACACTAAAGGATGAGGATAGAAGCTAATAGTGTGAAATCTACCACGTCAATGGTTTAAAATCAATACATTCTATTTGTGAAATAAGATGTGTAAGTCTGGTGGCCCCAGGGCCAAGGTCATGAATTGCTCCATCTTTCTCTTGCTGTGTTTCTTTCTAAATGATTTTCCTCATCTTGCTCCTCTTATCCCCTTTCATCTTTCTGTTTGATTTGTTCTGTCTCTCCTCCTTTCTGCAGCTCTTTATCCCTCTCATCTCTCCCCCCCCCCCCCATCTCTCATTGCAATGGCTGTCGGCTCAGCCTCACAGGACAGACACGGAGAGATGCTGTTCTATATGCTGCTCAGCACACAGGTATCTCGCACTGAAGTGTGTGTACGTGTGCGTCTCTTTTTTTCCCTCTGTCGTGCTCTTTCCATCCTTCGGTGATGAGTGCAGTTCTTCAGACGCCTCCTCACTCGCAGTGTTCAGAACTTTGTTGTACAGATAATCCCCCTGTGAGTGTGTGTGTGCGCGTGTGCGTTTAGCACATACGGGACTGTGTTCACCGGGGTGCTCCTTTTTGTTTGTAGGTATGTGTGTGTTTAAGAAAAGTGTGTGAACCTGGGGTGTTTGTGCAGCTCGCTGAGTGCGCGAGCGTGACTGAGAGAGTGAGTGCGGCGCCTCAGTCCAGCCTTAATCCTCTAAGCTGTGTAGTTCACTCATGCCACATCAGCGCCATTGTCTCCACAGACAAAGAAGCCCAGTTAAAACTAAATGCCAGTTAAAGCAACAAACGACTAATTATAGCATCATTCACTCCGCTCTATTCTCCCTCACTTTTTAACGCTCCCTTCTCACTTCCTCCCCATGAATGCCTGATTTTTGCAACACTTACTGTTCTGGACATGTTCCAGCGGTGTGTGTGTGTGTGTGTGTGTGTGTGTGTGTGTGTGTGTGTGTGTGTGTGTGTGTGTGTGTGTGTGTGTGTGTGTGTGTGTGTGTGTGTGTGTGTGTATTTGCCACTATGCGTATATGTGTATGTGTGTTTGACTATCTGACAGCTTTGCCATGGTTCATGTGTTTGGGTCCTGTCAGAGCTGTCCTGTCACTGTGTGAAAAAAATCATTCATTTCCCAGAGTCGAGGATGAAAGAGTCTTTAGACTTCAAACGCCTGTGGGCCTCTGTGGCTTAGATTGCCTCTCGCTCTTCCTCCACCGCCTTGTCGTTTATTCCTTAAAAAAAAAAAACACTGTGGCTGTGGCATCGGTTAAGTAGCGATGGCAGAGACATGGCAAGAAGCTGGACAATTAGCCTGATTAAAACACTGTCATTTTGCATAATAGATTTGTGCTGAGCTCTGTGTGTGCGTGAGTGTGTGAGTGTCAGTGTGGGTGTGTGTGTGTGTTTGGGTGCGGATAAGGGGGCGTGTGTGTGTGTGTGTGTGTGTGTGTGTGTCTGTGTGTGTGTTTGTAAAGGCATGAAACCATATTCTTCTCTGCATAAACATGCAGGGTATTAAAAATGCACAGTTGGGCATGGTTTGATGTCAGTGAAAAGAGATCTATTTAAAAGTCATGGTGCATAGCTGCAGAAGCTTTGGTGTTTGGGCATGACAAATAGTTGTGGTAGAGCTGGTCATCGCTCACAAAAACACACACACACACATACAGAAAACCCCCCAAAACATTTACACTGTATTGTATCAGTGCTGAAAATGTGTGCACACTTTCTACATGCAAATGCCCGAGTAAACAATATAAATATGTACACAAACTGTACATACAAACACGCGGCGACTGCTGCAGCAGCGGCGTGGTGTTGTTTGGCTGCTCTGCATTGCAGTAATCGGCTCCTCTGCTCTCACCCACAGACAATCACTGGCTCTCAATGGACAACATCAGCAAGGGAAATACCTACAAAGAGACAGAGACAGGGAGAGGGGAGGGTATAAGGAGGATGCTGGAAGGGAGAGGATGATGAGAAGGTAGGGAGGGAAAGAGGGACTAAGGAGGACAGAAGGAGATTTGAGGGAGGAGGAGATGAAAAGAAGGGAGAAAGATCAGTGAGCGGGTGTTTCCAGCCTTACGGCCACTGGAGGACTTGTTAATTTGTGTGTGAGGGGAGAGTTACCTTAGGTGAAAAGAAAAAAAAGTACTCCTACAGAAGATGTACTGTATTTGCCACTGTGATCCCCACATTGTTCTGCTCTCCGCCCCCCGATGCCTCCCACATACAAAGACTTGGAGCTCAATAAAACTACCAGATGATGAAGATTTATTGGCTTCAGAGTGCAACATGACAATATTTATTAACAGTACTGTGAGCAAAACGTCAGATGATTTGGTGTGTTGGCTAGGTGTTATTATGGTAAGCTGATACGTGTCTGTTACTGTGTCATTCTGCTGTTGCAGTAAGCTGGTGCGGAGACACTAAGATGGCAGGGACGGATGACGTTGAAAACATCTCATGAGCATTACGGGCCTGGTGGAATAGTTGACAGTGTGTGGATTTATTTTTTGTGCGTGTTTATGTGAAAGAACAGACGGGCAGAAGAAGGAGAGTGAATGAGCAGATGGCAAACAGAATGAACAATGGGGGCTTTTAAAAAAAATATTTTTGGGATTTTCACAGAAAAAAAAAACAAACCAGCTAGATTCTTTAGAAGAGGATGATCACTTTAAAAGGACTCAGTCGGATTTGTATGTTCCCACACGTTCCAAAAGGTGTTATGTTCCCTGTTGCCACAAATTACTCACTAAAAACAGAAAAAGGCTTCCAATAATGGAAAATTTGGAGGAAATGTGGATCTGATCATTTGTTAAACTGCAGTTGTCCTACAACTCTACTTCTTAAAGCAGATCTTGACTTTGATATCTGTTAGTTAGGATGCATAATATCATATTTCAGGAAGTTTTAAAACATTTTTCAGCCGTCAGTGAGCAGTTATGTCCAAAAGTGAAAAAGAAACTCTGGATTCAAGAGTCAAACATCAGCGTTGACTTTTTTTTCTCCACAGCATCTGAGGAAGACGGAACAATTTCAATTTGCAATTCTTGTTTCGCGACAGTTCTGAGAGGAGAGAAAAATGTGTTTTATACAACAAATCTCATACTGAAAAGTTGTCACTGCAACAAAACTGCATTGAAGTAATACGAAACTCTAGCAGCCAAAAAAGAAAAGAAAAAAACAAAACAGTCAGTGTGGTAATGTTGCATATTCAACAGGCAATTGAAAACTAAGGAGAGGTTTGCTGGAGGCAGCCCAAAGGCTAAAGCAGACATTCCTAATCTTAACAATGCTGCAGCCCAATTTAGAATATGAAAATTTTTATGCAGCCCACCAAAAACTTTTTATTTTATTATTATTATTACAACCCTGATCAAACACAAGAGAATAAGATGAAATGTTTCTTTCTATATTTTAAAGTTCATAAACATAAAAAATTTGGAATATATTGCATTGCAGAATACATTAATAATCCATTCACACACGCATTGCAATTAGAAAAGCAACATTGTCAGTGCAAACAGCGAACTGTTCAAACTGTGTCCTTAATTCAACTTTATTAAAGCACCAAGCCACATAAATCAATGACAAAATAACGGAACTTAAGGCTCTTGAGGACCTGGAGCCCTGCTTAAACCTCCCAAGTTGTCCAACTTTGCATGCGTCCCCACAACTTGGCCCAGTAAGATGAGTTCATGATCAGTACTGACGGAAAGACACATGGCAATCGCAGTGAATTATCATAACGGCTCAGGACATCGTGAAATAGGAACTTTTTTTTTTAAAGAAAAAAAAACATAACGTGAAATGAAGTTATCTTATTGCTGTTGGCCATTGGAAGCAGGAAATTATCATAGTAGTTGTTTGAGCTGGAAAAAAAAATCTGTCATGCATCTGTATTTGTATTATTGATGTGGGGTTTTTTTATCCGATTTTCCCCTTGTTTAATATTCAGTACACACAAATTTTATGCTGGATTGAGACCTACAACAAAAACACAAAGCCAGGGGATCAGTGTCTCTCTGAAACAACTATAAGGCAGCACTGATCGCTCCATAAATTCTGATTTGGGAACATGTCTCCCTGCTGTTTCAACTTGCTTCTCCCCCCCTGTCAGGAGCGAGCCAGGAGAAGAGGATTAGAGCCTACCTCAGCACTGGGATGCCTGGTGGCTGCCATTGCACAGCTTCCATCACCTCCTAAATACCCCAGCTGGTGGTTTTAGTATTTTGAGGCAGTGGGCCACACAACTGTCGACTTTGCACTTCATTTATGATAAACTTAAGTCGGCTTTAATCTTCGCCCGTCGCCGTGTGTTGAACCAGTGTTTGGAACAACATGTTTATCTGGTGAGGAAGGCGAGTCGAGTGGGAGCCAAGGGAAGGTACCCGTTCACAGAGATAACCCAGAATATCTTTGCTTCTCTCCCTCCAACTGCCGCTCTGAAACTGGTGTGATTGTGTTTGTGTGTCTGGGTGCAGGGGTGTAACAGTGATTTATGAGTCCTGTGCACAGAGGGGAGTTCTGGCCTTGTTTTTTGTTTTTTTTTAACTTTTACATCACCCTGGTTATGGCATATCAACCATCAAAAACCAGGGAACCACAACAAAGTTCACATTTAACGATGAGTTCTTGAAAGTTTCTTGGTTTTGGACGTAGCGCTTATGCCACTAAGCCATCAAAAACCCGACAGAATGAACCTGAAATGTATACTTATATAAACATTCTAATCATGAACCTTTGCACAAAAAAATTTTTTCAGCAGAGGCCCAAAAATTCAGCCTACAGCAAAATACCTTTATTTTGTGTGCACACACTAGAGAGCAAATCTGAGTGAGAGGGGAAAAAGCAGAGTCCCTGGACAGATTTGAACCGTAACGATGTTGTGGTTATGTGTCACGAAGCATTATGTCACCGTGATGCCTTGAAGGTACATTTTTAATGTCAAACCTTTAAATATTTCTGATCACGAATGCTGGGTACAGGCACGTGGCAGGTTACAAACGCGGTCACCCTAACATGCACTGCTCCTTTTGTGTCAATAATTGCAAAAATGACTTGAAGTACCCGATACTAAAATTACAATATCTCACGGTTTTCAGTGCTTTGATACCAAATGTTATGTTTGATGCAGGTAATGGAGGCAACTATTTTGGAGAAGTGTACTGTATTTGAAGAAATTAGCTATGCTACACGACCCGTCCACTACCATTCATTGTGCTAAGCTTACTAGCAGCCAGCTTGTCACTGAAGAACTCAGCATCCACTCTGCACCGCAGAGGAGAGAAGGTATCTGTCCATTTGATGGCAAATAAGCGCATTTCCCATCAAAATTGTTCCTTTAAATGTGTTATATTCGCTTTTGCAATGCCACAATACAACAAAGTGACTTCCAAATGATTGTTTTGCAGTCTTGTATCTCTCCCGTTTTGGTTCTTTTTTTTTTATCATAGAAAAACCACAAATGTTTTCCATGTTTTGAACCAACATGGAGCAGATGGGGAATAGTGCATATTTGAAATAGAGTTGTTTTTGGGAAGACCTCTGATAAACTAACTGAACCAAGGACTGAATTTTAATATAATATCATGATATAAACTAGAAGGGCACTCGGTAGAGCACAAACCTCTGCCAAGGCCCCACTGTCCTCTAATTTAATCGAAGCGAACATAAAACTATCCATAACTGTCTGGCTGTAACCCAAGCCTGTTGGATCCACAGCTGATGAGCTAACAAAGGCGCTAAAAAAGAGATGTGGAGGAAAACATCATTTTTGTGGTTGAGCTGATATTTGAATGAAAAATGCATAATCAAAAATAGTATAATTTAAGGACTCAGTATTGACTTCTGCAAGATGCATAATAATAAAAAATTAAATGTTGTTTACAAGGGGGACTTGTAAGAACAAGAGCAAGTCCACTTTAAATCTGAATATCTTAATTTACATAAAAATGACACGTCTGCCCTGAAAGAGCTGGAAGGGTCCAGCTGCAGTTAGAGGTTGCCATGACGGTACAAACTGCATGGTTTCTATAGAATGAGACAAGGATCCAACTGAGAATCACATCTCAGACTTCAGCTAATTACTCAAAGACCATAACTGCTGGCACACCACATTATGTTATGAGACTGTAGACTCTGTGCATTAAATCATTCGTTTGTGGTGACAAAAATGCATCAAAACTCTGGGTTAAGTTTCTCACCTGAAAATCCAGGTCTCATGTAACCCTTGGGTGGAGGGGTGTCACTTGGAGCCCGTTGTTTCTAATTCCTTTTGTGAAAGAGGACAAATCTGCCTATTTTCTGGCAAAAAAAAAAAAAAGCTAGGGTGAGAAGAGTTGAAAACTTTGTGTGATGTCACGTACTCCAGCCTCTGAACGTTCCTTCAAATGTAAGTAAACAGTATTTAAGATGTAAAGTCTTCCTCCCTGACTCATGTAACCCTCCCTTCCAACAATGACTCAGAGTCTGTAACAGAGACAAAAGTACAGCCCTGAAAACATAACCTCCTCGGCAAAGGTAAACGCTGCTAGATCAGGCAACCACGCGGCATTGAGTGAAATAATCAAATGTGAGAATAATCATAACAAAATACAATTGTGATCACAATCAGTTGTGGTGTCATGATGGTCCGTGTCTCTGTGCGTGGTTCACGGCTGCTGTTGATTGATCCGATCATGTTGAATGTGTTAAAACTGCAAAACTAGAAAAGATTCATCAATGTTACAATCGTAAGTTGATCGTCACTTCACAATGAGGTGTTTTACTAATTATTCTCCCATGGAGGGGGCGACAGATTAATTTGTATTTTGCATGAACAACATAAATCAATCAGTATGATCCTGTTTATCTAACATCATACTGACTTGTAATCAGCAGGAATTCTAGTAATTAAATCCGTATTTTAGGCTGGCAATGTCATCAGAAAAACATCAATACACATGCAAGATAAAGGCAGTAAAATATTGCTAGATTTTTGTTTAAATGCCGTCTTCAGAGACAGTGGTAAAGGCTTATATACCCCCCCCCCCCCACACACACACACACAACTAGATGGCATTGGATAGTAGAGCCTTTTGTATAATTGCTTCCACCCTTGTGCTTTTAGTTACTCTTCAAATGCTGTCAAAGAAGACAATTTTAAGGTTGTTTACAAAAAAAACTTGTCTGATTTTATTCCTGGCAGTTCCACTGTGACGCACTCACCACAACACTTGCTGTATTGTGTGTATTTTATTTGCTTTCAGTTTTGATGATTTCCACCAGTCCACGTTTCAAAAACCAGAGCAGTGTGAAATAGAAGTGTAAAATCTTCATAAATATAAACTTGGGGATGACAAAAGCAATTTAAGTTCAGACAGTTTAGGAGCTCTGGCTCATCCTGGGGAGCTGCTGTTTATATGAATGAGGGTATAAGAAATGGCGTGTGCATGCGTGTGTGTGTGTGTGTGTGTGTGTGTGTGTGTGTGTGTGTGTTACTGATTGAGAGCTGGTTGGTACAGGACATGCACGTGCCAGCTCTCCAGCCGTGGAATGAATCAGATCTGCTCTCAAGACTGCGTATCTCTCTCCGACGGGGGCTCGTAAAAAGAAAGCCCTACATGAAATCCATTATGCTTAATTCCCCAAATCCATAATACCCTCAGAGGTCTTAATCTCCATCCCATTCTTATATAAATTAGCATCCTCGTCTCTGGCAGACACTGCTTTCTGAGTCGTTGCCAAATGCCCAGACCTCTCTGCTCAACAGTCATGATCTTTTCTTTGGCCGCTGCACTTTAACTGGAACGCTGGCATCCGCCAGGCTGCCGTCCACCCAGGAAGACGACCCAACTCTATTATTTGGAGGAGGAAGGAATCGAGAGTTGGAGATAAAGTGACGCTTTTTGTCAGACTGTGATGTTTTTTTTAGGCCTTTAGTTTCTCTCCTTTTTTTGTTCAGGGCATCTGTCAGAGGCTGTTTTCTTGAAAGTGGTTCTGGGACAGGGATGAGTGAAGCGTTTCAGTGTATATGTGTGTGTGTGTGTGTGTGTGTGTGTGTGTGTGTGTGTATGTGTGTGTGTGAGAGAGAGAGAGAGAGAGAGAGAGAGAGATGCTGGGTAACCGGGGGCGATGCACCGCAGTATCGAACCAGGAAATAAAAACAACATTCCAAAGAGAATAATGCAGCAGGAGGAGGAACCTCATTCTACTGAGGTCCCCTGGCATTGCTGGCTGGTGTGTTTGTGTGTGTGTGTGTGTGTGTGTGTGTGTGTGTGTGTGTGTGTGTGTGTGTGTGTGCTGCAGGTTTTGTGCATCTGTGTGTGTGTGTGTGTGTGTGTGTGTGTGTTGTTGGTTATGTACACATGCTTGTCCTCCAGTGCTAGTATGAAGTTCTCTCTCTCTCTTTCTTTCTCTCTCTCGTGCGTGCACACACACACACACACACACACACACACACACACACACACACACACACACATACACACACAGTCACGTAATTAGTGCTGGGTCCCCATAGTGGCATATTCCAGAGATTCTTCTCAACATTTCTAAAGAACACAATGTTTTGCTTCTCTGTTGCGCGACATTAATCAGGGGGAACGACTTTTTCAGCACATTTTTTTAACCCCCCTCCTCCCTCTTTACTTATCTCCCTGACTCTATTACCCCTCCCTCTCTTCTTAATCGCTACTACTTTCAAACACCTCCCTCTGTAATTATTTCCTTCCCCTCTACCCCCATCTGCACCCCCTTTCCTCCACCCCATCTTTTTTATTATTTCTGCCTCCCTTGCCATCCTTCCCCATTCGTTACTTACTATTTAATCTCACTTCATTTTACTATCCTCCATCCGTTCCCTTTTCCTTTCTCTCCCCTCTGTCTGTGTCTGTTAAATGGGAGCAGTGACCCCATTACAGAGTGTTGGTGCTGTGGAGCGATGGAGGAAGAGGAGGAGAGGGAAGGAGGAGCAAGAGGAGGAGAGGATGGGAGGATGGGTTGCATTCGGGTGGTGTTTGAATGGGATGATTAATGAGTGTTGCCTCCAGAAAGGTGTGAGCCCTGCTCTGGACCGGTAGGGACACCACTGGGTCACCTCTGGTCATACACACAGCTCTGACACTTACAAAAAGCACTCTTTTGTTTTCTCTCTCTCTCTCTCTCTCTCTCTCTCTCTCTCTCTCACACTCACACTCACACTCACACACACACACATGACATTATCATTAACAATGGTGGAATAATACGACTAGTAAGAACCCAGAGCTGGGGAGCTTTCCAGCATGTTTCAGTGCTGCATTTCCTCCACATGATGCTTCTTACCTGCTGTTACACAAAATTGATTTATTTTCATGACGAATTCCTGAATGTTGAAGTTCTTCTTGTCATGAGTGAGTGTAAAACAATAAGTAACAAGTTTTTAAGAATTTTCATTATCAATCAGCCTGTTAATTAGTTTTCGATTGGTCCAGCCATTTTATGATACAGGGTAATAGATCAACCATGATTCCATTTTATGGAAATTAGTATAGATTGAGGTGAATGTCAGGCTGTAATCAAGTCAAGCTCACGTGGCCTGAGTATCTGATATACGTTGTAGCACAAGTTAAAAATGTTGTTAAGGTAATTTCCTGCAAAAAAAACACAAAAATAGGCCCAACTGGTGCATCATGTGTCTGTTTTGTCTTATACTGTACACTATTTATTGTATTAGACCAAATGGAAACAGCCTGTTTGTCACACCAATAATGTCCCTGTATCGTCTCTGGCCAGCGGACGGTTCCGTCTTTGAAATAACAGAAAATGTACATTAACAGTCCAAATCTATAGATATTCAGTTTACAATGACAAACAGATAACAGGCTGTGTGCAAGTAATTATACCGTGTTTTATCATGTTCCATCCATTTTCCGTACTGCGTATCCGTTAAGGGTCATGGTGACATAAGGTGAGGGGCGGGGTTCACCCTGGACGGGTTGCCAGTCCGTTGCAGGGCCATCAGGAACAATTAGGAGCTCAGTATCTTGCTCTAGGACATTTGGACATTGTCACCGGGGTTGAGGATCGAACCAGCGACCCTTTGGTTACTAGACGGCCACTCTACCCCTGAGTCACACCGCTGAAGGACTTGGATGTAGGAGAATGCAATTTTGGGGCCAGTCCAACCAGGTAGAAATACAGAATCCAAGTAATACACAAAGCAGGAACACATTTGGCTAGATATACTAATACAATGCAGAGTTGAGCTTCCTGGTGTAGTCCAAAGACTAACGGGGCATTTCATGTTCCATCAAATGGATGCATGTTAGCACGTAGCGGTTGTTAGCACTCGCTGTTGTTATTTCCCACTAACTTCCAAGTTGCAACATCAAGTCAGGCTGATTTCGTCCTCCTGAACGGGGTTCTCTCTACAACATTATTTTTGGATTTTGGGCCCAAAGACCAATTATCAGATGTTACTTGGGATTATCTTGCCAGACGTTCCTGTGATGTGAGGTGTTTTAAGAGGGAGTTTATCCTCCCTGATCTGTCAAGAATCCGACCAGACTTGAAATCATGATACAGAATCAGAAATCCTCGTTGTTATTCGTGTGTGTGTGTGTGTGTGTGTGTGTGTGTGTGTGTGTGTGTGTGTGTGTGTGTGTGTGTGTGTGTGTGTGTGTGTTTTAGGGGAGGGAGCAGTGGAGTACATGCTTAGTGGACTGTCACATGGAATCATAGCCAATTAGAAAGCAAGCTGACCGAAGACAGAAACGCAACAAACACAGACATGGTGTTACGTTGGCCCCCCCACACTCTGCTGCTGATGTGTTTACGATCAGTTACCCCTCCCCCTCCCTCACCTGTCTCAACCACACCTGAGGAGTTCATCAAGCAGGTAGCAGGGGAGGCGAGGAGCCGACTGGTTTCCTCTTTCCTCTTCAATCCACTCCTGCTGCCAGCTGAGAGAGCGGGTCATGGTATCAGGGGATCTTGCTCTTTTATTCTTCTTTTTCTTTTTGTTTTTCTCCCCAGCTCGGCTCAGTGTGTTGGGCTACATAATATTTTGCTGTTTTATTTAACTTTTGAGATCTTGGGGAGTTCTGTTTTTTTGACTGGTTTTACCTTCTCTTAGGTAGATGGATGGGGAATAACTGCATCTGGCGGGCCTTTGTGGGCTGGATTAGTTGATGCCCCCATCCCAGTTTTGTTGATTTATGCTCAGGTCTTCTACCCCTTTTGTTTGAATTTGATTCTAGTTTACATAAACCTTCTTAACCCCCCCCCCCCCCCCACAGGTACTTAAAGTAACCAAACAATTAAAAATACTTTGTCCGACTACGACTTGTGAGTGTCCTTCATATGTTTTGGTCATTTATCAAATGAGCTTTACTGCTCTTAGGCAGCCCATAACATGATAATAAGCATGAAGCCAGATGGACCTCAGAAATAGAGGACAAATTTCAACCTGTCCTGTTCGTCATCCGCCATGTTTGTTTACCCTCAAGTCCTGTTAGACCACATGGGATTTCAAGTTTAAGAGTCAAGACTTTGTAGTTGGTTGACTGAATCTGTTAGCGGGTGGTTATTTACGTTGGCAATCTCGGTAAAATCTCTTTAGATTAAAAAAAAACGAAAAACAAAAACCTGAATGTGTGCCCACTCAATTTGTGACTTTATAAATAGTTTTTATTTCTAGGGGCGAAAAAGTGCACCAAAGACCTGGGAATCCCCACCGTGTAATCATTCAAAATCATCTGGTGTGTGTTTTTGGAGGGTAAAACATTCATAAAGTCGATATGGGGGAGAAAAAAAAAAGCAATTAAATCTGTCGTTTTGTCTGTGTTCGCCCATGATTTTAGAATCGATATTCAAAATCCTGTAGCGTAAGTCCAGTCTCAGCTTGAGCATCGAGTGTTTTGTAATTTTACATAATAGATGACTTAAATGATGGATTGATGATAACAAATGTTGTGATTTATCAGGCGTTTCAGCACTGCAGAGCACTTAAGATTGTAATAGATTATGTACAGCAAGTATGATTCGAGCGTTGCTTTGTTGAGGATTTAGAGCAGTGCCATAGGTGTTTTTGTCTGTCTGCTGTGTTTGCCCTCATTTTTATTTTCCTCTTTCATTCTGTCACTCCACAGGACATCCTTCTCCCTCTTCTGCCCCACTGTTTCTGCTTCAATACAACCAGTATACTCCAGCCACATGTGGACAGTTGATGGCAAAATCAAGTTCGCTTGTTCCCGTGATGATGAGAGTCGATGGGAGACCCGCGCACTGCTGATGTTGACGGCAGCATTTTAACATGCTGTGGTACAGATTTCAAACATATTAAGTTGTGCGCCACCCTTCTGTATTCTGCATTTTCTCTAACCCAACAAAACTTCTTATGACAGCATTTGCAATTATAAGTAAGATTACTCTGAGACTTTGCGAAAGGTTAGAAGGCTGCAGAAACCCAATTGTTGAATCAAATAAATACCCTGCAAACTACCTGAAAACTGCACAGCTGAACAGACTCAGCAGAGCAGAATGTGCTGCTCTGTTCATCTCATTCCAACCCAGAAGGGCTTTTTAAATGTTGCAATGTAAATGCAGCATTAGCACTTCCAGAGCTCAGCGTGTAGACTGACTCTCTGCCTTCTGTTATTCTAATAATGGGCTGGTTATAAAACAACACACGCTAGTAATGGAATTTCCAGTTCAGTGCGGTGGACCGGCCAGTCTAAGTCTTAAGAACCCACTCAATAGAGTTGGTCTCCGAGTCGCAACGGGCCCCCTGCCAGGGGAGGTGTGCTGTGGTAATGGAATAGTTATGGACTAGACTTCAGGCCACTGAGAGTCCCAGTCTTACCTTTCTGTAGCTAACAGAAGCCTGGAGTCCACTTTATTTCCTCACTTATAAAACATCACAATGAAATGTGACATGCACAGCTGTAGCTGAGTCACATGGGCGGGCTTATGGGATCAGTTCATGTTTGAGTCTGTCCGACTCACAGCTGTAACTCTTACATGTGTCACCAACTGCATCACTGATATAATTCATTTATACGTAAAGGGTCCAAACAGAAACAGGATGTGTGTCAAATATCCATCAGTGATTTTTGTGTAAATCTCGACAGTATGAAGTAAAATAGCAAAATGGCTCACGGGATCGCTCAACTTTGCATCCGATGAGGACCGTGTGACGAAGCGAAACCTCAGCTATCCGTCGCTAATCAGGTTTATTGTGTTTACTATATCTTTTTTCCCAGTTGTTTACTGCTTTTACATGTAAGCCTGTTGCTTGAATACAGCTTTCAACCTGTCAAAGTGATGATATGGAAACAATGCAACATAAGAAAGATATGAAACATGACGAGAGTGTAATTTCTTTTTTCAGTCTTATTAAAGGTTTGTATATCTATTAATTCAAGAAGTGTAAATGCATCAAAACCTTTTGTCAAAGTAATAAAACTTACATGCAGCACGGTGGTGCAGTGGTCAGCACTGTGGCCTCACAGCAAGAAGGTTCCGGGTTCGAGTCCCGGCTCCATCACAGGATCTTTCTGTGTGGAGTCTCCATGTTCTCTCTGTTCCTGCGTGGGTTCTCTCTGGTACTCCAGCTTCCTCCCACAGTCCAAAGACATCAAGAGGGGACGAGGCTGATTGATACTCTAAATTGACTGTAGGTGTGACTGTGAGTGTGAATGGTTGTCTGTCTCTATGTGTTGGCCCTGTGATGGACTGGTGACCCGTCCAGGGTGAACCCTGCGTCTCGCCTGAAGGCTGCTGGGATAGGCTCCACCCCCCTGTGACCCTTAACAGGAATAAGCGGAAGAAAATGGATGGATGGATAAAACTTACCTTTGCATTCACTGTAGGATGCAGGACAGCTTATGTGGCTTAATACAACAAAATCATGAAAAGTTATGAAAGTCAAACTTACTGTAGTTGCTTGCTTGTCATCCTGTGGAAGGATTTGATAAATCATGATTTCACACTTAGTGCCAATTAGCATCATGATATGGCTACTTTTGCATTATTTTGATCTGTTTATTGCAATTAAACCAGGGCAAAATCGAAGTTGGAAGTCACTCGGACAGTTCTTGGAGAAGGCTGTGAAACTCCCCTTGTCTCCTACTTACGTCTATTTCATCATTTGCCATAGATGGTGTTTATCATTTAGCCGCTGCTACAGGATCGTTGTGGTCATGTTGGATTTTTTTTTTTTAAACAGCAAAAAGAAAGAGTGAATAAAGAGCACGGAGAGGTGTATTACACTTAATGCACTTCTGGTATTAAAGATCTACTCAAAACGTCCCAAATATCGACCGGTTGATCGTGAACGACAGGTTGGTGACCTCAATAGACCAACAGGCTTCCTGCCAAGACTAAGCATTTGTAATAGCTTAGCATACATATTTATGCCATACTGGTATAAACAAAAGGAAAACTATTCAAATTCCTCGATTAGATTCACTTGGTCTTTCCAGCTCAATAAATCATCAACACACAGCAGTTTCTCCCCGTTTTTCAGTTGTGCGACCTCCTCTCCTCTCCACTGTATCACATCTGACAGCCCACCACCTCCTTTTCTCCTCTCTTATAGAAACACTGAAACCACATACTCTACTGACTCCCTCTTTCCATCAGCTTCACTCTATTAATCTCACTTTTTTCTTTTCCAAAGTGTACTTTTGAAGTCATTCTCTTCCCCCTCCTTCCCTCGAGATCAAACAGTATATCATAAAAGCTGAATTGGACACTGGGCACCTGTTTACATCCGAGGTGAGCTCAGTTCGCCTGCACTGAACTGGACTTTTATTTTCTTTAACTGACCATAATAATCCACTTAGCAGGAAAAACTTTTGCTTCCTTCAAAGTCCTTGGCTCAGTTTCCAGAAAGCATCTTAGTATAAAATATCTTATTTCCACTGTGCACTTTTTTTCTTTTTTGTGTTAAAGTACAGGAAAATTATGGTCCTTTTGGAAACCCTGCAAACAAAGCGTAAATGACGTGACATTTATGAGTAACATTTACATTTTACAGCATTCTTGTTTCGTTGTGAGTCCATGAATCTATCACCTCTGACATTTTATGTCGCTAGAATGCCCTTATGTCCTTGTTGGTATTCAAAGTTTTGTTGTTGTCGTTTTTCACTGTGGTACAAATAAGCAATAACCTCCTTTGAAGGATGATAGAAAGCAGGCATGGAAGTTGTCCAGGTAGCAGGTTTTCATAATTTTTCAAGCTCATCCATGTGACTATTTCATGGAGTTGCTTTGCAGAGGGATATTGCTCTTTAATTATTAACTGAGCTCTATCAAAAACTTTGAAGCATATTTTTTTTTTCCAGCGGATAAAAAATAACCCACAATAAACAACTTTAATTTAATTCTTAATGCGGAGGTGAGAAGACAAAGGTGGGGTTTTATTTCAGTACAAGACGGTGTAGATGAATAAAAATGGAGAACTGTTATTTGCGCTCATGATTGAATATTGATGTTTACAGTGTTTCGGGTGTTTGCAAGCACCTTATTCATCTCAAACTGTTTCAGACTAATCAGACCTTGGAGAGACAAATGGAATACAATCAGTTGACCCGTTACAATGACGGCATTGCAAAATCTGGTTAAAAAATGGATCAAGGAGAACCATTTTATAACACGTCTGGCAATCGCTGTGCCTCACATGGCAGGGAGGGTCATAATCGGAAGGTTCCTGGTTCGATCCTCAGTTTTTCCACAAGCCTTGAGCAAGTCTCCTCTTGATTTGCCTGATTGATTATTTTGAGGTATTGCATTAGAAAAGTTGATGGAAACAGCAAATCTTTAAAAAAAAAAGAAAAAGCAGCCTCAACTTTGCAAAAAAGTTTTTTAAGATCACTTGAGGCAGTTTCTTACATTTTCGAAAATGTGCAAACAGGAGATGCAACTCCCTTTCTGGAAAAATCTCTGACGTAGTGAATTTTTATCTCCCACAAACTGTCCTGCAGCCAGCGTCTTCCCGGATATTCCCAAACTTTGTCTTCAGCCTCCAGACAACAGCAGCATAGCTGATACTAGCTGGCAAAAGGAAAGTTTTTTTTTTTTTTGTTATTGGGTATTTTAATGGTATTTTTAATCACGAAAAAGAACATACTGCGAAAATTATATTGATCGTTGTAAAAGTCAGGGGCCTTGGCCTGTACTTTTGCATAAGAATGTATTTACAAGTACAAGTAAATCGTTTTGATGACCAGAAAGGCCTGAACTAGAGGTACTACAGATGTTTGTTGACTAAACACAGTACTTAGGATTTAGAGGCTCCGTGTACACCTTAAAAACTTCTGTGGCAGTGATACATTTCTTCAAGACCATAGATAAACACCGCTGTCTTTGTTTTTCGTCAGTTTAACAGCACAAACTCCCAGCTCTGTGGTTATGCAGGGCAGTTTGAACCCTTTTGACGTTGAGACGGATGCGGCAGGCGGGGGCGAGGAGGTGAAAGGAGACGAGAAGCTGCACCTGAACCTCATTAACCCTCCTTTTTTTTACGCTCCCTTGCTCAGTGTCAGCAGTTAAAGCAGTTGGATAAGAGCCGTAGGAACAACACCTGATAAAAAAAAGCCTGTACCTATACTGCCAAAGTGTCTGTTTATATTATATCTTACAAGTCGGCTTGTGGCTCCCAAATGGAAACGACAAGCGTGTCCCTCGACTGTACTCTGCATCGCTAAACAGAACAAGCACTATTATGATAACTGTAAATATTATATTATCATACCTTTCAGAATACTATGAGTTCATGTTTTATTGAAAGCTTGAGGTGCTTGCAGCTCATATTAAGGAGATCCTCATTACAGTGGTAGAAATTCCTATATGAAAAAAAAAGAGCTGAAATAAGTGAAATTTGTAGCCTTATTTTTTATGAAACCTTATGTAACGCTGCATAGCTGGAATTTATACCGATGGCAGACAAGCCTCTTCCCTACAAAGAGAACAATTATAACCTAGTTTGCTACTTTTTTTACCCTTAAGTAGTTTTTCAAGTTCTTAAGTTATTCAAAAACTGTTTGACACTATCTGTATCTACTTTTTCTTATTCTCCATAATATAAACATGATATGACTCCCCTTTTCAATAACTTAACAATCTTGTGCCACATTTTACGCACCTTTTCCCCAAAATGCAACCTCTTAAAATTTGCTAAGGTTGGAGCAAGAGAGGGTTCAGATTCCACTGCAAGCGTTGGAATTGTGTGCATGTAAAAGTGCAGTATCGGTGGCTACGTGAGTCTATTTATTAGCCCTAATTCTGGGGCGCAGCAAGTTCCCAGGTAGCTTTGTTATCTCTGACTAATATTACACACAGGAAATGAATTATATGCCAATCTAAACATAGTCTAGCTTACACAGGAAGTAGTGCTGTCAAAGACTGTTTTAGACTGGCATTTGAGTGATGTGACGACAAGGAAAACATTAAAATGATGCATCCATTATCAAGACTCGCGTTGCAAAGACTTTAACCAGGTTATGCGACAATGATGACATCAGATCCCATCCACGCAGGTTTAGTGTGGTAGATGGAGAGATAGAGATAGAGATAGAGATAGAGATAGAGATGTAATGCACGTTAAATCAGTGTTCAGTATCGGCTGAGAGAGATTAGAATCATATCGAAAAGGACTAAATGCTACATATAACATCTCTAGTTAGCTTTTGCCTTGACTGCAGCTCATTGTTTTACAGTAAGAGCAACTCACCAGCAGGCTGCAACTTGAAACTCCAAGCCTGTACATGAGTACGGCTCAGGTACTGCGTGTCGTAGAGGAAGACCCAGCACTGCTCATCGCCGGGGAAAAAAACAAAACAAAAACAAAAAAAAACAACAACAAACACACAAAAGCATCACATTTCTTTGCTTTCTTTTGCCTAATTTGACAACTGACTCAAGCGGTTCCGTGCTGCTGACAGCGTGGCACTATTCTGCACACAACTGTAAACATCTCAAAGCACGAGAGGAATGATGTCTTTTATATCTTTTATTCCATTTTTTTGGAAACCGGTAAACTATTTCACCCTTGTGTCAAGAACATTATACCAAATTATCTCTCAGCTTTGCACCCCACAGCACTCGGCAGATTGTTACAGGAGGGGGAAAAAAAGAAAAACGAAAGACAGAATCCACCTTCATAGTTGAGTGAAGATAAATATTTCCAGAATACCTTTCATTCACGCAACTGTGATAAAATAAGCATTCAGCTGAAACAGTCTGATAACCTTTTCAGGTTACTCAAGTTATCAAATATGCCAAGATAGCATTGAATTGTTTCTCACGGTGGCCCTGCGTGCCCATCACACTGCAACTCAATAAAACAAATAGAATAAATTCAGGCAAATTAAGAAAGTGTCTCACCAACAGTTACCGTGGCGGTGCAGTGGTTATTACCGTCACCTCACGAAAACGACTTGCACGGCTGCAATTTAGGTTCATTAGCGGTTAAATTAGCCATAACTGTCGATGTGAGTGTGAACGGTCATCTGTCTCCATATGTCAGCTCTGTGATTGAACGGCGACCTGTCCAGCGGTCGCCCATCGCCTCTCGCCAACTGCCAAGCTCCCCACAAACCTGGACAGGATTAGTGGCATGGATGATGAATGAATGGATCTTCAGCAACACACACGCAGGATTTAGCAACGTTACGCAAACAACACAACAACAAAAATGTTCCCAAAGGGGGCTTACAAGAGATGCGTCACCCCCGTTAGATGACTCATGATGTTATTGGCGATCTGTCAGCTGCGTTGGAAGCCAAATGTGTGGAAATATCGGCAATAATGTGAATCATGTGATGAAACTATTAAAATAACATAACATTTTAGCTCATTTTCTAGCACCACTGACAGATAGTCGACTTCAGTACTCTGACATGTTCATCAATTTTAAGTGGAAATGATTCTTTGCTACTGCAGCACTTTTTTATTTTTTGTAGTCTGACTTTGTAATGTACTTTCTAAATGCTGCTCATGTGTTGCCAAATTGTCTTCTTAAAGATAATTTCAGTTTCATTGAAGTGGGGTGGTATGAGGTAGTCATCCATAGTGAGGGCAACGCGTCTGAAAATATCCATTGACATGTATTGATAGCATTTTCACCACTTTACTTTTCTTATTTGGCTCTATATTTTCAGCCTTGGAACTCTCTTGTATTCCTCCGCTTGTACAGTATTATTCTAGAAATCAGCTTGAATCAGTGAGCACTAACACAGCGATGCAGTGCAGGAACAGAAAATAGAAATGTTCGAAAAACGTAGAGCAAAACAGAAAGCGCTGTCTGATTGAGGAAGTAAAAAGGTGAAAGTGTAACAAATATATCAATTTTATGAACATTATTTTTTCAGTTTTGTGTTTATTTAGGCTACTATTTGTTATCTTGACTTTCACTATTTCATCATCTTTAAAGGGAAGCGATGTTTCTTTGCGACACTTCAGCAACAGAGCTACTTTCACTCTTGACTCTTACACGGAAGATGCACTGACCCACTGATTGAAAGACCCTTAACCTCATACGAACCCATTAACTCAATCAAATATTCTTTCTGTTTGCTGGTGTTTTGCATATTTTATAAATCTGCTATTTGTTCAGCTTTCAAGGCCACTGTAGTTTTTTTTTTTTTTTCTGACAAGATTTTATGACCTATGTGGACCTGATGTGGAAGCAACGTAGATGAATAAAGTCTGATTATTAGGAATTAAATATTTCACATTTTTTCTCCTTGTTCTTTTATGCTTTTTAGGGACACTAAGTACAATTTATTATTATATTATTATTACTGCTACAAGCGCAGTTAAAGTGCAACCCTGACTGCAGGATGTTTGTGTATGAACCCATCTGTAACTTCTCTGCCTGACAGGAGTTGCATTACCAGCTTTAATTGAATGGCAGGAGGATCTCCTCCATCCAGCTCCTTCATTAAATATTAGGTATTTTAATGATGGTCAGGACATGAATGTATGCTTGTATACATACACACACACACACACGCACACACACGCACACATAACACCACACAGCTCGATGTACACTTTTAATGACAGGGAAGCACTATCATTCCTTTTAATATTCATGCCTTTTACATAACCTTTACGTAACTATGGGACATGTGTACACGTTTCTACGTGCGTGTGTGAGCGCTACATGCACGTGTGTTTGTGAGCGTGGCTGGATGTGTGTGTGTGTGTGTGTGTGTGTGTGTGTGTGTGTGTGTGTGTGTGCGCGCGTGCGTAGTTTGGGTCTCTTCTCTGTAGTTTCCCTCATTATGAGAAAGCTCTTTAATGTTTGTGTCCCAGTGGAGAGGGGAATGGAGTGCGAAACTGTTATTGCAGTGAGAGAGAGAAAGGGAGAAGTCTGAGGGAGGGAGCCAGACAGACACTCCTGCTCATGCGGTATATCTCAGATGATGACACCCCTATTTGCCTCGCTCACACCCGTGCAGTCACCTACAGCACATGCTCATGCATGCACAAAAGGGGTTTTCTCTCTCTGCCTGCGACCTGAGTGATATAGTTGCCAGTGACGGGGTAGGAATGATTTTTTGTGTAAGAGGATAATATGGATCTGGGGAAGGAGAGGTGGACGGGGAGGTATGAGATTAGAGGCATGTGTGTGGATGCGGGGAGAAAAGAGGGGGCAAAGAGGTACAAGAGGGTGAGTAAAGGGAATATGATGGCAGGCAAGGAAAAGACAGTCTGCTCCCGTCAGAATCTGAACATAACTGGAGAGTGACTGGAGAGCCCCCAGGACTGTGTGTATGAGTGTGTATGGGGGTGGGGGTGGGGGGGTTGTACATGTGTGTTTGTGTGAGTCTGAGCATGCTCTGTTGGCCAGTGATAACCCCCCAGCAGAACTGTCATAGTCACGCTTTCACTCACAGTCGCAGCAGTGTGGACACAGTGTGTGAGCGTGTGCGCGCGTGCGTGCGTGCGTGTGTGCGTGTGTGTGCATGTGTGTGTGTGTGTGTCCATCTGCCTCTCCCTGTCACTGTCCGTCTGCCTCAGCATCAGTCTGTTATTATATTCCCTTTTACCTCTCCGGTATCAGAGGACATGATTTAAAACGGCTCAGTGGCCGCACGAGGAGTCCAAAGATCAGGAAGACAGTGCACAATAGCAGAGCAGCCAGCTGGAGTGCCAGGAGGAGTCTCACAAGCTATTTGCTGAACCAAAACAGTAAACAGAGAGTTGGTTGCTGCCTTTTACTTCTCGCTCAGGGCTTCTCAAAGTTCCCCCCCGAAAAAACAAGATACAAAACAGAGACATATCTCCACTCGTGCTTTTTAAATCTTTATATTTTTGGAAAGGAGGTACTCCAATCTGAATGTCCAATGTGTTTGATAACTAGAGGCAAATCAAAACAGTGTAAAATAAATAATTTAAAGCCTCTCTACCAGCTGTCCGAGGTCCTCGTTAAAATCATTTTCTCCTCCGTGCCTGAGGGCAACTTTGACACAGATTTTAGATTCACCAACATTACTGACGATAAATAATACCAATTAGTTTTGACAGTTAATCACTTCTTATTGATTTGTGCGCATCATTATGGCCAGTGTTTAATAATTGCTGGATTGTGATGATGCAATGGTAATAAATAACGATGTTAGCTATTGGATATTGTTCTTCAGTCATTTGAAGTTTGGTTTCATGTCACGAATAACAATAGATAACAAATTCCCAGGTGCAGTTCAGTCCACATGTATGGGCATTAAAAACAAGATGCGAGATTTTTTTCACATAACAGCCCTGGTTAAAATGTCAGTGGAAAGTAATACATATTAACTAGTTGCCAAATTAGAGAGGGCAGACTCCCACCAGGTTTCCTGCTCCATGTAATGAATCCGCTGCATGTTACAACCCTCTGCTAGAAAATCAGACAGGTAGTTTTTGGGTGATTTTGACTGACAGTCCCAAAACAGCACAAAGAAAACCACAATCGTTACGTTGCATTGTTTGGCACTGTCACGTAAACAATGGGAATCAATAAGGATTCCTTGGTAGCGGTCATAAAAATTCCCTCGTTCATCCGCATCAAGCGTGTGGTCGTTGGAATCAAAAAACACCATACTTCTTAAAATTGTGAATTCAACAAAACAAACAAGTCTTGTTTTATATATAAATACAGAATCTGTAGGCGAGGGAGAAAATGTCGGGGCAGGGATGCTTTGGGTTTCTGTTTCTGTTAGGGTTGCTTTGACCAATCGGGCCTTGGTTGCCTCTGTGGCTGGCTGTGGTCTGATGATGAAACAAAGTTGCAGTTTTTAAACACCTAGGTGAAACCATCCGATCATATTTGTCATCTTTCAATTCCGTGCAACGTCTCAAGTTGCTGTCCAGACTATAAGCAATGAGCGATGGACAGAACAAGGAAGTCTCTGATCGGAGGCTAAATTGTCAGACAGAACCGATGGGTTCTGAGGTTGCTGTTGTTAGAACACAGGAAAGTTAGTGTCCAGGCTGAGGTGGTTGGAACACACAGACAAACAGGTGTCTGCGCTCAGTTCTCCATTAACACCGCGTTCGATAGGTTAACCTAACCAACCAACTAAACACACGTTTTTGTGCCTCAGCTCACCTCGACCTAGTAGAAGCACGTGTGTTTTTGGCAAAAAAAAATAAAAAAATGTTGCAATCACTATTAGGTGCAGCTCATAGAGATTTATTATTGAACCAGAGATTTTGTGTCTCCACCACAAAGGATCCTACTTTACTGATGTTTGATGCTAGAAACCACCAGACCTCTGATACAGACTTTCTTGGTTTACCAGAGAAATTGTTCGTCCTCCAGGATCCTAATTGATTCACATTGCGTCTGTGGTGCTGGCCCATTATTTGTTGTACCCACTACCACCACATAGTGTAGCATGAAGAGGTCCTGGTTATCCTACATGTTTCTGTGAGATTATCTTCTATATCAAAACTTTCATCCTCACATTTCCATTGTGGTGGTTAATGTCATAAGAGGTCATGGGTTTAAACATCTTTTTGAGCATTATCACCACTGATTACAAACCCAACAGTTGCTCGTAACCCTCTAGTAATTCTTAATAATATTCACGAAGTCAAACTCTGATGCGGAGCTCTAAATTATCGAAAACAATTGAAGCAAACAGGGAGGCCAAAAAGGAATCATAACTGAGACTTCATGTGGAGTGAAGAACGAATAAATTGTCATTGTAGAAGCACAATTTATTGGACCAAAATCGCTGTTTAATTTTACCTTTTAATATATTCGACAGCGCCCCTGAAACCAACTGTGTAGCATTCAGTCATTTCCAGACGTATTAGCTTGTAGAATTGATCGTCTTCAGTGAGGCAACGTATTGATTAAACATTTTAGCTGCACTTTTTAATCTGATGTATCATGTAATTGCAGCAACATACAGACTAATGTTGGCTCTGTCCTCTGTGTTGACCTAAACATCTATCAGGTGGATTGCCATGGGTGCTGGTATGAATGGTTCCCAGAGGACACAGTCTCTTCTCTGCGATGAGGCTTTGACTTTTCATTCAGCTGGTTAAATTTATGACTTATCGAATGACGTAGAGCCTAAAATCTGAATGATGGATTGGCAGAAAATAATATAGAGACTTTCTGACTCCCGGCTGAATGAATCTGACTGAATTTAGAGCTCCTCCAGTTTTACTTCGAGTGCCATTTTGAAGTTGAAGTGAAGGACATTTGTGCACTTCGGTAACAGAGGGAGATGAAACGATGGAAAAGAAAAAAAACATACACTGTAAAAACCTGCGGACAGAAGAGAGTTTATTTAGTTGAATGGACGATGTTTTAACCATTAATTATATCCAATTAATTTCAGCCTCATAAATATTCATACAAAAATCATCAGGACCCATGAAATATATCGAGCATCTAAAATTGACATGTGAATAATAGAGTAAAAATCAAATCAATCACGAAACACACCCAAAATGCATCACGTTAATTAATTAGAGGGTGTTATTCCTGTAGATACCCTGAAGTCCACACACCTCCGTAATCAATCCATCCATCCATTCATTTTTTTCCACTTCCTTTTAAGGGTCACAGGGGGGTGGAGCCTATCCCAGCAGCCTTCAGGCGAGACGCAGGGTTCACCCTGGACGGGTCACCAGTCCATCACAGAGCCAACACATAGAGACAGATAACCAGAGGCAGAGGAGGATGAAGAGTAAGACAGTGACTGGAAAAATGAATATACAGTATGGGAGACAGGTGGAGGATAGTTGAGGAGGGTGAAGGAGAACAAGAGGAGGAGGGAAGAGTTGTAGAGAGGAGAGAAGACGGGTGAGGTTGATAGGAGTGGAGGTGCAGGCTGGGGAGAAAGATTTGATTTGGGGGGAGTCCAGATGAGAGAAAAAACTGAAACCAGAAACAGAGGGACCATCGGATGATTGACGCATGAGCCCACCTCCAACTGTTGAACCAAAGCTCACAGCATCTAATCAAGCTGGAATGATCAACAATCAATAACGAGAGTCAACCAGAATTCAAATATTCGCAACATTTTGAGTCCAATCTTGTAACACGTCCACAGTTACGCGTTGCTCTCAGTGTTATTTTCCTACGTTGTTGTGATATGAGAAGAAACATAGATACGTTGATTCTTGGTACTGTACCATCACACCTCTGTCACAGAGCTGAGAAATAGGATTTATTGAAAAAGAATAAAAATGTTTACGTCAACAATCTCATTTTACCTGACAAAAACATGAAATTGATAAAGTTGTTGTATTTGTGAGGATCTGCATCAAACATAAATGTTTTCTTCAGTCTATAGAATAGGATGTGTAGGCAGCAGCACCACAATATGGCATATAAAGTGGGTTTTGTCACATCATTAGCCTTAATGCTGCACTTTGTAGAAATCTGAAGTTTGCTCTTGGCTATATTGTATTTTTTTTTTAAATTCTAATTAACTGTGCAGTTCTAATATCAAATTTTTACAATTCTGGCAGGTTGATGGGACCCTGCCTCACACTCTCTGATGCTGTTGAAGACTGTAAGCTGACATTTCGTATATCAACAGCTAACCTGCTAGCTTCAATTTAGCATTTCAGCAGGCTTTGCAGTCATTTAATAATAAATAGACTTCCTTGTGTATTTTAAATTTTTTTAAAAAATCAAAAAATTGGATGTGAAATGGAAAAGTGCAACACATAATTCGTGATAAATTTAAATTAGTTGTGATGCCTTAGAGTGGAATGTCCTTTTTTTTTTAGCAACTTATGCCTATAAAAGCAAACATGACTTTCTTAGTGCAGAATGCATATTTTAAAAAGTGCTTTACTGCTGCTGTACAAACTGATTTTTGCAACAAGAAATTACCACACAACACAAAACCCAAAGAGATTTTCACGATTTTAATCAGCAATGACAAATGTGTGTGTGTGTGTGTGTGTGTGTGTGTGTTGTTCCTGCCAAACAAAGATCCAAACCTATGACCATTTTCAGGATATTCTGATAGTGTTTAAATGACAGACTAACTAAGGATATTCTGATAGTGTGTTTCTGATAGTGTTTAAATGACAGACTAACTAAGGATATTCTGATAGTGTGTTTCTGATAGTGTTTAAATGACAGACTAACTAACTGAAAGCTCAACAGCAAACCTGTTAGCCTGAATTTATATCTGAAGTCCATCCATCCGTCCATTTTCTACCTCTTATCCTGTTGAGGGTAACGGGGGGGGGCTGGAGCCTATCCCAGCAGCATTTGGGTGAGAGGCAAGAGGCAGGGTTCACCCTGGACGGGTCACCACTCCCTCACAGGGCCAACACATAGAAAGACCCCGTGCGCTAGCCGGGGCTCAAACCTGGAACCTTCTTGCTGTGAGGCGACAGTGCTAACCACTGCACCACCGTGCCGCCCTATATCTGAAGTGTTAAAGCTAAATTGACTGTATTATCATTCATAGTTGTTTGTAGAACTCTAACATAGTTATTTTGTGCCAGTGGCTGTGGATTTACAAGGTGCTATGCTAATATCTTGGGAAAGGAGGAGTATTAACACTTCAACCTTTTTGTATCAGTAAACTCTGGTATTAACTATTAAAATTTAAAAAAAAAATCAAATCAGCGAAGGAAGTCACATACACAGTCAACCATTATCATTATTTGTGTTTTTATTTTTCAAGATAAAATTAGGCACACTTTCAAACTGAATATCCATGCAGGAATTAACTGTGCCAGTGGAGGAAATTTGAATTACAAAAAGACTCTTGCTAATCAAAATATAATACAAACTTACTTGTTGGGCTGACCAAAATAGGCCCATAAAGTCTGATTTGGCCCTAGAGATATGGCCAGAAAGCTCACTAGAAATTTAGGATAGCAAATAGTCTTTTTTGTTTTTTGTTTTTTTTGTTGTTTGCTTGTTTTTTTTCAAAATTTGACCAGGCAGCAGAGTGACACTTGAAACAATACATCAGTCTGGTGCGAGTAAAGTAAGAAGATAAGTTCAAGACAAAAGGCAGGTTAACAACACAATATTGTCAACTATTATGGTAACCCTTCACGGTAAGAGTACACAATCCGTCATGATGGTATATAGCCTGTTTAGACAGACAAAATATGGAGAAAGTATTGCACAGACGAGTTTGTAGTTGGTCCGTACCCCTGGGTATGCTACATTCATCTGTTTTCTGTTGTGTTTCAGTAGTATTTGTCTATGAAGAATTCAGAAGCAGCAAACACACAACACGATTCACCTCGAGCAGCTTTGCAGTGTTCATAACTTGTCACTCACCCACTTAAAGCTACGTGTGAGAATGTTTCTCCAAGAGTAGTGAGCCTTTAATTACACTTGTTTACCCAGGGCACTGTTGGAGGCTGAAAGATGACGAACACACCACAGGAGTCAAAATATCGTCTTTATTTGATCTTATCCTGTTAAGGGTGGTGGGGGGCTGGAGCCTATCTCATCAGCCTTCGGGGGAGAGGCTGGGTTCAACCTGGACAGGTCACCAGTCCATCACAGGGCCAAAACATAGAGACAGACAACCATTCACACTCACACTCACACCTACGGTCAATTTAGAGTATCAATCAGCCTCGTCCCCTCTTGATGTCTTTGGACTGTGGGAGGAAGCTGGAGTACCAGAGAGAACCCACACAGGAACAGGGAGAACATGCAGACTCCACACATGAAGATCCTGTGATGGAGCCGGGACTTGAACCCGGAACCTTCTTGCTGTGAGGCAACAGTGCTGACCACTGCACCACCGTGCCGCCCTATTTGATAAACAATAAATTTCAATATCAATGTGAAACAATTGCAGGATAACGTGCACAAGGACAGGCTTCCAAATGCCACTCAACCCACAGAGACGGAGCCCCGCTGAGGTCTGAGCTGAGGGAGCCTTCCAACGCTGTAGGGAGCGGCTGAGTGACAGAACATCATTGCAGCGGACAGCCAAGTGCACTGGTCCGAACCAGAAAGCCATGACAGCCGGCTGTCTCCCAACTCATTCTTCACCTCGTTACCAACAGGAGACAACGGGTCGCATCGCCAGGCCACAAACCTTCATCCCAAAGCATGTGAGGCCACCGTAATCACCAGCTGGCAACAGAATCTGAGTTGCTTGCTTGTGGTATATTACAGTCACCAATCCTGCTTGGTAGAGTACTTCAGCAAAAGTCCAGTGCATCTAAAACGCATTTAAACTTTGTCACTCACTAACTCAGCTACCACAGCTGGTCTAGGGTTTGCCACCTCCGGCCTCAGTCTAATAATGCAGGCTTCACACCTCTACTGACATTTTATGAAAATTGGTCCGGAAGCCTGTTAGACTGATAAACCAACAGAAAACACAACCTCTGCGGTAGAGATAATCACAAACCACAAAGAGCAAATCCATCCTCAAATTCATTCGTAACTTCTTTTTGAAAAATGCCACATGTAGGACCAGTGGCGAGGATGCTAAGGCTAGCTTAGCTGCTAGTAGCAGCCAGAGTAGCGCTCCTGCTGCTGGTCCAGGCAGAGAACAGAGCGCCAGCTCACCTGCTGTATCCCCACACACACACACACACACACACACACACACACACACACACTCCTGGCTGTACAACACTGATCCTTCTAAGTCAGTGAGGAAATAATAAATAAAAATCAAATCAATTCAATTTGACTTGTACGGCACCGAATCCCAACAAATGTTCTCTCCTCACTCTTTCCAAGTAGAGCAGGTCCAGCGCCTCACTCCCTCAATGAACCTCCACCCAACAAGTCTCCATCAGCAAGCACATCCTGCAACAGCAGCAATGAAAACCTTCCTTTACCAGGCAGGAGGGTGGCGCAGATCCAGGATCAGTGGGGACGAACATCTGCTTTGACCTGCTGGAGGGAGAGAGAACTGAGAAAAACAATCATAAGTCTTCTGACTAATTCACTGTGGTCTTGTCTTTGTCAAGAAACATTTAAAAAAAACATCCCTCATAAAAATTGTTAAAAGTATTAAAACAAAATAATACTTTGTGAAGACTACGTGGCTATGTCTGGTTGTGTCCCTGCCATGGACTGGTGACCCGTCCAGGGTGAACCCCACCTCTCACCTGAAGGCTGCTGGGATAGGCTCCACCCCCCACCACCCTCAACAGGACAAGAGGTAGAAAAGGGATGGATAGATGTGTGTGGGTATACACACACACACACACACACACACACACACACAGGGGTGGTGTGTGTCCTCCTTGAGGTCCTCTCCCAGAGGCCTGGGAGTTTTAGGGTCCTGCAGTATCTCAGCTGTTCCGAGGACCCACCTCGGGATGGAGGCCTCAAGATGTTGGACCTGGACTCTGCTGGAGCCACTCTTCCAGTTTGGAGGTCACCACCCCCGGAGCTGCGATGACTGCCGGTTCCACCGTTGTACAAATAAAATGGACTTTACGTTAAACACTATAACTGTTTTTAATTTGAATAAAAGTTTGTAATTTTGGTCTTTAGCCATTCTTCTTCAAGTCCAGTCTGTATTTCCAGTATTCACGTTAACAAAGTAGGATAAATTGTTCTTTAATATACATGAAATTCACCTGAGCTTCCTCAAAGACAGTGAGAGGCTCTGCAGCCCAGGGAGGAAAGTGTAGTTTGCAAAACAAAGTTTTTTTGTGTGGTATTTATTGTCCTCCTGTGCTAGCATGTAGTATTGATTTTACCCCCCCCCCCCCCCAAAAAAAATCAGTATGTCAGGACCAACACTGAAGGCAGCAATTGGACGGAACAGTCATCACACTGTGACATCACATTATGATGAAAATCTGGCTTTGACGTCTTAATTCTGAGCCGTTTGGATCCTCACTGATGTTGGAGTTCTGCTCCAATCATGGCACCAACACTCGGAGCGTCATATATGTGTGTAAGAACATCATGTGGACCTACATAGAGCGTCAGAAGAGCCACGCGGAGGACATTTCTCAACTGAGTCGACTAAAAACATCTTCCCGATGAAATTACGACGTAGACGAACCTCCCGTGCTGCGAAGAGTGAGCAGAGCACCCCCAACCAGGTGAGACGTCGGATTCTCCAGCTTTAGAGTGTCAGACCAAGATGATTGAGAACATAATAGAATCCATAAATGCATACAAAACACTCCATGTAGGCTGGCCTTCATGGGTGGAGAATCTCTGAACTGTCCGAGCTTTTCTACTACATGTGTTTTTATTTGTGAGATGCTGACATGTTGTTGACTGAGAGGTTGCTTTGCTCCTGACTATCTATTCTATGTGCCTCCTTCTCCACAGGTGCCTTACAAGAAGCCTCCTTCAAGAAGGAGGAAGAAGCAGGCCCCTCGTCCCCTGAAGGGAAAGCCACTGGTGCTGGGCCCAAAGCCGTCAGGCTTCATAAACCCTGATGACCTGCCCGTGCCGTCAACGTTTCTTCCCCGTCCTCATGCAGTTCCTCAGGAGCCCGAGGAACTGCGTATTCATAATATGTCAGTGGAGAGCTACCAGGCCATCCATCAGGACGTGGTGGCTGAGATGATGAGGTAGGTTCTAGAAGCCTGCAGTTACATCGTCATATTTTTCCAATCACGTCCAAATCTGTTTCTCCGTCCAGAGTTTTGTCTCTTTCTAATGTGGCTTCTTTTCCTTCCTCACAGATCTGAGTATGGACATCTCCTCCCCTACAGCTTGGAGCTTGGCACCCAGATTAAGGCCAAGCTCTGGGAGAGGCTTAACAGGCCCGTCATCTCAGTGGAGGACTCTGGCCCCGGCAGCCTCTGCCAGGTGACGGAGACCTACGGCGGGGAAGAGCCTCTCCCCAAAATTGAGTTAGATGTTTCTGGGGAGCCTGAGCCGTTCCATCCAAGGAGGATGAGGAGGAAGGCACGGCGCTATTCAGCATATTGATTGAGGTGCCGATGACCCTAGGACGATGGTCCACCAGCACCTCGATCAGGAGGCCAGCAGGAGGGATGGAGCTCAACGACAGGGTTTGATGGAGGGGGACCAGGAGCACCGCCACCCACTCAAGCTGCCTCTATGTTTTGATGTTTTCTTGTTTCTGTTGTCTGGAGCGATTGGCACAGTAATAAACTGTTCACTAAGATCAACTAAGCATGGCTCATGATGATGTCTGATTTTTGAGTTCTGATCTTGATCTTCTAAATTTGGTCGTCCCTGCAGGTTAGATAAAGTGGTGTGGCCCCCCCCCCCACACACACACACACACACACAGACACAAAACACCTCTTTATAGCTCACCCCCCAATGGAACATCCTCCCCTTCAAAAATCCATTTATTGGACTTACCTAGATTTTAATACACAGCGCCACATCACAACAGAGGTCAGAACAGGTCCAGACCTTGTTCTGTTGTGAAATAAATGTTATAAATTATATATCTAAGTATGTTATTGAGCTAAGTTATGAGATACATCGTCACAAATTTGCAATTCTCTGTTGTTGGTTTGCGAAAACTCCGCCACTACACACACACACACACACACACACACACACACACACACACACACACACACACAGCGGAGGAGAACATGTGACGTCACTGTAACGCCTGAAAAGCAGGTGAAATACCTTCGTTTGTCAAGCTGAATGTACTGTATATGAATCAAGTTATTATCCTTCAAGTGACTTTGATTACAAATATATTTGGTGCGACTTCGGAAACTGATGATAATTTTAATCAACCTGGAATAACAAAATGTGTGTGCATCGCATTTCACTACAATTACAGGTAAGAATCCGTTTGTTTGACTCGTAATTCGCATAAATTTCTATCCTCAAATATTCTTTTTTTCCCCAGACAGATGCTCCTGTCTGGAAAAAAGAACAGGGTCTTTGATTCAGAAATGACCATTCAGCGAGAGCTCAGTGCTTTCAGACTTACCTATGAATGTCATCTGTGACTAACATTTTAAACAGAAGACAAAGGCAGCTGGAGAATGATTCATTCAGCGCTACAAAATCAAACTGCAGTTTCCATAGCAAAGAAATGAAGGTTTTTTTTTTTTTTTTAATGAAGGGTGAAATAGTCTTTTTTCTCATATTAAGTACTTTCCCATCAAGCAAATTTGTCAATATTAAAGCGGCATAAAGAGCCATTTTTAGAAAAGACATTTTAATATACTTTGACAACATACAAAAGCCATCTGACTGCTAAACTTTCCGTTTTCTATTCCCTCTCTGCTTGTTTGATGGCTCATGTTTCACGCCTCTGTGCCACTGACAGCTGTAGAAGGAAGGCATTATGTTCCCGTCCATCTCTCCTATTCTTTTCTTTAAATTTGGCACAAATGTCCACTGGAACTCGATGATGAACTGAAAAAGCGGTTAAAGGTCAAGGTCACTGCGACATTGTGGAGGCACACCACCACAGTGTGTGAATTTTATAAACGTATTCCCTCATCCTTGTTTTGAAACATGAGCGCTGTTTCTTCTTTTTTTTTGGTTTGTTTCGGTTCCTTCAGATTAAGAACTGACATGTATCTAATAAGTCCTTGGCTTCGTGGGCTGAATATTGCTTTGTTTTTAATGAAAACATGGAACCTTTTGTCTTTTCGCTAACAATATTATCTCTTTGTGTACACAGTTTTCATTGTGTCTCTTGCTCTGGTGGGATTAGTCACAGCAATTTCCTCATGTATTATAAATCATCTTCATATCCAGACTCGCCGTACTCTCCTCCTCGAGTTGACAAAGCATCTTTAATGGCTGCAGCACTTCACAGTGAAGGCAGCACAGCCGGACGAGCCCGTCGTGCTGCTCTGCCTCCGGCCGCAGCTCTGCAGGGCTGATTGTCGGAGAATCTAGAGACATTTTTCAGCCTCGACGGCAGCCAACTTACAAACAGCTTCCTGTAGTCCAAACTGATTGAAGGTCAATTTGGTGGATGGAGAGGTCTCAACGGGAGCAGGACTTGTGCTCCTGCAATTTTGTGGGTTTGGTTGTGTTTCCTGACCTTTTGCTTCATCATATCCTCTCTATATCTCTGCTGCCTTCGACCTCACACCGGCTCTTATGATCAAGAAGAGCACGATTATTTTGTCTCTTATTCGAAGTGGAAAGACGTACTTATTCATTTTCACATAAGGCATTTTCTTATTCTTGGTTATGATTTTCATCTTTGGCTGAAGAAACTATACTTTTGCCCGTTTGTCCTTTTGTTTAAAAAAAAAGTGATTTGAAGGAAGGTGTATTTCGGAGAGCGTAGGAAGCTGGGAGTCAGAAGTCAAAGCTAACAGAGGGTGAAGTGCTTTTAGAAGTCCCATTTTTATCTCAGCTACACAGGTTGTCATTCTTTTTCGCTTCTGCTTCATCGCTTCCTATGAGAGGAAGGCGATGCACTGTATCGATATGATATCAATAATCTATAAATAGCAGAACATGAGACCAGACAGGATTCGGGTTATGTAAGTGATACAGCTGAAAGGTTTTAAAGAAAGAGCACGTGTATTATTTGCAATTTTATTTCACTATTTTATCTCTACCTGCCTTTTCATTATATATAATATTTCATCAGTATTTTTCAGCGGAGACCATAACAACTCGCTGCCTGTTTAAAGGCCCTGAAAGCTTTTTTAATCAGCTATTTACTATGAGCAGCAGGGTCCTGTGTGAATTCTATTTTCTTTTAACAGTTTTGTTTTTTTAACATTCTGCTTTTCTTTCTTTCTCCCTACAGAACCCTGGAGAGGCAGCACGGAGAAAAAAGAAATGATTGGAGGGCATAAAGACACTTTTTTTTTTAATATTTTGAGTTATCATGAGCTAAAACTTGTTCCTCAGATTTAATTAATTTATGGAAAAGACATATAACATGTTCTCAAAATTCATTTAAAGTTTTTTTTTTATCAAATTGTGGCCATGAATTAATTATATTGAGGTTAAAAGGCTACAAGATATATGTGTGTGTATACACACACACATATATCTTGTAGCCTCATAATAACTATAACATTCTCTTTATGTACACCAAACTTTTCTCACTGGTAAGAAATAATTTAAAACATTTTGCTTGATGTCAATCAAACCTGATCAAACCTTCACCGTCCTGAAAAAAGCAGATCAGCAGAGATTTAAACTCTGATAAATGATGCTTTATTTTCGTCTTCGATTTGTGTTTTTATGCGCGTGTCGTGTTTTCCGTGTCGCATCTTGTCAAAGAGAAAACTTTTTTTTTTAAAGCTACAGTTTGAAATATAACATCATATTGGAATGTTCGAAATTCCTACTTTCACAGGCGTAATTCAGCGAGAACTCTACGAGAGAAAAAAAGGTCCCATGCATCTCAGGTAGAGGTACATTTTATACTCCAGTCACATATCATGTTAATATGCAGTCTGCATTTAGAATTGCATGATATTTGAGAGCTGGGTAAAAAAAGATGTGTGTGATATGCATCTCAATGGAAAAGCTGTAGTTTATTGGTTCGAACCTGTCGTCTTCCTGGTATGGTAACAGGTCTCAGGCGTAAATGACCTCTGATTCATAGAGAAAGGCGACCAAAGCAGAAGACTCATAATCCAACATTAATAACCTGGGCACCTATGGATGAATGATGCATGTAGCATAACGTCATTAATGTTATTAATGTATCTGGCCCCGTCTTTGTGAGAAGATGTTTTACAAAGTAGATTTGCCTCTACATGTTCTGATCTAAAGAACCTTGTATTTTTTCCCCCTTCCTTTTGTCTTGCTCTTATTTTAGAGCGCTCCCCGTGGTGTAATATGTGTCAAGCAGAGTGCAAGGTGGTGTTTAGCTGGACAAGGACTTCCACCCACCTGATGTTGTTTCCCGTTGAAACAGCATTACTGCAGTGTCACAGTAGGTCAGGCTAGTGATGTACTCCACATGCTAACTGAAGCGCTGGGCTCGGTGCCAGCAGATGAATGTCAACCAGCCAGGATAAGGATCTCTTTCCACTGTCACCTTCGGTGGTCAAATCCACACAAGAGCAGCGAGGTCCTCCTTAGCCTCTGCAGGCTACTGCTGTTATCTGCCGCTGCAGATTTGGCCCGGGGCGTTGAGAGTTGACGCCTGGGACGGAGTCTTCTCCCGTGGTTCAGCTCATGGTTTGTGTGGGTGGGTTATCAGATGACACCTTATAATCCTTCACTCAAGTATCCCTATATGGTATCTTGTCAGATGCTTCACTTTAAGGCTTTACAGTGGATTACACCAAGAAATAAGGTCCGTAACCTTTCTGCTCTCAATCTCGATAACACAAACTTTAAAGGTGTATTTTTCTTTTGGTGGACCAAAATGGATACCCAGCTAGAATTGTATTTGTTCTAAAAACATTCTCAGAATATCATCATGTCAGCAGATTTTTATTTTTATTTTTTTACCTAATTTGTCTCCATTAATGCAGGATAAGCTTTGCTTTAAAAAAAAAACAACAACTTTGAACACTACTCCCGATCATTTTTTTTTAACATACAAGTATTTTTATTTTAACTTCTTTTTTTTTGTCTTCATGGGTAGCAACAGCGGATGGAAATCAGAGACAAAGGTACAAAAGGCCAGCCAAGAACTGAACCCAGGATTTTTCAGCAGTAAGTACTGTTATTATTTTAGAGCAAGCCAGCACTTTAAAATATTCAAACATTCTCTGGCATCATTTTCTTAAAAATACTTTACTGTTCCTTCAACATGATGACGCAATATTCCTGAATTTTTACGGCTGTAGAATCGTGTTCTCGCAAATTTTAGTCACGTTTGCATTTAATTGTCGGGTGAGTTTTATTTAAGAAACCATGAGAAATGGTGCAACAACAAAAAAAAGGGAAATGGGAATTAAATGTATTTCAATCAACTGGTTGGAAGCAAAAAACCAAAACAAAACAAGTTATTATTAGATGGAAATATACATTGGCTGTTACAAAGTGTTGAGTGGGAAGAGGGTCCTACAGGAATGGAAGGTGGCTTTGCTGTTCCAAGATAGAGTTGTGAACATCTGGGAAGACGCTGACGAGGGGAAACAGCTGCTCGGTCGCAGGAGTCAATTTGCTGTTTATGCGAGAGGTCTCACATTTGGTGCATTAACTCACCTTCAGGGTAGATAGAAACCTTTTCCTCCAATTTCCTAATTTTTTTCCGTTTGTAATCCTTCAAAATACGCATCAGAAAGGGTAAATGTTAACATCAAGATCTATGCGTGTCAAAGAAAAAGTTCAATTATTTAGTCAATAATTATTAGGAATTCGACTATTTTTCGCGAATATTAATCTTTCAAATAATGTTCCGGTGAAATGTTTATTCTGAGCAGGTTCTGGGGGATGTCTGTCAGGAAACCGATTAGAAAAAATACCGAGCTTGTCAACCAACACACCGCAAATCCATTAAGGAAAGCTCATTGTGACCAGATACATGTTAGTTGTGAACTCCTTCCTCTTGCACATCTTTTATTCATTTGGTGTAAGCAGAGGTCTTAAGTGTGACTTCTAATTTTGATGATAATAGAATTGGCTCCTGTGCCAGCAATAATTTTGTGTAAGTGCCAATTGTTTCCATTTGCATGTTTTAACTGGTACATTTCCACAGGAGGTCATGAGCAGCCAAATAATGGTAATTGCTTTTTACTTTTAAGTAATTCATACATGTAATAATTTTTTTTTTAAAAGCACACTCAAGAAATAACATTTTATCTTTTCAGCATATGTTCATTTCTAACTATAGAGGTTTTTTTTTTAAGTTGTGTGTTTGTTTCAATCTATTTTGAGTGCTAGGGAAAGAAGAAGAAGAAGAAGAAAAAAAAAAAACCAACAGCTTGATGGTTACAGTCGATTCCCAAGGCTGCCGGTGTTGTAGGTTGACTGCTCCCGAGCTCCTCTGGAGGTGTGTGTGTTTAAAAAAGTACAGAACACATTCTGCTGCTGTGAAAAATCGCTTCAAAGGGGCATTTCAGCAGTGTTGACTACGGTAAGGTACGTCTTAAAGAAAACACTTTCTTTCTGTGATGGATCCTTGTAGAGGGGCGTCCAAAGAAGACAGAAGAGGTAATATGTATGAAAATGAGCGGAGCAATGTTCCAGGGGCTTCAATACCAACAGAGAGGCGATGTTGTAAAATACTACCCCTGGAATATTATTGCTCTGGGACGCATCACTCGTCATGGCTCTCAGCAAGCGTGCCTCCAGGAATTGAAGAGTCTGCAGCAAAGGCGCTAACAATACAAACACAGAGGATGCACATTTAGAAATTACATGAACACATTCAGTCGCTAAGCTGCCATGCACCAATTGGACATCACTAAGCCCCACCCCCGAATATTCATTGTCCAATTATACCTCAGCATCCGTAACTAAATCTGGCAGGTTCAGCAAGATTTCTCCACGTGTCTTAGCGTTGTGTGTTTGTGTGTGTGTGTGTGTGTGTGTGTGTGTGTTGTCTACCAGTTGCATAGCAGCATCTGGATGTGGGTGGTGTCTTTATTATTGCACATAAGCAGGCAGGGACTAGCTACCAAAGCATTTGTCTTTAGTGGAGAAGCACTGACTGGACGTTGGGAGGTCCAAAACCGAGACCTGCTGTCCTTTTGACTCTCCGGGCCTGTAGACTTTAGCAGGGCTGAGGGCAAAGCTTGAGAAAGTTAACAACTTTACAGCATTAAGGGAAGTCAGACAGCATCAGGAGGAGTGCTGCAGGCCGCTGTACACAAAATCATGTGATCGCGCTTATTCATTGGTTGTTCTGCTTGCCGTGCTTGCACCTGCCATGAGGAAACCGCCAGCAAGTGAACGTTAGAGTCGAATGGAACAGTCTGATTAGACAGGTTAACCCTCCAGGCCTTTACGATACACATGCATGTCACAGTGACCTTTGACCGTCAACCATCAATATGTTATTAGATCATCCTTGAACCCCCATGACAATTCGTAGCAATTTGAAGAAATGGTGTTCCTTAGATACTGTGTTAATGATGTACGGACAACCGGAAAAACGACACCTGTAAGGCACAATGGGAAATTTAAATGATTGGATCGTCCATTCATCTGTAGTAGAGGGCGATAAATGCGGCCACGGCAATAAATATGGACCATAAAGTGGGGGGAGGGGCTGGGTATATTGCAACATGCCTGACTCTGTACATGATGCGTTTATTGAATGTCATCATCTGGCTTTTTTATTATCTGACCAGGACAGGCTGGGTTTCCCTGAGGGTGTGTAAGGAAACACACTCTGGGCGGACAAGTGTTCTAATAAACTTCACATAGCATAACAGGTTGCAAGATTCCGGCCTGAGGAGTATATTTTCGTAGATTATCTTGACATCTGACAGAGAATGCGGTGTTATGGTTAGTAGTATGCTATTCTGGCTGTGAGAAAGTATTGAGTGTTTGTTGTGGGGGGGCGGGGGGTCATGCGTGTTTGTATGATGCACTAACAAGTGCTGTGGACAGGTTTTTAATAAAAGGAGGTTTTAAGAGTCTAAAAACTCTCTTTCTCGCTCTCTCTCCTTCTCTCGTCGCACTCTGCCATCCAGGATGCTGACAATAGCTTCAGTAAAGATGAATTTAAATTGGCTGTGGCTTTCCCAGGACACACAAAGGAAGAAGCTGGTGCCATAATTATTACTCTGGATTCCAGCGCACTCCTCAGCAAACTCCTTTTACCTGTGTTCTTCTTCTCCCTTCCTTTCATGCCTGAGTATCGCATTCTGTGGTGCTAATATGGCACCCTGGACATTTAAAAGCTCGAAGATTATTTGCAGCAGAATTGTTATTGTAAAATTCACCTGCTTTCTCCTCAAGTAGGGTGATATTCATTCAGGCAGATGGCTTAATGGCTTTAAGCAACATTATGCAGATGTTTTGGCTTAAAATGACAGTTTTAGCATCATTTTGATGGTGGACTGACTTGTGAATAAAGAGAATGGTGCCTGGTTTTTTTTCTTCTTCTCTGAGTTGAGGACATTTGGTTCCTGCGTTATGCACAGTGAGCTACCCGGGCACAAAACTCCCCTTAGTGCTGCTTTCAGACGCTTGAAGCTAGCTGGTAATTTTCATTACAGAACAGAACAGGACATTAATGGAGGAACAGCCTTTGCACACCTGGTATTAAAGGGATTTTTCATACCCAAAAATGAAATGCAATCGTTATCCTTTCACCTTCAGGTTTTTCAGTTGACAAAACAGTGCTGGAGTTTCACAGGAAAAGGTGTGTTGGTCATTCCCTGAAAACATGGCAGCAGTGACGTTTTGCTATACAGCATAGCATGTTGAGGCTTCAGGACACTTTGATTGCTTCAGACAAGCAGCATGGAGGAATTTTTCATCTCTGCATGTCCACATACTTGCATTTTGCTTGTATTAAATACAAACTGTTGTGTTTATTAGCATACGGAGCAGGGAATTAAGATCTGATTGCAGGAGAAACAAACATTTTAAAGCCAAGACTGAACACACTCAGCAGATCTGCACCTCCAAGATGAAAAGAGGAAAAAATAGAACCTTAAAAAAAAAGCATGTGTTTATTTGTCTCATGGTTGTTGTGAAAATCTATTATTTCATTTCCGATCATGATATTGTCATGTGTCATACAGTATATATGAACGCACCAGCATCCTCCGTCTTGCCACTTGTGTCAGCAGAGGCTGTCGCTCAGCTAAACTACATAAAGCTGCTTTAGACTTGGCTAATGAGAGTCATAATGCGGGACAGTTTAGACAGCCTTAAAAGAACCCTATATATATACCCATCCAATACTGTCTTTTTGTTGTAATTGCAGGTAAGCGAGGTGTAGTTGAAACTTTTTTTTGTGTCTCTGGAGAAACACTGCTCATTATCATCTGGTGTATTGATCAGTTTTCTCAAATGTCATGGGAGAAAGGCATTGAGGCGTTTTCATTTTTAATCTTCCCTCCTCCTCTCTATTTGATGGCAAGGGAGAGGGACTGTTAATGCTATCTGTGCTGCTGCAGCATTAGCACAACACTGGCATCATCAATAAGTGCAATCTGATGGGCTCTTCCAACATCAAGTGGGCCACTTCCCCAGGAGATGTTTTTCTTTTCCTCATAATTTGCAGCCCAGTGACTGGGCTGGCCCATTTGGCATATGCCAGAATAGCCAGATGGCCAGTCCGATTCTGGCTCCAGCCCTGACTCCAGGTTTTTCCTCTTGTGTGGATTCTGTTATCCCTGGCTCCCTAGTGTTTCCTCCTCATCTGCTTGGGAGTGTGTACCTGGCGGCGTGGGTGCAACGCACCCTCTCCTGGCATGCCATGGCAGCTCCGGCACACCTGACTGTCAACAGCGCACCTGTTCATAATATACCAGCTGAGCCAGAATAAGAACTTCACCTCCATTCCCAAGTAGATGTCATCCATCAGCAGTGATTTAACTATTTGTCCTGTGAGATTTTCAAGTTTATACTAATCTAGTTTCTCTGAGTGCAGGAGTTGTGCTTCCTTATCAGCCCACATCACTTCCCTTTAATCCCCTCCCAGATCCATTCATCCAGTTTGATCCTCCTCAAAGGAAGAAGGTTATGGTTTCGAATCCAATGGCATGGCTTGAACCTTCTTTCACCTGCTTTGTCCCACACAGCAAAAACATGACATTTGTTAGGTTAATCAAAAACTAAATTATCCACAGGCGTGAATATGAGTATGAGTGATTGTATGTGAGCCCTGTCCTGCGATGGACTGCCGACCTGGCTAAGAATGTACCCCCCAGCCAGGATAAGTCATTTGATGGACCAAAAATGTAAAAAAAAAATAAAAGACTTGCATTGCAGAACCAATGTGATATCTTTAAGGCGGTGACATGCAGAAGTCATGGACCTGTAAACACATGCATTGTTGGATGGCCCAGCTGTAAATGCTGAAGAAAACTCCCGCTTGTTGCATATGCGGGAATTATAATCCGTAAATTTTTTTTAAATGAATCAATTTTTAATATTCATAAAAAGTGATTTGCCGTCTCTGTGATGGAGGGAGGTGTGAGTGATTATCGTTTCCAGGAAGTGTTGCCCAGAATTCAGAGGTAGAGATGCAGTGACCTGACCTCCTAACCCGGGTTCACACGCTGATACAGACAGCTGCACATTTCATGTTGTGTATGAATAATTCCTTCTGTTCTGTGACAGTTACACTGTATGATGGATTATTTTTGGCTGTTATTCTTGTTTACAGTAGAAGTGATCCAAGTCTGTCTTTTTTTTGTTGTTGTTTAATTACAGCACAATAAACTCCTCTGGCACCTGGATAGAAACTGTCCTCATTCAGAGTGTTAACATGTTTTCCCCCTGTATGTCTCCTTCCTCCTCAGCTCCTCTTTCACGTCTCTCTCTCTCTCTCTCTCTCTCTCTCTCTTTTGCTCTCACCCTGTTCTCCCCACTACAGTCCATTATTGTTGTTTGCCAAAGTAGAACTATAATTTCACAGCTGAGGAGCCAGATCAGGTCTGGAGTAGTGATTAATAATCTGACGGTGAATAATGATTTCATCCTCCATATTCAGCTGTAGGTAATTATTCGCTGTGTAATCGTGGAATAGATTTGCTCATGAAAAACAGACTTATTCAAATGTGAGATAGAAAACGAAGCGCCTTGGGTGTGTCGAGGCATCCGCAAAGCTAAATTTACATGGGTGGGTTCCAAATATAGGCTCCGGAATAAGATTAGAACATTAGCGTGGGCGTCACTTCAAACCTCTCTGGTCCCCAAGTCTTACCCGGCCTTGTTTCAGCAGCTGAAGTGAGGCGCGCTGACTATCATGATGAATGTGTCAAAAGAAGCGATGCAAGGCATTTCATTCTATTTGTCCTTGTATCTCTTCTTGTCTATAATGATAATGGATTGTATTTATTTTCTCAGTGGAAGTTTAAGGGATCAAGAGGTGATGGGCAAAGCAACAGACGCAGAGGAGGAGATTGCAAGGAGGAGCTGCAGGAAAAGCCTTCATATTTTGGCGCTGCTGTTTTGTTTTTGTTTTCAAGGGGTCTCAAAGCAGCTAAGGAGCCTGCCAGGGGGTGTAAAACAGTAAAAAACACTGTAACTCACTTAGAAGGTTTCAGAAAAACAAGGAAGGCGATACTTTCTCCTGTGTACGGCCACGTTTAAGTCCATGAAAAGCTTTTGATAACAGATAATTCTCAGTTCGCATTTTATCAGAGATGTCTTAATTTCCATTAGAGAGTGTTATGTGTGCGTGTGAGAGAGTTTCATATTTGCACAGCTGTGGTTATTTTGGATCTTGCTGAGGATGCAAATTATCCAGATGATCAAACCAAAGGTCACAATGCAAGTTTTTCAATGGCAGTGTTAAGTGTGTGTGCTTTGTACAGTGTGTGTGTGTGTGTGTGTGTGTGTGTGTGTGTGTGTGTGTGTGTTTGTGTGTTCTAGCATGTGTGTTTGTGTTTGTGTGTATGGACTGGTGTTATTATGACAGTTTTGGTTATTTAGGGTGTCAACAAGAAAGTGAAATCCATCTACTATAGTTACAGTCCGCAATGTGGTTGCCTGGCAACCAAAAGCCTTGAGTTGGTCCACAAAAGGCATACAACCAGATGTACACACACACACACACACACACACACACACACACACACACACACACATGAACACACACCTGGGTATCACTGTGGTAAACATCCAGCTCCATCTGCGGATAAACAAGAGCTATCACCCCCGTCACAGTGTCCACTCTGGGATTTGCTCTCACAGATGACATGCCAGATCACAAACAGTGTGCGAGTGTGAGCATGTCTCTGTTGTGTGTGTGTGTGTGTGTGTGTGCGTGATCATCAGAGGTTTTTTTTTTTAAGTACCATTGTTTTAGACTGTTTAGATAGTTCTGATTGCCAGGGAGTCAACAATTGTATGCAAACAAAGCAACACACCAATACATGCATGCATGCTGCATATACACACTACATATGTGCATGCAAAATAATCAGGTGAACACACGTCGATGATGGGAAGATGTTTCTGCCCATCCATGCAGAGAAAGATGGGCATCAAGTCGTTTTTTTTTCCTCTCGATGACAGATGGGGTAATGGGCCGTTAGATTAACTCCAAACTGAGGAGGTGGTTTCCAATGTAATGCTTTGCTGGTAAGAAAAAAAAAAAACGGATGCACTTCTCCTCTTGACTTTTCTGCAGTGTACGCCTGTACAAGCCATGCTCAAAATAAGGCCAATGATGATAGAATGAGGCAATCTCAGCTCTTTAGGGTGTGTGTGTGTGTGTGTGTGTGTGTGTGTGTGTGTGTGTGTGTGTGTGTGTGTGTGTGTGTGTAGGGAGAGAGAGAGAGAAAGACACAAACATGGCAAAAGAAATGAAGACAGTGTATGTGTGTATGTATGTGGGTGTGTGTGCTCATTAAAACTGAGAAAGAGAGGGAGAGAGAAAGGAGAGAGAGAGAGAGAGAGAGAGAGGGAGAGAAATGTGTGGAGAGAGATTCCTCCATGCCCGTCAGCAAGGATTTACTGATGAGGAAGTAAAGGGTCTCTCATCTCTCCTTGAGACATTCCCTCTTCAGTCTGCTCTGCTTCCTCACTGTCTTTTATTAATTGCCATTGTTCAATACTGTAAATGGCTTTTGTCAGCACATCGCTTGTGAAGACTAAGAAAGTTGAGATTCTGACCGATTTCAAAGAGAAATATAGTCTTGTATTCCAGTTGTAGATGGAAACGGTACAGGGCGGCCTTCAGCGGCAGTTCATTTTAAGTTGAAACACTTGGTTAGACCAGGCGTTGGCCCTGCAACAGGTCAGACTGTGCAACTACAAAGCGTAAGCTAAGTAATAATGACTTGTAACAGCATGGTGCAGGAGAAAAACATCACTTTGACTGGAAGATTGTTAAAATGTAGCCTCCTGTTTTCATGAAGAGAGAAAAAAAGTGAGGAATTGATGTGATTTCTCCCGTAGAAATGATGAATGATAACATTTGATAGTATTCTGAAAAGCACAGATGAAAGGATCTAGTTAGGAGAGAGGCAAAGCTTCTATAATGTCACAGTAACGGGCAGGGACACGACTTTGCGCCCTGTGACAACAAGTCAACAGAAGCTCTGACACAATATCTCTAATCCATGACAAGTTCTGGCGCCCTTGTCCAGCGCTGAGTAAAACTTTAATCTCTGCAATGTCAACTTTTCACATGTAATGAAAAGCTGGAGCTGTGTGGCGTAAGGTTTCAGAGAAAGACCACCAATAAGAATACATGAAGAGATTTTATAATTTGCGGTGGCCATTCAGATTACACAACTCCTAATAAGGACTCTTCTGAGTAAAGGCTTCAGGGCGAAACAATGAGCGAACGTAATGTTCACAAAACAGGTGCAGGAGGAAAAGAGCAGAGGGTTGGCTGTTTGTGTTTGCTGCTTGGAGTCAGCAGCAAATCAAGATGACTGAGCATAATCGAGCAAGTCAAGCCCGAGCCAAACAATCCATATCAGGAGAGAAGGAGAGGAGTGGACGGCAAATCAGCCCAGCCCTGCAACAGCAGAGAAAACACAATACTGCCCAGAGGACATTTTATTCTGCAAATTCTTATCTAAAGTCAGGGCTGAAAAAAAATTCTCTTCATGAATTGTTTCCATTCAAGTCGAAGCCTAGAAAGACTGAAGCGGTCTCTGACGACAACCTGTTTCTCTTTTATTTAAGGGGTTTTCTCACCCGACTCATTTCGTTCGGTTCACTGGAGTTCGTTTTCCCCCGGTGGCGCGGCTTATTTTGGCAGGTGAGAATGCGGCAGTCGCACTCGGGTGTGCACCAAAAGCGGACCAAACAGGTGTACCGATTCTGGCTTGAAGAAATGGTCTAGGTACACTTCCAAGTGGAACGCGGTGCGGTTCGTTTGAGGTGTGAAAAGAAACAGGCCAAATCTCGGATGCAAACTAAAATCCATTGTTCTAATTGGCCGGTGGAGACGGGAGGAGAGAGAGAGAGAGAGAGAGAGAGAGAGAGAGAGAGAGAGAGCGGCCGAGGAAAATATCAGACCACGTTGCACACGCAAAACCAGTAAAGACATGCTTGTGGAATCCCGCAGCCTCTCTTTTCTGACTATGTGACGATTGTTAACAATGTTTGGTGCACTTGACCAAGAGACATTGTGAAAGCAAACCAGACCAATTTCAAAAATACAAAACTTGCTGGAGCCCCCGCCCCCCACTCCACTGAACTGTAGGTGTGAAGAGCCCTTGAGTCTCAGTATTGGTGTTTTTTGCTGCTGTATTTGAATCCAGAAGCTGTGCCAGTTGATAATCGGTTAAAATTTGAGTGGTATTCCTCTGAGTTATCCTGCAGATGCCGACGTATTTTCTCTGACGGTGGTGTCTGTCACGGTGGAGAGAAGCTGTCCAAATATTTATATTTAGATAGAGGAGGCAGTAAAGTGCGGTAAAAAGAGATTTGTCTTGTCTGGTTTTAGGGCCGGGGGCTATACGTCCCTATGGGACAGCTCTTCAGGGAAAAGCTGGGTCTGTGTGTGGCTCTGCTCTAGGTGTCCTTCGGATGCTTTAAAAGGTCAAACTTGTCTTTATGCCCCTGTGCTGGAGACCAGAAACGTTGTGTTTTCTAGTTGAACATCCAATTTTTGTTAATTCATTATCAAATTTGTTTGAAATGACTCAAGTACTGAAAAAAATAGGCTGTGGAGGTCAACGGCCAGAGTTGGCTCACGTAACCATGACATTTCTGAAATTTCTTGAAGGACTTTTTTTTTTTTTAATGTGGCTCAAACATCCAGGAGGAATTTTGTCAGTAAAAAATCACTGTAAACGTGCACAGTTACTGTCAAGGTTTTACGGTGGAGCATGAACCAAATGTTGAGGGGGCAGGGATGAACCTTTGAAACTAAACATCTTAACTATCAAAGAAATTAAAACACTCGAGAATAACAAGTCTACAAGGAGCGACGAGAGGTAGGCTGACACAAGGCTCTTGACAAGAGTTGAAACAGAAAACCAAGATAAAGTACAAACCCGAGGAATAACAGGGACAAAACGAGGGCAGGGAAGGAGCTGAGGGGGAGGAGCAAGACACAGGTGAGAGAGTCTAAAAGGGCGGAAACTGACAAAAACAGGAAGTGTGAAGGCAGATGAAGACACAGGAGGGAATTGGTTTCAAATTAAAACAGAAACTGACAAGAAACACAAGCGCAACGCAGGAGGAAGAAAAATAATGCAAAACCAAGACATAAAAGTTCAAATTAATAAAAAGTTAAATGTTTAATGTCCAGAACTGAAGACGGATACGGTCCAGATTGGACCATGACAAACATCCCAGGAAGGCCTTGATGGGATTTCTTCAAATATAGTATAAACATTCTCTGGGACTCCTTGATGACCTGAGAAAAGGTGTGTTGGTTACACTTTACTTGAATACAGCTGCATAAGAGTGACATCACACTGTCATTAACGACATAAAACTGTAATGAACGTGTCATAAACATTAATAAACAAGTCGTGAACGTTCATGTCCTCTGTCATTGAGTGTCATTTGTTTTCTGTCATGACAATTTGACTTTGTTGAAGTTGTCTTGATTATGAAAACTTGACATAAATCCAAGTGACAATACCAGAAGTTGTCCTGGTAATGACAAGTCAGAATCAAGACAACTTCAACAATGTCACCATGTCATGACAAAAAAAAAACAACGACTCAGTGACAGTGTTATGTCACTCTTATGTAACTACATTCAAGTTAAGTGTTACTGTTGTGTCAAAGGTCACTGTGACAAGCACACAACCAAGATGCTATATTTCTACTCCATCGTGCCATACAGCAGGAGCAATTTCTAATGCTTTGTTGGTTTCAAGTGTGACTAACATTGTTAAATTAACAAACAAGCGGGTTGGAAGCAAGCGAAAAGCTTAATTGTGTGAAATTGTTTCTTCAGGGAGATCTCTAAGCCTCTCGTTCCTCTGGGGAAGGCTGGCGTGCTGCTGGGACAGCCACTCTGCAAAGAAATGCTATGTTGTCCATAAAGTGATGCATGACTTTCTATATTCATTGCAATCAAACACATTTCTTTATTATATCCCCTTTTTAGATTAAATGCCTGTTTATTTCTTCATGCCAGGCTCTTAAAAAGGTTGGTGTCATATGGACAGAAGCTGGGCTGAATTGGAAAAGTGATGGATGAAGACGTCGAGCAGTTTGTCACTGATCAGGGGCCTCATTTATAAATGCCGTGTATGCACAGAAGAGGGCGTACGCCACTTTCTTTGCAAACTTAATAAAAAACAAACTTGTCGTCCAGAGAAGCTCTGACCCCCTGAGGTTGTGAATTGATAATTCATTGTAGAATTAACCTCACACAAGTCATTTCAATGCACATCCAAGAGTGTTGGGCACTTGCATTTGGAAATAGGGAATTGCTCCATTAATACCGTTGACACGATTGTAGAATATCAAGTTATTCGTCCGCGGTCATGTTACGGTGTGACGTGATCAGTCTGACTACTGCGGTGACACTCATGCACACTGATGCACGATCCACTTTTCTGGCTCTTCTTCACTGTTTGTTGCAGTGATTCACCGCGAGGAAACCCCTGACCAAGCGGCTCGTTCCGTTCATTCAGAGGCGACATTGACGGTGAGCATGTGTAATGATGACAGATTGGATAATCAACTTCTCACAATCGCTGCTCCACACGTTGACGCATCAAGGACGTGATGTGGGGCAGATTTCCCTCACGCACATTTCCAGGTAGACTGCGATTTATAAAGGCATCGGGCCCAAGACGAGCATTCGCACCTTTTTGCGAATTTCTGTATTTCATCCATACGCCATCTGCTGTCAGCATTGCTCTGCACGGTCTTATAAATGAAGACTGAGATCTGTAGGGTAAAGGATGCAGTTCAGACAAGAAAAAAATAACTCTTATAATTCAGTCATTATCCTGTAACCTTCATGCTGACGGAAGGTCGGGCGCAGTATTTTAGTCCTCAAATCCACACTGTTGGAGTTTCAGAGAAAAAGGTATCGCAGTACAAGGTATTGCCTCCATCTCTACAACTGAAGTGAACGGAGACCAATTTTCAAATGCAAAAAAAAAGAAAAGAAAAAAAACATAATAAAACTATAAAGGAAGAAAAAATTTTAAAAAAACATGACGTCAGTAACATCTATCAAAACAACTTGGCTGAGTACATAATGACTGAATTTTCATTTTGAGGTGAAGTATCCCTTTAACGTCAAGAAAAACAAGTCAGTAGGTTGTGTCGTATGGTTGAAGGATTTGTGCTGTTTTGTGATTTTGTGAGTTTATTTTTGAAATAAACTGGGTGTATTTCAAAAATATAAAGTTTGTGAGTGGTGAAGAACTCAACAGCTCAATAGCGTTCAGATCAGACACCGGGTGCATATGATGTTTACTTCTGTTTTTAATTATTTAATATACTTTAATATTTAATAACCCTTTTTTTTCAAATGTTGAAGAAAGACATAATTATATTTAAAACAGAATTATACTCTATCAAACGTCGAAAATACCGTGTACCATGATTTGTGTTTGTTGTTCAAACAGCTTGTGAGACAGAAACAGAAAATTGCAGCAATAACTAACGTGGTTTGGATCAGTTGAGTGTTTGCTTTGCTGCCTGCTGCAGCTCTGTTTCTGCTCCTGATGACTCAGGTTATTGTCTGTATGTCTTACTATTCCCCGTGAACCTCTCCTCTGCCTACACGATAGAGAATGTAATTAATGCCATTATTGATTGAGCCCATTTTCTATCGTCCCTTCGACCACGGGGCGCCATAAGTCATGAGCTACGATCAAGATTGTTGAATAAAAACGAACCAGTTTGTTCGCCAGTGTGCTCGTCTGCCATCACATGCACGTGCAACTCTGATTTTTACCTGCAGTTCCTCCAGTATTCAGTTTTTAGTCATACTATTAATAGTTTTACCTCAATTTGAACAAGTCTTGATTACGTAGTGATTATAGGCTGAACATGCAGGAGATTAACCAGAGCGCTGCAGAGATTCCTGCGCGATGAACAGAGAGAGCTGCAGGCTTGGGTGGTGCACGTGGAGTGGCCGGTGGGTGTCATCCGCCCGACCTCCCTGGAGGGTGGGAGGAGTCTCCTGTCAGCACCACAAATTCAAACTTCAGTTACAGTGCATGGCCTCCTCACGTTCTGGAACTCATTACAAATTGAGAGTTCAGCTCCCGGTGTTGTTCAGCTTTGTTTCAGGTTCTCAAACACGTCTCTTTGATTAGGGATTAAGATGAGTAATTCTCAAATCTGTTGGTGCCTGTAAATTAAGGGGGCTGGGGGGGGGCAAGATTGTCAAATATTTAATATTCTTTAAAATCACATGAAATGAAATCACTACGTAATCAAGACTTGATTGGGTGGCACAAATCCTCATGAGAGCCTTTCTGTCACGATGTCACTGATACAAATGGATATTTTTCATTTTGTCTTGATTTACTCAGTTATGTTAACAGTCCCAGTACGGTGCCTGGGACGCATTCTGTGTGTTGTTACCTGTCCATAGCTTCCAAGATCATATCTGACCGTTGTTGACCTACTCATCATTTAGCTTTCATGAACTTGAATCACCACATTGTGCCTTTTTTTTTTATCTCTAAAGGAAGTTGAAATATATTTGCATTAATGGATAAAAGAGGACTTCGACTGTACCCTGGATGAGAAGTACATCATTTTCAACACCCACCAGATTCACCTTTTTTGGCAGTGTGAAAGGTGAAGCAGGCGGGTTAAAGAACTGTTTAAATCCTTTACTGCAAACAGGAGTGCAACTCAGTATTTGTGAAATTGCACCTTGCTTTCTGTCTTGCTCCTTTCTCCTCTGTTTCTTCATTTCTTTTGTCAGCCTTCAAGGCTTTTCTGCCTTCCATTTTACTCCGCTCGGCCACAATAGAGAGAATGCCATGCATATAGCGGGAAGACAGACAGAAAAAGAGATATGCAGACAGATTACCAGACGGATAGATCAGGAGGTGGTTGAATTATCTATGCAGCGAATCACAGCAGCTACAACTTGTGATCACAGAGGCAACGAGAGGCGTAGAGAGAGAGAGAGAGAGAGAGAGAGAGAGAGAGAGAGTGACAGCGAGAAAGAAAGAAGTAAAACAGGTGAGGGGGGTGGAAGTAAAAGGAGAATAGAGCAGTGGAGGGAATCAATGCTCCCCATGCGATCTATAGAACTCTCAATTATCCTACTGCAGCCTGTCAACGGTGGCTCTTGAGGAGATGAAGAGGGGAGTGAAGAAGCGGGGAAGAGGCAGTGGAGGAAACGTCATTGAGAGGAGAAGGTGTCTGTTTCAGCAGTATCTACTTGCAATGCGATGCCAACTCTGTGCTGCAATGCAAATTTACTGTCCTGTTTGTCACACAGTGAGGGCTGCAGAGGACGAAAACACCAGATGCAGGAGAGAGGGAAAGCAAGAAAGAAAGAGAGAGAAAGAGAGAGGGAGACGGCAGCAGAATGAAAATAAAACAGACAGGAAGAAACACAATGGCATGAGATCAAGGAAGAGAGGAAGGGACATAGAAAGCAGAGACAAACAAGGCAAGGGATGGACGAGTTGAAAGCAGAAAAAAAAACAGGGGAAAAAATAACAAGCAATATGGAGAAAGGGGTTGAAATATATCCAATAGAAATCTTCCACTTTCAGCAGCTGACTTCCTGTAAGAAAATCAATGCCAACTGTAGCCAGAGTCCCCACAGGACAAAGAAAACAGATCAACTCTGCATGAGCATCTTCACACTTAACACACATGATGGTTATACGGCTCATGTGAGGACAATCTATCGATTTTCAGTTTGTTTACTGGAGATTTTACCAAACCCTTAAAGCCACATCTGATATAGCCTAAAGCCATCTTTACCCACTGCGAGCCAGTCAATGTGGTGTATGTTCTGGGGGGCCGGACTCACCTGCTGGTATGGCAATGAAACCCGCATAATTTTGCCGCATGAATGAGATGCCGTGACATTTTAAGCCACAGTTCTGGTGATAAAACTGGAAGTTTTTAGCAACATTTCATGACATTTTCAGATACTTTGGTGACAAAACTGAGCGTTTTCAGCCAGAAGTCCAAATATTTTAAATGAATTTTGAGTGTTCTTGGGATATCTTCAGCCATTATTCTGGTGACAAAGCTGAATGTTTTTAGCAAGATGTTGCAACATCTTTTTGCCAAACCATTTACAGACATGTTTATGGAGTTTTAGCAAGATGTGGGGACATTTGCAGCTCATCTATTAGTAACTCGTACCATGATCTTTCCTCAACTCTCTTGACTAAAAAAAAAAACAATCAAACTTTAACCACCCTGCTTTAAAAACGTCATCTTAAAAATATCTTAAAGCATTTTCTGTCTTGAATACAATGAACATGACTCATTTTCTTTTAAACTAGCTTCCTGCAGGGGCTTGCACCGGGGCAATATCTACATCAGATGTTCCAGTGACATCACCAACATTCTGTAAATATGCAGTGTGTGAATGATGTTGTCGTTTTTGTGTGTGTGTGTTTCTATGTTCACCAGATAGGAAGCAGATTTGGACCAACTCCGGGCTGAGATGCAACACCTTGTGCTGAAGGGGTCAAACTTGGTACTGTGATGAGGCGCGCATGAACGGGTCACAACTGCCTTCAGAGGTGAACCTTTGAGCAAGTTCAGGCAGCCACAGTCACCCTGCCTCATGACTGTTGTCAAGGTCAAATGTGGGCCACGAGACAACCAAACCGTGGACAGACGTGGGCCACATTTGGGTCAAGGTTCCATTGCAATCTTTGGAAAATTTTACTCTCACCCATGGCAGAAGTATTTTTGGGGGGATTTATATGTATATTTATAAAACAAAACAAAAAACAAAAAAAAACAACTGCTATCACATGTTGCTATCACAACTCTATCAAAAATATTATAAAATCAAGAAATTCTAACTTGTAGATTGCACACTCGCTACAATTTGAATGGAGCCACTTGCTTTTGGCCAGCGTTGACACCCAGAATCAGCCAATATTTATGTCAGCCTCGAGTGAGTCACCTCGCCACAAGTTACAGTGTTAGGTGCGCTGGTTTGTTCTCAAATGAGTTTTATTTTTCATTAGCAGATTTTTTGAAATTATAGTATTGCAGCCTAAACATGATCTCCTGCAGTCTTGAATAGCACAGATATTCAACATCGATTTAATTTCAACTTGTTTTCCCGACGCTAATTCGAGGGTAGCCAGACGTCCCCTCATTGTGCTGTGCAGCACAGAAGAGACGTCTGACTCAACCCATTAGCATTCTGCAGCTATGGTAGAAAAACCTCTCTGGCTTGTTTATATTTCTGTAAATAATTATTGTAGGTGGTGCTAAGCCAAGGATGCAGCAATTGTGCCCTTGCAAAACAACACTGAGGGAAGGAACCACATTATTGACAGCAACTGTTCAAAAAAAATATTTCTTATATATTTTTACAATGATCCAAATCTTATGTCAGTTTGTAAGATCAAACAACCTAGGTAGCTTAAAGGTAGCTGTACTTTCACATTGCAAATGGGAATTTGAAAACAGCAGCACACGGGAAGCAGGAAGTAGATGGCTGCCAAATGCAAAACTTACTCCTGTAGCATTGATCTGGTAAACTAGATTAATTCTCAAATAACATCGAAGCTGCTTTCCCACGTGTCTAATTGAAGCGGCTGGGTCTTTTTTTTTTAAAACACTGTGATTTAGGTAAGAAGATTAGTCAGTTTTATTCTCATGAATGGTTTAACACCAAAACACCGCAAACACAGAGGCACGTAAGGCCATAAATGTCATCACAAGAAAAGCGGGTAGTTAAGTCAACCCTCTAAGGTGTAACTAAACCTACACATTCACACATACACGTTTAGAATCTACAGTACTGTCCAGTGGACCATCCATCCCCCCAGACTAAACACACACACACACACACACACACACTGCCAATATGGCCATGTTGACACACTGCACAGAAATATAAATGCGATCTTAAAGTGTGCGTTGATGAATCATTTTAATCGATGGGAGATGGTTGTTCCAATCTCCGAGGATGGCTGGTTTTCCCAACTCAGTGGTGGGTCACCGGAAGAGATCCGCTACTCGATCGATATAGAAGAGAAGCAAAAAGAAGAGAAGAGAAAAGAAGAGGCAATAAGAGTTCTTTCTGGGTCAAAGAGATCCATCTGTAAAGAAACTCCATCATCCTCCCTCAGTGCACACGTGTGTGTGCTCACTCTCCTAAAGTACATGTGTGTTTTTATGCGATAATCTAGTTTAAACAACACCGCGACAGTAATTAGGAACGTGCCATTTCCCTCGTCTTCTCAGCTGTATTGTCTTTAAAGGTGCCGTTGATTATGATTGATGTGCCTTTTATTTAGTGTTTGTGTGTGCATGTGTGTGTGAGTGAGAGAGAGAGAGAGAGAGAGAGAGAGAGAGAGAGAGAGATTGTGATAAGGGGTTATTGTATTCAGACTCAAGCTGTGCCACAATGAAAGGGGGCTGTACCGAGTCATTATGGTCAGTAAGACATCCATTGATCAAACTGTCAAGTATCTGTGTGTGTGTTAGTGTGTGTGTGTTCATGTGTGCGTGCATGCGTGCGTGTGTGTGTTTGTGCATATGTGTGTTTGTACGTGTTTGTCATTTTGAGTATGTGTGCTCCTGCCTGATAAGCTAATTGCCCCTCGGCCCATGGAAATACACAGTCTAATGGCTGCGTAGCATCAAGTCAATTAGCACATGTTACAAGAGGCAATGATACAGTCATTCACTTACATATTTCCCCTCATCAAACCCATTATTCAACTCACTGTGTTTGTTGTTCTGGTTTATTTTCCTGGTGTGTGTGTGTGTGTGTGTGTGTGTGTGTGTGTGTGTGTGTGTGTGTGTGTGTGTGTGTGTGTGTGTGACTGACTGACATGTGTGTGACTGACTGACATGCATGCACACACCCACCTATGCTGTGGCCCGTTCCCATTTTTATTTACATGCTAACATCTGTGCGCACCAGCTGAAAATGAGGCTACACAACATGTGAAAAGAGCTGAGAGGTGGCGATACCTTAGGGAGCTGATTTACAGCGCAGGAGTGTGTTCTGCATTAACACACACACACACACACACACACACACACAAACAGATGCTTGCCAACATAATAATGTATTCAATCTAAAAAAAGGAGGTGAATGCTTCCATCAATATACCGCCCTCAAATGCACAAAAGTATCAAAACAAGTGCACGCACACACGGGGAGGTATCTGCAATAAAATGGGATTAACTGTGGCTGCAGCTAATCCTGTTTTTTTAATCTGATTTTGACTGCACCACTTTGACAATAGAGTTGAAATCTAAATCTGTCATTTTCCCCTTTGGAAGTGAAAGTGGCGACCGCTGGACTGCACCTACCCGCAACAACACTTCAGAGGTATTGAATGTGTCTCTTTATCTAATCTGTGCACCCATCCAAAAGAAAAGTGTGATTTTACATCTCTAAAATTATTCACTAATTCCATCATATTTTTTCACAGTTCTGGCATCCTGAAGGTAAAAGCTGGCTGACAGTGAACTCTGGTTCAGCTCCTCGGGTCATTTTATGAAAAGTGTGCGAAGGAAAAATGAATGAGAGAGGCAGTTAGCACTCATATGCTCCAGTGGAGCCGCTCAGCTGTCGACAGTAGCACGGGGCTTCTCCTCCCAGGTGTGAATATTTGTAAAAGCAGCAATATATCAGAAACTAAATTGAACTTGTGCAAATACAATGGCTGTCCATCACAACACAGCAAGCCAGAGACGCTACAACTTCATTTGTCGATGTCTTATTTGTAATTTCTTGTAAATTACAAATTAAATGGATGGTTAATTCAGATTACACAATAGAAATAATTCTCTCTTGGCCTGTAGTCTGTTATTTTCTAATTATAGTTTTCCAGTCAGAACTCTGCAAAGTGATGCTAATAGGGAACACACAGGAAAAATGTTGTTAGGTACTGTATGGAGGAAACATATGATCACGCTTCGCAAAGTCTCACAACATCTGGATAATCCAGGGTAACATTTTCAACAGATGCAGTCATGAAGCGTAAACATTTACAGATATCAATGCCAATGTGCTCAAACGCCACAAAGGTGAAGGGGCTTTCAAAATCAATTACTTTCACAAAGATCCAGTAATACCAAAGATTCCACATACATACAATCTATTTAATCGGTAATTCGTACTAAATAAAACCTTAACTTTAGTTGTACAAAATAAGGAAATGCTCAGGATTCTTTTTATACATTTATAAGCATTTATATTTACGATACTGACGAGAAGACGATTCACGAGGTTTCACACGCAGCCCCGCTGCTTTTATCATGTCTTGTTCTATAAAATTTTTATTTGACATGGATTTCTGTAAGAACCCTCCCTTCCTCACGCAGTTCTCACCTTGAGGGAACTTCTTAAAATCTGCCCAAGAAAAAAAAAAGTCCGCTGGGACTCAAGGGTGAAGTGAAAAGAATGTGGTGGTCAAAGGTCAAAGGTCACTGTCAACTCACATGTGTGCAATATCTCGCCCATTCTCATGATATTTTAGGAAAGGCTTGAAGATTTTTTTTCCTCTTAATTTTTGACTTTAACACCCACTGGGACTCAAGGATGAACTGGAAAGATTTCGAAGTTCACTTTCACCTCACATAAACCCGATAACTCAGGAACCTGGAGAAAGGTTCTTCAAATATATCACAAACATCCGCTGGGACTCAAGAATGACCTAAAAAAGCCTGGTGGTCAAAGGTCAAGGTCACTTTGACAGGCACTCGTCATGGTAGCATACACCACTATGCCGTATTTCTAGTTTCAATGTCACATGACCCAGGGAATGAGTACCAGATATTATTAGGCTAGAGATATTTTACACATATTTCTATATTTCATGGACGATTTCAATTTAAAATCATTGTTTTTATTCATTATTATGTCCTGTTTTCTTTTGATCTTAACGTAATTCTCCTCTCGTTTCCATCTCAGCCTCCTGTGTTTCCTGCCTTGTCGATTACTCAGCACACCCACCTGTATCCAGTCACCCGGCCCTCCTCGTGTACTCAGTCACAATTTCCTCTGTTTTCTTCCAGTCCATCTTAGTGGTTTCCAGCTTCAACCTTCTCCGCCTTGGGACCGACCTTCCAGTAATGAACCTCAGTGCTTTCGGGTCCGTTTCCTGTTTTTGTCACTGCGGCGTTTTTTTTTTTTTTTTTTTTTTTACAGTTTCACACGCAATCCCATGTCTTTCGCACATAATCCCATAGCTTTCGCATGTAATCCCATGGCTTTTCCATGTAATGCCATAGATTTCACAAGGGTATTTCCATGGGTTTAAGTTGAAAATTTACAAGCTTGACACATCACATGGCAAAAACTGTCCAGAAGCCAAATTTCTAATGTGTAAAGTAAATATTTAACATGTGAAAGCACAAGTGTTCGTCGTACTTGTCATGTAGTTTTAACAGTTTGTTACCATTTCCAAATTCACATGGGTATGGGATTTTTCTGCAAGAGAAGCACTGACTTGATGCCTCTATCAGCATTTCTATAAGAGTGTTACGTGGGGACTTACTTTCTTTGTTGAATAAGGTAGAAAATGAATTCAATTATTGCTGCTTTTGGCTTCATCACATTAAAGAATATTGCATCATTACAGCAGCATACATAATCGAATAGCCCAGATTACTCTGACAAATCGAAATCATTTACTTATTAATGTGCATCTTTTACCACACACACACACACACACACACACACACACACACACACACACACACACACACACACATATATATATATAGTAAAAGATTATATACATGGGCTGCATGGTGGTGCAATGGTTAGCACTGTGGCCTCAAGGTTCCGGGCTTGAGTCCCGGTTCCAGCACAGGATCTTTCTGTGTGGAATCTGCATGTTCTCCCTGTTCCTGCGTGGGTTCTCTCTGGTACTCCAGCTTCCTCCCACAGTCCAAAGACATCAAGAGAGGACGAGGCTGATTGATACTCTAAATTGACCGTAGGTGTGACTGTGAGTGTGAATGGTTGTCTGTCTCTATGTGTTGGTCCTGTGATGGACTGGTGACCTGTCCAGGGTGAACCCCAGATAGGCTCCAGCCCCCTTGCGACTCTTAATAGGAATAAGCGGAAGAAAATGGATGGATGGATTTCATATAGATAGATAGATATTTCTTATAGAATAACATCACAGGTTAAGTACACTGAAATCTGTGGCCAAAACTTCAGGAGGGTAAAAGCAGTTGGAAAATTTCAGTTGAAATGCTCCATTTAAACCCAAATAAATATTTATCCACTAATATTTGTAATGATAAGACTGCTCCTTATATGTGCTGAATTTTTAACTTGCCTGTGGGCAATGGCTGCGTGCTCTGGCGCCCATGATTTACTGCAGCTTTTCTCTAATCTGACGATAATTAGCGCCAAAACGTGTAATCGTTTTCATCAAATTATAAGGAAGGAAATTATTAGGCATCAGGAATGCTTGGCTGGGTTCACTAGCTAATTGTGCCTGTCTTTGTTTGGTGCTAAGCAGGTATACAGAGTCTTTTCAGAGCTTTGTCTCAGCTGCAGCTGAAAACAACAGAGAGAGCAGTGAGAGTGAACCAAAACAGTTCAAAGTTGGACGAAGTTCCGCCCAACTGACGGGGGCTGCACAGTCGTGGTGGTGAATCTCAATAAGTTCATCACCATGAGCAACTCTTTTCTAATCGAGCTATTGGGCCTCATGTAAAAAAAACAATAAATGTTTCCTAAGTCTTAAATTTCTCTTACTTTTTCTAATTTACCCTTTTTTCATTTTGGACCTGCACAGACATACCGAATCTCTTGTTTTGCAAGGAAACACTCGTAAATGCGACGGGCAAACGGGATGAATACCACTTGTTTTGCCTTCCTGGTCATGGCAAAGTAACATAATTGGTTTGTGTGGAGTTTGTTAGTTATCACATGGAGTCATGTTGCCCCTGGAAGGCAACAGAAATGTTGAAATGTTGATTTGAGGCTATTTTTCAACACCTACATGTTCCAAATCAAAGATTTAAACATTGTTGCAGAGAAACAGTATTTCAGGTGTAGCCTGTTAGCTTGTTTTAGCTAGCACATTGTCTACAGCCTCTCTGACCTCTGCAGCAAAACTGTACTTATTTCAGTGTACTCAGCGCTGAAAATGAACAGAGGAAGGAGCTTCGCTTACACACCAGCGATACAATTCCCAGTGTATTAATGGATTTACAGGCCCCAAAAGTCCATATCTGGAGAAACTTTCCAATCAGACGCAACGAATTTTAGTCACAGACTTACAGTTTGCAAACTACACGGACTGTTGTTTTGTTCTTCGCATTTTTCTTGAGTTTCCTCTGAGTCTTCTGTCTTTTTGCCAAACGTGTTTGTACTTGTTTTGTTTTTGTTATCACTGAAGTCAGTTCCTGTTTTATTTTGCAACCGTTCTCCGCCTAGGTCGTCATTTGCTTTATACTTCCTGTCTTTGTCTTTCCCTTTTTTTGTTTTAAACGAATCATCTGAGCCTGGTTTGTTAATCAGTCTTGTCAGTTACATCCCAGTGTTTCTGTTCCTCTTTTATGATCCCTGCATTCAAATCTATTCACTGATTAATGATTGTTTTCAAATAGTGGTTTTATAAATATGCCTATAGTCAAATAATCCGGAAACGTAGACAGAAAGCTATCAAAGACAGAAGGTTCAAAGGAGGTAAAAAAGATTTTTGTCTTCGGGGTGTGATTGCAGAACAGCGTGTACATCCAGTGAAACTCAGCCTGAAAATGTAAATAAAGCTTCAAGTGAAGACATTTTTGTATGTGGTGTGTGTCTCCTCTTCTGAAATAGGGACCTTTCTTTTTCAATTGAAACTCTCCACAAATGTTTCCTAGGGGCTTCTGTCCCCTCTTCTGTTTGACCTAATTTATCCGTCTAACTTCTGGCTGGCTAAGCCTCCCAGCTTCCTCTATGATCTTGTCTAAATTTACATCTCTCTACATGCCCCTCTAATCGTGGCTGAGGAGATGTTCTCATCGCTGCTGATGAAAGAGTAAGAGGTCGATCAAATGCAAAGCAGGCACTCTAAAGCCTCCTTTGCATCACGCATCATTCTTCTTTGTGGCTCACAACACCACCAGGATGATCCAAAGACAAAATGAAAAATAAACGTTCATATTCCTCCATAAAGAATAGAGAGAGACAGCTTGAGAAAATATACAGGGCGGTTAATCTATGTTTGTGTTCAGTTCTAATAAAGAAAGCTGGGTAAATGTGTGCACCAGGAAAGTCAAATTCAGTGGATTGAATCTGACGGACTAGAAACACCAGAGACATTTGTCCTTTAATGTCCCTGATGAATTAAAGACAGGTGAGACTGGAAGGCTTGTCAGCATAAATCAATGTCAACTACACAAGGCAATACAATACAAACACAACGTAGGGTGTTTTAACTGGAGGACAGGTGATAGAGTCGCGGTACGTCCCAGATCCAACAGCACTGAGGCACTGAACTGTGTTTCCAGTACTCAGCATGCAGCCTTACAAAAACATCTGCTGTACTTTCTATTTTAGTCAGTCCAGCCACTCTGCACATTTACGTCTGCTACACATTTAACACTTCACAAAGACACCCTTAAAGTGGAGCATCTCATTCCTTAACTTTGATATTTGTTGACGTCTTCAAGGCAATAAAACAGAAAATACCTGTGACCATAACCTCTTAAAAGCATACCAAAAAAAAAGTATTTTGCCTCTCAAGTACTCACAAATAGGTTTCTTGGGCTCACAAAGACATTTTTTTTCCCCCCTCCTGCATCACTTATTTGCTAAAGTCAGAAGCTGCCAGCCGCAGGTATTAGCTTGGAGCAACAAAACAACAGCATAACTGCTCTAAAATGTCTGTTTAAAAGCAAGCCCATCATCTGGTATGAGCTGTGTCTTCTTCATCTATCCATATGTACTGTAAACACTATGATTTGAGCTAAATTTGAACTTCAATTGAATACACTAGCTAATTGTGCTAATGGTAAGGGTTATAATTTGTGGAGCACTCTGCAAAGGTGCGGATTGTGCTTCAAGCTAAAAGTGCATGGCCGGCTCTTTCTGCCGTCACTTTCGCAAGGCTGCACCATGCTAATAATTCCTGTTCAATAACATGTAAACACAAGAAAGCTGACATCAAGGGCCAGTCTGGGATTTGTGTTTGTGTCCTACATATAAGACTGCAGCAAAGACATGTTCTACTTCCATTGACTTCTGTTTACAGCCCTGCATTTCACAACTTCCTAAACTGAAACCAAATTGGTTTGAAAACCTTTTCTATGTGCTGCATTTAGATCTGTTCTTCGTACACGTTTTTATTAGGTTTCAATGTACATTGTATTTTCTTACACTTGTCCTTTTCATATATCATGGTTTTCTAAGCGCTTTGCATTACCCCTTGTATGTTCCGTTTGCTTTCCTTCATGTAAAGCACATCCATTTAGAACTATGCCGCCTTTAGTACATCATATTTTCCAAAGTCATTTTAAAAAGCTGTTGTCACTTAACTACAATACAATAAAGTTTTCCAAACAACAAAATGACATCAGCTGCCAAGATCATTGTTGAAGCAAGGATTTTGTCTTCCTGCCATGACAAAAGGGATCCTCATTAACTTTGTACTGGCATTGTTTCCATGATGCTGACACGTAATTTTAACAGATGTCGTGCTGCTGTCACGTAACGCAGTGCTGGGAGGTCAGGGTCAGTTTGTATATTTCTATGAGACTCTGCTGCATCTGGCTGTCTCTCTCCTCATTATTGAAACAATGCTTTCAGTAGCCGTTCATTAGTTTAGAAAATTTTGCTACCTTCGGAGAAACTGATCTCTGGGTGAATGCTAGCAAGTATCTAATCTTTGTTTCAGAATAATTCACATTTAGCCACTTTAAAGGCTAAAACATTAGAAACTGAAGGCATAGACCTACAAAAATCAAATGTACCAGCTGTTGTCATACATTTCAAATGGCCTAATAGCAAAAATTAAACCCATATTGTATATCACTGCTGTTCCCAAAGATGTTCTTTAAGGGTCCAAAAACATTTCCATAAGGTATTATGCTGATTTAAGGATTTATATCTGTGTTATATCTTTGAGTTAAATGAGGGAGTTTGATGGTTTTTGTACATAATTCTACTGGATTCTGCAGCCAGCCACAACAAATGGATAATTGGCTATAAAAAAGTAATAAAAAAGAAAGAGTACGGCTAACATCTTACTCATTAAGAATTTAAAATGTGAAGTATATTGTTTTTTTCCAATCAAAAGGAACAGAGGCAAAGAGATAACCTGTTGAAGTAGGAATGCTTAAATATAACTGGCAAAAATTCAAAATTCTACTTCAGTAAAAGTATTTCATGGTGAGTCGACTTGAGCACGCAAAGTAAAAGTACACATTCTACGGGTTTAGTTCTGGTTTAGTTCAATACTAGATCCCCCGACCTTTAACAGTGGTACTATAGCAGTGTGTGTGCTCCACTTGTGCTGCTCTTGCAGTTGGAAGTATTTGAATTTGAAATGACTTTATCTTTATCTGCTTTTGCCGTGTGTTCAATGAAAAATATGATCTTCGAAGTAAATAATAGCGGAGTGAAACAGCAAAGTCCCCCTAAAATACAAATACACACATTAAGTACAGATACCTCAACATTGCTCTTAAGTGCAAGTACTTGAGGTAAAAAATACTTAGTTCCTTTTCAACCCTGCCTGTTGTTTTTGCCGTGTATTTACTGTCATTTCAAGTATTTTGTATGTGTATGTGTGTCTTATCATTAGATAAAGTTGTGATTCATCAAACTATACCTTCAGGTTTGCTGGTTTACTTATTAAGCTCATATTAAGTGACGTATAAACATTTGGGTAGAACGGACAGGAATGATCATTTATGCAAAAATTGACTCCTGAATTTACAGATTACAGTGAACTGGGCTCTAAAAGTAGGTCAGCAGAGAAAAAAGTTCTGCTGGGTTTTATTTTTTTTCCATTTTTGAATCACTCAAAATAAAACTGCAAGTCTCTCTTGTTTAATTATCTTCTGCTGCAATATTGCGAGCGATTTTGTATTTTTCCGTTTTCAAAATAAGAAAGCAGCTGACAAGCGTGGCTGAGTGTCCCTCTGTACATGTATGTTTTTCAGCAGCATGGTGTGGATCTAAACCTGATCATTAATACATTTGCTGCTGTTATTTCTGGGTCTTTTTTAGCCATTTCGCTCCAGTTGCCAATGCGATGTCTGTGCCACATGAGCTGATGTGATGGATTTGTCTCAGCGCCACCTACAACCTGCCGACATTGGATTAAAAAAGCAAAATACTGTGGGGATTGTAAGAATAAATCTCGCTGAAGCACGCACCAGCGCTATCCCGGGTCCTTTATATCCCAACGCGAATGTTGAATTCTCTGTTTCTCTCGTATACCAGTGGGCAAAATGAGCAGAAAACTACCTGGACTACACAGTGTGAGTTACACAGTGTTTATCAGCTTGGTAAGCAAGACTATATTAAAACCATTACTTAACCTATGATGCTCATTCAGTAAATACGGCTCACTTAAATGAGAGTCAAATGATGATAATGGTGGATTACACTGCATGAGGTGCTACCAAAGGGAGTTTTTGTGATGTGCTTGATTTATATATATTAACATTTATGATGAATAAATACAGACATTATTAGTGGGAGGGATACATTAGATTCAGATTCAGACAACTTTATTAATCCCACATGGAGCAATTGCTTCGAGTAGCTTGTTGTACTCAAAAGAGCGTGCAAACAAATACACAAGGGAGCTGAACGGGATTTTTTTGAAGCTATAAATGATTAAAATCTATAATAAATCATGATAATAAACAAAAACTCTGTGAAGTCAATAAACCCACAGAGCGTTTAATAGTCGAATTACAAAAGTAATTTTTAATAGCGGTTCGTTTTATAAGCTGTTAAAAAATAACAACGCCCCAATGGCAAGAGAGGATATTTGCTAGCAATAACGTGTTTAGAAGAAGCCAAACTCCTCTGCTGCGTTGTGGAGGATTTGTCGGTTGCAGAAAGAATTCACTTCCTTTGTTTCACTGTAGTTATTCTAAAGGAGACTCTGACAAGGGTGCCTCAGCTTTTTAGTGAGTGTCTGCAAATCCAACGGATGAAAGAAAAACACTGGAGACTCTCAATAAAAGATTGATTTAAAAAAACACACACACACACGGACGATGGGACCGGCAGAGAAGAAATTAATTTTGAAGAGGATTGTGTTTACATGAAATTTAAGGTGGTGGTTGAAAATAGCCCTCACATATTCATATGCTGTAACTGTTTCCACACTTTCGGAATAAATGACGCGCATTGTTTCATCCGAGTTCAGTGATCAATTTCTTGGTTTTGTGAAGAAGTTATTATCACACAAAGAGATCAAATCAGCAAAAGCATTCTTGCAGTCTGATTGCGATCGTCAGAGAAAAGTGTTGTCCTAAAATTTGACGAAGCAGTGAGTGAACGTGTATGCAGGCGTGTGCGGAACAAAAAAGGGCGAAATGATACACCCACGTGGCCGGTCTGTGGACGTAGCTAGTCTGAAAAATTGCCATCTCCAGGGATGTTCGGCTCACTCTAAGTCTGAATGCTGATGTAAAGTCTGCATAAATCAATTTGCATCTTCCACATCCTCCTCATCTCCACAGTAGCACAGCAGCATCGTGGTCTTCATGTCTTTTAATGGGAATTTTGAACGATTCCCATCCCAATAATGAGACTATCTCTAGCAGGGTTTCTTTATTCTTAATGTTTTGATGTGTATGAGCGTGTTTATGTATTTCATCTATTTAATCTTATTTGAATGAGTGGATACCGGGGGGCATATATAGGACCTTGTATGTACGACAAACAGATGGATAATATTTTGCTCAAGACGACAAAAAAAATTGCCTATATTTTGTGTAGTGCATGAGACCACTCACACACACAAACAGAGAGAAAGAGAGAGAGAGAAAGAGAGAGAGAGAAAGAGAGAGAGAGAGAGAGACAGAGAGAGAGAGAGAGGGGTTTGCATAGCTGTCCATGTTGACTTCCATTCATATGGCAAACCTAACCCTAACCCTAATCCAAATCCTAATCCTAAACATTACTTAATGATGACTAACACTAACCTCAACCTAACCTAAATTCACACCTTAACCATGAACTAAGAAATTGAATTTTGAAATTACGATCCCTTTTTGGTCCTAATGAGAACTAAGGGGTCCCCGTGTTTATACCAGAAAAGGTCTCCAGGACATAACACAACACACACACACACACACACACGCTCCCCCATGTCTAACAATATTGCATCCAAGTCTGTGCTACCTAATTTTGCACAAATATTAATTACCAAACATTGGCGTTAATGTGGATTACCAAATGTTAAAAATGGAATTATGCTGTCGTCAGTAGTACCAAAAAACTGCATGTTCGTTATTCTGTCTCTCTCTTTGCTCTGTATTTGCAAACAGCTAGCCTCTGCCTGGAGCATGCTTTCCCCTCGTCATCCCAGGAGAACCAAACGACACCTGAAATGGGTGCATTTATTACCTTAGAAAATCCCTGTTTAATGGCACACCCTGATAAATTATTCCAGACTCTAAAAATTTATGATGTTTAGGTGAGACACTTCCACCATTAAGTAAATAGACTTCATACTTATGTTTTGAATTTTTTTTACATTGTTTAGGCTTTAATAAATTATGGCTATAATTATATATATATATATATATATATATATATATATATATATATATATATATATATATATATATATATATACTGTATATATATACACACACACACACACACATATAAACTATAAACTAGTAATACCATTTTGTCCACCAAAATCTCATCAGTTCTTCCTTGAGTCCCACTGAACATTTGTGCAAAATATCAGGAAATTCCCTCAAGATGTGAAATATTGTGTTGATGTGAGGTTGCATTGATTCTGACCTTTGACCTTTGAACCCCTAAAGCTATTTACGTCATCCTTTAGATCCAGTGGGTGTTTGTGGCAAATTTGAAGAAATTCCCTCGAGCCATTCCTGAGCTATCGCATTAACAAGAATGGGACGGATGGACAACCTGAAACCATAATCCTCCAGCCCACGGCTGCCACCAGCACTGAGGCGTGATAAACTTTGGTTGACAAAGAATTTAATGCTTTACGCCCTGGAAAAGATCTTCTGTATATGGATATATCAGGGATGAAAGTGTTTTTAATGCATAATAAACATTTAAATGATAGCATTATAACCAGTAAATATAGGAAATAATGAACCTGTCAACCCCAACATTGCTCTTATTAAAGTCTTAAAACTAAAGAATTAACAAACTGTTTCATTACTCTCCTTCCACCGCCCCATTATCCCATCACAGCCAGTGTCAAGGGAGTCAAGAGGTGCCCTTGGGAGGTCTTCAAATGGATTCTATTTACACAAAGGGCTCACTATAAAGAAGGATGTATTTCCCCAGTTAACCTAAATAATTGAAATAAATCCCCAGCCGCCCATTGTGCACCAAACCTAGAACGCCTCCCCCAGTTCCTCTCTCTCATACCAATGATCCCAGCCTTCAACAAAAGATAAATAAGTCACAGGAAAAAAAAGAGGATGCTTACATTATTTACAAGCTGTTTATTGAACATATGGTAGCAAATATAAGTTAGAGAGAGAACCTTCATTTCTTGTTTTTGAACAGCAGGGCCCGGCTTCACTTCATTACACTCTGAGGAGGGAGTGTAGCAGGACGTGGTAAGGCTGGAAGTCATTTGGCTTTGTGTTGTCTGATAATAAAGAGAAATGAAATCTGTTGTCTGCTTATCAAATGTCCAGCGCTGCTTCCTGTCCTCTCTTCACAGTTATTTCACCCGAGGTTGAGTGTTAGTCGACAAAAGAGTGCATGGTCATGTCAAACCTGTGCATGCACATTATTTGCAAAAGAGGATAATAAAAAAAAAGACAGTGAGAAGTCTTGGATGAGAATGTTAAAATGATGAATATCATTTTACCTACTCCCAAATATTAATTAAAACTGTTTACAATCAGTCCAACACTTTTTGACACCACTGATCCATTTGTTAGACCAAAAACCAACCAGAAAAGCTGCAGTTTAAATTGTATTCATACCATCTGAACATGTATGATTACAGTGGATCATTTCCAGTGAGACTATTTTTGCAGAATAACCAGAGGACTGATGAGAAGTTTCATCACGCAGTGCCATGTTTCCCAAACTGGGGTACGTGTACCCTCAAGGATATACACTCAATTACATCAGGGGGTACGCCAGGAAAAAAAAACAAAACTGTTGAATCCTCTTATCAAAAATAAAGTTTTTTTTAATTTTTACTCACTTAAACTGCTGCACGGTGGTGTGGTGGTCAGCACTGTTGCTTCACAGCAAGAAGTTTCCGGGTTCGAGTCCCGGCTCGGGCACGGGATCTTTCTGTGTGGAGTCTCCATGTTCTCCCTGTTCCTGTGTGGGTTCTCTCTGGTACTCCAGCTTCCTCCCACAGTCCAAAGACATCAAGAGGGGACGAGGCTGATTGATACTCTAAATTGACCGTAGGTGTGACTGTGAGTTTGAATGGTTGTCTGTCTCTATGTGTTGGCCCTGTGATGGTCTGGTGACCTGTTGAGATGTATGCTAGCATGCAAAGCTAGCCATTAGCTCCAGAGCCATTAGCATGACACCTCAAAGCCTCTCTGTCTAATGTAGCCACATTCATAATTTATACATTTAGAAATAAAAACTCAACAGAACACAACAGACAGAAAATAACAGTACCAGGTAATATTTCATTTCAAAAGAATAGTGGTTAGTATCTCCCACCATTTGTATCGTGATTCCTACATGCTGACTCAGACATTTTTGAAATGACGGGCACAAGAGGGCACAAAGGCAAATGTTTCCCATTTAGATCAGTAGTTCTCAAATATTTTAAGTCCTATAAACCCCTGAATCATTCAACATCCTGCTGTGTGGTGCTAACACCACCAGTGTCTTTACACGCACTGTTGATGCTAGTATTACTGTTAGCTTTGCTAGCACCACCCATGGCTGGGCTAGCAGCACTCAGATCAATGCTAGCTCTGCTAGAGAAGGTAGTGGAAGCCCCAAAGCAGATAGTTTCAACAGTCAGTACTGTCTTCAACTGATGTACGACACCCACTGCTGCTGCCATGAGTGTGGGGTGGGATCATTTCAGTGATTTGTCCTTATTTGTGTAAGCTATGCAACATAGTGTGCACTAAGGGGCCTCATTGTGTCAGTTCAGGAGGAAATGAACATACGACCAACACAGTCCTGCCCTGCTTTGATTTGCCAGTATTTGGTGCCTTTAGTTGTGTGGAGTGAGACACATCAGGCTCAGAGCCAAACAGGATGAGAGGAAACAGGTGGGAAAATAAAACTGGTTTGTTTTTAATAGAGGATTCTGAGAGGATACTAAAGATTTTTTTTTTTTTGTGGCTTATCTCCAGATGGATCAGTGCACGCCCCTGGAGAGACTATGGCCATGTCCTTTAGAAATTTGCAAAGAAAATGAATCTATTGTTCATTTAACACTCAATGTAAATATGTATGCTACATGTTAACAGTATCTGTATTGCAATATGGTGTCACTGATAGCAACATTTATATATACAGTATTTCATCTTTCAAAGAAACAATGGCTGCATTGAATAGTCATCTTTCATGATAAGGGCACAACAAATACCTCCCAACCAGGACCGGACTGACACTTCAAACAGGGCCGTGGTGAATGTTGGTTCTTTGGTGACATCTGCTGGTAGGAATAACTTTCACATTTGAAATAGTTGGGCAAATAAGTAACTACAGTTACAGTGTTACTAATATAACATCTACTAACAGCACTGATGGTCATCATCTATATAAACTGGAGCCTATAAATAAATAATATATACAAAATGTTGTATAAGAATAAAATCACCAATATATATATATATATATGTTTGTGTCCCCCCCATCCATTTTCTACTGCTTATCACTTATCCTGTTAAGGGTCACGGGGGGGGCGGAGCCTGTCCCAGCTGGGGCCAGAGGCAGGGTCTTACACTTATCTTGATGGCACAAACTGCCTCTCTCTGCCTTAGTAGTCCCCTGCATACCGTATATTCAACCGTCTTCTGTTCTTTTTGTGTCATCTCCTTCTGCTGGAGCGTTCGTGGCATTTTGTGCCAATGCAGGTTTGGAATATTTTGGTGTAATTCTTGTCAATATAATCAATTACAGTCCAGTCTATATTCATAGCAGGATCTCTGCCATAAAAACTTTTTATCATCAACTAATAGAATACCACAGGCATGAGGTATTTTTGTAGGCCAGTCCAGAAGTTAGCTTCTTCAACCAAAAGCCAGCAGGATTCTTACATTGTATTTTTAACTTTTTTTTTAACACATTTTGGTCATAATGATAATCTTTGCCGACTCTGATCATTTTTTAAATGTAAATGTTGGAAGTACAAAGCTAAGGTTATGCTGCGAATGCACCACACATGGATGCTTTACTTCAACGCAGTGTTTGTAGTCTCGTTTAGCCACTTGTTAGAAGCCAACAAAGAAGGAGTACTGACTTGTCGTCGTCCCCCCCCCCCCCCCCCCCTTGAATTAGACATCTGTTTATGGTAACTATACACAGTGTGTAGGTTTTACTGGGAGGGGTTCCTGGTTCAAAACCAAAAAGATGCAGTTTGGTGGTTGTGAAGTAGCGTGGGATAATGGGATTTGTTGTCTTCATCGCGTAAGATGAAAGTTTTACATGCAAAACCTGTCATTTTCATGTAAAATACATGAATGCCTTTTGATTGATTAAATTACCATTGATAAATCTTCTTTGAATTAAGGCACAATATCATTAACAAGAACATTATTCAGAACTCATTTTTGATTGCCGAGTTGCTTTTTTTTTTTTTTTATACATGTCTGGTAATAAATCTTTTACGTTTGGAATTCTGAACGCAGGGCTGGTAGTTTTGATTCCAACAGCATCAATGAGACAAGAGGCAAACGCGAGGAAAAATCCAGGCTAAGAAGAGGCTGTACATGGCCGCGATGCACTTGAGCTTTCAGTGAGTCATTTCAGCTCAGACCAATTCTAAATTTCATGCTGAAACCCAGGTTTAATATATTGTACATAAAATGTGAGAGTCAACAAAAAAATTTTTTAAAAACAAGAGAACTATAAAATGGGTTTAAAGGCCTTGTCAAGATGAAACATTTTCACCTTTTCTTCTAAACTCGGGTCTGTGTTTATAAGTTGCAGTATGTTTATAAAGAACTATTTATGGGTTTGTAACACAAGAAAGTTCTTCCCTTTATGCTTTGATATTCATTGAGCAGATCCTTTCGTTGAGGCATACTGTTGTTTTATATTTATGTTTTTGCTTGTTTTGTTTTTTTTGTTTGACGTCTATTCAATCAGATAAAAAGGCATGTTTCTCGGAGGAGTGTCTCAGCCCTGTAGGTTTAACTGGAGAGTAATTAGGACATAACTGTACTTCCTGTTGTGGTGCGTTGCTGTGTTTGTCTGCTCGAGCTTTTATGATAACCATCTCTGGGTGGGGGCAAATGGCTGACTGCATGGTATTACTGTTGACCATTGGTGTTTGAGCTTCCTACTGAAATTCTTCATGCAATCAGTTGAGAAACGTGGACGGTCGCTGCAATTCCCCCATTTAGCACCAATCAGCTTCAACTACTTAGAGCGTGGTGTTTCCTTCTCCTTTTGATACGAGCTAATTCGGGGTTGAAATATTCAAACTAAGGGGAACACATTCTGTACTCTGCACATTGTGTCTTGAAATTAAAACATGCCTTTTTTTAGCTTAGTTATACCACTTCTGTCACATAGTATTGACACATAATAACCTACAGAGATACTGTATTAGATTGTTGTTGTTGTTGTTGTTGTTGTTGATGATGTGGATATGTCTATGTGTAAGAGAACTCAGTCAGCCTGTCATGGACTTCCACAAATAAACAATGAAAACTTTCAGAAAACAGCATTAGTTTACCATCGTATGCATGAAAGATGTTAAAAATAGAACTGAATGGGTTCTTACTCACGTGTACTGTATGATGTGCGAGATTACTTTTTTATGTATATTCAATCATCACAAATGCAACCTTTAGCCTTAATAATAACAAAATGAGTCGAGTTGAAGAATAGCAATTATTATTATTTCTACTACCACTTAGCAATGGTAGTGGTAGGTAGCTACTATAATGAAAATTATCAGACCACAAATTCTCATTTTTATTTGCAGTAGTTGTAGTAACAGTAGTATTTATCAGACATATACCCGTACTTGACAATTACAGGTTCTCCTTGATCAAGCTAATGCAGTATAGTAGTAGTAGTAGTTGTAGTAGTAGTAGTAGTAGTAGAATTTATTAGACATTAACTAGACATATACAGGTTTTTCTGATCAAGTTAATGCAGTATAGTAGTAGTATTAGTAGTAGTAGTAGTAGTAGTAGTAGAATTTATTAAACATTAACTTGACATTTACATGTTTTCCTGATCAAGCCAATGCAGTATAGTAGTAGTAGTAGTAGTAGTAGTAGTAGTAGTAGTAGTAGTAGAATCTATTAGACATTAACTTGACATTTACATGTTTTCCTGATCAAGCCAATGCAGTATCGTAGTAGTAGTAGTAGTAGTAGTAGAATTTATTAGACATTAACTTGACATTTACATGTTTTCCTGATCAAGCCAATGCAATATTGTAGTAGTAGTAGTAGTAATAGAATTTATTAGACATTAACTTGACATTTACATGTTTTCCTGATCAAGCCAATGCAATATTGTAGTAGTAGTAGTAGTAATAGAATTTATTAGACATTACCTTGACATTTACATGTTTTCCTGATCAAGCCAATGCAGTATCGTAGTAGTAGAATTTATTAGACATTAACTTGACATTTACATGTTTTCCTGATTAAGCCAATGCAGTATCGTAGTAGTAGAATTTATTAAACATTAACTTGACATTTACATGTTTTCCTGATCAAGCCAATGCAGTATCGTAGTAGTAGTAGTAGTAGTAGAATTTATTAGACATTAACTTGACATTTACATGTTTTCCTGATCAAGCCAATGCAGTATCGTAGTAGTAGAATTTATTAAACATTAACTTGACATTTACATGTTTTCCTCATCAAGCCAATGCAGTATAGTAGTAGTAGTAGTAGTAGTAGAATTTATTAGACATTAACTTGACATTTGCATGTTTTCCTGATCAAGCCAATGCAGTATCGTAGTAGTAGAATTTATTAAACATTAACTTGACATTTACATGTTTTCCTGATCAAGCCAATGCAGTATCGTAGTAGTAGTAGTAGTAGTAGTAGAATTTATTAGACATTAACTTGACATTTGCATGTTTTCCTGATCAAGCCAATGCAGTATCGTAGTAGTAGAATTTATTAAACATTAACTTGACATTTACATGTTTTCCTGATCAAGCCAATGCAGTATCGTAGTAGTAGTAGTAGTAGTAGTAGTAGTAGAATTTATTAGACATTAACTTGACATTTACATGTTTTCCTGATCAAGCCAATGCAATATTGTAGTAGTAGTAGTAGTAATAGAATTTATTAGACATTAACTTGACATTTACATGTTTTCCTGATCAAGCCAATGCAATATTGTAGTAGTAGTAGTAGTAATAGAATTTATTAGACATTACCTTGACATTTACATGTTTTCCTGATCAAGCCAATGCAGTATCGTAGTAGTAGAATCTATTAGACATTAACTTGACATTTACATGTTTTCCTGATTAAGCCAATGCAGTATCGTAGTAGTAGTAGTAGTAGTAGTAGAATTTATTAGACATTAACTTGACATTTACATGTTTTCCTGATCAAGCCAATGCAGTATCGTAGTAGTAGAATTTATTAGACATTAACTTGACATTTACATGTTTTCCTGATTAAGCCAATGCAGTATCGTAGTAGTAGTAGTAGTAGTAGTAGTAGAATTTATTAGACATTAACTTGACATTTACATGTTTTCCTGATCAAGCCAATGCAGTATTGTAGTAGTAGTAGTAGTAGTAGTAGTAATAGAATTTATTAAACATTAACTTGACATTTACATGTTTTCCTCATCAAGCCAATGCAGTATAGTAGTAGTAGTAGTAGTAGTAGTAGTAGTAGTCGAATTTATTAGACATTAACTTGACATTTACATGTTTTCCTGATCAAGCCAATGCAGTATTGTAGTAGTAGTAGTAGTAGTAGTAGTAGTAATAGAATTTATTAAACATTAACTTGACATTTACATGTTTTCCTCATCAAGCCAATGCAGTATAGTAGTAGTAGTAGTAGTAGTAGTAGTAGTCGAATTTATTAGACATTAACTTGACATTTACATGTTTTCCTCATCAAGCCAATGCAGTATAACACACAACCCTTCAGTGGCTCCCTCCTAATGTCCATTGTTTATATTTCTATATTTCAGCAACCCTATTTCATATGAATGGGATCTCTTGTCCAACCTGCAGGAAACAGTGAAGCCCAGCATGTAAATTTGGACCATCCACCTATTTTTAGTCAGTGAGTCAACACTGTTTGGCCTGTCTGAGACTCCCCCCTTTCTTCTTACCAGTACATGTCTCTCCAGTTTTTAATGGATTTAAAGAGTGCAGTATTATTTACTAAACCTGTAAACCTGGCGGCCCGTGGAACCTTTCAACCTGTACGTTTGTGTATGACTAATGTTGCTGCAAGAGGAAAACACTATGGACTTCTCTGACTCAGGTTCAAGGAAAAGATGAATTTCTGAGAGCAAATATTCCATCTTGTGTTTTGGGACAAAAATGACTCCTCTTTTTACTGAATGAAGAGGCTCAGTTTAACTTTTTCAGACACATTTAACCTATTAAATGATTTACAATTGCCTTTATGGAAAATCCTCCCTGCTTTCTGTTTCCTGTTTACTGAGTAACTTATTCCTCCTCGTCGTGGCTTGCAGGCTTTCAGCAGCTCTCGTTGAGACAATCACTATTAATCAAATACATCCGTGATCATCCATCAGGATCCACCCGGGCTCACGATCATCCTCAGAATCTTTTACAGTGTGAGATTCAAATCCAAAAATCACACCAAAAAGAAAAATGTTTCTTTTTTATAAGAGACTACAGTCTTCGAGCGTGTTGTTTGATAAAGCGGTGACAAATTCCTCCACCGGCGTATCACGAGGCATTCTTTAAACAGAGTCCTGGTTTTCCTGTGTGTTCAAGGTGGTGTCCAGGGAGTTGGAGTCTTTTGTATTTCTGCTCTAGTCGCGTTCCTATTTGGGAGAGGTGTTCAGTGTCGAGCTACATGATCAAATCGGGATGAAGTTTGTCAGGCTGCTCAACTCCCTGCATCATCTAAGGGGTACGGATGCGACCCACACGTCACAGACCCAACAACAGCAAGGTTCAGCGGAGGTCCTCCAACAGCGGTGAGGCGAAACATAACGTGCCGCTTACTTTAAGCACATCATTGTTAATCTTCCTTTCTGTTTGGTCGCCCACATGCTCACCGCTGCTGCGCATCCTCGGGAGTTTCCGAGTGACATCCTGGCCTGTGCGCTTTCTAATTACTTTCATGTAAATTTAAGTTCAAAGGTTTTATACGTGCGCAAAGCGCTCGGAAAAAAAAAGCTCGGAAGGCATGAGCTTATGTGAGTAAGCCATACGCAGGCAGGTTTCTCCTTCTCCGCAGATCTTCAAGCACTCGCTCAGTTCACTTTGATCCGAACTGATCTCTTTTGATGTTTTTTTTTGGGGGGGGGGCTGAAATAGACACGATAATAAAAAAAAAACTAATTATGACGGGAAAATACCGTCTGTCAATTTGACTGTTGCTCATAAAACGTGGATTAAAAAAAAAACATGAGAACATTCATAAATTTTTTTTTTTTTTAAAGAGACTAAGTGTGTGTGTGTGCGTGTGTGTGTGCGTGTGTGTGTGTGTGTGAGAGACTTGGGAAACGGCTTTTTAGACAAAACCACCAAAAGCTTACAGGACATTATTTTATCACCACAAGACGGTTTCGTCAGATTTCTCTGCCTGGATGTGAGACAGAAGAAATGCGTAGAAATGCAGCAGGACTGGCCGGAACACATACACACACAAAAATGACTTCAAGGTTATCAGTTTTCAGGTTTAAAAAAAAAAAAAAAAGAACAATAACAAGAAACGTATTTTTTTTCTATAACACTATTTGATCATTGAAGGCTGAAGGCCCTGCCAAAGTGCAGACTAGTGAAGGAACTTTCTTTATAATCGCTCACATTCACATCGTAATATCCAGTACTCTTCTTAAAGTGAGGTATCTGTTGTACTCAACGTGAGTAGATCTCACGCATCTTATTTGAGGGGACTTTGAGGAGTCTCGGTGACTTTGATGAAAAACATATTGCAAAGATGTGGTACTTTTATAATTGCAAAAGAAAATATAATCGAAACAGAAGAAGAAGAAACAAAATCACTTTCGCATGACCTTTATAGGGGTCAGCGGTTTGAGAACTGAATTTTCTCAAGTACACGTTCCATGAAGGAGGAGTACTTTTAGTTTAGATCCTTCATGTCAATACTCCTACCTCTACCGGGATAGGATGTTTTATCTGAATATTTCTCCTTGTTGTTGCGGTGAATAATGACTTCTGAGCTGAATCATGAAGCAAGTGTAACATCAGCGAGTCTTTGAGCTCCTTCCTGTTCGACTCAGTTGAACGACTCAAACATGTCTCCCCGCACAAGTTACAGCGAAAGGTAATTTCGTTTTCAAATTATTGTCTGAGAGTTTGGGGTTATTATGCACATAGCGGATAGTTATTACGCTACTGGAAGTATGATTATAAACTTACGTGATGAAAGTGCAGTAAAGGAGAAAAGTCCTCTTGTAACATCATGACTCCTAATTTGGAGTGGCTTTGAGTGTTTCTTGAGTACCTCCATATCAGGAAATGTTCGGGTTACGGCATTTGTTTTTTTTCAGTCAATAAAACAAAACAAAAATAGATACAAATCGGCTTTATCAGTTCGGCAAATGGAACAACCGTTCAAATGTGTGTGGTTTTCCTGGTGAAAGTGACTTTTACGCGTCTGCGTCGCTCAACCCTCGACACTGCAGGTGGCGCAAAGATGGATAAATGAACTGTACTTACATTTTGTTTGATTGGGCACAAACACAGATAAGAGAGGCGGGGGGAATGGAGGAAGAGGATGAGGGAGGCGGGGGGGAATCAAAAACGGGAGATACACTCCGAGGAGCAGTAGCGGCAGTTACAGCAGCATAATTTTGGATGTTCTCACCAATCCGATCAGGAGGAAACGCGTTATCCGCCTTACGACCGGATGTAAATATCTGCTGTAAGTCTGAAATTTATTTCTCTGTCTTTCTGTAATAAATCCACTGGAATATCGTTGTATTTCATTCGACCAAAAAGTCCATATAATCCTTTCGATTGATCAGTATGATGATATGGATGGAGGGTAAATCCTGGCGGATGCAATTCGTCGAATTATCTTGTAAAAGTGTTATATTTGTGTTGTTCTTCAAACATTTCACGCGAATGCGGCTTTTGTTGTGTTTAGCAGTAGTTTCCTTGCCTCATCTTGAACGAATCAATATCTTTCTGATCAACGCTGATTGATTAACCCGTCAATCAAACCTCAGTCTGCGCGAGAGCTCAGTAATTTTCACATACATTAACATGTGAGGGACGGATCTGTCTGAGACCGAACATTGGCGTTACACCTTTTAATACTTTTTAATTCTTTCTTTTTTTTTCAAAAGAAAAAAAAAAAGCAGGCAACTTTTCCCACTGCAATCAAAATGAGTGTTCTCCATCACCATGTAGGTCAGGAAGGTTTTTCAGAAAACACATTGAAACACTGGGTTGGTTTTTGTTTACATTTTGATAAAAGCTTTGACTCACGTGAACCTTGCTTATCTGAGATGGTTAAAGTGATTGGGGTAAGGGCTTGGGTCAGCAAATCCAAAGGTTAATTTGCTGCTGGTTCTAACTACGCCCTCCTACCCATAAACATCACGGTAACCACATTACTTGGCATCTGACTTGACACATAGGACAATTTTTCAGATTTAATCTTTGCTTCCTTATGCTTGTCGGTCAGATATCACTTTAACAGCGGTGTTGGCAGGAATATGACGACAGGATCTAACGCACACTTGGCTCAGAGCTCCAACTGGAAAACTGGTTCATAGATTGTGCTTATGGTGTTGAATGACCCGAGAGGCTTCACTTCAGCACCAGCTCAAAGATGCATCGCTGTCTCAAACGGTTTGTCTACATGTATTTATGGGTAGACAATTTATAGCTTTCATTTCGCACTTGTGATATTACACCTTTGTGTTGACAGTTTTGCATCTGTTACCTATCAATGACATTTTCAAGTGATACCTACCCTCCAAAAAAATTGTGTTTTGTTTTGTTTCGTTCTTTACTACTGCGTCACTTCTGTGTGACTCCGTCATGCAGACAGCCACGTGTATTTAACTCGAAGCTAATAGCAGCACGGCCGGGAACTAACAGCGTTGAGTGCATGCACGGACGTGGGATTTTAGGTCTGAGGAGACGTCAGAGGAAGAAGCTGAATCATGGAGGAATATTCAATCTGATATGTGTTAATAACAACGTGAAAGGATCCACATTGACTTTCTGACGTGGCTTTAATGGAGCTGGGACCTAAATGTATCATACCATTATCACTTAATGCACTTTTAAGAGGTGATAAACGGTGGTTCGGGACTGTATTTTTATCGAGTTGCATGTCTCTACAAAGTTATGTGAAAATTAGACGGAGACAAAGAACCGGAGCAAACAGTTTCATCGCAAATCAAATGTGAATGATACATCCTGTTCAGTTACATGCAAGTACAAGTACTCTTCGTAAATCCTGCTGGATGGTGCGTGTGAAGCTGGACAAAGTATGAGACGCGTTTACTTTAAAGAGGGAAGAAATTCTTTCGTTTTATTGATCGGGTGTGTTTATGACTTGCACTTTGTCGAGGAGGCCGTGATAAACTGGTCTGGATAAACTGTGTCTGCCTTACGACTCAACAAAGAGGATGTCGGTGAAACATCGGACACAAATAAAAGTAATCAAAGCGCTGTGTTTGGATGGAGCTGAACTGATCATGTAGGAGCTGGGTTTTAACTGTTGCATGTTTGCTTTGTTGCTCAAGTGTCTAACTCTCATTTCTTCCTCAGGTTAGGAATGTATCATCTCTGTGGTTGGATGCAAAATGC